>NC_067477.1:3547328-4147328 GCF_947179515.1 Apodemus sylvaticus | reverse complement strand
TGCTCAGGCCCAGCAAGTGTGTGTGTGTGTGTGTGTGTGTGTGCGTGTGTGCGTGTGTGCGTGTGTGTGTGTGTGTGTGTGTGCGTGTGTGTATGTATGTGTGTGTGTGAGCACGTGTGCGCGCATGCTTGACTTTCTTTTTCTTTTTCTTTCTCTGTGAGATTGCCAAAAGTCATCAGCTTTTGGCTCCAGAACAGTGAGTTAGATTCTACCTGAGTAAGATCATATTTATATTTCTGATTTATTCCCCTTAGCATAAATCCTCTGGATCTACCACATTGTGGCAAATGACAGTATTTCCTACTTCTAAAACGCTGATTAGTATTTCAATGTGTATTTATACCACTTCCCTATCCACTCATCTGTCAACAGACATGTGGATAGTTTTCACTCTTAGCCTGCGGCGTGCAGCAGCTAACAAGCAACTCTGTTTCAAACAAGGCGATGGACACCTGAAGTTGTTCTGTGACCTCCACATGTGTGCACACTCATACACAAGAACACAATACGACATGCACAAAATATACACAAAAAGCAAGAGTATATTTTGTCTGAAATACCCGAGTAATTATTTTAATTTCATTTTATTTTTAAACAGTAATTAAAGATGGCAGCTGTGCTGCAGGTCATCCAAAAGGAAACTTGGCTTAGTGACAGAAGAAGAAAAGAAGGAGGAGTGAAAGGGAGAGGGGAAGAAGAGGAAAGATGGGGAAGGAGGAAAAAGAGAGAAGAGGAAAAAGAAGAGGAAGAGAGAGGGACGACACCTAACATCGTGCCTCCCTGGTCCGCCTGGTGAACTAAGCAATATTTTATTGACTTTCAGTTATGTAACATTTACTGTCCTTGAACACATGTAAATGTCTAAAATCCCCAAGTCCACTGAAAAGAATTCCAAATATGAAGCCCTAGGGGCAATGACATTCTCGCAAAGGGACCAGGCTTCCCTGCATGCCATCTGCTCCCTCATGAAGCTATTTTCCTCTGACATAAAGATGGCAGTCCTGAGAGTGCTGAGAAATAATGTCCATGAAGTGAGTAGATAAACACAGCTCCAGCTACCACAACACACACGTTACAACACAAACATACAAACACATACATCACAACACACACAGGCACAGCACAACATACACACACACCACCACAACACACACACATCACAGCATACAGAAACACACACACACACCACAACACACACACACACACACCACAGCATACAGACACACATACAAGCACACCATAGCACACAGATACACATACCACAACACACACAGGCACACAACAGCACACAGACCCATACAGCACAGCACATACATCACAGCACATGCATAAATACACACACAACACAAGCTTCCAGCTACACATATCACAACACACACAGGCACAACACAGCATACAGACACATATACCACAACACATCATAGTACATACATACACACACACACACACAAGCTGACAGCTACATATACCACAGCATATAATACATAAATCTCACCAGACACATCATAACAGTTACATGCCTATACACATAGCTTATCACACACAGACACATATATCACACCAGCTGCAAATACATACATACATTCTACACCAGCCATACAAACACACCCACCACAACAGCTACACATAACACAACCCACAGACACATATGCAGGTGCATATGTACCACACCACCTGCACACATATCATAACCACACAGAAAGTCACGCACACACACACAAACACTTAGACACACACAGAGAGACTAACTATACAGATATATACATGTCCCACTACATCCAGACATGTCACCATACTAACCCAACATGCATATACTCATGCATACATTACCATACACACACAGGCAGGTATCACATCAGCTATATACACATGTGCCCAAACAGTCATAGGTGAATGACAGATACCCTATCCTGAGAGCTTGACTTATTAGGGTATGTGTCAATCTCAACTACTTTGATCTGCTGTGTTTAAGACTATCACTGCTACTTAGAATCTGTGAATGATCACTGACGTGTGTGGTCACTGTTCTTGGTGTAGCACCGTCTCTGGAGAGGTAGGGGGACAGTGGAGCATCTCCTCTAGGATATTATAGCTCCAAGACATAGAGCCAACTAGGTCTCTGCATTGCCTTCCTTCACATCTGGTGGACGTCTTTCCCAGGAAACAAGTGGCAGCTCAAACGCCTGTCCCTCATGCTTGGTTTCACACTTATCCTGCTGTTCTGTTGCTGGGAGAAAGGCAAGTTCTAACAATAGCTCGAGTAGGTCCTGGCCTCTCAGCTCAAATGTTCCTTCAACCCTGTTGTCAGGCAGGCAGTACCTTCAGAGCTCCACCCCAAGGCCCACTCTCTGAAGCCTCTTGTTTCACCTCTATGCCTGAACTCTCCTGCTGTCTCAGAAGACAATGTGAGGCAGACATTGTCCACTGAGGGGCAGTGCTCCCCTGGCCAGAACACTGCAGTCTCAGGAAGCCGGCATGAGAGGGCGAGATGGCAAGATTTCACACACCACTGCAGAACATTGCATGGAGGGAGCTGGGTAGGTGAAGTGCAGGACACAAGTACACAGTCCTTATTGTGAATGCATGGTGCACAGGGACATGCATATGTATAGGCACTACCCAGGTACACAACAGTGTTGCTGCTCAGGGACTCCAGCACGAGTCACTTCGATCCAGGGGTGGAGCATGAATGTTGGCAAAAAATGAAGATTGCAGCACTTCTGGGGCTGGGTGACAGACATCTACTCATAACATTTTAAGCCAGGAACAATGTTGCTGGGAATCAGACAGGTATTGTTTGCCAGGACCAGGGGTTGGGGTGGGGGTGACATGTGGAGCCTGGTGATGTGTGGAGCACCGGTTCTCAGTGCAGTTCTCCTCCTCTGCTGAAGAGGAAAAGCAGTGAGGCTCACGTCCTGCACAGCGTCCCCAAACCTCCCTCTCACCTGATGCTCCAGTCTGTCCATTTTCATATTTCATTTCCTTAAGACTTTAGTTAAAACGTTACTTTTAAAAGAGCATTTCATAACAAAAAGTATAAGAAAATGAAACTTTAATTTCCATCGAGGATGGAACCAGGGGCTTCATGAACTCCAGACAAGCACTCAACATTGGCTCCCAGCCCTGAATATTTTCTTATTCAAAAAGAATGTAACATAGCATTAAAGAACTAAGGCAGTGTTAGCCTCAGAGCTCTTTAATTACACTTACTGAACTCTGATTATATCCTGAAATTGAAGGTTTGCTCCAAACTAATTCATCCTTTGATGTTTTACACACTTTTGTAATTAAATAAATTACGACTAAAACTAGAAAAACAGACTGGTCAATATCTGTGGCCCTCAGGGCCACCTCCACTGCACTAGTCAGCCCTGGTGTTCTCATGTGTTCTGGAGCAGAGAGAGAACTTAGCATCTTCAGACTCTTATTCCAAATTCAAATCATTATTCTCTGAAGAAGAAAACATCAACCAGTAGGAGACAATCACTACACTGCGACAAAGGCTATCTGCTCACTTGGCTTGTTGAGGGAGCCACTTCAAGAATCCTCAGCGTCAGTAGGCCATTTGCACTGGTAGAACAAGATGCATCCTTTGGAAAAAGCAGGGGTCCACTGCTGCTGTCACTCTTCAGGAAGTACTTTGTTCTTGCTTAGGGACACTCAGATGTCTCGTGGTATCCATGGACTCTCTAAATTGATGAAACTATGAGCATGCTGCGGCCATTGTAAAGTCACCCATAAACCCTGAAAGAGAAATGCATGATGAAATCAGACAAACTCAGATAGATCAATGGCTATCATGCACACTTTCTCTTTGATGCAGAAACAAATTGTCTTTCTGATAAACTCCTTGACACCTATAGACAGCATAGAAGAAGAAGAGGAGGAAGGGGAGGAGGAGGAGGAATGGGAGGAGGGGGGAGGAAGAGAAGAGGAGGAGGGGAAGGAGAAAGAGAGAAGGAGAACGAGACGGAGAAGAAAAGTAATTGGATTGTAGCATCGGAGTTTTGCTCTTTTAGCTCCCAGTCCCTCTTCTGGTTTTCTCTCATTCTTCCTTAACCATGCTTGCCCAAAAGGAAGCTCCACTGTGTGGACACGAACACTGCAGAATGTGACTCCCGTGGGGAGGGAGACTGTTCAAGCCAATCAGCCAAAGACCCTCCGCTAGAGTAAAGGGAACTTCTCAGCAAAAATGCTTGCTCTCGATTGAATGGTCTGTAGGACATTCTGGCTTTCTGAATGATTGTCTAGGAACAGGCCAGGGAGCAAAGACAACGTGACTAGTTAACACTCAGGCCACAAACACCACATCCTAGCTCTACTCAGACAGCTCAGCGACAGGGAAATAAAGGTAAGTCACAGGCTTTCAGTGAGGGGGTCTGCAAACCTGGGATAGTACAAGAGCTCTGTGTGTATCAGCACATGTCAAACAGTGGAGACAGAAATGCCACAGTCCTCTGCTGGCTTCTCTCAGGCTGCCTTCTTGATCTGCTCAAGTGCAGTGCTTCTCAAGGGTAACACGGAGCCTTATGGTTAGGCACAGTGGCACACATTTACAATCCCACTGCTGAGGCGATGGAGGAAAATTTAAAAAAAAAATTCATGGACAATCTTAGCTAATGTAGAACAGAGTCTGAGGCCAACCAGGCTATATGAGACCACTTTAAAAACAAATACAGCACAACAATAACAAAATAGCCCTCGGTTTGTATGGAAGGGTTCATAGGATGACTCAGAGACAGAGAAGGTCCTGAGTTCAAATCCCAGCAACCACATGGTGGCTCACAACCATCTGTAATGGGATCCAGCGCCCTCCTCTTGTGTGTCTGAAGACAGCTACAGTGTACTCATATACATAAAATAAATAAATAAATAAATCTGAGAGATGGCTCAGTGGTTAAGAGCACTGACTGCTCTTCCAGCGGTCATGAGTTCAAATCCCAGCAACCACATGGTGGTTTACAACCATCTGTAATAAGATCTGATGCCTTCTTCTGGTGTGTCTAAAGATAGTTAGTGTACTTATATATAAAATGAATAAATAAATCTTTGTTTTAAAAAAAGACTATAGAAAAGAAGTAGCATTTTGAGAAAGAAAGAGAGAGAGAAAGAGAGAGAGAGAGAGAAAGAGAGACCTTGGATTCTGGAATTCACTGAATCTTCATATAGAGCATTCCTTCTCTGGCATGTGTGTAGGAAAAACTTAGCACTAAGTACTGTGCTATTTATTCTGCATAACTTGTGCTTCAACTTCAAAATCTGAAGAGCAAAGCCATTCTTTTCAGTACAATTACACAACTGAGTTGAACCTGAACCAGAGCGCATGAGCTCAGATCTGGCTAGAGGAGATAGCTGTGGAGGAGTGCAGCCATGGCCCACCTCCGCCCCTGACCTATACCCTCCCCTGGTTCTTGGAGTCCAAGCTGTCTTCCCCTCTACTGCTTTGAGAAGCGAATGCAGGACCCCCTGCCTTGGGCATCAGGACTCCAGGCTAAGAATTCCAACTCTGGAAATCAGAAGCTCTTGAGCTTTTGCCGGATCTAAGAATTGCATCATCTGCTTCGCTGGCCCCAAGGCCTTCAGACCGAGACGGAGGCACGGAATCAGCTTTCCTGCTCCTGCAGCTTGTGGACAGCTTGCTGCGGGGCTTCCCAGCCTCCGTACTCGGGTAAGACAGAGCCCTGGAAACTCTTCCTTTCTCTCTTCTTGGTTCCGACCTCCTGGAGAACCTTTCCATGCAGGGAGAACTAGGCTCAGCATCTCGAACGGTGTGTGTGCTCAGCACACATGGATTACCGGACTGCTGTGATGCTCAACACAAAAATAAATTATAAGAAAAAGCTAAACTTAAAAAATTATATTTTTACAGGTACTATGAGCTGCTCATCTTCTAGAAAACCTGAGCCTGCGGTATGGGTGGGTTAGACCTGACAGTGAGGTGAGACGCCCATGAAAACCGGCTCCATTCACTGACTTCCTCTGTTAAAAAAAAAAAAAAAAAAAAAAGGACGCAAAAGCTTGCCTTCAAAATTCGTACGATAACATAAACAAACTATAAGGTTGTTTCCTCCAGCTTTGACAGAATATTAGGTAAAACTCATTTTCACTTTAAAGACTCAAAACAATATGAAGTGCATCTAAATCTTACATTTAAAACAGGAATTTAGCTTGCTTTGCAGGGTACTAACGGGAATCAGGATGAGCCACCAACCCCATCATCTGATACGTTTTTTGCAAAGGAAGAGATTCGCCCTTTACAAATCAGCCTCGTGTCACTTTCCTTCTGTGCACATGAGAGGTGGAGATGACTGTGGCTGTACCCTCTAATGGGTCGTGTGTCTTTCATAACCACCCCCCCCCCAGGCACAGCAAATAGATTCAGTTTATATACTCCCATGAAATTGTTCCCCTCATTACAGGGCGGTGTCAGAAAGAAATACTGGGAAATAATGTCATTTTGTAAAAGTAAGACAAATAGAGATGAAACAATCACTTCCATTCTTTGCTGTTGTTGAAGATTTTATGTTGAACACGAGGCTCTTGTAGATAAGAAGAAGAGGGAGAGTCGGCGGATATTAGTGGGTGTTGTCTGTCAGTTCCCGAGGATTCTCTCTTTATGTGTTCATATAGGCTTCTAATGTTTCCGATAAGCTTCACTGAATCAATTCCGTGTGGAGAGTGCTAGCTGTTTGGCCGTCATAGTGGAGCCAACACTTCACTGGCAAAAAAAGCAAAGGGACTCAGAGACCACATCCTAAGAGAGCAGAAGGCCGGCTAAAACGGCATGTGAGGATCACTGCCCCAGGTGCCGCTTTCTGTGTGAGAAGCCTCCATGATGTTGAGGACGGACAGAAACCCTAGAGTCTGGAAACCAGAGCAGCTCCTCAAGTGGGAGATGCCAGGACGCTGCCCCAGAGGATGTCAGTGTGGAAGGGACAGGGAGCCCAGACATCAGGAGGTGGGAATGAAAGGGGGACTGAGGGCAGGTCTGGAGAATGCTGGAGGGCGCAACACAAGGCTGAATTCAGGTTCAGATCCAGGCTGTGAACATTGGGAAGTCCTATCATAGACCCAAGCACAGGAGTCTCTCTCTCTCTCTCTCTCTCTCTCTCTCTCTCTCTCTCTCTCTCTCTCTCTCTCTCCCTCTCCCTCTCCCTCTCCCTCTCCCTCTCCCCATCACTCTCTCTCTCTCTCTCTCCCTCTCCCTCTCCCCATCTCTCTCTCTCTCCCTCTCCCTCTCCCCATCTCTCTCTCTCTCTCTCCCTCTCTCTCTGGCAAATCCATTCCCATCTTTTCACTACCAGTGGGACTTCAAACAAAAGCAGAATAGCAGGTTAGGGAGCCTCTGTGGGTGTTCTTTCTGAGGTCCAGCCAACTGCTGTAAACAGCAATGACCCTACTCCCCTTGTGTCAGGGTATCTGCTCTTGCTTTCTCAGCTGCCACAGTGATGACCACTAGATGTCATGTTCCACAGGACACCTCTTTCTAACGTTCTATCTGAGGAACCTTGACCTCCTCTGGTGATCAGTCTCTTTGGGACCTTCGCTCCTCTGGGATACGCACAGGAAGAACAAGCCCCTCTTGTCCCCCCTGCCTATATCTTATCCTTATCAGGACTATCACTGCACCTCATCACAGATGCCATTGCTGTAGGTAGAGCCCTGGCATCTCACCCAGTTTTGACCTATAACACCCAGCTGTGAGTTTAGAATGCATCCCTCCTGTGTATCAGCTCTCCTAATTCTAATTGTAACCCTCTGGGGTGGAAGGGCAGGCAGGGGTCATTGTTTTGATTTACAAATGTGCAAGTTCACTGGCTGGAACAGCAGAGAGGGGTTGTGGACAAAGCCAGAGCCCAGGCTTCCTGACCCCAAGCTGCAGACCTAGTGCCCAAACCTTCTCCTCCATAAGATCCCCTGATGGACAAACATAGACAGATGCGCAGATAATGGAAGGGTGACAGACAACAGATAGAAACCTAGGTCCATGGATCCACGGGGCTCTGATGTCAAGGAGCATATGAAGAACTCAATAGGGAGAAAGATAACGGGCAGACAGACACCCCAAAGTGTGAAGGATGCATTTTGTACTATTTTAGTCTTCTGATTTTGTGTTTGAAATTATATCTGAATAAGAAGTTTAAAACTTGCCTGCTTTACTTAATCTAGTGCTATTGTCTGCTGGTAGCTTTCTACTCTTCCCTAGACTGGTCTGTCGAGCAGTGGCAGTGTCCCCACAAGCCTAGTGTACAATGGGCCACACATGTGACACCTCGGGGTTTGGGGTGCCAATGGGCAGACCCACTTTTGCCTTGATGAAGTCTCTGCTTTCTGTTTAACTTGGCCTTGGGCTCTCCAGGGGACAACCATACAAGAGCTTTCTCTTTTCTCTCTGCTCACACTAGTGCAGACCCAACCAGGTCGGACAGAAGCTTTCTGCACTTCTTCCTTGAGCTGCACACAGGCTTCACGTTTGCACAGGAAGTTAGTGCCAGATGCTGCCTCAGCGCTCACGTTCCCTTACCTGGAATTGGGCGATGCCCTTCATAGGTGAGCATCTGCTTACTCGAGCCTCCAGCTCTCCAACGGCTTGAACATGGCAGCCCACAGTGGAGTGACAGAGAAGCGAGGCAGTACAGTTCAGTTAGCAAAGGGAGCCCCCGGGGAGGAAGGAGCAGGGCTGACAAGGGATGTACCCAGGCCAGGAGGGGGTCGGAGTATGGCCCAGGGCCCTGCACCACAGGGAGAAGTAAGGGTGGAGGGAGGGATGCTTGGACAGAGATCTGGTGGACCAGAGTGCCAGGGAGAAGCTAAGCAAAAAGGAGTAGGGGCGCGAGGCGGGGACTGGGCCGAGGGGCGGGGCCGGGGCTTGCAGCTTGGAAGGCGGAGAGGGCGATAGGCGCGAGACTGAGGAAATCCGCGCTGGGAGGCCCCGAGCTGGGGACGGTGCTGCTGAGGCGCCAAGGACCGAGGCGGCGCGCTGAGCCCAAGATGAGGGCGTCAGTGGTGCTGACCTGCTACTGCTGGTTGCTGGTGCGGGTGAGTGAACCCGCGCCCCCTTCCCGAAGAGGTGCATCCTGCAGTGGACCGCTGGGCTCACCTCCCAGCTCGTGAGTCCCAGCACGAGCGGGCGGAGCGTGGGGCCAGCGGAGACAATCCAGAGCCCAGTGCGTCCTATTGAAGCCTTACCGAACCCTGGGCTGCTGGACTCACGGGCAGTTTTCCTATTCCCACCGCCTTCGCGGGTTCGCCTGAAGTGGGGTGCAGGTTCTTCTCGATACCCCGCCCCCGGGACGACCTGGGTCCTGATCTGGCAGTGGGCCTGGAGTTGGGGACACCTCTAGCACCCAGCAAGAAGTGGCCACCTGCTCTGGTTTTGCTTCCAAAGGAAACTGCTGTTACTCTGTGGTTAAATGTTTCTCTTTCCATCTCCTGGTCCGCGCGTTTGTTTAGTATGTGACTGAGGGAAAGTGCTGTGGCTAAGAAAGTTTCCTTTTGGAAATACTCTTTTTTTTTTTTCTTCTAAGAGAGCCAAAGGAACCCCTTGTTACATGGGTTGCATTGGTTTTTTGTAGTTCTCCGGAACTCTACCCTTTATTTGAAAACCTTTCTTAAGAAAGAAAAGAAGGGTTTGAGCCTTATTTCTTGCTCCGTTTCCTTCTCTGCTCTGAAAACTGTATCCCTGTGGAGCTCAAGGTTTCCACACATATCTAGGCCTCCGGCTGAGGGAGCCAACCAAGCTAAGCGTGTGCAGCAAGAGGGGAGGGGTTGTTCAAGGAAATCCATCCGTCATTGTTGATGAAATTTCAGTTTTCTGGAGCATATCTTCTCTGCCCCCACGGGCGGCTGAGGGAAGCTTCCCAGGGATGCTCCTGAAGCCTCGGGACTCCGTCCACTTTATCCTTTCGGACGTCCCAAAATTTCATCGTTCCCCATGTTCCAGGAATGTCACCGATGGCAGGCTTTTAGCACTTTAACTTATCATCTCATCGGTTCTGAAAAGCGGGTTGCTGTTGCTAGACATTGGATCTCTGCATTTTGGTGGTTGTGTAGCAACGAGCTGGTAAATCCATGGTACCTCAGGTGGTCTTTAGGTGAAGTGAATGTGGCAGAAAAGCCAACATTGAGTTTTGTCCTTTGATTCTATTAGGAAAATATATTCCTTGTTGGAATGCTAGCTGGCCTATATCAACTGTAGGATAACTAAACACAGGGAGAAACCAAGACAGACGGACGGACAGACAGACAGCACAGACAAGTAATGACAGCGAGTGCTCTATTAGCAGCCCAGCCTGGGAGGATACTAGGTCTTTATTATAAGAACAGCGATCAAAAAATGCTGTGTTCCTGGACTGTAAGCTCAGATGCTCCTTTAGTCTCTGACTGGCACTCAGCTTCAGTGTCTACAGACACTGTGAAAGCTTTTCAAAAACCTCCCACTGCTCCTGGGATCAGCTCTGTTTCCCTCAGTGCTGTCTCTTCCATCTAGTCCCTCTTGTTTTCAGAAGGCGCTTCATGCCCAGCTAGGCAATGATGACAACATTATCTATAGGAGTAGGGTTACGTTTCGAGTGTGTCCCGAAGTGTAAGGAAGTTCACTTAAACTATTCTGACTCTAGGGTAACCACAGAGAGGGTCCTCGGGTGCACAGAGAGTCTGTGCACACCCCACAGCCACTAAGAATTAACTTGCTTTACTTAAGCCAACCAAAGGCTAGGAAATGGGCGCTCTTCAGTTCTGAGAGGTGCACATTTCTAACTGCCCATTGCTCTCAGTAAGTAATCACAACATACAATGCCAGTTTACTTTCCTGTTCAGAAAAAGTATTCTGCTGGATTTCATGTTTGTTTCACAAAATAAATAGAAAAGTTTTTCTTATCTTTTTCTTTTAATAACCACACCAGGAAAGTGAAATCGCTACTTTAAAATGAATTTCAGCTTCAAAGGAATTTAGAAAGGTGAAGTTTTGAATCTTCCTGTAGTCACTTAACCCCCTCGTGTAATTTTTAGTTACTTCTATTTCTCTAACTTGAACAGGTGAGCAGCATCCATCCAGAATGCCGCTTTCATCTAGAAATACAGGAAGAAGAGACAAAATGTGCAGAGCTGCTAAGCAGCCAAACGGAGAACCACAGAGGTAGGTTTGGGGATTAAATCTGGGCTGTGGTCCTAGCTGTCTACACATCTCAGCCCCTTGAGGGATTGGAGGCCACCTACACCTTAAAAAAATAGGGACCCTTGCCACTGTTCTGGTGGGACACCAGCAAAACTAATGTAATTGGGGATTTCAGCAAACCTTTAAAAAAAAGAAAAAACTTTACACCAACAGTTTCAATGGCTTGATGAGGTAACTCCTCCTAACACCATGTTATAGCTCTGTCTTGCTCTGCAGGGGCAACTCTGGTTCCCAGGGAATAATAGCATATATCTGAATTCTTGGCTCTAAAATATTAGCTATCTTTGAAGGTGGTCCATCTAAGAATGATAGAAACTTGTCAGAAGCGGAACAGGAAAGTGGGACTTCAAGAAAGTGTGTTTTCTGAAGACATAGCTGTTGTAATACTGTGAGTTTGCTGAGTTTGTCCTCTGAGTAGAACAGAAAGTTTTCTCAGACACTAGGCCTTTGATTTGTGACTCCTTCATGTTCACCCCTGCGTACCAGTGCAGTTATCAACAGCAGAACCTTTTCTCTGGGATCTCACTGCTCAACAGTCATGTGTACACCTTTTTCAAGAAAGAAACTAAAGGAAAAAAAAAAGTCCATAGTCTACTCTTTGTTAGCAAGACTCCAACACTCCACTCTGAACCTCTTACCTAACAAAAGAGTTACAGCTACTTCACTAATGTGAATTTTCTAGGAGCCACATTGAAACAAGTTTCTTAAAAAGTGAGATTAATCTTAATAATATATTTTGTATTAACCTAAATTATTGACCTAATTATCATTTTGACTTATAAACAAGAAATTATTGTTTCAACATTCTTCCTTTCTTTTATAGTCTTATAGTGCATTTTGTTTCTACATTGTTGTTTCTACATTCTTCCTTTCTGTTATAGGCTTAGAGTGCATTTTTAAAGAATGCTATTAGCACCTCACCGTTTGGGATAAGTTCCTAGTACCACAGATTGATCAGGGGTTCCCACACTAGTCAGAAAGGCTCTAAATAGGCACCTTTCCCCCATTTCCTCATCTTAAAGTGAAGCCTCTGGCTCAAAGCTTCCTTTAACAGCCTGTGATTTTACAGCACACATGTGGTTCTGAAGGCTACATTCCCCAAATTGTCTAGTTGACCTCAGTCCATCCACACAAACATAATCAGTCAGTCCCGCTGCCCCACGAAAAGCTAGCAGTAAAGAACTGACTTCAGTTGGCAACAAATGAGAGATGTGGGTCAGCACTGTGGTCACTGAAGCTGACTCTGTTCAGTAAAAATTCAGAGTTCAGGAAAGCAATCCTGTGACAAAGGCACATACACACACACACACACACACATACACACTAAACAACAACAACAATAGTGATAACAATAACAAGATGAAGAGGAGGAGGAAGAGGAAATGAACTTAGACATGAGGCTGGTGACATGACTTAGTAGCTAGGAGCACTTGCTGGGTACCCAGCACCCATGGCATCACATTTCTAACTACAGTTCAGAGGAATCCAGTGCCCTCTTCAGAACTCCATAGGCTTCTGCATACACATAGTAGGCATGTATGCTCCCAGGCAAGCATTCATACATATAAAATAGAAATAAATCTTTTTTTAAAAAATGAAATTATAATGGGAGCTAGGCAGACCTCTGTGGCTAGAGCTGCTGGTGGCAGAGCTCCTAGGCTGGGGACTCCTGCTGAGCGGCCCTCTCAAAGACAGCCTCCTGAGCCAAGCTTCCTGGGTTCCCAGAGTACAGTCTGTATGAACAGCCTAGGGAGAGTCTATGAAAATTGCTCAGACTTCCTTCATGCCTGTCTGGCACAACCAGGTGGATCACGTCTGTAGGACTTCTCCCTTGTCATACGGACAAACGGTTTTTCTTGCAAGAACGGATGCCTACTTGGACGTTTTTATGTTGCAGGCTCCTATTATCAGTGTTAGCTTACAGAAAAAGATTGTGTATATCCAATTCATCCACCTTTCTGTTTTGTAAGACTCCCTTGTCATAAGCCAGCCACCCTCAGGAGAGCAGGGCTGACCAGCAGCAGCGGCCAGTGTGCGGCTCCCAGAAGAGACAGCCTGTGAACCCGGTCCTCGTCGGCTCTCTGAAATATGCAGAGTTCCAATGCCAAGAGTATAAATAGCAGTAGGTTACCAGGATGAAGATGCTGCAGGCAATGGGAGCCAGAGGCTGTGCAGAGCCAAAGCTGAGGGGCCGTTTCTGGTGAGACAAGGCCACAGGACATATCCTCAGGCAGTCACAAGTCACATTGCTCAGTTCCTAACATCTGTGAGAGCTGCCATCATATTCCCTGGCAGTGTGTAATTGGTCTAGAAGAACCTCAGAAATTAGAAACAAAATAGCTTTGATGTTGGCAAAATAACTTCCACAACCCTAATATGGAACTCTTCCTCTTTGCTTTAGGATGAATCAAGAAAACAAAACGGAAAGATGTAGTAATCCCATACAAAACCAGTGTCAATTCTAAAAAGGATTCAGAAAGCTCTGGAGGTGTTTGGAGTCCTATAGTTTAATTTTGGTTCGCTGCTAAGACAAGCTTGTTAGTATGAGGAGGAGGAGCTCAACATCACAGATGATGGAGGGTGGAGGAATGTTCTCTGGGAAGTCAGTAGAGGAACTTTCCTGTGGCTTCCCATCACCTCGTGCCCACATCTATAGCCACTGAAGGGATTAGCAGAACAAAAGTTAGCCTGGCATGCCTTGATAATCCCCTCCCTGGAAAAATTTACCAAAGGATGTGTTTTGCTACAGACCACTTAGAACCAGGTAAAGGAGGGTGCTGAACAGTGACCATTGGTTTGTTTTAAACAGAGCGTTGGACTCATTGGAGGAACTGTGAGGGCCTTGTTATTCCCTGCTGGCAAGCTGGACAGACAGTAGCCAGTCACAGATTCGTGATAGTAGCAGAAGATGCGAAGCTGTGGGGCTGGGTACCTGTGGAGGAGACCCGGCTTGGGGGAAGAAGAGGCAGGCCTGTGTCTGGTCTGGCAGCTGGCTGGAAACGTTGAGACTCCGGCATGGCAGGTTTAGTTGGAAAGAGAGACAGGGAGAGGAGAGGAGAGGAGAGGAGAGGAGAGGAGAGGAGAGGAGAGGAGAGGAGAGGAGAGGAGAGGAGAGGAGAGGAGAGGAGAGGGGAGGAGAGGAGAGGAGAGGAGAGGAGAGGAGGGGGGAGGAGAGAGGGGGGAGGAGAGGAGAGGAGAGGAGAAGGGAAGAGAAGAGAAAGAGAAAGAGGACAAGAGAGAGAGGAGGGGCCAAGAAGCTCCTTTTATAGTGGGCCGGCTACCTGGCTGTTGCCAGACAACTGTGAGGTGGGGTAAACATGGCTGTAGCCAGGTGACTGTGAGGGTGGAGTACCAGGGCCTTGGGGCAGGCATTGCCCTATGACTGATGCTCACAGGGTTATATGTCCACAGGAAATGATGAGCCAGAGACAGACTCCCCTGCTTCACACGATGATAGTGTGAGCGTCACAGTCACCAGGGTTTAGTTCTTTGAAGACTCTCAGATCCAAGGCCCATGCATCTGGGTCACAGCCCCACCCTAGTAAATCCTCAGCATCCACAGCAGCTTGTTAGAATCCTGACAGCAAGTTGAGGATCCAAAGGCGGGGAGGTGCCTTAATTGCCAGACCACCCAGAGGAGCACAGTCTCTGTTGCCCAAGGCTGTTCGCATGTGACATCCTCAGAAGAGAAGAGATGCAAACAGATTCTCCTTGCAAATTATCCGTGGAGGGGCTCGGGATCCCACACTGGAGAACGGTTAGCAGACTGAGGCAGCTTATTTTTATTATCCAGGAATGGTGTGTGGTCACCAGTGACCACAGCATACGGGTCATTAATCCTTCTACCATGTGTGTGTGTGTGTGTGTGTGTGTGTGTGTGTGTGTGTGTGTGTGAGAGAGAGAGAGAGAGAGAGAGAGAGAGAGAACATGTTTGGTTCCTGTTACACCTCACAAATCTTATACCGTGCCTTTAAAAATATTTGAACTGGCTTTTACAGAAGCAATCAATGAATATTTTTACATCTGAAATTAGTGTTAGGAATTAGTGACTGTGGACACAGAGAAAGTATTACAGTGAGAAGCCTGTCCATTGCCCTGTGAGGCTGACAGTGCTGGTGCACAGTGCCATTGAAAACCATCCATGTGTTTGTTCTGTGTCTTGATCCCCCTTCTCTCCCTTAGTTTGGAGACTGTGTCTGCTCTACCTTCTCCTTTGAGTTTATGTAATATCTAGTACATTCCTTCAGATGGGTGACAATATTTTGCTATTAGAAACGATGTCCCAATGTTCTTAGGAATTAAATATCTCAACCAGCACCTGATGAACTTCATGATAGTCAGCTTCTTGTGACCATGTAAATAGCAAGGTCTGTGTGATGCAGTTCTTGGTCAGTGATGATTGGACCCTGAGCAGAAAGTTTAAAGCAAGAGGAAAACCATGCCCTGTCTTCCCACCAGGTGCTGAGGTCCAAGAATGGTGTTGTGTGCCTGACACAGGCCTAGGCACTGCAGGGTGTTCAGTACAAAGGAAGAGGCACACTCCTGTGCTACCTGAGGTTTTCTCTGTTAAGAGTGAGTTGGTCCTGAACTTGCTACCAGAAGCCCAAGACCTCAGGGTAAGAACACTGAGTCCAAATAAGGGAACTTTCTAGACCCTAGACCCCCTCTACACATGCTGGTTCTACATCTATTGCTTGTTAGAAACAGAGCAGGATTTTCTAGAAGGACATTGCCTCATTCTTCAGTGTCTGCTCAGAGATAGGAGTGCCACTTAAATGCTCAGCCACAGATTCCAAGCTCCGTTCGGTTCCCTCATCTGGGTATTGAAAGCTGCCTGTCAGGCGAGGAACTCCACCTGCCTGGTGAAGTGAGTGCTTTCTTTCCTTGGACCTGTGTTAGTTTATGAGGTTCCAGGCATTGCCCTGGGTTCTTCTGAGTTCTTCTTCTCTGTGTTCTTCCTTCTAGCTGCTCTTCTGTGTTGCTTTCCACATTATGACCTTGACATAAACCTCTCTGTCTTGTCTGGAGATAAGTTAAGGCTTCTGGGAGCAGCTGTGGCTTTTCTAGATGAGACAACTCACTGGACGGACACCATGTGAAGTGGCACAGATAACCCCAGAGTCTTGGCTGCTCAAGTGTGGAATGAGGGGTTTCCTAACCTTTCCTGAGCAGCCCCAAGAAGACTTGAGTGTGACAGTGGGTCACAAGTTACAGATAAGAATGAAATACATGCCTACCGTAAAGCTGTGCTGTGCTTTGTGGGCACCCTCCATGAGGTTATTCTGCAGTTTAAAGCACACTGTGAACATACACACATGCACACATGGTTTGCCAAAAAACATACTAGGATTTACAAGGAAGGGGAGAGGAGATTTCCACCTGGGTGTTTGGTACTAGCATGAGAGACATGTGTCAGGCTGATCTCAGATGTAGGAAGTATGAGGGGGTTGTGGCAACGGCAGGCTAGGAACATCAACACAGATGAGGAGAGAGCAGAATATGTGTAGCCCCGAGGGTGGAGACGCAGAGGGCTTTGGAGCGGCAGTGTCTTGGTATGAGCTATGCTTTAGGAAGGTCAGGGCATCCTTGGAAATAAAGAGACACAACAAGCAAATAGCATCCCAGAAGAGAAATGAAAATGTTTCTTGTGGACAGTGGTAGGGGACAGCAACTCCCAGAAGCCATTTCAGGGAGCAAGAGGCTGGAGTACAAGGAGAGAAGGGCAGAACGGCCTGGAGGCTACAATGTGCACTGCCACCTGCCCTATGGTGTTCCACAGAAGAAAACCACTCAGAGTTCAGGGGAAACTGCCTCCTGTGGGGTAGGCTGAGCCTGCTTCCATGTGGACGCACTGGTGAAGGAAGAGACCAGCAGGGGCTGTGCCCAGCAGGGAGTGACAGACAGAGCTCAGTCTCTGGCTTGTACAGAAGGAAGGGTGGAAGTTAGCCGGAAAGAGAATGATTTAGCTGCAAGGCCCAGTCACCTCAGGGACATGTCGGGTCTGCACGACAGAGGCTAGAGCAGGAAGAATTACTTAGGTCTCAGAACTGGCCTTGAGCAGTTGAGGAACTGGGTCTGTTCCCAAGAAGTTGGATTGCATAGCTGACTCCTAGCCAAAGTACTGATTGCTAACCTTCCAGGGCCTAGGCATCCTGGAACACACAGCCCTCTGGTTCTACATTGATACAGCTCTGTCCTGGCTAGAGCTGAATAGTGGCTTGGCATTAATTTCCATGAAGGGTTGGACTCACAGCTCCCTGAAGGAGCCAGTACTTTGTTCTCCTTGCCTGGGTCAGCGCCTGCTAGTAGATACACTGGGGTGGTCATGGGAAGTCACTAAGTCCTGATGATGAATCTGAGGGAGATTATTTTGAGATCCATTGGCAGGATGTCTCATGACAGTGTTGGATCTCCAGATGGGATCTGCTGCTATGCAAAACATTACTCTGTTCTGCCCAGTCGTGAACTTCCAGACGTGAAAGCCAGTACCTCCGCCACCCGTGGTACCTGGGCCACGGTAGACTTTGGAGAAAAGCTTTGGGAGTATTTCAAATGAGAGGAAACAAGCTTTGTGAATATCCTAATAAGTCAGAGGGCCAACATTGTGCGAATAGTCAGCACACACATTAGTTAGGTACCCACATTGTGTCACCTTACTATCCACTGTCCACATGGTGCCACATGAGGGTGCCAGGACAGTCAGGTAGGAAACAGTCTCCATTTTTAAGTGGCAGTGACTAAGCAGGTCTCTCCACGTGGATTATAGTGACTCCTGCTGGAATGTACAGATATTGGGGTTTTATTGGATTTGGCAGAGTTCCCCTGCCAAAAAAAAAATGTAGGCTCTGTCCAGATCTGCATATGACTTTATAAAACCCTTTAGTTCATTTAGCAGATTGTGTCGCTTCTGGGTCTGAATTGTGGTGCAAAACTTAGCTCAAGTTTCAGAATCTGTTTTCAACCTCTGAGACCAACCTTGAACCTAAAGTAAACCTGCTACTTTAGATTCAAAAGCCAGATGTGAGATGACTTCCCAGTGCCATCCAGCAGCAGTTCCCTATAAATGGTGTTTCCAGGTCTTGGTTGGTAGTTAATACTTCACCCTAGAGACTGAGGATGAAATTCTAGCCACCCCCGCATTAGGGTATAAGCATTTTACCTGGATCCTGTACAATGTCATGTGGCACTCCAAACTGTGGAGTCCTGGCTTCGAAGAACCTTCTAGCCTGACCTGATTCACCACTCTTTCTCTACCACTAGGAGTGGCCTCATTCATCAGCACGCCCCAGGCTAAGCTTCTGCTACCCATTCCTGCAGGAAGAACTCTGTCAAGAATCTCCTGAGAGACAATGCTAATCCATCCACAGTGTGGCACCAAGCACAGTAGATGTTTAAAAAACCCTCTTTGAAAGCCTCATAATTCCCAACACATAAGCAGCATGACCACAATGTATTTAAAACTGCCAATAGAAAGGAGCAGTGTCCTAATTAGATTCTGTCTCCATGAATGGTTAGGTTCCTGATGGACCCTAAGCCTGTCCCTTTAATAATCTTTGCAATGTCTTCTAGCCCCAGTGTGTGGTCATCTGTACCCACATTAACTGTCTCCTGAGAGGGGCAAGCTTTCCTTGGGCGCTTCATTCATTAGTTTTGACAGGCTATTGCTATTGCTTTGGTATTTCCCTTAAAAAGTTTCTTTGCTGTGCTTCTCCCAGTTCAGTTACTGTCATTATTCCTAATTGCAGCTTTCCTAAAATGGCATTTGGCAACATACCTAGATGAGCTAATGCATAGATGGAGTTCTGATCTCACTGGCAATATTTTAAGAACAAATGAAGCATCCTTAGAACAAAAGAAAGGGATAAATCCTCTCAGCAGATCTCCTGTAACCTCTCTCTATCCTCAGAGCAACTAATGAAGACTCTAAAGCCCTGAGAATAGCAAAGGTTGTTACAATTAGCTACTTGAGTAGCCAATATCCACAGCCATCCCACAGAGAAAGCCAGCACATTGCATTCACATTCCTAGGCGCTGTGAAATTCAGACACAGGTGGTCCACTTCCTGCTTCCTGTGTAGACTTATCCACTGCTTTGGAGCCTAGTGTGCAGTGTCCTAGTTACAAGTTGTCTGTGGATTCTGGACTTTTACTGGAGCAGATGTGAATATACATATTTACCCCTATGGGGCACCAACAACAGGCAAAAAGAAACTGTTGCACCCAAGGCCAGTTTGATGAAGCTTTATGTTTATTGGATTACTTATGGTAGCAACACTGTCATTTGTAGGTAGAAACAATGAAGAGTCTTCCCTCCTCCTACCCCCAGAAACTATGTACTGTTTGTATCATTTGGGCAGAGACCTCATAAGTATTTTAATGAGTTTCCAGCATCTGTGGCCCCTCTCCTTCTTCACACAAGAGTGTTCAAATTTGAAGAAAATAACCACACAACATGGAGCAGCTGTTCAGAGAACAGCCACATCAGTACGATGCCTCCTTGTTCAGGAAAAAAAAAAAAGCATTTTGCTCTGCATGGTGGAGGGCCTGAGTGCCCCACCTAATACTAGGTGTCCAAAAGTGGTATTCATTGAGATTTCTGAGCTGCAAGCCAAGCAAAGTGATAATGAAAACATGCTAGATTCCTGTGGGCCTCAGTTACCCCTGCAAGGCTCCAAGACACCCAACGAGGCTGAGGGGAACAATTCCACACTGATCTGATTTGGCCTCTAGACTGCGAGCAGCCTGAGGGCCAGGCTAGCCTAGGCCAACCCTATGGTCTTTGGGTGTATGCAGCCAAGTGAGGAGGCAGCCATTCCAAAACTGCATTGTATCCTCAGGGCTCCTTCAAAAGACCAAAGGAGGATTTGCTTTTTGTTGTCACAATGCAGAGAAGCCAGCATTCTCCCTTACTGAGACAGTGTAGCATCTCTGTGGGGCCAGCAAGCAGAAGTCTGAGACAATCCAGGTCAAAATAGATGAGCATAGTTCAGAGCAGGACAAGCCACTTGTAAAAATTACCTTTCCCAATTCAATTTCCAAGTCCATCCAGCTCTGCCTCTGAGGTTGATGACAGGCAGAGAGGATCGGTGGATTTGATGGCACAATGATGATTAGGTTTTTTTAAAAAACCATGCTTTAAAATTGTAGCACTTAGAGAAATCACAAAAATGTTCTTGCTCAACAGCCACCGGAGGAGAGAAAAGACAAAGGGCAACACAAGTACACCCTGCACATGTGAGCACAGGTGTGCCTAATACAGTTGCGCCCTGGACAGGTGGTGTGCCTGCACTAGACACTCACAGTGGATACTGTGCACAACTGGGTACCCAGGAAGGTGAGCTCCTGGGCAGGTGTGCCCCTCAGCAGGTGTACCTCTCACAGGAGAGCTCTGGATAAGTGCACCCTGCACAGACGAGCTCTAAATCAGTATACTAAACAGAGTTGAGCTCCCAGAAAGTGGACCCTAGAAAAGGTAAGCCTTGCACAAGTGAGCCCTAAGAAGATATGCTCTGCACAGGTCACCAAACCTGATTACTAGGTCTGTTAATATAGGCTCTGCTACTGGGTTGTCTTAACAGCAGGGCCTCAGAAGTACTTGGCACTGTTTTAGTATCTGCTAAGGATTTGTACCTGGATTTACTGTTTGTAGGAAAAATATGTTGATTCTCTAACTCTGACCATTCTGTATATACTCATCAGCCAGTGTTCTTAGGAAAGTATTCTTTAACTGGGAAAGAATGCCAATTCCTTTTAAAAGGTAAGCCCATACATTCTTTTTATCCCTGTTCTGTACTTAATCACTGTATTTCCTATCAATTATTTCATAAACATAATGGATGCTGAGGTTGTAAAATGGGGTTTGAACTGTTAAATTCAGACTTTGGAATACTTTGCTGCCAATGAAAATAACCATATTATAAACACATGACATGATAAATGAGACAGCCCAGCTACGTGGGAAGATAAATAATAATTCTTCCTCATGAAAAGAAGTCCTATGACACCTCTCCATGCAGTGCGTCTGAGACTATTGGAAGCAGGTGTTGAGAGGACTCATTGAGGACAGATCCGTGAGCAGAACTTAGAGAGGTCAGCCTGAGGTCCCTCTACAACTTCCTCAGCCACTTATGCCTACTTAGTACCTGTGGAATTCCATGACCTTCTTCCTCGGCTCCTTAATACGGCACAGGGAAAGTGCCCTGGGAGAAAGGGAGAGTTAGAGATAACAGCTGAATCCTGGTACTTGTTGAGTAGAGAAGACTAAGTGGGAGCTTTGTCATGTGATATACGAAGATTAAGATGGCTCAGCAAGATGGCCTACAGGCACTGCTGAATTCACAAGGTATTCAGTGATACCAAGGGTAGCACTGAGGCAGCTCCAGTGAGGGAACTTCTGTGCAGACAATGCAGGACCTCAGCGGAGGGTAGCCACTGTGTAGCCATGTTATGTATAAGTGGGAGTCCCTTTGATAGTTTATGTGGAGATACGGGCCTAAAGGACTTATAGGGTACACTCAAGAGGATCTGCTCTGCTCCTGGCTCTCCTCTCTGGATCATGACCTAGGAAGCCTGGCACATCCATAGGATCCAAGAGGAACTCTAATTCTGTGTCCTGCCAGATGGCAGTTCTGGCCACAGCAAATTCTATGCAGGGAATGGCCAGGGTACAAGAAGTACTTTGTCTGGTTCCTCCTGAGGTAAGGAGAAAAAAAACCACTTTCTGTAATAAACACTTGACCTTATCTTGTGTCTCCATCACGAGCCAGTTGAGCTGAGCTGTCACGACTAAGGCTCTGACCGCTTTAATTGCTATTATTAAGTTGCAGGGACTTTTTTCTTCCTCTCTTCTGTATCCTTCCCATCTCTTCACATTAGAGCACTCCTGTACTCACAAACCCACTGCTCAGATGGGACTGACGCCCAGAGGCGAATGTGAGGTAAGGTGTGTAGGGTCCCCTCTGTCTGTTACATCAGAGCATGTATGCTAAGATGTTTGTGACTCGCTGTGAGGCTTCACATTGGCCTCTTGGAGCAGGCAAACAACATCCAAGGCTGTTTCTGTTACCACTGGGAAGGAAAGAATTCTTTGGATAGCATCCTCAGGAGGACTTCTGGCTGCTTGCATGGACAGCCAAGGGGACAGCAGAGAATGACCCCTGGAAAATTAAGGGACACAGGGATAGAATGCATTTAAATACCCCATCCCAGTGGGTGGTCCAGGGACACAGGGGTGAAAGACATTTAAATAATACCCCATCCCAGTGGCTGCTCAGAGGACGAGCATCCTTATCCCTGTATCTGTTGTGAAATAGGGAGAGACTGATAAAGCACACAACTTGAGCTTCCCATAAGCACTGTCTGGGCCAGTCTTCCTTGCCTCATTCTTTTGAGAACTTTTGCCTCTGTGAGTTTAAACTTAAGCTTTTTTTTTTTTTTTTAAGATTTATTTATTGTTATATGTAAGTACACTGTAGCTGTCTTCAGACACTCCAGAAGAGGGCATCAGACCTCATTACAGATGGTTGTAAGCCACCATGTGGTTGCTGGGATTTGAACTCAGGACCTTCAGAAGAGCAGATCAGTGCCCTTAAGTGCTGAGCCCTCTCTCCAGCCCAAACTTAAGCTTTCTGAATGTGGAACGGAAGCTGTTCTTCAATGCTGCTGTTCTACGGCACAGCTCACACTGACTCGTGTCTTCCTTGGCTGCACATACTGCATACAACCAAGGAGGAAAGGTCCAAAAAGCCTCCATACAGCTCTCACATGACTTCCTTAGGTTCCTCCATACTAGTGAGACCAGACCTTCCATAACAATCCACTCTCAAGCCAATAATACCCAAGGACATCAGACCACACCCAAAGCTCCGTGTGTTTGTGTGTGTGTGTGTGTGTGTGTGTGTGTGTGTGTGTGTGTGAACAAGCCCAGGTTGCCATGGCTGGAGCCCACAATCACCTGTTAAGTTTGCAGAACCTGCCTCTAACCTAACTAAGTGGGAAAGTAGACAGAAGGAAGTGAATCTGAATCTCAAGACTGTGTAAAACTAATATAAGCCCTTTCAGAGGAAGTAAAGGAAGCTAAAAACAAACAAACAAAAAACTGCAAAGGACCTAGTGATGCTACCTTCAGCTTTGTAGCCCCTTCAAATGTATGAATAGCAGAACACCTAGATACCTAGAAATATCACCCAGGAAGGACCAAATCACCAAACCCAGCAGCCAGCTCAAACCCAAAGGAAAATATCTGCACTGGCTGGTTTGGCGTCAACTTGACACAAGCTAGAGTCATCAGTGAAGAAGGAGCCTCAGTTGAGGAAATGTCTCCATGAGATCCATGCATTCTCTCAATTAATGATCAGTGGAGGAGGGCCCAGCCCATTGTAGGAGATTTCATCCCTGGCTGGTGGTCCTGGGTTCTATATGAAAGCAGGCTGATCAAGCCATGAAGAAGAAGCCAGTAAGCAGCTCCCAGCCATGGCTCTGCATCAGCTCCTGGATCCTGTCCTGTTTGAGTTCCTGTCCTGACTTCCTTCAATAATGAACAGCAATAGCCGGGCGGTGCCTGTAATCCCAGCACTCTGGGAGGCAGAGGCAGGCAGATTTCTGAGTTCGAGGCCAGCCTGGTCTACAGAGTGAGTTCCAGGACAACCAGGGCTATACAGAAAAACCTTGTCTCAAAAAAAAAAAAATCCAAAAAAATAAATAAAATAAATAATAATGAACAGCAATGTGGAAGTGTAAGCCAAATAAGTCCTTTTCTCCTCAACTTGCTTTTTCGGTTATGATGTTTTGTTGCGGCAATAGAAAACCTAAACTAGACAGTGTTATTCAGTATCCCAAGCATCTGGAAATGTTTAAGGTATACAAATAATGACCTCTGCCCTAACCAGGCTCAGCTCACCAGACTACCGATTCTTCCCCGAGTATTCCCAGACTTAGGTCTCCTCAAGACTTAATACCATGAGGAGCCAGTTTACCACACTGAAGTTGCAAATCAGCAAGAAAAATATAAGGACTCTCTTTTATTTTAAAAATGTGTGGTATGGGAACACAATGGAAATCTTGTTCAGCATTATAAAAGAGGAAACTTATGTTATTTGCCGTAACATGATGGGTCCAGAGAACTTGATGCATAGTAGAATAAGCCAGTTGCAGAAAGGCAAGCACCACAGAACTCACTTATGTGGAATCTAAGTCCGATTCATAAAACAAAAGGTAGAATGGTGTCATCAAAGGCCAGTTTTGGATGCTGTTTAGATGGCATGAAGTTTCAGTTGGGCAAAAAAACTATGTTCTAATGACCTGTTGCATAGAGAGTTGACTATAGTTAGTGACAACTAGAATGCTAATATAGTTCCTTTTAAACAGTCTTACCGCCGGGCAGTGGTGGTGCATGCCTTTAATTTTACACTTGGGAGGCAAAGGCAGATGGATTTCTGAGTTCGAGGACAGCCTGGTCTACAGAGTGAATTCCAGGACAGAGCTAAACAGAGAAACCATGTCTTGAAAAACAAAACAAAACAAAAAACAACAAAAAAAACCCACTCCCCCCACCAAAAAGTTCTTACCACAAAGAAATTACTTTTGAAGTGATAGATACACTAATTTATTCAGCTTTCAATGTATACATTGTATCCAACATCTCATCTATACCATAAGTATATGTAATTATTAGTCATCAGTTTAAAAATAAATAGGACTTTTTAAAAACAACACAGTGTACATTGAATTATTCACACGCTTTCAAGCACAGGCCTGTTGCTTTCTTCGAAAGTATAAAGTGAACACGTAAGCTGCTCCTGCCTCAACAGTGTTGTGTGAGTATCTCAGGGAAGAGCCCTCGGCCAGGAGACTGCCTAATTAGCAGTGTTCTTGCCCACTGTTTAGAGAGATTCGCTCATTCTCAGTGCGTTCTCATGACCCATAACTTGCACCTAATTCTTGCCTCTCCTTCTAGGCTGCAGTGGCGTCTGGGACAACATCACATGCTGGCGCCCTGCAGACATTGGGGAAACTGTCACGGTGCCCTGCCCCAAAGTGTTCAGCAATTTCTACAGCAGACCAGGTACTTGCATTGATTCCTGGTCTCGTGGGTGTTTTTGCTGTGGGGGTGGGGTTGGCGGTCAGTTTTTCCCAAACGAAGCAAGGTCCAGCTTGCTTCTTTTGTAGCCATGTGCTTACTCCCTGGTCCTAAAGGAGCCAGAGAACATCTGGCCCGTGTTGGGCGAGTTCTCCGTTAAGGAAGCAGGAATACCTCAACCTCTGGAGCCTGTATAGGCAAGCAGGGCAGATACAGGGGGGAAGACTGGAAGGTAAACTCTCAGGTGGCAAAGCAGCAAACGTGTGCATGCGTGACACTAGAGATGGGAGTGGGTAGAGGGAGGGAAGGTTCCTGTAAACCCAAGAGAGATTAGCTCAAGGTCGTAATGTTAGGGAGAGAATTTGGGGCACTGCACAAAATATGCTCCGGCTGACCAGTTTGCTGCTGCCGAGAGTTTAGAGAATTTGGTGCCATCTGAGCCTCTGTCCTACATTGTTCTTTATGCACGTCTCAGGATCCAGGTTTTCATAACACAGAGGAATCTGTGTAGAAAAATAGAGATTAGAAGACACAACTCGAGATAGGAAAGTGCAGTGCTTTGGAGAACTGGGAAATAGTTTTATCTGGGCAGAAACGAAGGGAAAAAGCTGTGAGGGATGATAATGGTATCAGGGACTCCGTCTCTGCCTGGGGACCTGGGCCCCTAACCTGCCTCTTTGGTCATCCATGGCCATGTTAGAGAATCTCAGCCACTCTCAATATTCTGACCTCTATAAGCTGTCATCGGGTCCATTCACAAACATCTCCCTCAGGGGCTTGGCCATGAGTGTAAAGAGGCAGTCCACCCTGAATGACAGCGGGTCAGGTGTGGCCTGAGTCAGAGGCGTCAGGAGGGATGCCAGATGGTCCTTGGGGAATGTGATGGGACACTGGTTCCTAGAGTCCATCAAAGACTATGGAGTTGCATCTGCCCAGTAGTGCTGGTTTCAGATTCACCAGCCTAGCAGGAACTGCTAATGTACATTGCCAGATGGGAGATGAGCTCTCAGTGCCTGGTGCCATCCGCTCACTACCAGTGAACAGGTGGCCATCACCATAAAAAAAAATGCAGGGCCTTTGGGTCAAAAAGCCTATCTCCTGCTGAAGCTCAAAAATTACCCAGCCTCCAGGACCTTAGTCCCCCACCTGTAGAATGAGAACTGCAATATAAACCACACTTGCCTCTCAAGTCCGCTCTGAAAGTGAAGATGCACGTAAAGGAAGACCTTTGTAAACTGAAACGTCCTCTACCCTGTGGGTCCCAGGAGTAGCCTGGGCAAGAAACAGAAGCTCCACAGAGGACAAGGTCCTGTGTCATAGCCTGGGCATCTTGAATAAGGATCAGGCCTGGTCGGTTGAAATCACTAATGCCCCGTCTGTCCCTTTCCCACCAGGTCTGTCCAGAGTTCATACTTTGTGTGGTCACCTGCCACGTTCTTTGTAAATAGAGTGAATGCTTCATTTCTGGATAAGTTTGACATTTAGGAATAAATGATGGAAAGGTCATTTTTAAAAAAAGAAGGAATAAATGATAGGATTTTTAAAATCACAAAACTGCTGTATTTCTTACTATTTAAATCTCAATCATGCATTTTCCTCCAACTGATAGCCAAGTGGAAACTGCCCTACGCTGCTTCTTAAGTATTGAAGGGTGAGGGACAGGCCAAATGGAGAGGAGACAGGATAAAAACTAAAGAACAAGAGCGGCCACCCCAGAGTGCTGGGCCTGGCCTCCAGCACCCTGATAGACGCAGACATCGAATATGCTATGGGTTGTCATTCAGCTTGGGAATGTCAACTCTGAGGCTTTCCCAGTTGCAGTCAGTTCCAGTCCTGCTTTTACCATACTGTGATACAGCATGTCCACTAGGCCCTGGCAGGGAGGTCTCAGGAGGAAGGATGCAGTGCGGGGCGACCACGGAAGGACTTCTGGGCAGCCTCAGTCACTTGCCGACTAGGGCTTCAGCTTATCATATCATCCTTGATCGTGAGGCTAGCTTTCAAGGACCAAACATCTGAAATTTACTTTCCAGGAAACATAAGCAAAAACTGCACTAGCGATGGATGGTCAGAGACATTTCCAGATTTCATAGATGCATGTGGCTACAGCGACCCCGAGGATGAGAGTAAGGTAGGTGCCCGACCCGCCACACAAGCTCCACTCATGGACACTGCAAACAGACAGCATTCTCTATAGGGCTCCACACTGCTGTAGCAGTACAGCTTCTCGGTCCACACTTGGTCTCTGATATGCTATGGCATTCAGGATTTGCTGATTCTGCATAATTTGGAAGGCCCAGGAAGGAAGGTTTTCCTTATCTGTAAACATGTCTGGATGGGAGAGACTCCATTAAGTGGGTTATACCTGCCACAGACTACTTCTTCTGGGGTCTCCTGAGCAATGCATCCTTCATGCCATCTGGATCTCTCCATCCCATTTATAGTTTTGCCCTTATCTGGATTTCTGGGAAGCAGATCTGATCCCAGATCTGATCCCAGAAGCACAGCACACAAGTCCAATGCCAAACATCTTCATAAGTTCTGAAGCTGGGTCTGTTTGTAGCTGTTGTTGTCTTATCTCAGGCCACTCGGGCCAGCTGCCAAGAATCTGTCCAGCCATAGCTATAGCAGTCATCTAACTATTTCTAAGACAAGAGTCTTAGAAATGCCACATCCATGAGCAGATCTTTCCGTAAGATGTAGTTCTTGGTGATCTGGACATTCCTAACTCAGCCCTGTACCTCGTCCTGGCTCCATCTCCACCCTGGCAACCTGGTATATGCCAGCATCACCTTCCTTTGTGATTGACCATTGGCTCCTCCTCAGCCTGGGGCACCTTCTCACTGTAAGGAGGACTCTAGCTCCTTACAAACCCACATTCAGTTACAGACAGACATGCTGACTGCTCGGTAAGGTTCTGAATGTATGGGAGACTCTACAGAGACCCAGGAAATAGCCAAGCACAGATTCTTCCACATAACCACAGAGCACGGTCACTTTGTGCCTCATGTCACCTCCTGTCTATCACGGTGCCTTCTTACTGTCCACGGGAGCAGTGCTGCTTCTGGGAGTTGACCCACTTGCCCCTTGCCCCAGACTAATTGTTTCCCTTTCTTCATTAACATTTCTATTTCAAAGCCAAAAGATTATCAAACTCAAGGGAAGAAAACGCCATGTTGTGAACGTTCCTCTAGTTGAGGGCAGCATTCCTGGGCAATAGCAGCATAGCAGCCGCAGAGTTGCCTGTGTCTTATGAACTAGACACTCAGGCTTGATGGCACCAGTTCCACAGACAGGTGCTCAGGCTTGAGATGATGCTGTGATGTGTCGACCTTCATCTTTCTGACCTTACAACCTTCCACTTCCACCTTACCCTTTTATAATACTGGACCCCCACAAATATGGACCCAAATTGCACACATGCTTTGACATTTCCACAAGACAGAGAACCCACTGGACTCCTAACCTCTTCAGCTGCATTGCTAGAGGTCTCAGCTCTGGACTGGGATGTTGGCTGGGATTCCAGCCCTCTAGCACACTCAGAACACCCTGAAGAGGGTTCCACACTGCATCCTGCACAGTGTATAAAAGCTGAGAGATGAACCAGTATTGAAGACCACGACTCCTTGCATTTGAATAGATGCCAACTCACTTCTGACCCAATACCCCACTCAGGAACCCAAACACAAAGCCCTGGTGAGATGTAGAGACAGAGCACCTGTGTCCTCTCTGTCCCCTGTGCTCCACACTCTGATGACCTGATTCTGTTGTTTGGTCTCACTTAATGAGCTCCCAAAGAAAACAGGTTTCTTTCCTGGCTGGTGACACCGTGGTGCTGCCTGCCTGTTCTGTTGTGTGTAATCACTGCCTTTAGTTTCTCTGTGACACGTGTATCCCCTGTTCTCTGTGGCTATGATTATTGGTGAAGCCGTGGGTGGTGCCCATCCCCCTAGAGTGGCTTCTGAGCACACAGGACAATTGTTTGATCTGGACTCGGTGATTACAGAGTGTACTGAATTTCATGTCGCTGAACCCCACCCACATATCCTGCAGACCAACCTCAAGAGGTTCACTAATCTGAGTCAGGCTCACAAGCCTGGAGAATGCAGACAAAAGGCAGCTACTTAGGATGCAGCTGAAGTCAAGGTGCAGAGAGATTACTGAAGCAGAAATGTCCCCACCCTAGGTCACCTGCATCACATCCTGCATGAGTGACGAGAGGCCCGGATTCTCAGACTTCCCCCCTTCTTCCTCATTAACCAAATCCCTGAAATGGCTGTTTCTGTCCCATCAGTTAATGGCACCATCTTAGAGGTCACCTTGGTGCCAAATGATGCTTATCCTTTTACCCTTTTATAATTCTGGACCCCAACAAATATGGACCCAAATCCCACAAGGGCCTTGGGTAGGATCACGAAAAGCAAAATTCTGGGCATTCTGGCCTGCAGCTCTGAGGGCTGCATTCTTAGTACCCCTTTCTTGTCTGCACAGAGAGATAGGCAAAAAACCCATTTGAAAGCTCAAGGCTCTATCCATGTGGAATAAGATCTGGAACATGTTTTTACAGAAGACACGGGTGCATGTTAAACTACCCTAAAGCATTTTGATGAGTTGCCTCTGGGAAGCTGCCCACTGACCTTCTGGGAGTGAGCATCACCTCAGCTCAGGCTCTGAGTCTGCTGAGATGGTTCTTAAGTCCTCTTCTGAGCATCCTGAATTCTGATCCATAGCAGGGATGATGGTCCTGGCTTCAATCCCATCCCTCTGAAGCTGGTCAGGTGGGACAAGATCACCTGGTTAGGGGCCATGGAGACAGATCAAGCAGCCATGACTCTCGAGGATTCTGTGAGGGAGTATAGTTGAGAGGATTCTTACTTCTAGGTGGGATGGTCTGCCCTGTTTGCTTTGTATCTGAACCTAGCAGGTGTTTGTTTTGAGCAGTGTCCTGAGGGTGCTTCAACACTCTCTTCCCAGCCCTATGTGCAGATCCCTTGGGGAGGCCTGGGCCAGACATCCCCCCCTGAGACACACACACACACACACACACACACACACATGTGCCTTCACCTCTCGTATGTACAAAGATCTCTGGGAGCCTGCATTCTGAACTCTCCCCAGTTATAAAGAGTGACATGGATGTAAAAAGCTCTGATGCCTCTTTGCAGAGCAAGTCCTCTCTTTTCCTTGATTTCTCCTAGGTCACACTCAGAGAGTATTTCCAGAGACGCTGGAAAACTCCCGAGGCCCATTCGCAGCTTCTGAAGGGACTATAATTAAACCCTGCCTGTGTGAGGCACGGCTTCTGATCCCTCATGCATTCTGTCTGTTTTTGAAGAACTATTTTTGTTCTTAATTAAACATTTCAGAGATTCTTCAAATAGCATAAATTTATAATAATGGATTAAAAAGTCAAAATATTTTAATGCAAAAGGCAATAGAAATGATGGACCAAAGTCAAAATGAGTAATGCTTCCAAAGTGCAGCTTACACACTTTAAATACTTTAGATACTAGGTTGCTTCACAGACTCCTTGAAGTATAAAACTGTGGCAAATACGGTGCCATCATAGATGCCCTGAGCATGGGACAGATTACATTCAGGCTCTGGGTGCACACACACATGGCCAAAGCGGAGGCCCCTTGTCAAGCAGGACAGGGGCATCTGAGAAATGACCATGTGTAGAAGACCAGCTCTTTTTCTGTGCCTTGTTTAAATGGAAAAGCCGTACAATATATTCTGATGGCAGTTTCCCTCCATCATCTCCTCCCAGATCCAACTCCAAGGCTTCTTTCTACTTTTTAAAAAACAAACAGGCAAATTCAAAAGGCAAAGAAACCAGATTTAAAAAAAATAGCAGTGAAAAGGAAACAGACAGACAGGCAGACAGGGAAACCACAATATAAAAGATCAGTAAAATAGAAAATTCCCCCAACAAAGCAATATGAAACAAAAACCCTACAAAGCCACTCCTAAGTTCATCACTCTCTAATTGCATTTAGGACCCACTACCCAAGATGGAGCCCTTGCCTGATACTGCTCAGGTAGCCGAGAGCCTGAGTCTAGACTAGCGGTGGGCCTGAGGAAAGCCCAGGTCTTCTTGCCTGAAACAGTTTGAGCTTTGCCTCAGCACTGCACTTTCTCCTCAGATCTGTGATTCGGGGTATCCCACTCACTTGTAGTCATATTCTCCCAAGAGGGTTACGTGGGTGGTCATCATTGTTTCAAAATACATTAAGAGAAATAAATACCTGTCACAAAAACCATAGGGCTGGCTACATATGGAAGAGTAATAAGATCAAATTACAGTGCCAGGAATCTCTTTGAGTAGAGATATTGGGGTCCTTGGGGCTTCAACAGAGGGCCCTGAGCTGCCTAGACGGCTATAGCCTCCTTGAGAACAAGGAACCACCTCTGGTATGCCTTCCCACCTGGCTCTCAAATAAAAGATTGCTTTGGCTAAATTTAGAAGAGAGCTTTTGGCACTTGTGTCAAGTAGACACATTTCTTCCGTATTATTTGATATTCTTAAAAATATTCACACCCTCTCCTCCCACCGTCCTCCACACTAGGCCACTCTCCCTGATAGGGCTCTTCATGCTTATCATGGCTGATGGCACAGACCACACCGTCAACCCTCTGGCACTATGAAGGCACTTGACCCCTAATAATAGGCTGGGAGTCCTAGGAGTGGAAGGAGGAATTCACAGGGAGCCTCTGTGACAATCCAGAATGTCCACCTACAGGGATGTGTCAGGATGAGAGCTCCTGGATGTCAGTTGCAGTACTCACCAGGTGACAGATTCCTGCAGGAGTTCACAGGGACATGGGCATCTGCTCATTTCAGTATAGGTTATATTCACTCCTTATTGCGGTGTTGCTGTTTTTTACCTTGCATCAAAAGGCTTATGTTTCATAGTGTTTAAGGCACATTGTGTGCCAAGCTTAATGCCAGACAGTAGTAAGAAGAAAAGGTTTACGGAAGGCAGAGCGAGATAAGCTGTGGACAAGATAGGCTTAGCAACTGGAAAAGGCTAGGCAAGGAGATACACCACAGATGGTGTGGCAGGGAACTGGAATCACAGTTACCCACAGGGGCCTATGGCTGACCTTGGACTCGCAGAAGTGTGACCAAGAAGTTGCCTTGCGAAGACGGACTGAGTTATCCTGTTTTAACAGGAGCTTCACACATGGGCTTTGATGCTTTGCAGTAAGCCATTAATTCTCAAGGCCAAAGGAGAAACAAGACAGAGAGAGGCAGTCCGGGAACATGCTATGGTTCTCTCAATTCTTAAAGCCCCTCCACTGAGAAATACTACCCTAGAACTGGGAGTGGATGCAAGTCAGAAAATTAAAGGGCTGAGGAGCAGTCTATGAAGATGGCCACTCAGGAAAAAGTACGAGCTAAAGTCATCTCTATACCTCAGTCTTCAGAGTCCCCCTCTTTCCTTTGTAAGAGCCTATCTTGATCCTTCAGGGATCTTAAGTCAAAATATTTTTTCTTTAATAAAAGTAAAAACCTACCATGAAATAAATTACTTGCAGGGATAGAATAAGAGCCCCATGCAGACTAGACACAATCTTCTAGATGGCAGCATCTGATGGGCTTCTTGGTCCTCTCCTACCTGCAGCATCTCTCTGTGATGGGTGCAGATCCTCCAAAGAAAGGTTGTAAACCCTGAAGGTTCATGAGGACAGATAGAAAGTCTCACACTTCCAGTGAGCTAAATTCCCAGCTCTTCTCCACCTTCCTAGAGTGAAGAACACATCTACTGAGTAGACGCTAGGTCATGCTAGGCCAAGCATCAGCACCATGGCCAGTTCTGCCTGATGACTGCCTCCATCAAGCCTTGGCCAGGTGCTCTCACTTCTTTATTGTGTGGGAAACAGTTGAAAATAGTTACACAATCCACATACCCTTCAGTAACTGAGGATTTGGACCACCAATGTAAGGCATTAAGCAGCAGAATAAGCTTTGAGAAGGGTCATTACCCTGACTGATGCGTCCTACCTGGAGGCACGTGTTTGTCAGTGCAAAAATCTGAGATAAGTAGGCAAATGTTTGTTTCCCCACCTATAAAATAAAGTCAGCAAATAAATGGCTCACTTCTTCAAAGTATACTTGGGATCCCAGAGCTCACTTCTGATTCACTGTTGGTAGGCTGCTTTCTGTGCCATATCTGAGATTGTGTTCTTGAGGGTACAGCATGCTCCACAGGTATTTGATGTGACTGATAGGGAGCCTTGTTGGGAGCAAGGGATTACCTGGGGAGGGACATAAAACGGGACTGGGACCATGGGTGTTGTTGTGGCTCTACAACTCTCCTCTGTAGCTTGTTCGGATATAGACGCAGTCCAGAACAAAAGAATAAAAACCAATAACACAAATACAAGATATACTTATCTCATGGGGAAATTCATGCCATAACACTATCACTGAAATTAACTCCTTGACACTGTCTCTGAAAACTCACCTCCCCAGCACCATGCTTGCAGAAGTGGGTACCATGACCTCACTAATCCTGGAAACCTGGCTAGGATTCCAATACCAGGCATGATTTCCCTCCTGTTGAGTGGGCCATAAGTCCAATCAGACAGCTGTTTGTTGCCAACAATATGAGTGCTACTTTTTGCACCTTTATGCATGTCTTGCTATGCTGGTCATTTCTGTGGCTCATAGGTTTTACAGCTGAGGACATTTTAATTGATTCCCTCCCTTGGAAGTTTGCATAGTATTTTCTGAAACAGTGGAAGCAGGACCACAGGAAAGAGGCTCTTAAGTCAGATCCAGCTTGAGTCATACAAGTCTGATGTCTGCTCTAAGTGTGTGGTTGGTGTCTTTGGTAATAAGGGCCAAGCCTCAACCCTTGAGAAACACACAAGGGCTACATGACTATCCTACCAAAAGCAATTTACAGATTCAATATAATCCTGATAAAAATATCAAAAACATTCTTCACAAAACCAGAAACACATCTTAAACTCATATGAAACCAGGAAATATTTTGATAGCCAAATCAATCTCAGAAAAAGAAAAGAATACTAGAGGAATTGCTATTTTTACTTCAAGGTACATTATATAGTTATTGTAATAAAGGCAGTCTGGTGTTGGCACAAGACAGGTATGTAGGCCAATGTAATAAAACAGAAGACCCAAACATGAGTACTTATTACTACAGCTACCTGATACATGACAAAGAGGCAAAAATTTATACACTGGAGAAAAGATGGCATTTTCAACAATTGGTGCCAGGAAAACTATATTTTCATATGCAGAAAAAATGAAATTAGACCCATATCTATTACCCTGCACAAAAATTAGATCCAAGTGAATCAAAGACCTCACTTTGAAACATGAAGAACTGAACCTGCTGGAACATATAGGCAGCATCCTAAAAGATATAGGTGTAGGAAAGGACTTTCTGAATCGGACTCCATTTACCAAGAAGCTAAGACAAGCAATTGACACCTAGGGCCTCATGGAACTAAAAAACTTCTGTATACCTAAGGACATAATCCATTGAGTGAAGAGAAAATTCACAGAATAGAAGAGAATCTTTGCCAGATGTACATCTAACAGAGGATTAATAATCAAGAATATACAAACAAACAAGCAAAAAAAACCAAAGAGCAAAAACAAACAAAAAAAACCACACACACACAACCAATTTTAAAATGGACTAGGAATCCAAACTAGGAGTTCTTAATAAAAGAAAGCAAAGTGGCTAATAAGTACCTCAAAATTATTTATTCATTATTCTTAGCAATTAGGAAGATACAAAATAAAATAACATTGAGAGTAATTTATTGGGGTAAGTCATCTTATCCCAATAAAAATGACTAAGATCAACAAAATAACTGACAACAAATGCAGGTGAGGCTGTGGAGAAAGGTGAACATGCATTCCCTTGTGGGAATGCACCACGCACTCATGCAGGCGGTGATGCAAATTGGTATGGCAACTCTGAAATCAGCATGAAGAATTCCCCAAAATTTAAAAATTTTAAAAATGTCTATATGGCCCAGCAATGCCATTCCTTGGTATATGCTCAAAGGACTCAACGTCTTGCTAAGCAATAGTGATTCAGCCATGCTCATGGCTACTCTACTCACAATAGCCAGGAAACAAACAACCTAACTGTCCCATGACTGAATAATGAAAATGTGGTATATATACACTATAGAATACCATTCAGCTGTGAATAAAAAAATGAACTTTGCAGGTAAGTAGATGGAACTAGAAGGATTATATTGAGTGAGATAACCTAGATGATTGGCTTCCTTTCTTATACAACCAAGTTGTATATAACCAGCACAGGGATGTACCTCACACATCAATAAATACTCAAGAAAATACCCCATAGACATGCCAAAAGCCAATCTAAAGGAGCCGATTCTTTAATTTCCATTTTTCTAGGTGATTCTAGTTTGTGTCAATATAACCTAACCAGCATAACTGATCCATTGTCAACAAAACATACAAACACATCACTATTAAACCATAACTTTTCCTTTCTATTTCCTAATATCTAATGTTACTATCACAATATGAAACATAGTATTACTTTTAAAGTCTTTTAAAAAAATCTCAAACACCTTGAAAGTTTAAAGTCTCTTTAAAATACCCAAAGTCTCTGAACTGCAGGTTTCTATAAAGTCAAAACCAAGTGAAATCATTCCAAAAGAGAATACCCAGGAGATAAAAATAAGAATAAGCAAACTAAAAATCGAACAATATAAATAGTTCAGCCCACAATCTAGAACACACAATCTCCCAAAGAGTTTGTGGGCAAATCTTTTCTCCATCTCTGCCAGGCACAGCACACACAGCTTGTCTACTAGACTCACATCAGCTCCACTCTACACCTGGATGGTCAACCCACAATCCTGGCATCTCAGATATGCTGAGGCCTTGACTTCAGCTGAGCCTACATCTTCAGCAGTGCCTTTTCTTAGCCTCTTCAAGGATATCTATCCTTCCACATAGAGCCTTGGCTTCTCTCCAGAACTCATTCAGTTCTGGTGTTTCCACTAATCAATGACCTCTCCTGACCTCTCACAATGCAAAGACTCAGCTTCTTTCAATAATGCCTTCAGTCCTGTGCTTTCATCCCAACGAAGCCAGAACACATGGGAGACACACATTACCAACTTCAGCTGCCAGCTTGAGATGCAGCTGTGGCTCTCTCTGAACCACAGTTTCAGTGTGCTACCCCTGAGGAAATACTTTCCTGGGTATTTCACCCAAATGAAGCTGGTCTCTTGTTAATCATAACTGATTCTTTAGCTCTAGCTAAGCAGCATTGATTGCCCCCATCAAAGCAAAGATTTCATTTCTTTTGGGGGGAATCCTGAAAGTGGTAGTAGTATTGTCTCTGGCTCTTTTGCCTGCTCTTAGGACCCTTTTCCTATGGCTGAGTGAGATCCCAGTCTTGATGTGAGGGTTTGTGCCTGATCTTATCGCATCTTGTTGTGCCGTGTTTGGTTGATGTCCCTGGGAGGCCTGTTCTTTCCTGGTGGGAGAGACTGGTGTAGACTTTATCTGGGAGACAGGGGAGGAGACTTGGAAGGGGTGAGAAAGGGAAATCTGTAGTTAGGATATATTGTATGAGAGAAGAGTAAATAAAACACTCTTTAAAACAATTCTTAATCCAAAATACCACTTGAAGGAGCCTAATAGAATCTTTGTTATCCTCTGAAACTTCACAAGCCAAACCTCCACCATATTCATTTTTCTTGGCATTATCTTCCAAGTTCCCTCAAATAGCCCTTTAAACTCCAAAACCTCAATGACTTTTCCAACCCAAATTTCCAAATCCTGCTACAATATTTTCCCAAAACATAGGCAGCTCTACCACAACAATATTCTACTCTCCAATATCAATTTTTGTTCTACTTTGTTTTTTCTTACGTGGATAAAATATAACCAATATCAACTTAAGGAGGAAAGAGGCTATTACAACGTATATGTTTTAATCAATGATCAAGGAAGCCCAGGGCAGGCGCTCAAGAGGCAAGAACTAAAGCAAAGACAATTGAAGAATACAGCTTGCTCACCTGCCCAGAGATGGCATTGCACACAGGCAGGAGGCTAGGCCTTCCTATGTCAATCATGAATCAGTATGCCTGAATGCCAATCTGATAGAGGTAATTCCTCAATTGAGGTTCTCTTTTTCTAGATGACTCAAGTTTGTGTCAAATTAACAAAACTAACTAGCACTGGGTGTGGTGGTTATAGAGTCATAAATGTCAATTTTCTATCAGGAACAGTAGGAAAACTACACAGGCTTCAGGAGAAAATAGAACTAGCCGCAACAGTAAGTAGCAACAGCACATGCAGGAAATAGGCCAGCAGTGTCAAAAGAAATTCAGAGAGAGACTCTTGACATGAAAATTTTGTGGAGTGAGAAACCATCTGTTGCTGAACGAGGAGACAAGACCAAGCACAGCCTCACAAGAGTGGCCAACAGGCTTCTGAGGTGTGCTGGGCACATCGACAGAGATGCCACTCTCACTGGTTAGAGTAGATAGCTACCTAGCCGGTGCTATGATATACCAAGCTGTCATCCATGACCTGAGGCTAGAGCTGCCACAGCTGCTGGGAAGACAGCTCTGTGAGCTTCTCTGTTAATGCAGCTGCCAACTCAGTCATAGGTCAGTCCTGGCCTCCCTGGTTAATTTTATTTTCATTTAATAATCATCACTCTCCTTTGACCATCCTCTCTGTTGATTGAGGCCATCCCCAGCTGCTAGGTATTACTGATGTTCACATCACATTCCTTTCCTATGTTCACAGACGTCAGAAACCAGAGTCCCTGTAGATTCTTAGAGTGGCTGTGGTCATGTGGTTTTTGGCTGCCTGGTTTTCATGGAGATCAGGGACAGCAGAGATTCTGGGAATTAAGAAGGAACTGTCACAGGACTGCAGGTCAGGTATTGGTGCCTAAACTTAATGAAAAGAAAGACCAATGAGCCAGCACATGCTTTTCAGCCAGTCTTCATTTTCTTAGATAAAGTTTAGCTGGGATTCAGATTTTTCCAGACTACCACTGGTGTCAAAAACACTACCTCTCATTTATCTAATGAGCAGCCTGTGTCCCTGTGATTTGTGTCATATAAATCTAGCTAAAGAAGCCACAGCTGTGCTGCTGTAGATGAGGCCTCTTCCAATAATGCACAAGTGCATCCTCTTGTTGACATCTTCCCCAGTAAGTTCTGAGACATGAAGAACATTGCTCACCTCAAGAAAATATTGACACCAGTTAGAAACAGTCTGTGAACAATTGCTTTAGTTGAGGAAGCTGCATTCACTTGATACAGGTGTCGATTCAGACGACAACACTCTAGGGCTTCCACCCAAGTTAATTGTCTGTATGGTGCACATAGAGACTTAACAAATGTTTCTATGGAAACGAAAGACAAACAAAGGTCAATAGTCAGAACAAATGGCATACTGGGAAAATCCCAGGAAAGAGGTTCCAGCTCCCAGTTCCCAACTCCCAGCCCCTAGCACCTTTGAGTTGCATGGGGTGGAGGGGCAGTGTCAACTGATAGTTGTTATGGTTTCAGCTAAAATTTCCTTGGTGGTGTCGTCAGATGTCCCAGAAGAATGGCTATGCAGCACAGCCTGACAATTGCCAGCCACTGTGGGAGTAGTGATTTCTCTAAAGCTTGAAGTAGCTTTTCTAGATCCAATTTTCAGGCCGTGAAGAAAGGGGCAGCCCCAGTTTCCAGTGATTGAAAATTCTAATGGAATAAAAATGGAAGATTATCTTGAATGGTCACAGGAAGATGTTGGAATAAAATGGTTTAGAGATAAAATGAAAGTTGAAGATACTAGACAGGGCTAGAATCATTGTTGGGGGCATTGGTGTTCTCTACTAACCAGGTTTCTTCCTGAGATGGCCTATTCCTGTCAAAGGAAGGCACAGATGACTACGCAGAGTCTAATGTAGTCTTATTAAACCAAGTATTTGCCCAGTCCCGCAAAAGACCTTCAAGTCAGCACCAGCGATGTCCAAGGAGACTCATTGGCTCTATAAGGTCAGCCATAGCCCATTAGAACTTTCTGGAAACAAGGAGTTTTCAATTAGGCTTTGAAAAGCTCCTCTGGGCCAAGGACCCACCACTGTGTCCTGTTAGTGAGAAGAGAACCACCATGAATTTACACAAATCACAACATTCCACAAAAGTTAGACTATGCAATAAAAGCTTCTCGGTTCATTTTGTTTACAAAAGCATACTTTGCCAAAGTTTCAGAAAGCTCCAGTGTAAAGAGAATATGAGTTCTTTGAATCTAGGAAACAGAACATTAGAGTGTCCAAAAAGTTATTTCCTGGATCTGTCAGTTTGGTTATTCTGAATATTCCCATCCAGCTGAATTCATGACCTTGAAGCTGTCCAAATGCTGGGCTCACCCAGCTCCCATGGATCTTCTTGCAGTCTGTCTGTCAGTATGATAACTCCTTGCAGAACCTTTTGGAAAAGTGTCAGATTAAGAGAGTAGCTGTTAAGAGAGTAGCTGTCAAAGGGCCGTGGTATAGACTCATAAGGACTCACTATAAACAATGTGTCACTAGAACTGGCCTGACAGCCTGGTCTTGGGACACACTGGGTTTCCAAGAGTCTCATACGCTTTCTGGCAGGCCTAAGTTAATGGCATCTATCCGCACAGATATAAGGTAAGGGCAGTTAACCATCATCCTCTGTGAAAAAGCCTAATTAACTCAATCTCTCTGTGTTTAGAAATAGAACAAATTCTTTTGAGTTTGCTAGGAGCCCTCTGGAAAAACTCAAGTTAGTTTGAAATCAAAAGGCTTCATTTAGGATTCAATTTGCAGAAGTTTGTCAAAAACGTCAAAAAATGTAAAAGCATTGTTTAAATAGGATCAAAAGCAGTTGTCTCTTTAAAATAGTGACAGATTTCAAAGGCAAATACACCAAGTTACATAGTTATTTAAAAGAAAGAAAATGTAACATTTTAATAGTGAACCATAGGAAATTATTTCAATGAAAAAGAATCTTCCCTAGTCAGATTATTCAAAAGGCAAGGGAAACCCTTTGAATCTTCTCTCAAGTTGAGCATTTCTGCTGGGCTTGCATGTCACTGATAGAGTGCTGCCTACATATGCTTACAAACTCAAGACCATGAACTCCCCATCAACAATGAACACAAAATTGAGTAAGGTCAAGAAATGGTGGAGCATGCTAGTAAAGTCAGGACTGGGCCAGCAGGAAGGTCCTGAGTTCAAGGCCACCTGCAGGTAGATATCATCTCAACAAACTCAAAGAAGAACAGGAAGAGAGACAGGAAAAAAATGAAAGGAAAAGAATGAAAGTTTAATCAGCATTATACATTTTTTAAAAAAAACACATTCTTGGGCTGGTGAGATGTCTCAGCAGTTAAGAACACTGGCTGTTCTCCAGAGGTCCTGAGTTCAATTCCCAGAAACCCACAGGGTGGTTCAGGACTATCTGTAAAGGGATCTGATGCCCTCTTCTGGCATGCAGGTGTACATGTAGATGGAACACTCCCACATTTAAAAAACATACCAAAAAATATATATATACATATATATATGTATATATATATATATAAGGTAAAGAAGCAAATTCTTATTTTACATTCACATTCTTATATTTACATTACAAAATCTTATTGTACATTGTTTTATAATAATGCTAATTTAAAATGCTAATAGTTCCGTACATAGCCTTAGCACAGAAGGTCCTCTCTCCCCTTCTCTGTCTCCTCTCCTCGGTCTCTTCCTCTAGCTTTCCATGTGTCCTGACTATCACACAAGTCCTCTGTAGATTGGATGTCCTGTAAGCAATTCTTTTTTGTTTGTTTTTTGTCTTCTGCTTTTAGTGTGACATAGGACTGTTGACTAACAAACCAATTCTCTTCAGTGATCTATCAAAAAGCAAGATAAACATAAGTTGGACAGCTAATTCTTCTTATTAGAAATTACACTGATTTAATCCATTTGGGTTTTTTTTAGCTTTTATTGTTGAGAAATTTTGTAACACAAAGACAGTTTGACTGGTTAGAAATAAAAAAGTTATGGGTCTGCAACATGTGACAGTTTTCTGTAAACATAAGTCTTTTTAAAACTAAAATCCAGTATTTTTATTTACTGGAGATTATCCAAATCATAGAAACTTGCACATTTCTGAGTTAATTTGATTTTTTATTTCTGATTTCCACTTTGGGGAATACTTACATAATTAAGTGCTTATTTTTCTTTAAGCTAACTAAACAGGACATTTTGCAAATTAATTTTGTTCCCGGATAAATTTTCATCCAGGGGTAAAAACATACCTTGCATACACACATATAGACAGAAATAGAGATCTCATAACTTTCCATTTGAAATATCAGGCATGCATAGGTAGAATAATAAAGAATTCAGTGATTTGTCCTGAGTAGCTGAGTCAAGGCTGTGCTTCTGGAAGATGAAATATAGTAATCATTCCAACGCCCAACACTCTGAACCATGGATTTTTCATTTCTGCATCATATTGATCCCTTCAGAGTGACTTTATCTGTGGGAGCTCTATCCCCAAGACACTCAGACGCTCTTTCAAGCCTTCCCAGAAGCAGACATCTTGACTAAGCTGACAGTTCTTCAGAGCCTTGACAGGTCCAGGCTATCCCTTCAGAATTTACCCATTTTTCCAAGAAGGCACAAGACTCTGTTGTATTGTAGGCTCCAGGACAAAAGGGACCCATCGTTGCCTGATATACCGTAGCTCAGCATCTAACCCAAAGCACAAGGAATTAGATACTTTTTCCACTTCTATTGGGATGTTGGTTCATGAACCACTGTCAACTTGACCCCAGTTTTACTAGTAGTTAATTGGAAAACAGCAGTTCCTGAACTCTAATAAGGACCTGCAAAAGCCATCTGTGGAAATCAGAGATCAAGCTAACATGACATAAGCAATTTGTTAGTGTGGCCTGGGTTGGATTGTAGCCCCTCGTTCCCAAATCCAGGCTACTGGGAATTAGCTGATTAATGCATCCCTGGAGCTAGCTTTGTGCTGCGTCCTTTACCTGCCTTCCAGTACCTCGGCAACAATAGTCGCCATAAACATTTTAAAAACAGGTGAAATTTGGAGCAGCAGGTTTCCCTTTATCTTTTGATCTCTTTTTGTTGGTTCAAATAAGCCAAGTTTCTGTATGATTCTAACCACACAAATGAGATAAGAGGACTTTGTTTTGGTCCAGGCTACGATAACAAAATATTTCAGTGACTTATCAACAGCAGAAATTCATTTCTCCCCAGTATAAAAGCTGAAGTACAAGGTCAGGGTACTGGCAGATGCTGGGTCTGATGAGATTCCCCGCAGACAGCTGCCAGTATCAGGTTTGGAGTTGCTCTGAGGAAGGACCCACCCCAACTCATAAGCTGATCCCTCAGGACCTAGCAAGACTCTGTCTCCTTATTGTTAAAGATTCAATACATGGAGCTGGAGACTTGGCTCAGCAGTTAAGCGCACTGACTACTCTTCCAGAGGTCCTGAGTTCAAATCCCAGCAACCACACGGTGGCTCACAACCATCTGTTATGAGATTGGATGCCCTCTTCTGGTGTGTCTGAAAACAGCTACAGTGTACTTACATATAATAAATAAGTAGATCTTAAAAAAAAAAAAAAAGATTGAATACATGGATTTGAGATGGGGACACAGATCCTGAGGCCACAGTACCCATAAACACGGAATTTTATTTATTTTTTAATTGTAACAAATTTGTAAGTAAAAAAAATATATATATATGCCAAGTCTGATTACATTGTGCTGATCACCGATGTGGCTGGAAGATGTCCCCTGTTTGTTTTTAATTTTTTTATTTTGATTGCTTCTTTCCCTTTCCAGTTTTCCTGAGGGCATTTTACCTCCTTGCTGACTCAGCACTTCATCCACTAAGAACTTTGTCTTATTTTTCCCCAACCTATTTCCCTACACTAGTCTCCATAGTCTATATAATGTAAGTTTAGTAGTACAAATCACAATCCACTTGCCTTTTACTTGATGGGTTCTTCCTTCCCTTTACCCGTTGGCCATTCACAAGCTCATGCCCAGCCATCTTGTCTCTCCTCTTAATGGCTTTTCACACCAGCTAGCTAATATACTTGAAATGTATTGCTCTGATAAATCAGAGTGATATAATTGTTCACCAAGAGGTTCATCAGTCTCCCAGAATCATATCAATTTTTCTGCTCTTCCTGCCCCATGGAAGCCAACCCTGGAGTCTTATCCTCACTCTAGGCAATCACAGCTGAGCCCCACCTTTCAACTGTCTTAGTGTCCATTCCCTAGAAAACCCAGATTTCCTGCCTCAAAGTGGGACTTGTTGATTGAAATAGAAGTCTTACCCGGGATGAAGAGCAGTAAACATTGTCCTGCAATGGAGTCTTCATACTCCGTGGTACCTGCCTTGTGTTCAGGTCCTAACTATACTTACAGGCGTCTTGCCACATGTGTGGCTGATGGTTTTATTCTTTCTGCTGTTGCTTTGAGACTTTATGTGTCTATTTTCCCATCCCAAGCTGCAGTTGTGTCTCTCCTTTTCCAATGTGTAAAGTGCTCCCCCCCCCAGGTCTTATTTTATGGGTCAAAAAGCTAAACAACAACAAAAAGTTTCTTACAAGCACCAACTTTTAGATAAACAATGGTTGTTGGTCTTTGGATCTTAATTCAAGTCTAACCCAGTGATATCTACAGCACAGAGTGTTACTCAGCTCTTTGAAGACTTGGTATTGTTAGCACAGAGCTACACATTACATGTTCTTTAATTTAAATGTACGAATATGTGCAAGCCACATTGAGTATTGATTTTTCATTGTTTTATTGTCTTAATGCTTCATAAATACTGTGTTACCCTATGCCCAGACCTATTCCCTTGCAGACTTCTTACAAGTACAGCTGCTTTATGACCTTTGCACCTTTAGGAACATCTGTTGATCATTGATGAGCACCAGCTCTGCTCTAAGTATTTCCACAAACTAATAAATGAAAACAAAAGCCTGCTGAGTGTAGCTTCTGGTCCTCCCATTCCTCACAAATCCAATGATGATGTGATTTCACAATTGCTTCCTTCTTCTGGCTGTCAATCAATGGCTTGTCATTCCTAGAAGGGTTCTCATGAGACCAACACCAGCTGCTGGCCACACATTCAGGCATAAATGCCACAGGGAGTCTTTCTTCCCGAAGATCATGGTATACACTGATCAGAAGTCCACCATTTGAGATGACTAGAGATCTCAAAGAAAGATCTGAGAAGTGGGGCTCAGGCTGATGGCACCAACAACTCAGAAATGAACATTTTTAACCAGATCTAGTTCCCTAGAGTATGAAAAAAATCATACAAAAGACAATGGCTGATTTTTACAGAGCCAGGATTCAACTCTCACTTCAGCCACTGTGGCTGACATACTGAAAACTGATTGCAACCATGGGTGGGATCGTGCTACATCCTTGAGTCAGACGCAAACATAATTAATACTTTCTAGATGGGTGCTCTGCCACAGACATCCTTTCTTGAGAGTCCATGGATGATTGCTTCTGTGCAAAGCTTCACACTGGGTCTTCTGGGTCAAGCTTTTGAAAGGGGAAGTCACTTCCTTACCCCAAGTTTTGAAACATTCCATGTATCCAAAAACCACTGTTTCATGACACCATCAGAATAGTTGCCTTTTCTTAGAAAGGACAAATATAACATTAAACTCTCGGAGTCATCTTTTGTTGCTGTTTGCTGTGGCGGGACCCCAGCTCTACAAAAATACCAAACTTCAAAGCTTCAAAAATGTTTCCTTGCTAAGTCTAGGCCAGCACTCGCTGCAGATACTTGGCTGCTGCCTATGAACATTCCCAGCCTTTTCTTGCCAGCTGCACCATTCCTGCAAGGTTCTAGTGGGAAATCACACATTTTCAGATCCCTGGGCACTGACCATGAGGCAACAATTGTTTAATACAACGGAACCTTTCCCAGCCCTGTTAGTTGTGCCTGATCCAGGACCCTAAGGTGTCAGACATTCAACAGTCACCAAAGGGCAACCTGATACAGTGGCTCTGACTTTATGGTCTCACCAATGAAAACTTAAAATGTAGACTCTACTGGGAATATATAAGGCTGATGAAAACTTCATCAATAAAAAAAATGAAAGAAATGTGATAGATTAAGGAAAATTGAGAGACACTCCCAAGTCTGAGAGGGGTTTCCAAGAAAGGGAAAGGTACCCATTTTTTTAATGTATGAAGTTTTATCGGACAAAGACTAAGGCAATCTCTATTGACTAGTTAACACCTTTATGCATGTCCCAACCAGAAAATGATTATGTTCAGCTCATTTACCCCCAGTTAGGGGTGGTTGATTTCCCTTTTGTCCATCTCTGATTTGTGCCTTGTTAGCTGTTGACCTTGACTGTTTGAAGCTGTTAGTCACTGTCTGGTGTTGCTCCCTTCCACCTGACAGCTGTCTAAAATCTCCTCAGTTGTACCAGACCCTATGTTCTCACAGCCACCAAGAGGTAGTGCCTTTGTTCTTAGTCAACTCCTTGACTATGGGATGGTCTGTGTCATCTTTCCTAACTAGGCAGAGGCTTCGTGTTAGAAGCCAACTTTGCTTGTGATTTAGTCCGTTACAATTAGCTGCATCGGTAACCAGGATGTAAGAGGGAACAATAGTGTCTTTCATATGCCCCTCAAGAGCTGAGGCCAGAGGGAAGTTAGCCTGACTGAACTGGCCCTGAGCCCTGTCCCTTCTCATATCCCTCTAGTTTGGTTAGCCTACACCTAAGTACAAGTCCTCTTATTTACTTTTCTCAGTGTCCAGGCCTTGATGTGTTAACCATTAACCTTCTTTTTAGTTCCCAGTACAACTCTCACTTGTATGTTTGTGTGAGAGCAACTTGTGTGGCCCTTTCCCATACTTCCTACAAAGAGCTAACCTTTCAGCATTCCTGTCCTCTCTGTAGATGTAGATACTCACACAGGGCTCATGCGCCTTTGTTGAAAGGCTATGGTTGAGGTAATGAGGCCAGCACCTGGTGGTCTCGGGACTGTATCTCAGCAGGGAGGGCTCTGCAAACTGTGTAACTTCTCAGAGGCTCCAGGTCAGGAAGGAACATGAAAACAAATAAACCAGCAAGCTCCGGTGGGAGCGAATGTCTGCCTAGTCAGATGCAAGTCCAGTGGAGATGCTCATGAGAACCAGATAACAACTTAGGATGGTAGCTAACATGCACTGTCAAACCTTCATACCAGAATGGAAAATCTCTTCCTCTGTTGGTTCGGGGTTGAGGCCATTGACAACTGGAGCTTAGAGCCCTGAAATGTAGCCAGGGTAACCAAGTAACTGATTTAAACCTTACTTAACTTCAGTGAGTTTAATTTAAAGGCCCCACCCAGCAAGAGGTAGGTAGAAAGCATCTGCATATTCCTTACCACAGGAACCATGGATTACTTTTAAGATAACAAGTAGATATAAAGATTCTTCTTACATCTCACCAAATCCCTTAATTTGACACACTAAAGTGTACATTCATCTTAACCCCTGAGCCAGGTGATTCAAGAAGCTACTTTATTTTCTTACAAAGTATTAACGACAATGATCTTCCCAGCACTTACCTCTGTCCTTCCAAGTATAAGATATGAGGAACTTCCTTTGGAAGACAAGTTCTCAGTCGAGCTTTAGATAAAGATGTGAAATGGACAAAACACAAATAAATAAGCCTGGTGTGTGTCACCACCAGGAAAGACTGCCCACTCCTATGGCCTCTGGAGTCCCTGAGTCCAGGCAAGAGCCAGGGCTTTGAAAGAGAGCCTGATCTCAGCAGCTGTTGTCTCAGCTCCTTGGGCCAAATAGTTACTTCACTAACTGTCCAAACATCACAGTTTGCAGATCTGTGAGTCATCGTTCATTCACTGGTTAAACACCATGCAGTGGTGCCTAGTGGGCTCCCAGGGCCTTAGGAACTCTGTAGGAACTATATGCAGTGATGAGGATGACAGGTGAGCTGGGACACCAGAGAAACTCATGTGTCCAGAGTCAAGAGTTCCAAGAAGACCAGCAGGGAAACTGGGGCATCAGCAGAGGGCCTTGGGGACTTGGCAGAAGAGATAGCTTCTAGATGAAGGGGCAGCAGGATGGCTGGGGATAATTAGGGAGTCTTTCTCTGTTGTCCATGTCTTCTAGTTAGTGTTGAGGTTAGGCTAATTTGCTTGTTTGCTTTGTTTTGCTTGGGCATACTTATGTGTGTGCTCACATGCATTGACGAATGTGTCCATTGATGGATGTGTGCTATGCATGTATGTGTGTGTGCATGCATTGATGCATGTGTGCATAAGTCCATATGCACACGTATTATGTTGGTGGTGCTGACAATGGGCTTACTAACACTCCAGAAACTGAAATGCTGCGAGATCACAATGCTCCTGCACCTCCCCGCCACCCTTTTCAGCCGCAGTGCCTTTGCACTACCCGTTCATTTTACCTGATTACTCTCCTCTTTCCAAAGGCCGGCTCTAATCATAGTGTCATGATTGCAACTGGCCTCAGCCAGTGCAGCTGGTGTGAACCCTGATCCACATTCTACTTTCTGTAATAGGCTGTAACATACCATGTGATTCCTCTAGCCAGCCTGGATGTTGGTTTGGGTCACTGTGATTCCAATCTCCTTCATCACTGACATCTCTGGCTCCAGTGGTCACTTGATGATATGTGTTAGGTAAATGAAAGTAATGGATGTCTTTGCTTTGAAACCATAGTTGATTAGCCAAGTGTCTGGGTTACTCCACTTTTACATAATGAATGGCTTGATTTTAGTATATCTCTGTTCAGATAGTATTCATTTGTTACCTTAGACGGCAGTCATGCAAGCTCAGCTACAGAAATGATGACATTCACAGGTTTCTGGCAATCCTACTAGAATGCTTGTGATACTTGTACTGCACACAGCAATGGTGAAATACCCTCCTCACCAAAATATGTTATGTTTTTATTGGCTCATTAGAAAAACTTGCACACTGGTTTTCCTTGTCATCACCCACTACTCTAGTTGGAGCCTTTCCTACCTCTTGAGTGCCTTCTATCAGTAAGTCATGCATGCATTCCCGCATCCCCACAGGGAAGACTGATGTGTTCCCAGGTAACTGCTGTGTAAGTCTGTCCAGCACCAATGTCAGTGTGTTTGCTGACAGGGCTCCAAGCTCAACTTGCCCGAGCCCAGACTTAGATAATCAGATGGTCACTGCAGGCCTCCCACACTGGACACCATGATGAGCCAAGAGGTCACAATAACAGCAGTACTCCAGAGTTCTGATTTGCCAACTCCCACGGGCCAGATGAGGGTAAGGAGGTAAGGGTGAGGTAAGGGATGCTTAATCATAACAGGGTTTTTCTAGAAGCACTAAAAGCTCAAGAAGAAACATACATGCTTAGAAAAATACATAAGGTCAAATATAATCATGGATAAACTTAGTAAGTATGTTAGCAACAGAAGAATTCATGGAAAGAAACCTGACTGTAGTGATTTGAATGAGACAGCCCCATTGTCCCAAGTTTGTGGCACTATTCGGGTAGGCTGAGTAGACATGAACTTAAAGAAGTATGTCACCGAGGGAAAGCTTTAAGGTTTCAGAAGCCATGTACCATTCCCAATTTGCTCTCTCTGCCTCATGGATGCCATTAAAGATGTGAGCCGTCAGATTCTGCTCCAGCCTCAGGTTTGCTGCTTGTTTCCAAAGTCCTCCTTCATGGATGGACTCTAATCCCTCTGAAACCATAAGCTGAAATAAATTCTCCCTTCTGTAAGTTGCCTTGGTCATGATGTTTGATCACAGAATAGAAAAGTAGCTATGACAGTGACCGAACAGGGTGCCACAGGGAAATGATCGTGAGGTATAAAGGAAGGTGTGGTGGTTTGAGTGAGAATGGATGCCAGCGGCTCATGTGTTTGAACATCTGTCTCTCAGTTGATCAAATACTTAGGAGGGAGTAGGAGACGAGTCACTGGGAGGTAGGTGCTGAGGTTTCAAAAGCCCATGCTAGGCCCAGACTTATCCTTTATCTCTCTGACTACTGTTTGTGGAAAAGATTTAAGCTCTCCTCTACTGTTACAACACTATGCCTGCCTGCCTGCCTGCCTGCCATGTTCCCTACCACAGCGGTCATGAGTCACCTTCTGAAACTGTAAACAAGCCCCCAATTAAGTGCTTCCTTTTATAAAATGCTTTGGTTATAGTGTCTCTTCATAGCTATAGAAAAGGAACTAAGACGGAAGATAATGGGAGATGAGAATGAGTGGTCAGGGGATAAGGGGACAGGGCGGGGAGATGAGGGCAGTAATGAGGATGTAATTAAATGGGGATGAGATGAGGATCGTGGGGATGAGGGTGAAGATAAGATGGGGGCATGGGTAGAGAAGAGGAGCATAAAGTGATGAGACGTCTGTGGATTCCATAGAAGGGAAGAGGAGGGAAGGGTGAGGATAAGGTGTGGAAATGGGGAGATGAAGCATGAGGGGAGAAGGAAGGCAGAGCTGAGGCAAGAATGACCACCCTAAAGATGGAGGAAGACTGGACGGACCCCTGTATTCTCTGCTCTTCTGTGACCTGCCCTTCGTGGTACAACACCAGTACCAACAAGGAGAATTCCTGAGTTCCAAAGTGAATAGGGTGATGCTTTCAAACATGACTAGACTGTGACATATTATTAGCAAACAGGTCCCTGCATAGCTTTTTATACTGTTTTTATTTATCTAGGATTTCATCCATTAGAAAATTTATTTTGATTATGCCCATTCCTACTAACCTCTCCTCGACTTTTTCAGGACACCATGCCCAATCTCCCTTAAGATGTCATGTTTTCTTTTTTTCATTATCTATTGTTGTTGTTGTTGTTGTTGTTGTTGTTGTTAGCCCCTGAGTGAAATTAATGCATACACCATATGCTCATGGGTGTGTTGTAATGCACCGGGGCAAAAGCAATTAGCTTATCAGGATCCACATGCCCAAAGAAAAGTGACTCTCCCTCTGTCAGCAGCCATCAGCTACCAATAGGCTAGGGTGGGGCCTTGGGAACATTCTCCAGTCCATGCTGAAATTTTGGCCAGCTTGATTTCTTTGCAAGGCATTTCTGTGCAAGCAAACACAGCTGCTGTGAATTGATGTGTTCAACAGCTATTGTAATATCCAGAAGTCAGTATTTCACAACTTTCCTACTCATCCTCTGGTATTACATTCTTTCCTTCCTCTCTTCTCTAATGTTCCCTGAGCCTTGGATGGATAGACATAGGTATAGACAACCTGTCTACAGCCAAACACCCACATTTACTTATTTCCAGTACTGTGGCCACTCAAGCATCTTTACATTAACCACACTACCCATTGAAGAAGAAGCTTCTTGACCAAGCTTAAGAGTAGCACAAATTTATGGCAATAAACATAGATATTTAAAAGACGGTTTGACAACAAGACCCTTGAGTGGAACAGCAGTGGGCTTCTCACTATGGCTTCCAGTCATAGGCTTTTGACAAAACTCACAGTACTAGTGAGTGAAGACCTCAGATCCACTCAGAAAATGGGTTTTCCCATAATGATCATGCTGCTATTTCATTATAGGGTACAACTTGCCTAGCAGATCTGTATTGTAGCAAGATGCAAAGTTTTTTATGTTTTACTATAAACACTTTTAATCAGGGCCCCACATACATGAAGCTTTCTTTCCGACTCTCTGTGCATCAAAGGCTCCTGGGATTGCAGATATGTGCCACCATACCTGACAGAGCTCTTCATTGCCCAGGAGAGTTAGTAGCAGTAGGTATGTCTGTTTTAGGACTTTTTGACAAAATAAAAAAATCATTCTGTATCAACAGGCTTATTCTCATTTTCATGCAATAATTAGTTTTGCCAGAAAGTGAAGAGATGGCATGGCCTCTGAGAAACTAGAATAGTGCAACCCATGTAGGTGTCCTATGATTGTCTGGTTTGATACACACACACACACACACACACACACACACACACACACGTGCATGAATGCACATGCAGTCCTTGTGTTTGTAGTGCCCTACAGAAGTAACTATGGACTTTCTATCCCATATCCAATGATGGATGTTAGAAGCTTAATTACATAAGAATTATGAGAAATAAAAATTCCAAGGTGTAGCCACTCTATGAGGAGGGACCTCTGAGTAACTGGCCATGTACCTTTGATGCCATGTTCTTTTCCATGAGCTCAAATGTGTGTATCACCTGGTCCTATTTGGAAATGCATTTCCAGAAGACTGTTCCATTTCTACTCCATCGGGGACCCCATCAGTTCCATTCATCTCATCCTTCCTTTGTCTTGGCCCTAATGGTAGCCAATACAGTTCCTTTGAACAATTTTTTTAACAGAACTCGTTCACTCACTTGTAGTGGCTTGTAAGAGAAGACAGATGTTCAAATAGTGAAGGTCCTTCTGGGCTCAAGATGGAGGTAGAATTATAAAATGGCCCTGTCTCCTGTCTTCCAGCACTTGGCATTCAAGAGAGAGAGGGAGTTCTTTGTGACTGAGATCTCAAAATGTTCTGTGCCCCATGCATTTGGCTAGCAGCTTACGCATGTGTTGTTTCCCTTTTTTTATTTCTTTGTAGATCTCGTTTTATATTCTGGTGAAGGCCATTTATACCTTGGGCTACAGTGTTTCTCTGATGTCTCTTACAACAGGAAGCATAATTATCTGCCTCTTCAGGTAAGGAACAAGATAATAAGCAATTCTGCAACGATTATGATAAAAGCAAACTTCCCTATAGGTTGTTCGATAACTTAGAGGTTTAGACTCTTGACTCTCTGTTTACAAAGCTAGAGAGAACCCTTGGGACTAGAAAGATAGATCAGCATTTAAAAGCATTTGCTGTTGGACAACACTAGGATTAAGTTCCCTACATCCATATTGTGTCACATGGTCATCTGTAACTCCAGTTACAAGGAATCTCTTGCTTTTCTGGCCTCTGTGGGCTTCCACACACACATTGTACACATAAACTCACTCAGTTACACATACACAGGGTAGATAGATAGATAGATGATAGATAGATAGATAGATAGATACATACATACATGATAAATAGATACATAGATAGAGAAATAGATAGATAGATAGATAGATAGATAGATGATAGATAGAAAGATACATACATACACAGATGATAAATAGATACATAGATAGAGAGATAGATAATAGACAGAAAGATAGATGAGTAAATAAGTAAATAAATAGCACTCTTGAAGAAAGGTAGCATGTTGACATTAAACATTTTGCATTTCTTATGTAAACAGGTAATGCTGCTTTTCAGCTCAACTCTCTGCCTCTGTGTCTCTGTTCTCTCTCTCTCTCTCTCTCTCTCTCTCTCTCTCTCTCTCTCTCTCTCTCTCTCTCTCTCTAGCAGTACATTCTACAAATCTGGTTAACGGTGCTGCCATTTATGGAGTTTGATCTACTGTTGCACATCTCTTTCATTCTTGAGATCAGAGAGATTTGTAGGAGCAGGAGTTTCAGGTTGTTTTCTTCTTAAAGATGATTTTAATGTATTCTTTGAAACTTCGTGTATAGATAAAGTGCATTTTACTTATATCCAATACCCCTCCAACCTCCGATTCACTACCACATACCACACCCTCTTTAATGAGGGTGTGCTAATGTCTTAGTCAGAGTTTCTTTCTTTTTTTGTTTGTTTGTTTTGTTTTGTTTTCTCGAAACAGGGTTTCTCTGTGTAGCCCTGGCTGTCCTGGAACCCACTCTGTAGACCAGGCTGGCCTCAAACTCAGAAATCCATCTGCCTCTGCCTCCAAACTGCTGGGATTAAAGGCATGCGCTATCACTTCCCGGCTTAGTCAGGGTTTCTATTCCTGCACAAAACATCTTGACCAAAAAGCAAGTTCGGGAGGAAAGGGTTTATTGGGCGTACATTTCCACATTGCTATTCATCACTAAAGGAAGTCAGAACTGGAACTCAAGCAAGCCAGGAAGCAGGAGCTGATGCATAGGCCATGGAGGAATGTTTCTTATTGACTTGCTTCCTCTCGCTTGCTCAGCCTGCTCTCTTACAGAACCCAAGAATACCAGCCCAGAGATGGTACCACCCACAAGGGGCCATCCCTCCTTGATCACTAACTGAGAAAATGCCCCACAGATGGATCTCATGGAGGTACTTCCCCAACTGAAGCTCCTTTCTCTGTGATAACTCAAGCCTGTGTCAAGTTGACACACAAAACCTGCCAGTACAACTAGATAGTTTTTATTGTTAATTTGACACAATAGAGTCACTTATGAAGAAAAAGCCTCAATTAGATTGTTTGAATCAAATTAGTCAATTATCATATCTGTGGGGAATTATCTTAATTGTTGTTTGATGTGGGAAGTCATAGCCCACTGTGAGAAGCATAGGCAGGTGAGCCTGGGGTATATAAGAAAGTTAGGTGAGAAAGCTAGAGAAAGTGAGTATATAGCCAGCCCTTACCCCAGAGGCTTCTTTCTGCAGTGAATGTTGGTTAATACAGGGAATTGTGAATATTCAGAATGCAGGCAATAAGTGACTGTAGAGTGAAGTGGTATCTGGTGTGCTTTGTGTGCACTGTATGTGAACCTATTTGTGTGTGTGCACAAGTGTGCAAGAGCTCATGCATCTAGTGTTTCTCTCAATCATTCATCACTGTATTTTGAGATGGTTTCTTATGGAACATTGAGCTTACTGATCTAGCTAGACTGACTAGTCAGCAAGCCCCAAGTCTCAAGGATCCTCTAGCCTCTTCCTCCCTGGGGTTGTGCCTGACTTTTTCACTAGAGGATCTAACTTGGGTTCTAACGCTGAGTGCAGCAAACACTTCACCAACTAACCCATCATTCCTGCCTCCTCCTGTGATTTTTGACCATCTTTATATCTTCTCTATTCCCATGTTTGTGCAGTTTCAATTGTTTGGTGTTTTATGACATTTTAATTTTTTTGTATATTATAGACACTAGCTTCTACCATTAGTAAGGTTTTTCTTAAGCTTGGTGATGTGTACTTAATATGTCAAAGTTTTAAATTTTGATGGAGTCCACTTTGCCTATTTTTTCATTATGTTGCTTGTGGGTTTTGTATAACATTTAAAAGACCTTTGTCATATCCAAGGTCATGTTCTTCCAACCCAAAATAGTTTTATCCTCTGGCTCTTGTGTTTTGGTCACTGATTCATTTTCAGTTAGTTTTTCATATGCTATGAAATGGAAGAGTCTAGCTTTTTTTCTCTCACAATTCCTACCCAGTGGTTCAACACCAACAGTTTAAAAGACTATTAAATGTTCTTGGCTTCATCAAAAGGCAACTGGCCATAAATATGAATGTTTTAAGATTCTCGGTTTGATGTACTGAGCCATTTACAGAACCATACAGCTGGATCACCATAGTCTCCAGAAAATTTGGAATCCAGAGAGAGTTGTTCTACTTCTGTTCTTTTAAAATTTGTTCTGGCCATTTGAGAAACTTTGCAATCCCATGTTACTTTTCCATGAGAATCTCGGACCCCGTTATGCAATCAATGGGTAATATTCCATGTCTTTTGAGTTTTCTTTGTTTTTCTTCATCTATTTATTTTTCTGCTTCTGACATCTGACTTTTTCTGTAGAGACATGAACAAACATGTATTTAACACATAAATAGATGGAAATAAATAAGTAGGAACCTACACCTGACCAAAGTCCCTTTAAGTCCAAATTAGTGAACTAGTGAGTTAACTGGGGCTAATTACAACAGGTTACTTACAGAGACGTGGATGACTCAATAGCAATTGCATCACTGGAAAGCCCACTCAAGCATAAATGATAATTCAAAAAAGCTGAATCTTCTCAGTTCTCTTTCTCAACATGCAGGCTGATAAACAGGTTGGTGAGTCTCCTCTATTCAAAAGCTGTTACTGTTTGAGAAGTTTTCTTGTCAATATCATAAGTTTCAGAAACTTCCTAAGACTTGTGAGGTGTTTATTTCCTGAGCTTCATGTTTATTTCCTGGTAAGATTTGTTTACTTGCAGAGCCTTAATGACTTCACTCCAAGAGGAAGTATTTCCATTTCCAAATTACTACATAACAGCTTCTAACACTGGGTAATTTTCCTTGATCTTTAAATTTACTGGATCTCTCTTTTGACTGCCTAGATTTTCCTTGGCCATCTCTAGGGAATTTCTAAAGCCAGTTGCACATTTTAAATCCAACTTTTTTAGTTACTTCTTCAAATTTCATGTATTCATTGAAATTCTGTTTGTCGAACGATTGCTCTATTCACTCCGTTTTTTTGAACACATTCAAAGCAATTGGACTTAAGCCTTTGTCTACTAAGGCTACTTCATGTGGTTTTTTTTTTTTTTTAGCTTTGTATGATTTTTATAGAGAATGTTTTATTTCTTTCTTTTTCCTATTAGTCATCCAGTTTTCTTGCTTCTTTCAATGCATCATTATCTTTTTTTTTGAAATTGAACATTTTTAATAATATGAAGTGATAACTCTAGAAATCAAAATTTGTCTCTCAGTTTTGTTGTCCTTTGTTATGAGTTGTAGCTGTTCCTGTATTATTTATTCTATTTTGTTATTGTTGTAGTACTTGAGATTGAACTCAGGACCTTACAAATGCTAAACAAGTAATAGACTACTACTGAAGTGTAACCTAACCCTTTCCTTTACTTTTATTGTGAGACAGGGTCTGTCTGAAATACTCAAGTTGGCCCTGAAACCCCTCTTGGTTTCAGGCAAATCCTGAATTTACAACCTTCATGTTTCATGCCTCTGAGTACCTGGTATAACAGCTTTGTGCTACTAGACCCAACTTGTAATCATTTATTTAGTAACTTTTCTAAACTTTTCTGTTTCATAGAGATTGCATTGCCCCTGTTGGTCTCTGAAGCCTATATACTGTTAGCTAGCAGTCAGTCACTTACTGATGGAAATTTCCTTAGACATCCACAGTCAGAGGAGAAACACAGGAAAAAAAGAAAACATATTCCCCAGATGGGGAGTCTGGCTGGGTTAGAAGCACTCCTCTAATGCTTGGACTGGCTGTTTACCACTCTGCTTTAACTTCATTTTGCTTGTGCGAAATAGCAGTAAAAGCTCTTTGGGAGCACATGACCTGCCCAGACCATGTATGCAGGTTTCTAAGTTCCTCTCTATATATGAGAGGTTTTCAAAATCCTGCTTCCCAAGAGAGCCTCTGTCCTCAGCCTTTCTTCTCAGGCTCCAGATTGTCTGTCATTTGCCTCAACAGTTAATGGTGGCCTTAGGCAGCATCCAGAAACTTTGTGCCTTTCATCACCACTGCTGCTCAGGCTGAGTGGATTCTGGAAGATCACACCCGTTCAATGAACTTAAAAGTTTAAGAAAAAATTATTTTGTGTCTGTAGGTAATTCCTGAGACCACACGACAAATATGAGCTATGGTCTTCAGGATAGTGCTAAGCTGGGCATGTACCATAGGACAAGGCAAGGCTGGCCTACGGTGTGCTCACCTGGGCTGGGGGATTACATAGCTATCAAGCCGACTAATTTCCAGAGTTCCAACAGGATTAGTCTAAGTAGTTCTGCCAGGTTTCAGGGTTTCTTGGAAGTGCTGGACAAGGGCCCCATCCCACTGTTTTCCACTGGCTCCTTGTTGGAATTCTAATTCTAATTTCAGGTGACTAAATTTTGGAACGTTCTTGTTAAATTCAACAGACTCTCTCCACCACAGAAAACAGCATCTGCTGTTCATGACATAGCCTCATCTAATAGTTTTCCTCTTCATGTGCTGCTATGTTAGTAGTATGCCTTCACTTTAAATTCTAAGGCTCACCTACACTTATGTTATAAAGAAAAAAGAAAAAAGAAAAAAAACAACCTTACAACTAAAATAACATATTTCCACAAATAATTGAATATGATTTTCCACAATTATTTCTAGAACTCAGTCTCCAAAAATTAGCATATTAACATATGCTCCATTTATGCACAGAAAAGAAAATAACTATAACTGAATTAATCTACTAACTTACATCAGTGTCTCATTTGTGTGTAATACTAGAGGGTACTTACACCTGACACTGACATAGCGCATATAACACACACACACAAACACACACACACACACACACACACACACAAATACATATATGATGAGTATGTTAAAATGAAATACAACTCTACCAAGACAAGAATACAGTGTACAAACGAATAATGGTCCATGCTGCTCTTGCTTTTAACTTTAGAGTAATTAAAATACATAAAATTTTAAATCAGACCACATTTGGCCATATTTCAGTCTCATTTGTTCCTGTAGCTCACGGCTAATGATTGGTCTGCCCAAGTCCAGGATCATGAGAGAGTCAAAGGGCAAGTCAAAGCTTGTGTGGCCAAGAAAGATGGAAGACATCAAACAGTGCCCTTAGTGTGGATACAAAAAGGAGAAAGTTAACTTGTACAGAAGGCAGTTTCCCACATAATTCAGAAAATTATACATCATTGTAAAAGCCTTTGAGGCCAAGTTTCACCTGAGAAATGGGTAAGGTCACGGCTGTGACTCTGTCTCAGAGTAGATGCATCCGAGCATGAAGACCACAAGCTACAACAGAAGATAAGCATAATGGGGACCCCCCCCCCCCCGCATTCAGCTACACAGCCTGCGTCCTGAAACGTATGGGGAAAACAGACACAGTTGACTGCAGGCTCACAGCAGCTTCTGGGTGGCTTTTGCATTATTTATTCATACTGACCTCCAATAAATACTGACCTAAGAAATAAAAGGAGAGCACATGTGCCAAGATATGTATCATGATGCAAACTGGAAACGAACAAAAACAACTGTAATAATGGAAGTTAAATAAATGGTAAACTTCATGAGAGGAAAGACCATAGGTGATCATTAAACATCAGTTTCTGACTCTCCCCGCTTCAGGAAGCTGCACTGCACAAGGAACTACATCCACCTGAATCTGTTCCTCTCCTTCATGCTGAGAGCCATCTCTGTGCTGGTCAAGGACAGCGTGCTCTACTCCAGCTCAGGTACACTGCGCTGCCACGATCAGCCGGCCTCCTGGGTAAGACTATCCTAAGGGCAAGATCCCTGTGTTCAGGGGAGGCCCTAGTACCCACCAACCTCTTCGCTCTCAAAGGGGCACAGGATCATAGTCCTTCTCAAGCCTGAGCAATGGAAAGAGGCTGGATGGGTCCAGGCCTGTGTCAGCAGGCAAGACCAGGATGTCCACTGGTGTCTAGCCACTGTGTGGAGCTGGGAAATTAAAAGACTCTAGGCCCTGGTGCCCAATGCTGAAATGAGAATAGCAGGAACACATGAGAAATCCTTTTGTAGATGAGCATACACATTAGTCTAAATCTTCCTAGAAAAAAATCAACTCACATGGTATATAAACCCCAGGCAGTGCCTGTGGGAAATGTGCTTGGTAGAGCTTTGATACAAGAACAGACACGGCTGATTAGTTTCTGCAACACAGCATGGGTTCTCCCACGTGCCTGGCTGGTCTGCCTTGGCTCTGTTTGTGGGGGATAACAGTGGTAATTTATCACCTATGCAAGTCAATTGGACAGGTATTTGAGAGCCTTCTACATGGAAGTCTTCCCAGGGATGTTCCACATTTGGGGATTTGGTGTAGTTCCTGATCTGGGGTTCTCAGTAATTTAAAGAGACAGGACACTAAACTGCCCCACCTCCCCACCCCCACTGCATGTGAGTAGAATTCATTGCTAATATCAAGTTTGGCCTGAAGAGAGTTTAATTAGCTTAGTTTTGACACAGCATAGTGCCTTGTAGCTGTATAGCATGTCTGCTATGACTAGCCCTCATCATCTACCTACACATACGTGCATTCTCCACACTCATGATATAGAAGTGGGCTTTAAAAGAGATCTGTTACAATAGCAAGGTCAACAACAGGATCCACCACCTGAAAAATTCTGCCCCTGGGCATACCTTGCTATCTCTGAAGCTCTAGTCCTGAGCTGAGGGTGTAAGCATGCCCTTAGTAGAGATGAACACTGAGGTATTGCAGATCAGTGCCCAGAGCTGCCCTTAGCAGAGATGAACACTGAGGTATTACAGATCAGTGCCCAGAGCTGCCCTTTGAGGCTTTGATTATTTAGCTCTTTCTTAAAGAAAATGATCCTCAGAGACACCCAGTACCCACCTCTATCTGAAGCATCCCTGCTTAAATCTACCTTGATGAGACCCCAAACACCTGAACCCTCCATGTGGAGGGGCAGAGAGAAGGCAGCAGGCACCCCTGAAATAGAAAAGGGTAGAGCAGCAGAACCATCCAACCCACCCTCTTCATGATGCCAGAGCCTGCATGGGAGTCTCCACCTCACACTCCAGTGTTGAGTTCCTTGTAGCAACAGTCTGTTTCCCTGCACCACTGTGAGTACTTGCTGAACCAGGATTTAGCCTGCATCACAAACGACAAGACTGGGCTGAGGAAATCCTGCAGTTTTCCCAAGGTGCTGAAGATCCACCCTGAGTATGGCTTCTCCCCCAAGGTCAGACACCACCCAGCATATCCAGGCTAGTGCCAAAGGCTGGGGTGAAAGCTGAAAATAGAGACAGGTTCCCTGAGCCTGTGTCCCAAGCTATTTTCTGGGGAATAGAGGATCCAGTACCTCTTCAAACACAGAGGAGGCACTCAGGAGGGACAAAGGTGCAAAGAGGGAGCCAAAGAAGAAAGCCAGAACCCAGCATGGAGGGGAGAGGGGAGGAAGTGCTGTCCGAAGAATGATAAAGTTATGAACACATTAGCAAAATAGAGTCAGGTTGCAGAATGAGCCATAGGAAACCTTTCTCCTTCCAAACTCCATTTTTTCCATTTTATTCCTGGATGTATTTCACTAAACCAACATTACTCTCCCAAGCAACCCACCAGAAACGTTCCCCACAATGTGACAAATTGCTTTTTCCAGGCAGCAGAACGATTCCACACATGAAGAGGCCTCTTCCTGGCCAGGGAAGGCTGGCAGAACAACTCTTCCATGTGGCCAGAGGCTACACAGGTCCCTCAACTTCTGGCAGCTTCCATACGGCAAAGCAGTTTATCACTGGAGATCGGAACAGATTTTTCTAGAGGTCTGCAGATAAGAATCCTGAGTGCTGCCTGTCTGGATGAGGGAAGTGGATACGCCACAATCCCAAACATTACATCAAGTCCCAGACAGCCATCTAGACAGGAACAGGCTCTGTTTGACTGCCGAATGTCTAAGGGAACGAGGGGATAGCAGACCAAAGGTCCAGGCTGGAGGTCTGGCTAGGGGTCTTCATCCCACACAATTGGTGTCAGAATGAAAGAGGAAAAAGAGCAGAAACAGTGAATGAGTTTGCACACATACATATGCAGAGCATATATAAAAACCTGTACACGAACAGACATTCACAAAATTTTTTACACATTCACAAAATGCACATATACAAGACATTGATCAAATACATGTATGTCTGCATGCACATATACACATGTACCTCAGACACATGAGTATGCACATGTGTATATACTCAAATGTAGACTCCCAGACAGAGCTTTGGTCTCTCAGGATCCTACTAATGATCTGTCTGGCCTTGTTCATTCTTCCATGCTGTGCTTTTACTGACCTAGCAGGGCAACAGCAGACCCCCCACACACACACACACACACTAGACACCAGTGCTGTGTGATTCTGTGAGCAATATTGTGGATGGTGAGGTCAGAAGAAGATTCCTTGTTGCTCAGGCCTCTGGTCCTCACAGGTTGCACTTGTTACCAATGAGCTAAGGGACAGAGATGAGAAGTGGCATTTCTGGTGCTATTTGGCAAGAACATGGAATCATTATAAGCGTCCTTCTGCACCTTCTCCTATATAGATGTCCTCAACTCAACCATGCCCTGTTGTCTGCCATCAACATCATGTCATGACCACCACATGGTGCAGCATGATTCATCTGACTAGTTCCCCATCACAGGCACCATCTTGGTTTTGCCCATTGCTGTCCTAACTCCAGGTGTTCTCTTCCACACACTGATGTGTTCCTATTTCTGTGAGGTGGAACTCACAGGTGAAACAGTCAACTCAAAGCATCCTAGCAACCTGAGCAGACACAACAGCACAGACTGCTTCTTACTGTTCTGGAAGCCAAAGGTCCAGGATCAAAGCCCTGCCAGTTTGGCGTCTCATGAGAGTCATAGAGAAAGAACCTGCTTCTCAACCACATCCTCATCTCCTAGCTTCTCTCATGACCAGGTTACCCACCAAAACCCCTTCTTGTACCATCACCTGGGGCTAGTGCCATGCAAAGGGCAGATGTATTTTAAACTGTAAGCAAATTAATTGATTGCTTTTAGAGAGGCACTAGGAGGACTACGACATGAAACGCTCTCCTTGGTACCTGGTGTGTCCTTTTCAAAGGCACTGCCAAGAGCAGCCATCCTTATGGGATTCTCCCCACCTCCCAAAACATGGTCTTATCTTCCCTGGACAAGTTTGTCTATATTGTTGCCTGCTGAAAGGAGCATTTTATGTTTCTGTTGCAAATATGTTTCCATATTTACCACTTGTCAGTTGCAGTTTGGTGGTCTTCTACTTCTTAGAAGTTGTCAGTGTTTTTGTATACTGGAAATTTGTTTTCAGTGATTTTGTCTACTCGAAATTTTCTCCCAGCCTTTTAGCATTACATTTTGTTTGGGTTTCAGGTTTCTTATTTTTATTAAGAGATATTTGTTCTCAATTTTGTTAATTTATGCCTTCAATGCACTTGTAGTTTACTCATTTTGTATTCTAAAGTAAGATAGTCTTTAACAAGTGTTGAAAAAGCAAGATACATTTAAACAGGTTATCACCTACCAGATTCATGTCTCAGAGATTTTGTGCTTTGTTTCACTCACTTTCCCAATGAGTGATAACAAGTTACAAAATTGTGGATCTTTGTTTCCTTGTTTTTTGCAGGGCTGGGTGGTTGCAGCATTTATGTGCAGATCCCATGCTAAGATCAGAAACTGTGGCACTGATGGAGAAGATGGACAGTAGTAGGAAGTCTCTGGTGTCTGACTGTCCCTAGAAACAGGAATCGTTCTGTACCTTATTTTAATTTGAGAAAAAGGAGGCAGAAAATCTTAAGACTATAGCTATGTGGAAGAGGCTGGGACATGGGTTGAGTTCAGCACATTGAGGGAAAGCCCCTCATAGTCATGGAAACATGGAAGGCCCTCTGGAAAGGCTTCCATGTTTCCTGTGTGTGATATAAAATATATAATCAGCATATTTAAACCTTCGGTCTCCTTTCATATAACCAGGTATTCAATCGGGATTTTAGCTTTGTACATAATTAGGAAACTGCTGCTTTTAACGGAAAAAGAATATTACTTTCAACTCCATTCTCATTTACCTGTCTATAAATATGCACACCTACAAATATATACAATAAATATACATGTGTGCAGATCCTTGTATTATGGATACAAGATGGGATATAATATGTGGGATGGATATGTTTTATGTATAGGATGGGTATATATTCAATATATACATGTGATATATATTCATATATGTGAATATAAGTATATAATATACACATTCATATATGTGTGATATGTTTATACATGTGATATGGGTGAATACATGTATGTGGGATGGGTATAGTTACAATGCATGGGCATAAATGAAAAAGATTCTAAGAGTAGGTATTTAAATTTTGAGCCAGGCAGTGGTGGCACACACCTTTAATCCCAGCACTTGGGAGGCAGCAGCAGGCAGATTCCTGAGTTCAAGGCCAACCTGGTCTACAGAGTGAGTTCCAGGACAGTCATGGCTACACAGGGAAACCCTGTCTCTAAAAACCAAAGGAAAAAAAATGTGCAATCAATTAGAGTTGGAAATAAAGTGTAAAACAAGAGAAATATAGCAAATAAACTATTTTTCCTAGGAGTTTTTAAATGATCTTCAATGGAGGGAAAATTACATATTAAATTAAAGGTTGTCAATTTTTTTAAAGTCTAGGAACCTAACTTTGGCCCATTATTTTTTCTCCCAAAATCTCTATCATCTCTTAAGGATATGATCACGGTCTGCCATCCTTTTCCAGTGTTAATCCTTTATTAAGATGTAGGGGTTGAGGTCAGGTAGCTGCAGGTTCACTTGGCAGAGCCTACCCTTCCCCCAGCATCAGACACTGACAACCTCCCAGATATCCTGAGAAATGTCCCTGCAAGTACTTCAAGTGTCCATAGCGTTGTTCTGGCTAGTTAAATGTCAACTCAACACAAGCTAGAGTCATTGGGCAAGAGAAAATCTCAGTTGATAAAATTCCCCTGCCAGACTGGCCTGTTGAGGAAATAACTCCATCAAATTGGCCTGTGGGTATTTTCTTGATCCATGACTGATGTAGAAGTGTTCTGTTCCCTGGCTGAGCACACCATGGGGAGCAAGCAGTTAAGCAGCACTCCTCATGGCTTCTGCTTCAGCTCCTGCCTCCAGCTTCCTGCCCTGACTTCCCTCAGTGAGGAAGTGTGACTTGAGAGTTGTAAGATAAGATTAATCCTTTTCTCCCTAAACTGCTTTTAGTCATGGTGTTTCATCACAGCAGTAAGTCCTAAAACAAGTATTCCGCCCTCCGTCACTTTAGCCAGCACATGCTCTGCACTACCTCTTGGGTGGGCAGTGGAGGAAATACTGAAGTAAAGACATGTCAGAGCAGCCAGGAGTAACACAGCAGGAAGGAGGACTGAGGAGGAGGAGGAGTAAGAGGAGGAGGACAAAGAGGAGGAATGTCTGAGCCTGGTGCTAAGGAAGATAGCCAACAACTGGCTCCCAGGAACTCCCTGCCTATACTCATCACTTCAGAGAATCAGAGGCTCCCTGCAGATGGTCCCTGGCATTATATATACAAAGGGCTGTGCCTCAGTATAACACATTTTTGGCCTCTGCCAGGCCAAGATATTAACAACGTCTGTCCAAGTCAGCACACTGGCTTTGCTTTACAACTTATCCAAACAGAGAGCTGCCCCGCCTACCATAACTATTTTTACCAACTGGCACATTCTCTCACTGTCTCTGGCTCCAGGTCGGCTGCAAGCTCAGCCTGGTATTCTTCCAGTACTGTATCATGGCGAACTTCTACTGGCTTCTGGTGGAGGGTCTCTACCTGCACACACTCCTGGTAGCCATCCTTCCTCCCAGCAGGTGCTTCCTGGCCTACCTTCTGATTGGATGGGGTAAGGGTTTTGTATTCTCCATCTTGATTCCCATCTCATTTGGCCAAAATATGTAGGTTTTTGCTCAAAACCCTACTCTAGGGGTATACCCCTTGGTCACCTTGGGTGCATTGAGGGTTCCGTTGATGTTAGCAATGAGCTGGGAATTTTTATCTTTTTTTATTGGATATTTTCTTTATTTACATTTCAAATGTTATCCCCTTTCCCTGTTTCCTCTCCAGATCCATCCCATCCCCCTCCCCTGCTTCTATGAGGGTTCTCCCCCACCCACCCACCCACCCACCCACTCCTGCCTCTCCGCCTGGCATTCCCCTACACTGGGGCATCGAGCCTTCACAGTACCAAGGGCCTCTCCTTCCACTGATGTACAATAAAACCATCCTCTGCTACATATGCAGCTGGAGTCATGGGTCCTTCCATGTGTACTCTGGTTGATGGTTTAGACCCTGGGAGCTCTGGGTGATCTGGTTGGTTGATATTGTTGTTCTTCCTATGGTGTTGCAAACCCCTTCAGCAAGGAACTGGTTCTAAAGCCTTTAGAATTCAACTTCTGTTCGCATCCTCCTTACCTTAAAGAAAACAGCTGCTGATATGTGTGGGCCTGTGTACCAGAGGCTTTTCATGAAGATCTCTGGCCCATCCATGTGTGAGGGTCCAGGCAAAGGGGAGAGGGTGTGAGCAGGAAGCGAGGGTTGGCTCTACACCTCCACTGCTGCAGCTGGCTCCACCTCAGTCTCCACCATCTAAGTTGCTCCATGTCACCCTGCACAGAGTCAGGCCAGGCTGGGTCTATGAGGTTGATTAGCCCATGAGGAGTGCAGGGGAGCTTCAGGTGGCCTTTCAGGAGAGCAGACCTCTTCCCAAGCTGCAGTGTTACAGCTCTTAGGACAGAAGCTCTCAGACAATGGAGTAGTTCTCACACACCTTTATTCCTTTCTGATAGGATTCTTATAAACAGTTTTGGGGTGGGTCAGGGTCTGACAGCAGGTACTTCTCATTGGCTTGGTCTGAGAGCTTGGAGATACCTTATTTGCATGTGGGAAGACTTAGTGCTGATCCGACATAACTGATGGCCACAGACCTCTCTGCAGGGGATTGTGGGAAGCTGTAGCTACATGAAAGGAGCCAGGGTCCCAAGGGGGCATAGCCAAACACCTGCCATTCCTTGCCAGGCACCTGCTGGGTCACCAGGGTTTTAAGCCTGAGTTCGACCAGGGACCAGGCTGCCTATCACAGCTCCATCACCCTATAAATAAGTAGCAAAATATGTGTTCTCTCCTTTTTCCCAATCAGCTCATACCAGCAATGAAAAATCAGAGGAGCAGGCTGATGACACACCTACCTGCTGCCAGGAGGTACCTTCCTGCCTTTCCAGAGCAGGAAGGGATGAATGCTTGCATGACTTAGGGAGTAAAACACACAGCCCCTCAGACAACATGGAACCAATGAGCATGCCTCCTTCTTATTTGGCTCCCTGTCTTCAACAGATAGATTTCAGCCCTGTTCAGATTCTAAGCTTTCAGACATATTTGTCCTTGCTGTTTAATAAGGTATAAGTGCATACCTTCACATATTGATGAAGACATTCAGCTTCCATATGGTCCTTTGGTTGAAAATTCCTCTTTACCTGTCTGGTTTTTGAGTACCAGGTGTACAGGGGTGTTGCTTCTCATTGATGAGAATAAGCCAATCTGATGGGGTCTCTCCACAGGCATCCCCAGTGTGTGCATAGGTGCATGGACAGCAACTCGACTCTCTTTAGAAGACACAGGGTAAGTGCTATATGTGCATTCATGTCTGCAAAACAAGGCCTGCTGGTACTGATAGAATATCTGAGAGCTAAAGAAGCTTGCACCATTAGAGACAAAAGACTTCCAGCCAGTCAAGACATTTCTAGGCAACATTTAGCACCCCATGATTAGAAGACACGTGGATGGTCGTGGGCAAGACTCACTACGAGTTTCAATATTTAGAAGTGTTTAGAAATGAGAGGTGAAAGTTAAGCCATGCCCATATTTAGGTGAAATCGGAACAAGCCGGGCAGAATGAGTGATTCTTTGCATGAATCTTTGGTGTCCCCAAAAGAGTCAAGTAGAAATAAGCAGGTTTACTGGGAGGGGGCGGGGGGAGAGGGGATGCATTGAGATCAGGCTATGTCGCTGCCTAGATGGCCTCTGTGAGCTCCTCCTATGAGAGCTTCTGAGCCCAGAGGTAGTGACAGGCATCCCTGGCCTAGATGTGTCTCACAAAAGACCCCAGGGTATCAGCTGTCCACTGAAGAGCATCTCACTCTTAGGGGTTGGTCTAAGCCAATCCTTTTCTTTAGTCTGCAACTTTACACTGACTTCAAAAATGAAACCCCATCCAATCACCCCAGCAGTTGTTCCTCAGCTGGGTAAACTGGCCCAGCCACCCTTGGGTAAGCAGGACTGACAACTGAGGTGGTGTCAGCTGGAAGGCATTCTTCGCTCTGTGGTTTGGAGGTCCCAGAGCCAGCTCAACTGCCCATGTCACATTGCCAAACTGGCTGGGGCCCTAGGCCATGGAACTCTGCCCTTGCTGGGACAGCCAGCATCTACTGTGAGCTGTAGCCTTCCATAATCACACTTTTGCTGGAGATAATCCTTACTGAAAGTCAAGACCACTTCAATCACTCTGGAGGCACATTTTTAATTCTTTGAGACAGAGAAACAAACAATTTGGGGGAATGTGTTTTCAGAAGGAAGAAAATGGCCTTCATGACATCAAGAGAGATGAGAGCCCATGCCTTGAATTAACATCACAGCTTTGAGACTTACCAACCTGGAGCTACACTCTTTGCTACCTCACCATTAGCAGACTGACAGGTGACTCACCCAGGAAAGCCGCTTCACTCTACATGCAGGGCAGTTAGATCTAGATGGAGGTGACTGTGCAATCTGAGTCTGATTGGCGCATTGAGTGTAAGAGCCAAGAAGGGGGAAGCTACATGTGAGAATCAGTCCTCACCTGAATAAACAGTTCTGCCCAGAGCCTCATTTGTATGTTGAGTCAGAGTGACACCAGTTTCTTTCTCTCTAACAGTTGCTGGGACACAAACGACCACAGCATCCCCTGGTGGGTCATTCGGATGCCCATTCTAATTTCTATTGTAGTAAGTAGCTGCCTGTGGAGAGGCTATGCTCTGCCTTTCTTTTGTGTACCTGTACCATGCAGAGAGGGTAGCTACTTTGCTTCACTGTGTGAAAGTGTCTACCACCTTCCTATAGGGTCCCATCACCTCCAGGGATGATACCCAAGAAAGAGTAGACTCCAAGGCGATAAGACCAGAAGGATTCTAGGCTTGGCGGGGATTAAAATAGTCTGCTGCCCATTTCCACCTGCTCAGTTAACCACAACCTTATGCAGCAGTACCCTCAATGCCCACACGAGGTCCTCTTTGGTGCAGGGGGCAGACCTTGTTCCTGGGGTAGATGGTGACTAAATCCTATAGATGGGTGATCAGGGATAAGATTTAAAGGTGCTCACAGATCACACAGTCCTTTCTTGTCTCTGCAGGTCAACTTTGCCCTCTTCATCAGCATTGTAAGGATCTTACTTCAGAAGCTAACTTCTCCAGATGTTGGTGGCAATGACCAATCACAGTACAAGTGAGTATCTGCTTGTCTAGCATGAGAAATGTGCAGCAAAGTTCGTGTGGAGAGTAGGGCCTAATGCCAATCTGCAGAAGGTCCTCAAGGTACCTAGGTGGCCCTTTAAGGCTCAAACATGCATTGACACTGGAGTTTGCCAGCCCACCACTCAGAGGGGCCAAGAAGCCACAGTGATAGGGTGATGGTGCTAAAAATAAGCACATTGTCTCGTGTTTAGTCTCATGTATGCATGTAAGGTTCATCATGCATAGAGCCTTCATGTAAGGGTGCTCCTTAAATGTGTGTCCTTTCTCTGATATCACAGCTTGACATTTCCCTTTGACCACACACGTTGTTCTTCATGTTGTCTGTCCTCCCCACCAGACCTTGGGGCTGGTTCACACAAGCACAGCTGGCACTTTGCACCTAGACCTGCTTTTAGCAGTAATCTAACAAGACATGTATCACTTAGAAGGGCACAGCCTGGCGGTCATGGATGTCACCAGCTAATCTGTGATAATCCAACGAATCAGTAGTTACCCATAGTTTACAAAGAAAAAATAGATCCCAACTCAAGAGTGATATGGACATGAATTCAATGATGTTGTGTTCGGTACAGCTCAGGTGCCTGGGTTCAGATGACGATGTGCTGGCTAAGAGCTGTATTCCCCCTGGAATCAGAGATCAGCTCCCAGCCAGTTGGAAGTTACCACCTGCAGCAAGGCTGCTTTTCATGGAAGAAAAAAAATGCAGGTGATGTGGGTGCTGATCCAGCTGTATGGCTGAGCAGAGAGGGGTCTTCCCTGTATGCTGTCTCCTCTCCTATAAAATGGAATGGGTATTTGCCTGCTGGGTTTGAGAAACAACTGAAAGGCATTCAGTGCCTGGCACAGAAGAACAGAGAAAGAACTTGCTGGGCATGTAAGTCTCAGTTGTGTCATGCTGTGCACAAAATACAAGAAATAAGCCTCTCTTTGTGGAAGAACCCTGCCAGGCTACACATAACAAGGTATAAGCTGCCACATGGTGCCTGGTCGGAGATAATGGTTCTCATGCATCCCCTCTGCAGCCCTGGAAAGCAGGGCGGGCATTCTTGGTCGCCTTGCAATTGAATTTGGATTTTCGGCAAATCCTGTTTAGTGTGTGTGCTGACCTTTTCTCTGGACTCCTGGGGAGTGTTAGTTAAGAAGGTCTTGGGATGGATACTTTTATTTTGGAAACAATTATATAGGGTAATGAAGTCTGTGCTCTTCCAGGGTGATGAGAAAGGCAGAGGACTATGTTTCACCCCTTGGGTTGTAGCAAAGAAAGACTAAAGACCTTTCTCTCCCACAGGCTTTCCTAGGGACAGATGTGTAGATAGGTTGTGTAAATATCAGGACCTGGCAGCTTCCATATAATCTCAGCTAAAGGAGTTGTGCTCAGAAGCCCGGTGACCTTGAAGGTGTACATTTGCATGGCTGCAGCTGCAGTGACATCCTGTTGGTAGAGATGCTTACCACTTGCACCATGACTATTACAGAAAGTAACAGACTTCTGTGCAGGTTATCAAATGGGAAAAACCCTGTCCTTAATTCCCAACCCATAGGACCCAACATATGGAGGAAGATACACATCTCTAGAATTTGCATACCCTGTGTCTTACTTAGGGTTTCTATTGCTGTGATGAAACTTTATGACCAAAAAGCAAGTTAGGTAGGGAAGAGTTTATGTGACTTACATTTCCACAGCACTGTTCCTTATTGAAAGAACCCAGGACAGGAACTCAAATAGGGCAGGATCCTGGAGGCAGGAGTTGATGCAAAAGCCACGGAGGGTGCTGCTTACTGGCTTGCTCCTCATGGCTTGCTCATCCTGCTTTCTTATAGAACCCAGGACCATCATCCCAGGGGTAACCTCACTCACTGGGCTAGACACTTTTCCCCACTGATCACTAATTAAGAAAATGCCTTACAACTTGATCTTTTGGAAGCAGTTCCTCAATTGAGGGTCCCTCCTTTCAGATAACTCTAGCTTGTGTGGACTTGAAGAGGAAAACTTTAAAATAAGTGAGAGAAAGTTATTTTTTTCTCCTGTGGTAGAAGATGCCTTAGTTAGGGTTTTACTGCTGTGAACAGACACCATGACTAAAGCAACTCTTAAAAAGAACATTTAATTGGGGCTGGCTTACAGGTTCAGAGGTTCAGTCAATTATCATCAAAGCAGGAACATGGCAGCATCCAGATCGGCATGGTGCAGGAGGAGCTGAGAGTTCTACATCTTCATCTGGAGGCTGCTAGCAGAATACTGGCTTCCAGACAGCTAGGATGAGGGTCTTAAAAGCCATGTATACCAGTGACACACCTACTCCAAGAGGGCCATACCTTCTCATCCTGCCACTCCCTGGGCTGAGCATATACAAACCATCACAGAAGGTAATGAAAGGGAAAAGATGAACAGGAACCTGAAGGAGTCTCCTGCCTTCCCTAGCTGAATCTAAAGCAGATGGGCTGTGTGCTTAGTGAGAGTAAGAAGCCACGAGAGGGCTTCCATGTATCTGTGTACCCTCCAGGTGGCTGCTCAGATGAGCACTCACTCCTGAGCCCTTGAAGGCACCTGGGATGGTAAGCTAGCTACCTGGTCCCTAGTATGGGGCTAATAGAACAGGATAAGGGCAGCAGACATCACTAGGAACTTGGCAGAAATGCAGATTCTCAGGCTGTTGCCCAACTCTTCCTGTTCCAGAATTCTGAGGAGGCCTGGAATCTGAGCTGTGGCAAGGCCTCCACATGGTTTCAAGTCAGCAGAAGTCTAGGAAGCTTTGGCCAAGATAACTCAAATTCCAGGAAAAATTGATCCATAATGACTGATGCCCATATCAGTAATGGAAGACCCCCTATGCGTTCTGGGGATACTGCTGTCAATCCCCCCTTCCACCACCCCCCAGTTCTGAGAATGGAATCCAGGGTCCTGCTCCTAGTAGGCTTTGTCATTGAATAGCCCAGCCCCACCAGAATTATCTGTCCAAGAGTAGTGTGGCCCAGCAGTTGGCACTCGTGACAAAGGACAGTAAATTCCCTGAAAGCTGGTGAGCCACACAATATGCCCTATAAGAATCTCGTCTTCACAAGCAGACTTGCATGTCCATATTTGAAAATTCTGCCCAGGTGTGCAAAGAAGAGGGTTCACTGGCACACACACACACACAAAAAGAGTAATCATTTGTGTATTCCCTGACTGCTTCAGCATCTGAAATGTCTCATGATCTCAGGTGGGAAAAATGAGAAGCACAAGGTGTTAGGACTATAGGGCAGCTTCAGAAAGACCACACCAGGCCAAACAGTTCCACATGAGGTTTATTGAGAGAGGAAAGGGCAAGGTGGTGGCAGAAAGAGAAGGGGGTAAGAGCAAGAGAGGAGACTTCCTCTTATATATGGATGGTGATGTGGTCTTAGGTAAAGGTAGGAGGTGAGCCAAATGGATTCTGGGAATATGGTGGCTGTTGCCTTAGCAACAGGTGTGCAGGTCGCCCTGTTGCCTATGTGATATCATAGGTTTCGGAGGTCCTGATACCAACACAAGGTATCATATCATGTCCTTCTCCTTCTACTAGGAGGCTTGCCAAGTCCACACTGCTGCTAATCCCACTGTTTGGCGTCCACTACATGGTGTTTGCTGCCTTCCCTATTGGCATCTCCTCCACGTACCAGATCCTGTTTGAGTTATGTGTTGGTTCCTTCCAGGTAAGTATGGGAGGTGCTGTGGGTGCCGCAAACTGTGGGCAGCTCTGACACTCTGTCTCTTTGCAGGGCCTGGTGGTAGCAGTTCTATACTGCTTCCTGAACAGTGAGGTAAGTCCTTTGTCAACCAGAACTGGGCACTGACATTGGGTGAGGAGGTGTCCCCATCATCGACCTCTGCCCATCTATGGCCCCGTGCAACCAAGTCCAAACTCAATGCCCCTCTTAGCAAGACCTCCAGTCCTTCCAGCAAAATTGAGCCTCTGTCTTCTACCCAACTGCCTCTTCATGATCAACATAGTTATTTAGTTATTTAGTGTATATGAGTACTCTATCTGCATGTACACTTGCATGTCAGAAGAAGTCATCAGATTTCAGTATAGATGTTTATGAGCCACCATGTGGTTGGTGGGAATTGAAAACTCAGGACATCTGGAAGAGCAGACTCTTAACCTCTGAGCCATCTCTCTAACCCCTAGCTAGGGCCAGCATCTTATTCTTCAACCCAGAATTAAGTCCAAGAAGTTGTGGTGTTGATGGAGGGGGCTAGGCCTCATTAAGAGATACATCACTGTCCCAAGACACAGGAGAGCCTAGTTCTCCTTATGTAAACACTCCTTCCACGCACCTCCAGTCCTTAGAATCTACCCACCCTAGGTATTGCTGACTGTCTCTTGCCTGATAGCCAGCCCCTAAGGAAGGCTTTTACAGAGCCAACATCCCTGTCCCTTCCCAACACTTTCTTCACTCAGAGTCTTTTTAAAGGGGAAGACATTGATGAAGGTCCTACAGGATCTATGGGGCTGTGCTAAGGCAAGACATACTCTATACTAAATCAGACTCACCAATATCCATAAGGCCATACCCTTTTCTGTGCACCACCCCCATGTCCAGCCCAGTGCTACATCAATGTAGCCTACTGGTGTCTGGCATTCATATGCATCAAAGCTGGACCTATCTCCTCCAGCTCTTGTTCTGCCCCTGACCCCTGCACACTCACCCAACACTTTGCTGAGGCCTGAGGATTACTTCTCTCCAGGAGCCAGGACTGGGGGTGAGCCAGATCCCTCATCCTGTGGCTACTGGAAAAGAGCTCTAAAGCCACACCAGCTGTTTGTTATCTAGTGGTTGAATCCATGCTGCATGCTGCTTTGGAGGATTTTGAATCCCTACATTCCAAGCTAACTCTTCACTAACACCCTCATCCCCAGGTACAGTGTGAACTGAAAAGAAGATGGCGAGGCCTGTGCCTGGCCCAACCTGGGAGCCGGGACTACCGGCTGCACAGCTGGTCCATGTCCCGGAATGGCTCAGAAAGTGCCCTGCAGATACACCGTGGCTCCCGCACGCAGTCCTTCCTGCAGTCAGAGACCTCAGTCATTTAGCTCTTTCCCTCATACAGAGCTGACATTGCTGCTGGGTTTGACATATGTGTTCGCGGATTCCTCTGCTGCCCCAGTGTCTGGTGCCTTATTGGTTCAGCCCTGGTCCTTAACTCTGATCCTCATGTGTAACTTGATTGAAACACCAATTATTATTGTCAAACTCTAGCCTTTAAAGCCATCCTCTTCATAATGTGGCTGGGCCATATTCTACTTTCAAAGAGAGCAAGGAAGCCAGATGGCCCTGAACATCAAAACTGGATTATAGTACCTCTGAAGAGAACAAGGAGAAAGATTCCAGTTCCCCGTTACTTCCTGTCAGGGAGAATGAGGTCCAGAAACAGCTGAGTCTCACCACCCTGTGGCCCCCAATACATGCCTACAAATGTCTCTGAAATTCCTCCTCAATCTGTGGCATGCCATGGAAAGCAGCTGAGAGCAGCCTTCTCCTCCAAGAAGCTTCCTGGTCCCCCTGGCCATGATTTCTGTCCTGTGGGACTACATCTGGACAGTCACACCCTTGCCATTCCCTGGACCATCTGGTAGTGACCAAAGATAAGTCAAGGAGGGTATTCATGGTTCAGCAGCCAAGCTAGGAACTCATATCCTCCTGAGGCACTTAGCATCTGCTGCTTCCTACAAGTGGTGAGCAGCTCTGGATCCCAGGCCGGCTGTTGGCATGAAGGCCCTCATGACTTGTCCAATTCAGCCCAGGGTTGTTGTCTAGCCAATAGAAAACTGTTGCATTGTTAAAGAAAATCACCATCCTAAACATTGCATAAAAAGAGAATTATTTTATCAAAGTATAAAACAGCATCAAGTATTCCTACCCAATATTTGCCAATAACAATCCATATTTTTCTGATGTTATTTGCAACTGCGAGCAAGGTGACCTGAGGAAATGCTTGCTGTGATTGAAAAAGCAGCTGAAGACAGAGAGTGCCTTTCCCTGCAGTCCTCAGAGACCCTGGAAGACTATGCCGTGGTCCAGTGCAAGGACTGTAGGTTCTGGGCACAGTCTATGTAACTTCCCCCAACACACACACACACACACACACACACACACACACACACACCACACCACACCACACCACACCACACCACACCACACCACACCAAGGATAAGAGCTGTAAAATATTTTTCCTGTGGTTTCTGTGGCATGTAGACCCCGGCCAGTATGAATACCAATGATCTCAACTATCGTGCCAGAGCCAGAGGTCAGGAAATCACAAAAGTAGGGGCTCCACTTCAAGTATGTGGGGGCCTTAGTACAGCAGAGAAGTATCTAGAGACTAACTGAGGCCCTGTGGCCAGATATATGGCCTGAATGTCGGTCCCACAGAACTGCCCCTGGACTTTTGTCTCCATCAACGCTTGAAAAGCCTCCAGTTTGTCTGCAACTGCATGGGACAGACACCTCAGATGATCTAGAGAACACCACTACCCTGCTGCCTTCCAGGGCTACAAGGCTAGAGAACAGGTTGTGGGGAGCAAATGGCCTAAGTCAAGAAATGTGAAAAGATCTGTTGGCAGTGGCGATAGGTGGATGCCACAAGCCCTGGTGTCAGCCGCGCCTCTCTCTTCCTACAGAGCTCACTGCTTAATCAGCATTTCTGAAGATACACAGTTCTCCCAAATCTGAAAGAGTCCTATCAACAACTGGGTCTGACCCTGCCATGACCCCGAAGAGACATGTAGAACCTGTGAACACAAGCAGCCACTGATTACACATGGAACAGTCAGATGTACAGGGACACCATTCCCTCAGCCTAGCATGTGCTAATGCTAAATAAAGCTGGGTCTTCTCCCTGGTAAAGAGATGGGCTGATCACAAAGTGGCCACTGCTGGAACTCACCAGTAGCAGAGGTATAGTAACCATTGGCCAGCATGTGACCTTACATATTATATGTGGACTATCTACAAACACAAGAGTGGAACTGAAGCTGTGTATATACTGCAATAAACCTAATTTCATTCTGTGTGAGAGTCTGCTATGAATGATGCTGGGCCCTAGAGCACAGCCACCTACTGCTATACCCTTGAGCACCCTGACTCTGGACCGTGCTGCCTACAATTCCTCATAGAAGAAGTAGGGTCTGAGGTACCCAAGATGTATAAGCAGCAGCCATGAGGATGTGCCCAGCATACCTGACTATTCCTACCCTGCAGTCATAATCTGCTCCCTCAGCTCTACAGAACCTGAGCCTTTTCAACAGAGCAACCTGAAATGTGTGTGCATGTGTGTGTGTGTGCATATGTATGTGTGCGTGTGTGTGTGTGTGTGTGTGTGTGTGTGTGTGTATGGTTGATGTGTGCATGCCTGTGTGCATATGTGTGCTTAGTGTGCTTAAGTACACGTTAAGTGTGTGCTCATTTGTAAATGATTGGTCATGAGCAAACTTAAAATGTGTGTGTGCCTGTAGTAGATGTGTACATTCCTGTGCATGTATGTGTGCTTAAGAACATGTTGTACATGTAAGTGCATGTGCTCATTTGTAAATGGTTGTTTGTGAATTTATGTGGGGTTCATGTCTGTGTACGTGTAAAGGTGCTCAGATATAAGTCTGTCTGTGTGTGTGTGCTTATTTGTGGGTGTTTGTCTATACTGACCCTTTGCCACTAGACAAATACAATCTGTTTCTGCTCCACACACCACACTGCTGCTGGGTAGTCAGGAACACTGTACACTGGTATCAAATTCTCAAGAGCAAGAACATAGAAGTCATCCAGACAGCTTGTGGGAAATTTCCTCAGAGAAAGCAGCAGGATGGGAGAGGAGGGCTCTGCGGGGCCTTCTAGGATCACAGATGTCCTATCTGATTAGGGACGCTTGGAATGAGGTGCTCGAAACAGGACAGCACTGCAGATGGGCCCAAGGGAGTCCGCTGCTGAAACAGCTGGGAACCACACTGAGAACCAGCTCCATCTGTGTGAATACATGTGCTTGCTTTTCTTTCTCATCCAATGCCAGCCATTTTAAATCGGCTGCTTCAGATTATGGGAACTTTAGGAGATGGGAAACCTCAGGCTAATTGTGATGCAGAAAGTGGAGTGCCCTGAGCTCAGCCTCCAGTCCCAGAGATAGTCTTTGTGAACTGGATGCAGGTCCCAGGCCTTTTTTGTCACACAGACAATTCTTTCCCTTTCTCCTCTCTTTTTACTCATGGAAATTAGGTCAAGCTGCATACAGTTTTTTAGCCAGCTTTGTTCACGCAAGCCAGAGCGGAGGTCTTTCCCTTATAAACATAAGAAAGTTCATTTTTTTCTTTTTCAGGACAAGGTCCAGGCTCAGTTTCAAGTCCCCATTCTGCTGCTTCAGCCCCCAGAGTATTTGGGATCAGAGGTGACTAACTCAGAGCTACAATATTTTCAGCAATTGCCCAATAGTACATCAGTTCCTTGAGTAGAAGTAAGGGCACTCATCTCTGGGCTAGCCTGAGGACTGGGGCCTGGGGTGGCAGAAGGCTGCCCCTTGCCACACTTAGAGGTATATGCCCTTGGTAAGCCCAGCCCTATTGATATGTTCTTTCATTTCTTTCCATGGCTGCTTGGACAGTGGTCACGAGGACATTCATGTCTGTGATTGAGAGGGACACAGCTTTCCAGAGCATCAACTCTACAGCTTTCCTCTAAATCTAGTTTAAGGCAGAACCTTGGCCTGGATGAGTGGGCAGCTTCCCTCTGCTCTAGCCATGTACAAATGAACTCCTTTATTATTGGCAAATGGGAATGAGGACAGGAGAGGCAAGGCAACCCCGCAGAAGTCACAGCTCTACCCTCCAGGGCTGTCATCATCACTGCCAGCAGGAGCCTCAGCGTGTGCTATGAGGACTTGGCCCTTACAAAGGATTTGGGACATGTTTTATATAGAAAAGCGTTCTTTTTAGATGGAAAGAAAAGGGACCCTCCCTTCCTTTGTGTTCTCTGAGGAATTAACAAGGGAAGTGAAGCCAACGGCCATGTCCGCAGGTGGTCACCTGGCTTCAGAAGACAAAGCCTTTTCTGGACCTGCAGGAAGGACACTTGCTCCCCAAGGCTGCTTAGGACCTTTTCAAAAGTTGCTTCTATTGAACAGCTGGAGCTGAAGATAACACTGGAGGGTAATTACAAAGCAGAGGCAGACTGCTCTCCTTTTAAAAGTCAGGGTTTTCATAATCTCACGTGTGAAGTTTTATGTAAAAAAAAAAAAATCTCCAAAAGGCACAGAAATTCAATATCCTTTCAAAATCCTAGCTATTGAGGTTCAAATAATGTAGTTACAAGCACAAAATGTAAACTGATTTTTTTAATCATAAAATAAATGATTACCCTCCTTTCAGAATTAAAGAGACAGCACTATAACTCCCCATGCCCCTAACATCTTGCTGCAGAGGTACTGGCTTGTATATTGCAATAGGGGTTCCTGGTTGTTACCAAAGAAAGTATTCTTGAATCTACCAGCCCTGAATATTCATCTAGGTCCAGTGTATGTGAATTGAGAGATGTGGATTCTGAACTCTAGTACTTGACTCCTGGTGAGGCTTGCTCATCCTAGTGCCTCCAGTTCATTATTCCTTGGTCCTCACTCCCTACACTTGGTGTTGATGTTCTGTCTAAGTTCCACCCCACACCTACCTGGCAATAGCCAGGTATGCCCCACCCCAGAGATCTGGCCCACTATAAGAGGGGCTGCTTGCCCCTCCTCTCTCTTTTTGCTCTCTGCTCTCCCACATTCACCTCTCTGCCCCTTGGGCTCTTCCCCCCTCCACTTGGTCATGGCCGGCCTCTACTCTCTCTATTCTCTCTCTTTCTCTCTCTCTCTCCCTCTCTCTCTCTGCCCCCCCTCTCTCTCTGCCCCTCTCTACCACTAACTCCCACTCCCATCCCCTACTCTGAATAAACTCTATTCTATACTATGCCCGTGTGTGTGTGGTCCCTCAGGGGCAGAGGTGCCCAGGCAAGGGCCCGCCTGGACACCTTCCCCCACACCGCTGAGATACTCCCCTAACCCCCTATACTCTCCCCTTTTAAGCCCCTTCATTTTTGGTGCCGAAACCCGGGACAAGAAACACCATGGGATATACTTGAATAAGCCTCTTTCACCGGGAAAAGATCAGATGGGTCAGTCCTACACCACCACCACCCCCCCCCCCACTGGTCAGAGCAACAGTTTCAGGCAGCTTTTCTGTTTCCCTACACTCTGCTTTCCTTATGTCCTCATGGAGGCTGGTCACTGCAGCTAGGGACTCCCGGCGGCATTCATAGGTCCCCGCAAGGGAGGGCGTCCCTGTTGGGGTTTTGTGTAAGCTCCACCCCACACCTACCTGGCAATAGCCAGGTATGCCCCGCCCCAGAGATCTGGCCCACTATAAGAGGGACTACTTGCCCCTCCTCTCTCTCTTTGCTCACCACTCTCCCACATACTCTCACCTCTCTGCCCCTGGGGCTCTTCCCCCCCCCCTCCACGTGGTCATGGCCAGCCTCCACACTCTCTCTCTCTCTCTCTCTCTCTCTCTCTCTCTCTCTCTCTCTCCCACTAACTCCCATCCCCTATTCTGAATAAACTCTATTCTATACCATGTCCATGTTCACTGACTCCTTCATTGACTACTTCATCATCCTGCTTACTCCTTCAGTCCCAGCAGGACCCCACAGCAGTTCCGGCAGCTGTGGCAGGTGCCTCACGCAAATGATACCTTCCTGTTCCCCGCCACCAAGCACCTCCTTCCCCCCTCCCCCCGTTTGCCAAAACTGCTGCAGAGGCTCGAGGTCCCCCCCTCCTGCCTCCTGCTGCTGAAGCTGCCACCACCCTCGCAGCCCGCGCCAGACCCCCTCCAGCGCCAGAACTGCTGCCGAAGCTCCCGAACCATTGCTAAGATACAAAACAAGCTACTTCCCAGCCAGTGCAAGCTACCTAACTTCCGACTTTCGCTGCTAGCAGGAAGTCCCACCCTGCACCTGCGCGATCACTAACCTTCCCCACTACAGCTTTTCTCGCTGACAGCCTTTACCATCAGAGCCACTGCGGGTTCTGGCACAACTGTTACCCATGGCGCAGTCTCTCCAGGATCTCAGAAACAGCTGCACTCAATCCCCACTGAGCAATGCCTCCACTCTCAGAGCCCACCACTCTCAGAGCCACAGCAAGCCTGCACTCCTCTCTCATTGCTGCGCCCCACCCCCCCACCATCATAGGGTCCCGCTCCGCTGGCTACAGCACAGATTTCTCAGGCCATTGCCTGCCAAAGCCTAGCCACAGCCCACGCCCACGCCCAGGTCCACACTGGCTGCTGAGATGCTCCACCAATTCTAGGACCCAATTCTCTCACAGCTCTACCGCTTCTCCCTGCCACCCTGTCCTCCCTCCCCTTTACTGCATGGTCTCCCTACCACCCTGTACTCCATCTCCTTCACCACGGGGTCTCCCTGCCACTGCAGTGTTCTCTGCTGTAAATACAGCGGGCCATGACTGGTCTTGCAGCCACACACAGGCAGGAGAAGCAAGGTTGGGGGACCAGGTCTCACAGCCAAGTGGTTCAAAATGTTCAACATGACAGCCAATTACACTGACTTCCACAAGTATGTGTGCTACCTGTCAGGTTCTTCCACCTACCAGATGGCAGATTTAAATAAACATTAACCATAATAGTAAATAACCCTTAGCTTTCAAATAAAGTCTGGCCAACTTCTTTTGGAACGAAGTGTTTCCTCTCATGCCTAGCCCACACTCCTGCTTAGGACATCTAGGCCCACCCTTGGGTGTACCCTAATCCGGAAGTAACCCTGAATCTCCCGTTGGCTTTTACAGTCGTCCACAAAATCCTGGTCCAGGCGGGACACTTCCTCCGGCTTTTAAAGCCCCAGCTCCTAAAAGCCCTCACGACGGTCTGGGCTCTTTGACTTAGCTGCATTTTTGTTATTACTATTCTTTCAGGACGCTGGATTTATAGTCAACAACACTCCCTCCCCTACCCAGTGGGCGCTACTTGTCTTCGACTGTACATTCTTAAAATTAACAGTCTGGTAAATGATAAAGAATCTGAACCTCACCTATTCCATGTTCCCACACCCTTAACTTGTTTGTTTCTATGGCCTGTGTGCTCAAGTTGATGTTAACGAGCCTAAATCTGCCTAGACAAACTCATTTTCTGTCACCACAATTTAATCCATTGCTGCCAGCTTTCTTACTCTGATCCTAGCATCTTTACTAACCAAGGCAATATACTTTCCTCTACCTATGCAACCTGTCAAAGCTACTTAAGATTTCCATTCCTATTCTCTCTTTAACTATTGCTCTCCTATCTTGTGCTCAATCTTATCAGAAGTTTCTTATTAGATTTAAGACAGACAGAATTCCCAAAGGCCTGACACCTTCTCCCAGGAGGTCTCAGAAGAAAGATGGACACTGCCACAGGATGCTGCCTGAAAGAGTGCAGTGGACAAAACCGGATACCTTGAGTCAAATGACTTAGCTAAACAAAGGTAAGCCATTTCTCATGTCATGGGTATCCATTCCACAGAGAAAAAGCCGTGCATCTTCTGTGCTTGAAAGCCAGACTTACAGCCAAAGCCACCATGGAGACCAGAGACCACAAAGAACTGCTGGCTACTGGAATCTGTCATTCTTTAATATTATAACTTCTAAGTTATTGTTTATTCCTCAGACTTCTGACTACATTGACAGCTAGACAGTTATCCCCTTACCTAAACTCTGTTTTCATTAAATGCTTCATATTTCCTCTTCTTGCTCTGTCACTGTCCCAACCTTCAATTCTATTCCTTCTGATCCACAAAGGCTCATCTTAAAGACTGTTCATGTGGTTAACTCATGTTGTTATCTCTTTAATAAACTTGTTAGCTATAGGAAACCTACCCAAATCTACTGCTCATGGACCAAGTAGGCTCCATCCAAGTTCCCACTTTACTACCTTTCCAAAGGGTGGGATTCCTCTGGGTTTCAATTGTACATCTTAAGAAAATTTTCCTTTCTCCCAAATGTACTTAGTCTTATTCCCTACCTATACTAATATGTTCCAACATCTTGTTAAGTCCAGGCCCTTGCCATATCCAGGACAGCTCCAGAGAAGCAACCTTCAGATGTTCCAATCTCCTCTCAGCTTCTCCAAACACAGACACCTTCTACTGGTCCTGTTCTCCTGACCTATCCTCAAATGGCTCTACAAATCTTGGACAGCAAGGAAGCAGCCAGTGCTCCTGAGACTGGACAATTACCCCCCCTACCCCTTTCTCTAGGTTCCCCAGAGACACGCTGCCCCAATGTGAGCATGAAGCAACCAGATCTCAACAATGACCCTATTCCTGCTTTGCCATATTCGCCGTCACTTCTTTTCTTTTTTCTTTTTCTTTTATTAATCAAATATTGGGGGATGTTGATGTTCTGTCTAAGCTCCACCCCACACCTACCTGGCAATAGCCAGGTATGCCCCGCCCCAGAGATCTGGCCCACTATAAGAGGGGCTACTTGCCCCTCCTCTCTCTTTTTGCTCTCTGCTCTCCTACATTCACCTCTCTGCTCCTTGGGCTCTTCCCCCCTCCACTTGGTCATGGCCGGCCTCTACTCTCTCTATTCTCTCTCTCTCTCTTTCTCTCTTCTCTCTCTCTCTCTCTCTCTCTCTCTCTCTCTCTCTCTCTCTCTCTCTCTCTCTCTCTCTCTTTCCCTCTCTCTCTCTGCCCCTCTCTACCACTAACTCCCATCCCCTACTCTGAATAAACTCTATTCTATACTATGCCTGTGTGTGTGTGGTCCCTCAGGGGCAGAGGTGCCCAGGCAAGGGCCCGCCTGGACACCTTCCCCCACGCCGCTGAGCTACTCTCCTAACCCCCTATACTCTCCCCTTTTAAGCCCCTTCACCTGCCTCTTCCTCTCTCCAGGGCTCTGCTTTGTCAGGGAGATGAGCTGTGAGAGTGAAGGAAAGCAGCAGAAATGAGCAGGGTTGGAGGGCAGGTGGGCTAAGTGGTTAGAGGTGAGGGGCCATGTGGGGTTATAGGAAAGATGCAATAGTGAGTGACCCAGAGGTCTAAGAGGCATTGCCAGTCAAGCACAGTAACACAGAATCCAAAATCCAGGTAGTCATGGTGATTAAGGGCCTATCTTAGTTAGGATTTTACTGCTGTGAAGAGACGCCATGACCAAGGCAACTCTTATAAGGACAACATTTAATTAGGGCTGGCTCACAGGTTCAGAGGTTCAGTACATTATCATCAAAGTGGGAACATGGCAGCATCTAGACAGGCATGGTGCAGGAGGAGCTGAGAGTTCTACATCTTCACCTGAAGACTGCTAGCAGAATACTGATTTCCAGACAGCTAGGATGAGGGTCTTAAAGCCCATGCCCACAGTGACACACCTACTCCAACAAGGCCACACCTTCTAATAGTGCCACTTCCTTGGCCAAGCCTAATCAAACCACAACAGAGCCCAAGGCAAAAGAGATAGCAGCAAAGTGGGGCAAACTCAGTCCCAAACACCAGAACTGCCACGGTGGCCAGGTCAAGTCTGTAAACATGATATTTTACAGACAAAGGCAAAAGAAATGTCTCCTGAGAATAACGGGCCTCTCTGTATATTTAGAAGATGAAAATCTCAATTGGCAATTCTGATGGCCAGGACATGGTATAACCAAGCAAATGTAGATATGTAAGAATCCATCTTATAGCAAAAAATTCTACTTTGCTTTGCTCCAACCACTTATGTTATTATGGTAGAAAAGGCATTCCAGAAATTCCAGTCACTGCCTTTTCAGGGCAGGTATATTTGAAACAATAGCCCAGACTAAGGATATTTACATCTGAAAAATCTTATGAGGTCCCTGCCATACAGATGAATATTGGTCAAGGTAGAAAGAATTTACATTTGAGTTGGTTCCCTAGCTACCTTTCCCAAGTTAATCTAGTTCTGCCTTTAACTCTTGATTTTGCTTACAGACAGGCTATCTCAGGCCCACCTGAATAGCAAGGGAAGTTTTATGAGGAACTGGCCTTTTGTGTTACAGGCCTCATGCAGGGAGCCCTTGAGAAAAACAACCTTTCTTAGCTTATCCATGTGTGATTCAGGATACAGTTTATACTTAATACTCAGGAAGACTGAATGGAGTCAGAGAGAGAGAGACACTCAGAGGAGGAATGAGTTAGTTAATTCATCAAGCTAAGGGCTAGAGGCTGGAGCGGATCCATTTTTGCCAGGAGGCTAGGCACGAGAACGCCAGGAGGCTAGGCACGAGAACCATCCTTCTTCAGCTCCCGAGCCGGTGTGACATTGAGACCAAGATGAAGAAGCAGTTTAGCCACATGGGCCCTGGACTTTGGGTAAACACCCTGTATTGCCCTAGAAAGCCTAGCTAGCCTTTTACAGATGTCTATGATGCTTAATTTGAGATGTTAACTTGACTTGACTTTGGGAGATACACGGAAATACATTCAGATTCAAACTGCCTCTTTGTGTGTGTGGTTTGTTCTGTCTGTCCTCTCAACCGGACCCATGCCTTCCTGGACCAAGAAATCCTGGATATCCCAAGACAGACCCATAGATGGTAACACAGAACAGCACCAAGCCCAGGTGGTGGATGCCAGGGGTTCAGTCCCAAACCAGCCCTGGATTCTCAGAAGCCCCATCCAGGTTCAGAATGAGACCCTCATGACTACCAATCACCACACTCCCCTGGGTCAGTCACATCTGAATGTGGAGGCAGATCCATTGTGGGGAGCCACAGTAGTCAGGACAGCATGTGTAGGACAGTATCAAGCTAGGTCAAGTCATTGGAGTCAATGACCATCATCAGAAATGACAGACTCCACAAGACTCTGGGTCTAGTGAACCAAACTGTGCCTTGGTGAGGGAGGTTCCCTGACCTCCCTATAGGGTCTCACACTGACAACCACCATACAGAGGCCAACGTGGCATGCTCCAGAGCAGATGAGAGAGCTTCACCCAGGCATTCTGCAAATGTGCCCTACACTCGGTCACAAGGACCTGCCTGGTAGCTCCAGAGCCACCGTGTGCTAGAATAGACTCCTTGATAACCTTTTTACCAAAAACTCATCTATGCATAGCATGATGAGAAGCACTTGGCGGTTTTAATACAACAAATTACCATAATATAATCTCCATTGTATCATGCAATATCAATTCCCAAGTTTATTCACTCTAATTTCTTTTTTTTCTTTTAATTGGGAGAACAATTAGTTATAATGAACCAGAAACACAAGATTCCACCGAAACTGAGCCACTGACAAAGTATGTTTGAATTTACACCTCGAGAGGGTCAGACACAACCAGTTAAGTAGATTAGACCAAGACTGGTTCTGGATAAACATAGGTAACTGCATTTCCACGTCAGCAGTACAAGACCCCTTCCCAGCAGTTTGTAGCCAGTCTCACACCCTTGTCTCTTCTGTCACTCTGCCACACCAAATGGCTGCTACTTCTATCCTAGAGGGCACAAGCCTTTTGGACACGACGCAAAGCCAAGAGGAAACTCGTTTTTAGGGTGTAACTTGTGCATACCCTATTCAACAGGTCAGCAACCATTTATGCAGTGTCCATGCAAGCAATACCAACTCTGACCAAATCAAAGTTGCTGCTAAAGTTGCTAACCATTCCGTGGCCTGGTAGCCACACCAACATTTCTAATTTGCTACCTTCACTATCCACATAGCAAGCACACCTTGGCTCTAGCTATTATCAACAAGTAGCTTTTAAGAAAGATATAGAACTCTGTCCCAGAGACTACCCACTAGTGAAAACACTGAATCCTTCTGGGATCATAAAAATGAACAGAGGAATTATTTTTTAAATGTCAAAGTATATGACAGGTAAGGCAGAGGCTGAAAACTTGTTTTACTCACAAGCCAATGCATTCTCATTCAAATAGAAGTCTGGATAAACAAACAACCAAATCAGAGGAAAATGGGGTTTCATATAACACTATCAAAACATAGATGGATTCGAGGCCAGCCTGGTCTACAGAGTGAGTTCCAGGACAGCCAGGGATATTCAGAGAAACTCTGTCTTGAAAAAGCAAAACAAAAAACAAAAACAAACCATAGATGGAGCCCACTAAGGCGTCAGCTGGTTGCAGGTAAGGTATTGTGATTGTCCTTTCAGTGTCAACCAGGTTTCTTCTCTTGTTTTCTCAAGGCTGTTCTATAGAGGCGGTGACTTTAGAGTCTAACAGGTAGGCAGGTGATCAGGCTTCACTCACTGGCTTTAGGAGCTGTCTGTGCCATGTAGACATCCGATTCAGCGTCCAGGTTTTCTACATGAATGCATCCAATTGGTTGTCCCGCTGTTCCATGGTCATACAGGGCGAGTAAGGGCACCTCTCCTCCTCCATGACCTCAGGCTCTACCTCCAAAGCCCCCTCTTCACTGACCTATCACACCCAGAGCTCTTCAACCAATTCTGATCCGACCCATAGCTCCAAGCCTTAGGTTGCCCTCTCCCAGGACTTACAGGACCTTGAACACTCCCTGTTCTCATGCCCATTTGGAAAGCTACAGCCCCTCTGCTCTTGACAGCGTCCAGCCCCTAAGCAGTGGGAAGGCCTCTGCCTCCAATTGCTCCCCTGGCCAGGGCATCTATGGGTCGGCCTAAACGTGCCTGGATGTTACTCTTGCCCAGGCTTTAAGCTCTTCTTTCTGCCTAAGTTTTAGTGCTGCCTGGACAGAGGGTCTATTCTCCAACTTCTGGGCTAGTCTTGTGTTTCTAGCACTGGCCTGCTGTGCTGCTACTGCTGCTACTATATCAAAACCCATTGTTTATTACCAGCATTGGCTGTTTGTTCTTTAGCATTTCAGTAAAGCATTCATTTAGAGGAGTTTTGGTTGTGCTTTTTAGCACAACTTCTGGTGCTCACTATGCAGCCATCTACAAATCCAGCGATCAAAGGAGCTGCCAGGCATCCTATGCCCACTGCTGCAGCGGCCAGGCTGGGCACTGGCCAAACCTGGGCTGACAGCATTTTGCTCAGGTTGACTAGCTATGTGGTTGAGTTTGATGCTTAAATATAGGATGCAAAAGCCCCTTGTTGTGGGTCGGGTACCTCGCAGGCCAATTCTCCCATTCGTCAGGCCTATGCCCTTCCTGCCTTTCATCCATGCCACCTCAGCTGGCTCCACCAAAACAACAACAAAAATAGTTATAAAGTAAAAATAAATGAATAAATAAAATCTATTTACTCTAATTTCTAAAAATAAACTTTGAAGTGTGCATCACACTTAACCCGGTAATTTTATTTCTGGGACTCTTCCCTAATTTAATACTCCAAGTTAAACATAGTCATAGCAATGATATTTAAAAATATAAAGCAATAAAAATAATCTAATGTTCCATCATTAAAGAATGAATAAATATTTATTAGGAATAGAGAATAAAGACTCTGGCTTTTCAGCCCAGTTGAAGAAGGTGATTCCAAGGACTGCGTATGTCCTCAGGACTATGGAAAGAGCCGACCATACACAGAAGCACCAGCTCACTCTACTGTGTCACCTGGGAGCATCTAGCAGTGTGGAAACTGCTTGCCCAGCCTGAAGCCTGAGACTCCCACCACTGCATTCTTCACAGTAATTAACTCTGCCAAGCAAACCAAGAGTAATGCAGCACAAATTACATGATCCAGTTACTCACCTAGCAATGATATTATGTAACACAATGAAGGGCAGCCACTTCTGATTGGATAAACTGCAAAAGGGGAAGAAGAGCCTGGCTTATTCCACAGGCAGAGTTGTAATCTTCGTGCGAGTAGCCCATGCTGCTAACCAGCATGGCGTCTCTTGGCACTACAGACACCATCCTGCCATTGGCATCTTCCCCCTTTTCAGAGAGGCAACGAGCCAGTTCCTCAAGAAACATAGTGCTAAGTGTGTGGGCACAGAACTCCAATACACGTGATTGGAGTACGGTCTGTCTTACAACTCACTTTCCTCACCATAACACATGGGTTTCCTTAGCTAGACAATCAGGGAACAATGGTTGGTGTACTGGCTGTTTGTGTGTGTCAACTTAACACAGGCTGGAGTTATCACTGAGCAAAGAGCTTCAGTTGTAGAAGTGCCTCCATGGGATCCAGCTGCAGGGCATTTTCTCAATTTGTGATAGGAGGGAGGGCCCCTTGTGGGTGGTGCCATCCCTGTGCTGGTAGTCTTAGGTTCTATAAGAGAGCAGGCTGAGTAAGCCAGGGGAAGCAAGCCAGTAAGGAACATCCCTCCATGGCCTCTGCATCAGCTCCTGCTTCCTGACCTGCTTGAGTTCCAGTCCTGACTGTCTTTGGTGATGAACAGCAGTATAGAAGCATAAGTTCAAAGAACCCTTTCCTCCCCAACTTGCTCCTTGGTTATGATGTTTGTGCAGGAATAGAAACCTTGACTAAGACAGTTGGGAAGGGACATGATCTTTGTCTACTTCTGAAAATACATATCTAGACTTTTTAGTTCTTTCTGAACGTGCATTTAAACTAAGACCCAAGATTGCTTTGGCCATCTTGTGTACCAAGAACTTGTGTAATGAGTCCTTGCCCCTGGATTTAGAATGGATTCAGAATGAGGCTGTGTTTAGAGAGATCTTACAGAAGTCACTGAGTCACAAGGAGCTCATTAGGGTCCCAGCATCACTGTCTTGCATATGGACACTGGTTTTCCCTACTCCAAGTTGAAGAGGCAGTTCTTTCTCATTGGATGGTCTTGGATGTCTGGGAAGCAGTGCTTGGTTCTGGCATGGGTCCATGTGTCTATGCATATGTCAGAATTTCACTGTTGATTACTGTCTCTTGTGATGAACCCAAGAAGAAGTTCAGCTTCCTTCTCTCTCAGTTTCTCTGTGTTGTTAGGGTCCCTTAGTGTTCCACAGGAATTTTAGAAGGAATTTCAAAGTCTGGGGTTGAGATCTTCAGTTGCATAGCTGCCTGTGTCTTCGGCTCTGCGAAGATCACCTCCCCTTGCCTTATGGTACCTCACAGTGTCATAAATTTTTATAATTGTTTTATCTTTCACATAGTGGTCCTTTAATGAGTTGATATTTTGTCTCTGTATATTTTTCCGACTTAAAGTCTACCATGTCTCATTCACATATTTCCCTTGGCTTCCTATTTGTATACTGTATCTTTTGTATCCTTTTCCTTTTGGTCCCATTTGTGTCTTTAAACCTAAAGCAAGTATCCTATAAATAGCCCTTAGTTGGAACATGGATATTTTTTAAAGTCTATTCTACAAACCTCTAACTTTTGAACAGAAAATAGATAAAATTCATATGTATTTAAAATAGCTATTATTTTTTAAAAATAATTTGCATTTTCAGATAAAATTTTTTAAATGATTAGTAGGCTAGTTTTTCTGTTAAACGGCACATTTTTAGATTATGTCTAATCTAATTATGCTAATATTTAGAAGTCAAACTATGCTAATTTTTAGAAGTCAAACCTAAAAGAATAACACTAGAACATTCACATAATTTAAGAATTCAGTCATTGTATCAGATTAAACTAAATCTTAAAACATTTCATCTGACAAAGAAGAGGGTTTTGTGTCTGTTAGCAAAGATCATATTTACAAAATAATAAATGCAAAAAGAAAATATCAAAAAAGAATGGAAGAAGTAGATTTCTTTTTTGCTTTGTTTTGTTTTTTCGAGACAGGGTCTCTCTGTGTAGCTCTGGCTGTTCTGTAACTCACTCTGTAGACCAGGCTGGCCTTGAACTCAGAAATACTCCTGCCTCTGCCTCCCAAGTGCTGGGATTAAAGGCATGCACCACCACTGCCCAGCTAGATTCTTTTTTAAGATTCATGACCTCACTAGGCTTGGGAAGTCGATTGGGTCTATAGTTACCAGGGACTGTTCCCCTCCTCTTGAGTGGCCCTCAAATCCACCAACAACCTGCTGGTCATTTTTGTGGTTTTAGATGTCATCGTTGGGCAGGACTATTAATTGCTTGTCTTCCTTGACAGATTTCATAGCATTTTCTGATACTGTGCAAGCTAGACCACAGAAAGAAGGCTTTCAAGCTAAGTCCAGTTGGAATAATTGAAACCCTGTGTTGCTAAAAGTATACAGTGTCTTCACAACAAGGGTTTACCTATGCAAGGCAACCAAGAACTATAGCCATAGTCTATATTGTCTGTGGAGTCATTCTGACTACCCTGACGAAACATTCTCAAACATGGTACCTGGACACTAGGGGCCAAGAATATGGTGTGAGCATCCTCTGATCTCTTCTCTTCAAAGGTCTTAGGCTCTGTGGAATCCCATAGCCAAAAAGAGCAAGTGTGCCAGCTCAGCCTCTTTTTCCTCTTCTCAAAAAGCTGTAGCATCACCCTTAGGACTTTATCTAGCTCTGTTGCCTTCCAGAGGCCCTGCCTCCAAACATCATCATGACTTTGAGGAATACGTTTCTAAAACATGAACTTTAGGGGACATATTCAAAGAAGAGCACCAAGAAATCTCATGGGGAAGCTGTCTAGTCAGGCAAGTATCTGGAGAAGTGATCTCAGGGCTCATCTCGCTGTTTTTTGGGCATCTTTGGGTCATTTGTTTCTTTAAAGCAGCACCCTCAAGGAGAATCTGTGATCATATGAAGCCACAGAAGCGCTGGCTCTTTCCAGCCTTCTTGCTTTAGCCTATTGGGAATCCTGTGCTCAGGTATCCTCACCCTGTGCAGAGTCCACCTGGGCAAGTGAGGCCTTGACTAAAGCATCCAGGACTGTGTTAGAGGGTGAAGTGGTAAGACAGCAGGCAAGGGATGGACCCAGCAGTGCTTCCTGTGAGAGATGCATAGAGAGGAACAGGAGGCATTGAGACTGTAATCAGCAGGAGTTCTGAGAAACAGAAACACAGCAGGAGATCCCTATGTTCTACTGTGCCCTGGGACTGTGGTACCTCTGAGACAGAGTACTTGCTCCCAGGCATATGCTGCAGGTGTCATACATTAGAACAAACCAGGTCCCCAGGGGTCTGCAAACTTGTGTGAATAGGCAGATAGTAACTATTTTAAGTTTGGGGACCATGAAATTTACAGCAGCCATAGGCCTTGGGATGTTGTGGCTGGGCTGGTCCTGTCTTCTAACCCCTCATCACAAAGTGATGTCCAAAGGGAAGTGTTATCCTGTTTTTGAATGAACCTCATCATAAAACATCATGAGCAGAGTTGCTTTGAAGTAGCTGAACTTTTCCTTTCACACCCTTTCTCTTTCCCTTTCTCCTCCCTTCACATTCTTCTCCATTTATTGACTGGATTACACTCTATCAACTCAGACTTGGGAGAGACTCATCTATTAATCAATTGTGTAAAGGAATCTATACACACTACCTAGCTTTATACTCCACCAACCTGTGGTATTTGTGCCCTGTGGGACATTTTTCAGAGCCTCTTGTGGGCGCAGGCTTTCTGATGTATGTAGTCTTAGTCCTGAAAGGATGACTCACTTCAGTTCTCTTTTCTGGAACAATCTGAAGGGTGCCACGTTCTGAAAATAGGCTTGTTTTGTTGGACGGGTCTTTGGGAGACACACAGAAGGAACATTCCAAGGAAGGGAAATTGCAAAGGTGCCTGGCCAGAGCAGTGACATGCTGATGCTCACTATAATTCGCTGGTCTGACACTTGGGTTAGACCTGAGTGTTGTATCTTTACCTCACACTGCCCATCCCACTGGCCTTTGCTGTGCTTCTCTTTGCCTCCTCAGAGACACTTGGAGCTGTCCCAGGGGGAAGTCATCCCCTTAATGATGATGGATGGATGGCTCCAACAGCTCACTGCTCACCTTGACACAAAGTCCTTGCTCCTCCAGCTGTAAGACAAGTTGGAATTTACATATTTCCAATGAAGATTAATAATTCATTAGATGCTTAAGTAGAAAAACAAAGTACCAATTAATCAAGGCTCCTCTGAGGCATGCTTTGCAGCCGCCAGTCTGTGGGGATTGGCAGTGCTTTTACACTGGAAGTAGGTCAGGACTGTAGAAAAACAGCTCTCATGCACTAGCATCTGTTCGCTCTAATCACTGTACTCAGCTTTGGGACTTACTATAGTTTTTATTAGTTATCCCAGCTGGGATTTATGTCTCGGGAATAAAGGACCAAGAATGGGAGGAGTTACCCTCGAAAGATTCAGGTCATGCGGTGCAGGGAAGGGAATATGGCTGACTCAATCTCTTTGCCCATAGAGCTGCAGGGTACCAGATTTTAGCACTCTAAGGAGGGAGACTCAGAGGGTGTATGTCTTAGAATTCTCTCCAGGGCTTGGTGCCTAGCAAATATCTCCTGTTTGTGACTCCTCTAATACCAGGTACAGCCCAACACAAAGGGTCTGTCCCAGGGGAACTCACGGTTCAGACCTGATCTTATCTACAAGTTGAGTTTGGGTGAAGCCAAGAATAATTCTGGGGAAAAACAAATTCTGAGATACACTCCAAAAAAAGAGTGGAGCCAGGTAAGACCTTCCCAGAACTTACAAGGCAAGACTCTCTCACCCACCCAGTCTTGACTTGCAACATGCACCACTGAAGGTTCACCCATTTTCTCCAAACACAGATTTCGTTTAATTAGACCACTCGGTGAAGGTGGAAACTATGAACCCTACCTGTGTGAGTTCTGTGAGAACCAGACTATGGTTCTCCTGGTTTTAAGAGTGCCTGGAAGATGGTAAACATACCCCCACCCCCTCCTGGTATTTGTTTGACTATTTATTTAAGGATCTAAAGCACAGAAGAGAAAAGAGGCATGTGAATATTTGAGGGAAAGTAACAATCAGCTGTGGCCTGTTTTGAAAGAAAGTGTTAGGTATGGAGAAAGAGAACTGGAACCTCCCCATTCATCAGATCCCCTGGCTCCAGCTCAAAAAAGATTCCTGGCAAGACAGTACTTGTGTTTGTGTGTGGGGGGGGAGGGGGTGACATTTTCTATAACACTAAAGAGTGTAAGCTGCTGGATTCACCTTCTGTGCCCTGTCTTCAGAACAGACCACAAGTGCAATCCAGAAAACTAGGCCTAAAGAAGATCCCTGATTCCCTGAACCAATCTACTAGATCAAGAAGATGCTTGCCCCATTGGGTCTGCAGACAAGTAGAAACCAAGAAACCCCTGATATGCCTTCTGCCTCTGGCCTCGCAGAAGCTACACTACGCAGATCTGCCACGGCTGCCAGGCCCTGGCACCCTTGCCTAGCTCGGCTTGCAGCCTCCTAAGAGACTAGCTGGTAAAGGGAAGGCAAAAAGGCACAGGGAGGTTAATCTGGCTCTAGCCCGCTTGCAGAGTCACAGGCCACTGTGGCATAGCCAGCGGGATCAGCTGCCAGGTCCAAACTTACCACTCTTACAGAACACCGTGCATTCTCTAAGCAGAATGTTAATGTAATATTTCACGGGACCTGTAGAAAACACCCTCCTAATTCATTATCTAAGGTCAGTCTTTTTCTCTAGCCTAGCTCTTCATTTTTTTTATTTTTTTTATTCGATGTATTCTTTATTTACATATCAAATGATTTCCCCTTTTCTGGGTCCCCACTCCCCCCAAGTCCCATAAGCCCTCTTCCCTCCCCTTGTTCCTCCATCTACTCCTTCCCACTTCCCTGTTCTGGTATTCCCCTATACTGTTACATTGAGTCTTTCCAGAACCAGGAGCCACTCCTCTGTTCTTTTTGGACGTCATTTAATATGTGGATTATTTCTTGGGTATTCCAAGTTTCTAGGTTATATCCACTTATCAGTGAGTGGATACCATCATTGATCTTTTGAGACTGGGTTACCTCATTTAGTATGATATTCTCCAGCTCCATCCATTTGAATTTCATGAATTCATTGTTTCTAATGGCTGAATAGTACTCCATTGTGTAAATATACCACATTTTTTGTATCCACTCCTCCGTTGAGGGACACCTGGGTTCTTTCCAGCTTCTGGCTACTACAAATAGGGCTGCTATGAAGATAGTGGAGCATGTGTCCTTATTATATGCTGGGGAATCCTCTGGGTATATGCCCAGGAGTGGTATAGCAGGGTCCTCCGGAAGTGCCGTGCCCAGTTTTCTGAGGAACCTCCAGACTGATTTCCAAAGTGGTTGCACCATCTTACAATCCCACCAGCAGTGGAGGAGTGTTCCTCTTTCTCCACATGCTCGTCAGCACCTGCTGTCTCCTGAGTTTTTGACCTTAGCTATTCTGACTGGTGTGAGGTGAAATCTCAGGGTTGTTTTGATTTGCATTTCCCTAATGATTAATGATGTTGAACATTTCTTAAGGTGTTTCTCAGCCCTCTGAAGTTCTTCATGTGAAAAATCTTTGTTTAGCTCGGTACCCCACTTTTTAATGTGGTTATTTGGTTCGCTAGGTTCTACCTTCTTGAGTTCTTTGTATATATTAGATATTAGCCTTCTGTCAGATTTAGGGTTGGTGAAGATCCTTTCCCAGTCTGTTGGTTGACGTTTTGTCCTTTTGACAGTGTCCTTTGCCTTACAGAAACTTTGTAAGTTTTATGAGGTCCCATTTGTCAATTCTTGATCTTAGTGCATAAGCTATTGGTGTTCTATTCAGGAACTTTTCCCCTGTGCCCATGTCCTCAAGGGTCTTCCCCAGTTTCTTTTCTATTAGTTTCAGTGTGTCAGGTTTTATGTGGAGGTCCTTGATCCATTTGGAGTTGAGCTTAGTACAAGGAGATAAGAATGGATCGATTTGCATTCTTCTGCATGCTGACCTCCAATTGAACCAGCACCATTTGTTGAAAAGACTATCTTTTTTCCACTGGATGTTTTCACCTCCTTTGTCAATGATCAAGTGACCATATGTGTGTGGGTTCATTTCTGGGTCTTCAATCCTATTCCATTGATCTGCTTGCCTGACATTGTAATCTCTAGGCTCACAACCCAGAACAGTTTGACAACTGACTCTGATATATCTATAATATCAGCAGCCATACTGAGAAACTCAACATCCTAGGAGCTGAGAATACAAAGGGATTAATTGTATTCTCTTGACCCTGACCTTTTGATTCTCAAAAGTCTCTTGACCTTGTAAAGACAGTTCCTGGGGCACATCTACTCAACCCTCATTTTACCAAGGGAGAAATTCAGACACAGACTCATTGGCATCAAAAAACTCAGCTGCCACCCATGAGCCACAGCTGAGGTTAAATTTCTTGGATGTTCACCTAGAACAGAGACCTCCCAAGGACATTACAATCACTGTGAGTGAATGTTCTGGAAACCATGCAATAGGGGGATAACAGTAATGGGGACTCATAGGAAAAGGGGTCCCAATCCATCCTAGCAAAGTCCACTGTTTTCATCGCATGGCCTTTGTCTTGGCCTTTGAAGCAAGTGTTTTCTACTCTGTTCAAATATTATTTGAGTACATTGCCAGAGTTTTGTGGTGTGTGTGGATTTTTGGATTAGTATGTCCTATTTTGAGGACTGTAAATCACTTTTAAACAGACATAAGCTGTTTATAAAATAATTTACTAGAGTGGAACTCAGTCTGCATTAACAGCTGAAAAATCACTCAACAGAGACATCTCCATAAAGCCGACGCCAGAGGAAGAGCTAATGAGAAGTGTGGCCCCTCCCACAACTGCCTCCTTTGTGTCTGCAGCTCAAGCATGCCAAGATGAGGAGGCCGGCCTACTCCCATAGCCCAAGTTATCTAAGGTGTGTCTCAGAATACCTCCAGACTGGGGCCAAGTCAGAAGTTGATAAGGTTGGCACAATGCTGAGCAACAAGCAACCTAGCCCCAAACACAGATTTCAGATCCCCCAAAAGCAGCTGCTCTATGACCACGGGCCTCAAAAATGTATAGAGATCTCTGAATTTCCGCTGTGTAAAGTAGGGCAAAGCAACACAATGTGTATAATCCTTCAGCGTCAACTACAGAATTCAAGTCAGTAAACATGCATGACCCTTCCCACTATTTAACTGCCACATACAAGATAATTTCATGCTAATTGTTTTTCATAATCCACTGTGGATCAGTCAGTTACACAGACAGATTCAGGATTGGCCACAGATTAGCTAACTGGCTTCTGCAGTTGCAATCCTTAGACTGGCCAGCAGGACAGGCCAGTAGGTGGTGTTTATGTTCCAGACTGCAACAATTTCTTCTTCATGGAAATCTGTTCTTTTAGACTATCTCTGTGGGTTGTTTCCTGGGATTAAGTTTACTAAAGTCATCCTGTTGGAAAACATCAAATCCACAAATGCTTTCAGAGCAGTATCTGGATGGGGTTTTGAAGGACATAACTATATACTGACTATGTGACCCCAGAGCATACCAGCCCTCACTGTGACACATGCAGGCCAAAATGCAACTTCATTCTGCAGCTGTGCTCTCACAAGTCATAGTTTGGAGCCCAAGAGAGCTCAAAGGCCCATTTCTGCATACTCTTTCCTACAAGAGAAAAGCCTGCGGGGGAAAACATGAATCTGTTGAGACTTCAGCAAGGCATCCTTGATCTCAGTGATGATCTGAGCTATTTGCCCTTAGCATATGAGTTTCAGTCTTGATCCATTCCAACACTCCCATTTGAATCTCCTTGGTTTGTGCTTCCCACTACAAATCAGAACAAAGCTTGAAAAGACCAAGACCAAGAAAAAGTGTAAGGAATACATCAAACCTGGTAAGCATGGCATTGCTATTACTCAATTTCTTCTTTAATTAAGAGAGCACTTAGGTCACAGCAAGATGCTGGTCATTTTAGAAAGGTATTCACCCCATGCCTGCCAAGTAATCATGACTGTCTTATTGGCTAAATGTGACAACTTCACTGTGGTTTTTCTGCACAGTTTTTTATTTTAATTTTTGAGATTATATCATAATTACATTATTTCTCCTTCCCTTTCTACCCTCCCATATCACTCTCCTTTACAACTGATGGCTTTTTTTTTTTTACTAATTGTTGTTAAATGTGTGTGTATGTATACCAAGTATCTAAATATAACCTGCTCAGTCTGTATAATGGTACACATAATAAATGCAAGGCTGACCTTTTGGTATTAGATAACCATACAGTGTGTTCTTCCCTAGGGAAAACTGTTTCTCCTGCTTCCAGCATTCTCTAATTGCCTGCAGTGCTTCAAGTAAGGGTTCAAGCCTCAGGAGATTTCCCCCATTTACCTTAGCATAACCTCTAATTGCCAACCTTGTTCATCTCACGTGAAGACAATCATATTGGAAATACTACATATGGATGGAGCCTCTGACATTCCTAGAGGACACAATCTCACAACAAACTTCCTGTTCCTCTGACTTTTATGATCTTTCTTCCTCCTCTTTCACAATGATCTCCGGCCTTTAGGCTCCAGTGTTGTATTGTGCATGTGTCTTTTTTGAACTAAGCTCCGTAACTCTACATTTTGGTTGACTATGGTTTTATATAAGTCTGCATCTGTTTCAAAGACAAGTTTCCTTGATGAGGGGTAAAGACTACACTTATATATGAGTATAAGGATAAGTATTTAGGATTTAAATAGCAATTATGCTAATTCAATAAAGTGGCCACAGTAGGTTCTCCTTCAAGATCTCTGACTTCACTAGCCCTGGGTAGTTGGTCAGGTTTCCTGTCCCAGGCATGATTTCCCTCCTGTTGTGTGAGTCTTCAATCTAATTAGAGAGGTGTTGGTTACCAACAAAATATGTGTACCATTGCTTTACCCTTAGGGCTATCATGTCATGCTGGTCCTTGTTGTGGCTTAATAAACTGTTGTTTGTTTACCTGCTTTGGAACCTTGTATAGCACCTTCCAGTCCATAAAGGATAATCCTCATGGAGGAAGTTAGCTAAGGAGCCTGTGGACAATATGTCTGAAATGTGCATGATGTTCTTCTGCAATATAGACTTACCTTCCAACTCTGGAAGACAGCGTAGGGCAGAAGCAATCCCCTACAATGTTTGGGAATCTCTTAGACAGCCCTGACCAATAACTCCAAAGAAGGATTCTTATGCCTGGGATTGAGGGGCGGGGGCGGGGTTGTTAAATGGCCTATGGCTCTTGTAAGGAGCATATTCACACAGAAGGTGAAAAGTGTCCCTTGTTAAAACACCTACCAATGGGAAGAATCATACACAGAAAAGACTTTCCTTGGTGACCCAGCCCCACATGATAGGTCTTTGTTATCGCCCATAATAACCATCAAGCACCATTATGTGTAGACATTAACCTTTCCATTCCACCCCATCACTTCAGGTGCTTTGTAGGCCCTTTTCTTTCACCCAGGAGCACCTGTGTCCTCAGTTTGCTGGGGCACTCACTCAGGACACCACCCTGTCTTTATCCAGAAATATAATGTGGTACTTTATTCCCCAAACCTATGTTTCACTCTCTCTTCAATTTATAGTCTTGTTTTTCTTGGGTACCTCCTCAAGCGACATTATAAAACATCAGAGTTCCTCAGAGAAAAAGTTACATGAGATGACAAATGCATACAAATGACTTGTGAGTGTGAACAAGTATTTATGTTTCATGTGAGGGGGTACACAATGGGGTTGGGTGTACACAATGGGGTTGGGTGTACAGGTGTGTATGGAAGCAAAGGTCAACCTTGAGTATCATTCCTTGGGAATCATCCTCTTTGTTTTGCTGAGGCAAAGTCTGTCGATTGACCTTGAGCTCACCAATTCATCTAGGCATGGTGGCTGGCTGGCCAGGAAAGAGCAGGATTACAAACCAGTACCATCACACCTGGCTTTTATACACAGGTTCTGGGAAGCTGACTCAGGTCCTCATAGTTGCGTGGCAAACATTTTATCATCTTCCTAAGCCCTAAAAAACTTTAATCTACAGTTGAATCTTGATAACCTCTAATTTGTCTTATTTCCCTCTACTTCCACAAGACCTTAAAGATGGTCTCTTTGACCCTGATGTTCTATGCCCTTTCCAGGGACCCTTTCTTTCATTTCTTGAGCATTTAGTGAGTGTTGTGGATTTGGAGACTTTGACATCCTCTAATTCTGGGATTTTTTTCACAAGTCTTCAGTAACTTCCACCATATTCTCTTTATGTTTCCCCTGGTTCCCAAAAGTCAGGATTGGGAATTTTGAATTTTTTAAAACACTTTATCATTTAGTTTTGCTTTTCAAGGTGTTTCCTATTGTTATTCCCAATTTAATACTGAATTTTTCACTTTGTGAGTTATGTTTTCCGTCCCCTGGAGCCCTTTTCCAGTCTCCACTGGTTCCCTGTGGGACCTTTTGCCCCTGTAACATCCCCACCTGTTTATTTACTCCCTCAGCATCACATCTTCACTGGTATGCCTGGCTCTTTCATGTGTCAAGGGCCTTCTTTATGTGTTTGCTTCCAAAAGCAAAGCATGATGATACATACCTTTGACCTCAGCACTCTGGAGGCAGAGGTAGGCAGATCTCTACTAGTTCAAGGCCCTCAGGGTCTACAGATTGAATCCCAGGGCTCATAGTGAGACCCTTTTATCAACAAAACAAACAAAACAGTAATAACAAAAACATACATAATTAGGTGCCGATGTCCAGCACAGAGGTCTCCCTCTAAACATTGCTTTCCATGTGAAGAGTCTCCCACTTCTCTAACAACAGCCAGATGCCTAAGAGTGAGTGTCCTGTGCCAGAAGTCATAGATACCAAAGTCTTATTACATGAAATTGCAACAAGTCCCTATATAAAGAGCAGCTTTCTTAAATGAGAAAGGAGAAAAGATGTGGAGCAATTTCAATGCTTCAGAGGTTTTGTTTCCATCTGAAGGAAGTTTGAGTTTTTCACAAAGTCAGAAAATGTATCCTTACAGAGCTGAGCAGGACCAAGGTAGTCTACATAGAAACACCCCTCTATTACTGTATAGGGACATCTGTGCTCAGAGGAGAGCACCTCGGTGGACTCTGCTTAAATTTCTTCTCTAGACACAACTTCGTCCAGACCACAATGATTCAGTGCGTGCTCCAGCTGGAGGGTTTGACCATAGAATAGAAGATCTATGGAACCCTACTGCCCTGAGCATGTTAGGTGTCTTTTGACAATGTCACAATCAGTAGGTTCACAAACTACCTATTTTGCGGTATATGATTTGCCAAGCTGTTCTGATCTCCCTTGATAGCTGGATGCTAGGCAAACACAGGTCTCTGGCCCTGGCTCTAGGATAAGCAACCCTTCCCAAGCAGGTATCTTCCCACTCTCTGGGACCCAGGAAGACATTTTCCATGACCTTTTCGTCAACAACGCATGCACACAGAGAGCAGCGTGTCTTGTCCAAGACTATACAGCACTCCAGGGGAATCTGGTCTTTGCCCACAAAGAGTTTGAATTTAGAGGGGGTGCTGATAAAATCTCATTATCAGACAGCTATGAGACTCACAAAATACTGATTGTCAGGAAATCAGAGAGGGAAAGTGGAGGGTGACATTCTATACTTAGGAAGGGACTACAGTCAACCTGAGCCACAGCAGGCTTGTGAATCCCTCTGTAATAAAAACTCAGTTCTGGAAGCCAGAGGCTTCAGTTCTAGAGCGCAGCAAGCAACAGCGCCTGTGTTGCTGTGTTCCAGGCTGGCACCTGTGTTCCTTATCAAACACCTGCTTCCCTGCTTTGTTCAGTCTGGGTTGTGATCCTCATCATCCAGCCTTCAGACAAACACCCAAACCTGAAGGGTGGTAACAGGCAGTAGCTATGCTCTGAAACTACTCAAGAAAAAAAGAGATATATAAATATGTGCTTTATTCCTCCAGGGCTGTGAGCAGCCTGGGTGTCTCCCCACTCCCTGTTGGGGTGGCACCACAGCAACTCTTCCTGGTGCCCTTGCTTCTCTTTATATCAGCAGTAAGGCACCATCTCATACCCTATGGGGCCAGAAATGCCCCCTTGATTTTCAAAGATGGAAGACATCTATAATTAAATCAGAAAGGCAATTCTTCATTCATCAGAGTGAGTACTGGAAACTCTGTGCCAGTTTTTTAAATGCAAAATAATTTCATATAAAAATTTAAAAATGTCTTCATAATGTTTTAGCTGCTGCGCAGGCCAAACAAGAAAAATGAGAGAGTATAAAGGTACCAGTCTTGACCATTTCTGCCCAGATAGGATGAATGTCTTAGTTAGGGTTTTACTGCTGTGAGCAGACACCATGACCAAGGCAACCCTTATAAGGACAACATTTAATTGGGGCTGGCTTATAGATTCAGAGGTTCAGTCCATTATCATCAAGGTGGGAACATGGCAGCATCCAGGCAGGTATGGTATAGGAGGAGCTGAGAGCTTTATATCTTCACCTGAAGGTTGCTAGGAGAATACTGACTTCCAGGAAGCTAGGATGAAGATCTTAAAGCCCACGCCCACAGTGACACACCTACTCCAACAAGGCTAGACCTACTCTAACATGTCCAAACTTTCTAATAGTGCCACTCCCTGGGCCGAGCATATATAAACCATCACAGTGATATTTGCTAGTCTTCCAAATACTATGACTCTCCCTATACATTTTAGGTAGAAAATGCACACGTGCATGGGGGGCACAAATACACACACACACACATACACAAAATCACCATCACCATCACCACTACCATTGCCACCAAACATAAAGCAAAGTCAGCCAGTCAGCTTCACTGACTCTTTTCTGGTATTCATGTCTCCTCTCCTTGAGGTCTTCATTGACCAGGGACCAACAGAAAGGAGGGCAGATCTCCCAGACATACCAAACATGCTGAAGGGAAGAACAACTTGCTATTCATAGAAAACAAGATGGCTAGAATTAGTGTGCCTGGCAGAAAAGGGCAAGAAAAGTCTAAGACAGGCTGCTTAATGTAACTCACCAGCTGCCAGAGAGTTGGCAATGTGCCAGACCTCTGCCAACCTTATGCCACCTTTCAAAAAGAAATGATAGGGATATGAATGCCATAAGTATGAAGTCACAGATTTCTGCAGTCCAAGAAAGCTGCAGAGTACTGTGGGTCTTTCCAGATCCTCCAGTGCCATAACAGGAATTAGCTCAGCAGAAGGCTTTCTCTGTTTCTCATAATTCCTGCTTGTATTGATAACACAGAGAACTGGCTAATCAAGGTTCTGTGAGGCTTGGTTTGCTGGACTCCTGTCCTGCCTTCATTTTGTTTGTTTGTTTGTTTGTTTGGTTGGTTAGTTGGTTGGTTGGTTTGTTATTATTGAGTAGTTGGCTTTTGGTATGTGTGGTGTATATATGTATTTTATATGTGTGGTACAAATGTGTAGTGCAAGAATATTCCAAGGTGGCTGAGGCAGGAGGGTTGTGATAAGGTCAAGCTGTCTGGACTTCAGAGTAAGACTCTGTCTACACACACACACACACACACACACACACACACACACACATACACACATATCACAAACACACAAAGACACACATACACCACACAAAACACAGACACAGATACACACATAAACACACAGATATATTGTGATCATAAAATGAGAAAGAGGCATAAGAATATGTTCCATGGGGTGTGCCTCAGCGGGCCCAGGCCGAGGCATCCCTTCCCTCTGAGGGACTAAACACACGATGGTATAGTGTAGAATAGAGTTTATTCAGGGGATGGGGAGGAGAGTTAAGGAGGCAAAGAAAGGCAGAGAGGAGAGAGTATAGAAGTAGAGGCTGGCCATGGCCATATTGAGAGAGAGGGGAATGGAAGAGGAAAGGGAAGAGAAGGCAAGAGAGAACAGGAGAACAAGAGGATAAGAGAGAGAGAGAGGGAGGAGGGGCAAGCAACCCCTTTTATAGTGGGCCAGACCTACCTAGCTGTTGCCAGGTAACTGTGGGGTGGAGCTTAGACAGAATCCTAACAAGATACACACACATACAAACACACAGAGAAACGCATGCAGGCAGCACAAACACACAGACACACAAAAATACAGACACACACATATACACAGATACAACACAGACACACAGACACCTGCTCATCCATGGAAGTGAACCAATTCATTTCAGATGCCTACAACTCATAGACAAGAAAAGACCTGGAGAACTTGTCTCTCTGAAAGAGACTTCACACAATTCTAACAACTCATCAGAGCGCCTTACAGGATGAGACTGATGTCGGACAACGAAGCATCAGTGGTGGGAGGGGCAAATCATGACTGGGCCTGCTTAGATGTTCGCAGCTCCAGGCCTTCTACTGAAGCTTTAATCTCATTTCAGATCCTGAAGATGGATTTGAGGGGTTCAATCGGTCTCTTCGTCCCTCTTCCCAATGTGATCATGTTGTATAAATCTTTTCCACTTCCCACTATTAACTTGACTCTTTTAATTGTCTTATCAAGGATCAGAGGTTGAACCTGGCTTGGGGCACAGGCTGTGACTTCTCAACTTCAATAACACTCCCAGAAGCTTCCACTGAGGACTCACCTCCTCTGAGGCATTGAGGCAGAAGTTAAGGATCCTAGAGCACTGCTGAATCACCTTGAATCATAACGTTAATGATAATGATAAACACCCTTTTTCCATGTTAATTTTTCTTTAAATAAGCTTAAGATGTGGGGAACTCAACTCCTAACTGACTGTTGTTAGACCTTTTGCAGCTATCCTAGCTTTCAGCGCTGGAAGGCACCGTGCAGACTGTTGAAAGAAAATTGTCCCCTGAGTTATTCAACTTAGTCATTCTGACTGGTGTAAGGTGGAATCTCAGTGTTGTTTTGATTTGCATTTCCCTGTTAACTAAGGATGCTGAACATTTCTTTAGGTGCTTTAGAGCCATTTGAGTTTCCTCAGTTGAGAATTCCCTGTTTAGCTCTGTACCCCATTTTTTAATAGGGCTATTTAATTCTCTGGAGACCAACTTCTTGAGTTCTTTGTATACGTTGGAAATTAGCCCTCTATCGGATGTAGGGTTAGTAAAGATCTTTTCCCAATTTGTTAATTGCCGTTTTGTCCTATTGACTATATTCTTTTCCTTACAGAAGCTTTGCAGTTTTATGAGGTCCCATTTGTGGATTCTTGTTCTTAGAGTATAAGCCATTGGTGTTCTGTTCAGAAACTTTTCCCCTGTGCCCATGTGTTCAAGGTTTGTCCCCACTTTCTCCTCTATAAGCTTCAGAGTGTCTTATTTTAAGTGTAAATCTTTGATCCACTTGGACTTGAGCTTTGTACAAGGAGATAAGAATGGATCAATTTGCATTTTTCTGCATGCAGACCTCCAGTTGATCCAGCACCATTTGTTAAAAATGCTGTCTTTTTCCCAATGGATTTTTTTTAGCTCCTTTGTCAAATATCAAGTGACTGTACATGTGTGGGTTTTTTTCCGGGTCTTCAATTCTATTCCATTGGGAGCATGCCATGGCTGTCTCTAGAGGGGCCTTGCCAGAGTCTTACGAATTCAGAAGCAGAAACTAGCAACCAAGCTTAGACTGAGCTTGGGGTCCCCAATGGAGGATCTGGAGGGTTGTCTGGAGGAGCTGAAGGGGTATATAGCCCCATGAGAAAAACAATGACTTCAGACACCCAGACACCCCAAGACTCCCAGGGACTGAATCATCAACCAAGAGGTATACATGGTTCCAGCCAAAAATGTGGTAGAGGAATGCCTTTTTGGGCATCAGTGGGAGGAGTGGTCTTTGGTCAGGTAAAGGCTCAATAGAGGACACAACAAAGGGAAATATATGGGGGGAGAGTTCGGGGGGAGGTGGGACTGTGTTGGGTAGAGGGGCATATACATAGAGGCAGGGGGAGGGAGGAGGGAATCGTTGGGGAGGGGGGCTTTTGGGAGGGGGAAATTGGGAAAGGTTTTACCATTGGCAATGTAAATGAAGAAGATACTCAATAAAAAAAATTCTCCTAAAAAAAAAAAAAAAAGAAAGAAAATTGTCACCAGCAGCTCTTCTAGACATGAACCAACCCTAAAGGCTTCGGTTCTAGCATTCCACAGGCTATGTGCCCACTGGAACAATAGTGATTTGAGTGTTATGGGTACAACCAACTGCTTTCCAATCAGATTTAAGGCTGGCTCAATGGGAGGTAACTCACATCTGGTACAAGGCTTGGTAAAGGTCGTAGAACCCAGTGCAGAAGCCACACTGTTGTTTTGTTAGATAAATGTGATGTGTTTGTCACATTGCCTTCTAAAAGGTGCTTCTCCTCATAGGTTAATTACTGTTGGCATCAGACTCTAATTAACCATGGAAGGAAAACTCTATTTTTGCAATAGGGGGTTGTACCACAGCGTCACAACGGGTCAAGCTCCTAAGACTAAATTCTTGCTTGGTTCTGTGATATGACGGTCCAATGCTTAGCCCTAAATGGAAGAAAAGAATCAGATACATGTCTGCCCACCCCACCCCACGCCCCCAAAAGCTCAAGGCACAGCACAGAAGATGGAGCAAAATGAATGTAAGAGGCAGGGGAAAGGGTGTTGTATAGCAGTATTTCCTGGATAAAGAAGAAAGGAGGGAATTTCATGAGGATCGTTAAGTAAGTAGAATCTTTCACCTGCAGTCTGTCTCAGTCCTTCTCTTTGCAGACCCTGAAAGGAAACTTTGTTATTTAACAAGGACCAGCAAGATGGAAATTTTCTGTAAGAAGTAAAACAGAAGCCCGGACTCAAGAGGAAGAGTGAAAAGGAAGAGCATTGTCCCAGCCAGCTTTGGTCTGCTCCATTTTCTGAATATGTCACTTGATACTGTGACACTGTTTACACTTGTCAGAGCAAAGCATGCAGAGACAGCCAAGATGTAATTGGGACAGGAGCCAAATTTGTAGTCACGGATAGAATCAGAAAACTTGGTGAAGAAGCTAAGAGCCTCTCTAGAAAGAAGAGAAACGAATAGAAAACACAACACAGTTACCAGGCAGAGGTTGTCAGTCAGGTCCTGCAGAGAACAAATCTAGGAGAGAAAGTGTGGTGCTCTGCTCCACGAAGGGCCTCCTCATGAAGGAAGTCTCTCTCAGGGAAGAGACAAGCAAAGCCAGACAGCATAGGCTCTGAAACTGAGTATGGTCAGCCCAGAAAAGCAGGTGTCTAGGAAGTCTTTCCATGTGTGACTGTGGTGGTTTGAATAAGGATGGCCCACACAGTGTCATATATCCAAATGCTGTCATTAGGGGGGAGTGGTATTTCTTGACTGGAGGTATGGCCTTATGAAAGTAGAAAATGTGTCCCTGGAGGTGGGCTTCGAGGGTTTTTTGTTTTCTCATTTTTTGTTTTGTCTTGTTTTTTTTTTTTTTTTTTTTTTTTATGGTGGTGGTGGTGATGGTGGTGGTGGAGGTAGTGGAGGTGGTTGGTGGTGGTAGTGATGGTGGTGGAGGTGGTGATGATGGCGGTGGCGGTGGTGGTGGTGGTAGTGGTGGTGGTGGTGGAGGTGGTGGTGATGGTGGTGGTGGTGGAGGTGGTGGAGGTTGTGGAGGTGGTGGAGGTGGTAGTGGTGGTGATGGTGGTGGTGGTAGAAGTGCTGGTGGTGGTGGAGGTGGTGGAGGTGGTGGAGGTGGTAGTGGTGGTGATGGTGGTGGTGGTAGAAGTGCTGGTGGTGGTGGTAGAGGTGGTGGTGGTGGTGGTGGTGGTAGTGGTGAGGGTGATGGTTTGGTTTGGTTTTGGTTTTGGTTTTCCAAGAAATTGCTTCTCTGTATAACTACACTGACTGTCCTGGAACTTGCTTTATAGACCAGACTGTCCTCGAACTCACAGAGGTCCAGGTGCCTCTGCCTCCCAAATGTGGGCTTTGGGGTTTAAAGTGTTCAAGCTAGGCCCAATGTCTCTCTTTTACTCTTCCTTCTGCCTGCAGGTCAAGATATAGGACTCTTGGCTCCTTCTCCAGCACCATGTCTGCCTGCACACTGCCATGCTCACTGCCATGATGATAATGGACTAAAATGAATCGGTAAGCCAGTCCCAATTAAATATTTTCCTTTACAGGCATTGCCATGGCTATGGTGCCTCTTCATGGTAACAGAAACCCTAAGACACTTTCCAACCTTTCTGTCACCCACTGGTGGCTGTTCATCCAGGAATATGTATTTAGATAGAGATTCAGGGAGCATGCTTTTAGCATGGGCCTTGTAACTTAGGAAATGTCAGCTAACCACGACATATTTGTTAATTCTTTGTTCATCCCCCCGACCCAGGGTGATGGGGTAAAGGAGACAGCATGCTCCTGGAAGCAGGCCCCCCTGACAGCAGGGATTCCTGCACTTCAGAGGTCTGAACTGCAGTGAACTGCTGTCTTTCTGCAAGTCTGGCCTGCCCTACATAGGAGCAAAGAAGCTCTGAGTCATGGTTGCCCAATGAGATCATACACCTACAAGCATATAGAGGAATGAGGGGCCTCAGGGACTCACACATGTAATAGTCTAAGCCCACAAAGCCATTTGCTACTAGACAATCACATCCATAAGACAATGCTAAGGACAGGGCGTCATAGGTAAAGCCATTGTGACAACATCCACAAGGGAGTCAAAAAGTTTGATGAGGGTAACCATGGAGACACCAGTGGAGTGACAGGGGATAGGCACTGGCAAGGCCTCTAGGGAAAACAGTTGTGTGAATGTGTTAGCTCTCTGGGCATCTCTCACCATAGCTGGGAAGGCCAACTCCCAGAACACGTTGTCAAAGTGCTCCTTTTCCCCCTACTGAAAATATATCTGTTCCAAAACAGAAACCACGGTGTTTTCAGAAATGAAGCAGGTCTTGTGGAAAGAATGGAAACATATCTTATTTGGCTATGATAAGATACACAGTCTCATCAGGAGCCTGCCAGAAAGTCTGTGCCAAAAAGGGAGCTGTGTTTATTAAGTGCTGAACTAGGACAGGGTGCCCAAAAGCAGCCATCCTCACGTCTCAGGAAAGAACCCAGCACGTACATCCCACTGCACAGACCAGGAGTAACCTGAGGGCTTCATGGATTTTCTTACAACCCCTGGCAGTGGGCAGCAAAGCCGGGCTTCACAGACTTACTGCCAACCTGAAAAGAGTCCATCCTACAGGAGCACCAAAGCTCTTTTTGCCTTTTGGTATAGAAGAATGAAGATTGAAAAGCTTTGTTGAGTTCCTACTGTCATGACTTGTAAGAAGATGGTCCCCTCTAGTTCTCTGAGCACATCAGGGGACCATGTGGGTCATTAACTTGCTATTGTTCCATATTTTCTATCAATTTATTTAGAACTTTTCAAAGGAAATGTAAAAAAAAATTTAGTGGCTCTCTGCTAAATTGATTCTGAATCTGGTCCTAATGAAATATGAGAAGCCAGAAAGGAGTTTTCCCAATGACAAATCTCTCCGGGCAGTGATCTTGATCTGCAAAATAAGCCCATGACAGATCTGAAATCGTTGGGCTTCAACCTACAATGAAGGGGCATTGATGGGGGAGAAAACCTGCACCAAACAGGCCTAGTTTCTGGGCCATGAGGACATCTACAATGCCTTTGCCTCAGTCTCAGTGGAAGGCAATGAGAACCCTCCTCCAGCAGCTTGGCATGTAGGATACATTGCTCAAGAGTGAGGTTTTCCAGGACTTTTTTTCTTTCTAAATTTACTTATTTATACTGGGGTACACAGGGGTTGGGGGGGGACCACAGTGTGGTGTGGAGTTTAGAGGATATCATACAGTAGTCAGTGCACTCTCTCCACTAGGGGGTTCCAGTTCATATAGCAAGAGTCTTTACCCAGAGAGTCACCTTGCCATCATAATGATTTCAAATCTTTGTTGTTTTTTTAACTCATGTGTGTGTGTGTGTGTGTGTGTGTGTGTGTGATAAGTGCAAGTTTGCACACACATGCTGTGTGGAGGCCTTGTGACAAATCTGTGGAGTCAGTTCTCTCCCTCCCTCTTTGCATGGGCCCCGGAGATCAAACCCGGGTTACCATACTTGCATAGCAAGCTCTTTTATCCATGGAGTCCTCTCACTAGCCTTGGGACTCTTTTTAAAAAGCCCACCCTAGATGAGTGATAACCACCAGAACTGAGTTCCATTCTCTCATCCCTGTAGACATGTACAGTGAAGTCTCACTTCCCTGCCTCTAAGCTCAGAGGCTACTGTGAAGCAAGTCTACCATTCCAACACGAACCTGGAAAATAAAGGAATGCATCATATAAAGGTGAAAATATAGAAGCTACTAATGCCCCTAGTATGAAGCATCGGTACCAAGAATTCAAATATGACATCAGAGACCAGGTTCCCCCAACACTACACATGAAAATATGATTTCTGAAGTTATCAAGCAGGGAAATGTGGTTTGTAAAGTATCACCTGAGGTAACAGGAAAACTGCAGCACCGAACCAGCCTAGGGTCTGAATCTGAACAATAGAAATTTTGGTGGTAGTTATTCAGGAGGCATATAAAACTATTGACATTTTGGCATAATTTAAGAAAGTCAAGGTCATGATAGCATGGCAAGATGACCATAACGTTGGCGCTCATATCGTGCTGGTAACCAGCAGCTCTCTAATTAGATTTAAGGATCACTTAGGAAGAGGGAAATTATATCTGCCCTGGAAGCCTACCCAAATATCCAGGGATAGTAACTTAATGGATCTTAAAGGAGAACCTACTACCACCACTTTACCAAGCCAACAGAATTCCTAACTGTATTCTACATACCTATTCTTCTACCCACAGTAAAATACAGCTCTCACTCTTCGTTGAAGCTTCTCTTGGCATTGGTCAGAGACCATACAGAAAACACAGCTAGTCAAAATGTAGAGAACCACTGATTGTGGATTAGGAATCCCCAGTGGATAAATGTACAACACAACTTCTACACGTAAAGCTCTGGGAAAGTCACAGAAAGTAGTGGTGGGAGGGTTGTAAGATATAGAAGACGAAGATGTCTGCTATGAAGTTGTGTCTTCTACAGATGACAGGGAAGCTGCGCCCATGCTACCTTGGCAATATGGCTGCCCAGACAAGACTAGAACCTAAACAAGACTGGAACACTAACACCACCAATAGACAAGCATGTATGAAAGGAAGAAATCACACGGAGCTCCACCATTTAATAAAGAACTACAGAATACTAAGTAGAGATGGGGAAATAGTCATCTCCAGGTATAAACCCCTAAAAGGTTATCCAACTCCAAGTGGCCAGTCTTGAAACCCCCTGCATATAAGCAACAATAAATGGACTCAGTAGGTTGTATTTATATATTTGTGCATCTGTACGTGTATATAACAATAACAATAAAGAGAACTAAAAAAGAAACTAATTCTGGAAGCTAAAGAGATGGCTTGGCAGTTAAGAGCACTGGCTTCTCTCCCAGAAGAAATGGGTTCAACTCCCAGCACCAACAGGTGGCTCACAACTATTTGTAATTCCAGTTCCAGGGGCTCTGACATCCTCTTCTGGCATCAGGTATGTGCATATGTACACATATGCTGACAAAACACTGGTAACATATATAAAATTTTAAAAATGAAAGGTAGTTTTGGGTAGCTGGTTAGAAAGTTGACAGTGATCTTACAGATCCCCTCTACAGTGATGGCATTGGCAGCAGGATATGGGTAGCAGTGTGGTTCCTGGGATTACTTGCATCACGTGTCTATGTGGTATGGTTCCAAATATCTTTACTCTTGGGATTCTTTAACTCCTTTTCCCCTACAATAAGGGAAAACAGTTTATAGACACCTCTAAAACATACTACTCAGTCCAAGGCCTCCAGACTTCCAAGGCACACAATACAGTGAAAGGCATAGAAGAGAATTCATAAATAATGCAAATTATGAGATAGAAAGAGGCAGTTGCAGACATCTCATGCTCCACTGACCATCAAAATGCCAGCTAGCTTAACAGCACTGAGATTCTAGGACCTAGAATCTAGGTCAACAAATACTTTTCTTTGCATGCCTGTGTTTTGAAAGATTTCGGGCTAGCAAGCAAGCAATCTTGTCTATGTGTTAAGATATCTAGGGAGTTTGTTCTTTTAGCTATTAACAGAAAGCAAAGTTTTAAGACTTAAATTTTTAATGAGTATCTAAGAAATATGTGGAGTAATAAATATCTTCTGGTAGTCACGGAAACACTGTTGCCCATGTCTTGAAAGTATTTCATAAGAGGGACTCGGCAGAGAATGTTGGAAGCATACTAACTGATCCCTGAGGTAGAGAGACATCTGCTGCACTGGAGATGACCTGGAAGCCACAAGGTACAGGAATAGGAGCAGAGGAAATATGGCAAACTTTAATGTGATCCCCAGAGAACCAAAAGCTTGAGGAAAAGCACAATTTCCTGAACAACTGCTTTTGAAGCATGTGTCCATAACACATCCCTGAGAGGGGATGCAGAAAGAAAACACATGGCGAACACACCATTCAGACAGCTTCCAAACCAAGAGCTTCTTCAAACCGGAAGCTGCGTACCAAAGCATGGGTCAGCTGGCTTTGCCCTCTGAAAGAATTTGGAGAAATCAAGACACCAAAGAGACTGATCACTCACTACATCGATTCTGTAACTGATAGCAGGCGGCACACTCCCTCACCACAGCTCACCCTGTGATGGAAAGCAGGTCATGAAAAGGACTCATCCAGAATCAAGTAGGAGTCAAGCCTCTGGCCCACTCCAGGAAGGAGCTTCTAGAAGGGCTGATTGAGGTGAGAAACACTCTTTAATGTGGGCAACACCAGTCTGTGGGTTGGAGTTCCCAACAGAATAAAACAACAAATAAAAAAGAACAACATTCATTTCTGCTTCCTGACTGGGGACACAGTGTGCCACGACCTGACCTCTTCACCCTTTTTACCCCCAACTCGCCTTGCATTACCCTCAAACTGAGAGCCAAAACAAACCATCTCTCTAGGTTGTTTTCCCAGATATTTTGCCACAGCAATGAGAAAAGCAGCTAACAGAACTGAAAACCCAGATGGAGTCACTACCCAAGGAGTGTCCAGTACTTGACCTCTTGGGCCACTGGCAACATGGCCTGCTAAACTCTCTTAAAGGATCTTCTGGGGCTGAGCACCTGTTACCAGGTTGGTAGACTCCCCAGGGACGTGCAAAGCTTTGGAGACTTGGCATTTCATTACTAAGTAGCCCTGACCTTCCCCAGGGGCAGGGGAAGTAGTTAACTTAGTTACAGGCCAATCTCCACCAGGGGGCGCTCTATCTCTCAGGCCACTTTGCTCTGATCAAAATGGGTTTCCAGATAAAGCTCAGGGGCCAGCAAGCCTCCCAGGAGAAGTTTTGTGCCAAATTGAACAAATAAATGTAAACTCAGAAGTAGACAATCTGCTAGAAGCTATAGGAGCTCACAAGAATCGCCAGTCCACACACAGGAGGGGGACATAACAGAGAAAGAACATTCTGAGCTGCTGCAGAGAATCCTATGTGGGGATCTATTCCAGGCTGGCCACACACAGAACACCCACAAGAGTGACAGGCCATCCGAGTTGCTCCACCTGCACTGTGGCCTTCAGAGGGTTGGGTAGGCCTGTGAAGCCAATAACTCATAAAAAAGTGCAAAGGGTACTCAATGTTGGGTAAATGGATCACAAATACATGGCATCTGTGAAGATGGAAGCTACAGCTGCGATACACATCTGGATCAGCTTGTGTAGCCTGAGCAACTGGCCTAAGAATCTGAACTCTCAGGAGCTCTTAAAAATGATTAATAATAAACTCTCTACACAGAGATGTGCAGACTCAGACATGTCTGTGGAGACAGATACGGGTGTGAGGAGAGGGCTTCACCAGGACTGGAGGCAAGGTGAGAGAAGTCTGGGACTCTCTTCCTTCAGAGTAAGCTCACGAGTAAACAGCAGTTCAACTAACATGTCTCGGTGCAAGAACCCAGTCCTGGAGAAGACTACAGGTTCTTTTGGGGGAAGCTGAGTTAGGAAAGTCTTCAGAATATCTAGAGCAACTATTCTATTACCTCAGAATGCAGGTCTGGCACCTAAGAGGAAAAAAATATCAGAAAGGAAGCATGGAGAGGAGAGACAAAAGGACTTCCAGCATTGGTTGTAGGGGTAGAGATCTATAAGCTAAGTGATGGCACCTCAAACCAGAGCCATTCAAAAACTGTGGCTGCCGTTCTCATCTTCACGAGTGTGGTGATATCGAAGGGGATGAGCAGGTGTTAGGAACAGAGAGACAGACAGTGGATCCTGCACACAGTCCACGTGACACTTCCCTGGAGCCAGCCAAGGACCACACCTACGGCTCTGTATGTGCCATTCTGCTCCAGCCCAGTAGGGGGAGCCTTAAGTAGTGTCCACCCCTATATCAGCTGTGATGGACAATCTGTGTCACCCAGCAGAATCCAGCTCCTATCCGGTGGCCCAGATACCATATCTCGCTAACCCACCAAGAGGAATAAATTTTCACTGTGTTTGATGTGCAGCTGAGGCCCACATATAAACACTCCCTGGACTTCCAGGCTTAGCAAAGGCTCTGGCTGAAGGTTTGGTTACCTTTTGTAACAAACAGTCCTGATTAACAAACAGTTGCTAACTAATACCATCCATTCTGTCGTGGTAAATCTGTTTATTGCTCAAGTTGTCCCTGAAAACTGTATCTTGATAAGTTACTCACACTCTATCAGTTTCATTCATAGCACCAGAAACTCCAGGCAGCTACATTTTTTTCCTTCTAACCAGTCAATGTATTCTGCTCCCTTGGCATCTCCCGGGATTAATGTACTTACAGCTTTCTAGACCTCTTTTTTTTATGTCCTTGGAAGAATCAGCAGCTGAGAAAGGTACCTCAGTGCAGAATGTGTTCTCACATTAGAAAAGACAGATGGAAAGGCTGGGAGCCATTTTGCCTGCGAAGAGCAACATCTGCCCACACATGGTGTATTAGTTATTTTGCCTGGTGCTCTTGTAGGATCAGTAAAGCAATTTAAAGAAGGATTTGTTTTGGCTTACTGTTTGAGGGTACTCAGTAGAGAAGTCCTGCAACAGGAGCTAGAGGCAGCTGGCTACATTGTACTCAGTCAAGAAGCAACTCCATTTCTTTTTATTGTTTAGTAGTTAGGATATGCCTCTCCTACTCAATTGACCTAATCTGGAATCACAGAGGCTGGCCTGTCTGGTGATTCTAGACCCTGTCAAGTTGACTACCTGAAGTTAACTACCAAGGACAGTGCCTTCACTCTAGCAAAACAAACATCTAAAGATAACATTGTCCTTGAATAGGAAGAACATGTATATTTCAGAAATGTATGTTTTTAAATGCAGTAGACGTCAAATGTAAATGCCCTTGGCATTCACAGAACATGAATTTTGTTACAATTCAAATCTCCAGGGAAAGCATCTATGAGGATTTTTAAATTTTTACTTTTACATCTTTTACTTGTGTCGGGATTGTGTGTGCTATGGGTGGGGGTGTTCATATGCCAGAGGACATGTGTGGAGGTAAGAGGACAACCCAGAGCAGGGACTTTCCTTCAACCTCTGGGGACCAAACTCAGAGCATAAGGCCTTGTGGTAAGTGCCTTTTAACTTCTGAGCCATCTCACCAGCCATCAAAGAACTTTAAAAATAGGAGCAGATGAAGTAGAATCTTGCTGGAAAAGATGCACTGGAGATTCCTGAAAAAAAATCTACTCAACATAAGACACTAGTTATTGAAGAGAATGTCTGCTCTGTGTGCCTTGCAAAAGAACAAATCATACCTATCTAAATTATGGCTAGCCTTCATGTCCTCAAATATGAATAGAAAAGAATGAAGATGCTCAAATGTGCATCTTAGTCTATTGAAATGTGTAAACCCAGGGTATATCAGTTACACAGTGCTGCAAAACACATTGCACCAGAGCAAGCAAATAAAACAATTGCTTTATTGTTCATAATTCTGTGGTCCATCTGGGTTGGACTCAGTTGGTGGCTCCTGTGGTCTCCAGCCAGACCATTCTTACATCTGTACTCAGACTCAGGCTGAAGGGTTAGCTGGTCAAAGGTGTCTCTCTTATGCTGGCTCTCATAGATTCCTCATCACAAGCACAGGGCATGGGCAAGCTCACAACAGTTCAGACCTTGCTCTCAGAGGTCCAAATAGAGAAAAAAAGAAAAAAGAAAACTACAGCTCCCCAGTATTTTCTGGGTCTGTTTTAGTACCATCATGTCTACTAACAACAGATTTGAAGAAGAAAGGTAAACTCTACCTGAAGGGTGGCAAAGTTACTGAAGAGACAGTTTGTATATTACTACTGTTCTCTTTCCAGATGTGACCAACCCTAGCTTTACTCTTCATGACCACTTTTTAAAACCTCACACTTGTAGTTCAGAAAATCATGGAAGAAAATAGTGTCATGAGCCCATAATCTTATAGACAGAAAGGACCAATGGGTGTTTGGAGTTCTGTGGATGTTGTCAGAGTCCACCAGAGAGGATACTCAGGCCTCTTCTCCCACATACCTGCAAACTAACAGCCATTTACTTTCCTTGGGGAGTCCTGGGTCAAAGGAGGAGGATTGGGTCACGTCTGGCAGAGCAAAGCAGCAAAAGTACTAAGTGGACATCACATCTGCAGAGGCATGAGCTGGGAAAGCCTTCTGCTCCACAGTGAGCATATATGAGCCTGATCTTCATCTAGAAGGTGTCAAGTCTGGACATGCATGCACCTTCTCTGCAGACACAGCCCCCTACATGGTCAAGGAAACACCACCCAGAGGAGTCCCTAACACACCCAACACAGCTGCACAGAGTGTAGGGTGCAAGGATCACACTTTGTAGTCTGCTTCCTGAGAAGCAGGGTGAGAAGGGGGCTGAGCCATCCTTGTATGCATTCTGGGGCTAAGAGACCATCCTATAACTTGGTTCCGCTCGCTGAAAGCTTTTGTAGGAACAACAGGGAATGACTCCCAGGCTCAGCAGGAGAGGTATGTTTCCATGTTCACCGCTGGTCTGTAGAGTCTAATGGCCTGGCAGTGACCAGTGTCAAGAGGTAGAAATGGTGTATTAAAATGCATTTTTGGCAGCCATGTGCTGATCAAATTGTCTCTGCCACCAGAATCTCAATGCTTCTGCTCACATTTACCCATAATTTGCTCTGTAGTATTTTCAGTGACTGAATAAATCACCCATCCCTCATTATAAATCTGATTTCTACTTGATTTTGATGCTGATGTTTGAAATCAAGAAAAAGTTTCATTCAGTGAATACTTGACATTTTATACAATAGTACTAACATAATATTATACATAGTATTTATACAATAGTATTAACATATGACAAGAACATATAAATCAACCTAAAAAGCAATTTCAGCCAGGGCTACACAGAGAAACCCTGTCTCGGAAAAGCAAAACAAAACAAACAAACAGAAAAAAAACCCTAAAAAGCAATTTATGAATTGTTTTTCTCAAGGCCTACACACCTTTGTACTTGGCCCAGCAGGGGCGATGAAGAAAAGACAGACACATGTACAGAAAGGCAAGGTTCCAGTGCCCTGTATGCACTGATGACCAGCCACCCAGAAACTCTGCACACTTATTAATACTGCTGAAGGGGACACAGGTTTATTGTATACAGCTGAAGGATGAGGAGATGAGTTGGCTAACCTTGGGAGAAGGCCTCTGTAGGAAAGCAGTTTCAACTTTCAGTGATCCTGGAGGAAGAAGCTGTGGTTGTTCATCTCTGCCTGCACTAGTTTTAGCCAAAGGCCAACAATCACTTATAAAATTCATACTTGAAATAGAAGGCTTCACCAGATCCATGGGCCTGAGACATTGGGAGCCTTAACATAGCTGTGTTCATGTCAATAATACACATTCACTCGAACAACTTCCCTTCCCGACACATTTTCTTTGATAAAAGGTAAGTATGTATCTCTCTATATACCACTGGGCAAGGTAAAACATGGGCCAGAATGTAGGGCTCGCTCAAAGTATGGCTAAGCCTTGGAAATATCGACTCTCTAGTTCTTCAACATGAAAATGTCTTTATAAAAGATTGCTCATAGAAAGAATTCCTACTTATATCCTACTTGGAAGTAGTAAAATACCGTGAGGCAAAGCAGACTAGAAAAGAATAGAACCCTCAAACCACATCAAATGTGGAGTTGAAACTAATGTCAGGGGACTGGGGTCTGAGGGAGTGGATGTCAGAGACTCTGAATAACTTGCTTGTCATTATGTATATACAAGGCATCTGTGTACACAAAGCCACAGGTCTCATCCATGAATCAGCTCAGCTACCACGAGGTGTGGGGAATTATAGTTCCACTGCTGGTCACTAAGCAACAGCTTAGTCACAGTACAGAACATGTTGCAGTGGCCTGCGGGTCATTGGCTGTCTAGAGCCCTATTTCCAATTTTCTGCTCAGAAGGTGCCAATAATTCTGTACCCAAATAGTAAACTGCCAGGGCTGTCTTGAGAAATGCTATGTGCTTTGAGGAAAATGTTATGTGAACACTGGAAATCTTGTGTCCCTGCCACCAAGCCCTCAGGCTCCTGCCCATGTTTGACCAGAACTTGCACTGTTTGCCTCTATGCCCAGCTTGTTATGTGAGTGCTTGTGTGGCAAGGGCTTTCCTGCCTGAGTCATCAATCTATCCCCATGTTAGTTCTTACAAATGAGAGTGTCCTCAGCTATTCCAGCCTGTAGTTGATCCTCTGTGAAGGTAGCATTGATGGAAATAAATCCTATGATAGAGTACAGTTATTTTCTTATATTTGCTCCCTGCTCAATGATAATTACACTTATTCCCCTTATAAAGACCTACATATGTGTTTGAAAATGCATATGTGACGCGTGTAAGTATAGAAAAGACTGAATCTTAATTTATCTATGAGCTTCATTTATGAGCACCTGATAAGTTTTCCTTCACTTGTAGCTAAACCCAGGACTTCTAGTTTGGTTCTTTCTTTCTAGTGTCTAGTGGAAGGTAAGCAACCAGTCTAATTTTCCTTCTTCAAAGATAAAACTCACTTTCTATTGGAATCTGAAAGGAATCCAAGAGTTAAGTGAGATTACCCATTCTGGCTTTTGTTTCCTATATTCTTCCAAATCCGTTGCTCTAATGAGGATGGTTTAAGGGCATTGAAGGGTTAAGAGATAAGTAAGAGACAGTGGAAATCTAACCTCAGTCCTGTCCCTCTTTAGCAACTCTAGATGAGTCTCTAACATCCTTGGGATATTTTGCTCTATGTCTAGGTCCTTTAGAATTGTCAGGTAGCTTAAATGCAATTTACCCATATAAAACATGGGCACTGTTCCCAGAATGGATGAGAACTAGAAAATAGTAAGCTTTACTCTATGTGTTCTGAAGGACACTTTCAGTCTGTGGTTAGGTATGGTTATTTAACTTAGAGAGGGAGAGATAGGAAGGAAGGAAGAAGGAAAGAAGGAAGGAAGGAAGGAAAGGGAGAAAGAAAGAAAGAAAGAAAGAAAGAAAGAAAGAAAGAAAGAAAGAAAGAAAGAAAGAAAGAAAGAAAGAAAGAAAGAAAGAAAGAAGGGAAGGAAGGAAGGAAGGAAGGAAAGAAGGAAGGAAGGAGTTAAAAATCCACAAGTACATTTGTCCCATGGTCATGAACAAGAAATCTACTTATTAGTGGAAAAAGGACCCAGGCTTGCTGTTTCTGAGAAAACAACAAACATTAGCCCAGAAGTAGGGCAATGTCTTTAAAAGGCTGCTCTTTAGGAGCTTTCTTGGTAGTTTTCTCCTGGGAGGGAGCAAAGTGCCCAGTCCCAGCAGGAGGGGCCGAGGTGGGAATAGATCATGCCATTTCTTTCCCTCTGTCCCTCTGCCTCTTCAGGACTCTATGGCCTTCTTCTATGCATTGCAGCTCACTAATTACTAGTTTTGGCTTTCTGGTTCTGGTTTATTTTCCGCCACCCTCTATCAGTCGGGGTTTGTCTGTGAGCTTAATACTGCCCTACTGAGGCTCAGCTGATCAGCTCAGGAGTCACATGTAGCTGTACATCAAAGGTGAGCACAATAAATCAGGGCAAAGTGAGAAACAAAAGCAAGACTGACTCATATTCACCGCATAACACGGCAGGTTTCCAGAGACCACCCGACAGAGGAACAAAGGCCCAGGTCTGAAACTTAGTTCTTCTGAGGAGTGTGGCCAATGACTAAGTCAGTACTGGCAAGAGGTGACATTCTAATCAATAAGCAAATTGACCCCTCTGTGCCACAGCAGCTATCCAAATCTACTGAAGTCTGGGGACAGTATTAGAGAGCTGTTTAGTACAAAAGGAAGCAGAACCTGGGAACTCAAGACCAGGGCAAAAGAGAGAAACAACAAAGGCTCCTTAGTCCTGAGGGCATCTCTTGGAATTTACACCTTTGCTCTTTGTCCCTTTCCAATCCTTGTCCTTTTTCAATCCTGTGTGAGTCTCAGGCTGTTGCTGTACATGAGCCCATAAGTGGAAGTTGAGAAAATGAATGAGTCTGGGCCTACCAATGGTGACCAGACATGCAACTCATCCTGGAAAAGCAACAGCCAAGGGAAGGTACAGAAACTCAGTGGCCCCAAGAAAACCAAGGGGAGAGTCTAGTTCTCTATCTACCACCAACCCGTGGCTCATACCCAAACTCCCTCTTCTTTCGTTGCTGCCTGTGGTGATTTGAATATGCTTGGCCCAGGGAATAAATGGCACTATGAGGCGGTGTTGCCTTGTTGGAGTAGGTGTAGCCTTGTTAGAGGCAGTGTGGCACTGTGGGGGAGGGCTTTAAGATCCTTCTCCTAGCTGCTTAGATGACAATCTCTCCTACTGGCCTTCCAATTATGTAGAGCTCTCAGCACCTTCTCTAGCACCATGTCTGCCATGGTTTGTGCAATGATGATAATGGATTGAATCTCTGAAAGGGTAAGCCTACCCCCAGTGAAATGTTCAACTTTATACAAGTTGCCTTAGTTTTGGTGTCTCTTCACAGCAATGGAAACCCTAAGACACAGCTCCTTCTCTACCTCCCCTCCACATCTCCCAACTGGGAATGTCTAGCCAAGCTGGTGAGGTTCTCATTCCTTGCACAGCTTAATGCAACTGGGCTGTCAGAGATGAGCCCAATTTTAGTGTTGAAAAGATAGATCAGAAATCCTAGCTAAAGGAAGTCTGGATTACATCCTCTCATATAGCCAGGTATAGAAGTGACCTAGAAGAAAGACCTTGTTCACAATAGTTAAAAAAAAAAAAAAAAAAAAACCACAAGGTTCAATTATAACTCATTCAGGTACTTGATCTAGGCTGACAAAAATAAGTTTTAAGGTATACATACACAAACTAGTGTGGCTCCCTGCTTAGATTTGCCACATTGTTGGTACAAGATAGCCACAGCACAGACTAAGATTAAGGATAAACTGCACCAACAGACTCACAGGACTTTGGGAACTCACAACCAGACTTCCAACACCCTCATATGAGAGTCTGGGGTCTCCATTAACTGTGCAGGGAATACCCTTTCCCATAGTCTATTGCAAAATAGCTGAAGGGAGACTGGTTAGTGAGGAAAAATGATAGAGTAACTCAAGCTAGAAACTATCATCTGAATTCTTTACCAGTGGCTCTACAAGTGGTGGGAACATGGCTCTCCTCAGTCCTTACATTCTCTGTGAAGTTTTAGCAACCACCATTAGTCTTGCAGAGACTGTGAACTCAATGGTAGCCACTTTACATATAAATGAGAAACACAATAAATACATAGGATTCTGTCTGCTATTATGGTAGAGGAGCAGTTTCTAAGGAACCTACTGATCAAGGCATTCCATTCCTGGTAGGAAGGCAGGAAGACTAACTGCAGAGCACCACCTCTCCTCCAAACCAAAGCCCCTAGTCTCATGACCAACTCTGCAACAGAACACCTGCTGCAGCCTCCCTTTCCCGCATCCATCTCAAGTGGGCTACACAGATCTTCTCCAAACTTCCTTCCACCACCTACCCATTGCCTTGTCCCAGCCTCCAACTCTAGCAGGCACTCCAGGGGAACCCACAGACCACTCTGACCAGGGAAGCAAGTAGGCTAACTGCAGATCTTCACATCTCTCTCCATTCCTCCACATCTAATCCCCTAGTGTCATCCCTAGCTCCTTAGCAGACCTTGACTGTGGCCTCTCCTCACTCTCTTAATCTATTTCCAGGAACTAACTAAGCAGATCCTGGTGGAACACCCTGTTTTCCTCCCTCTTACAAAATTGCTCTTCCACACTCAGCACATCCCCAATTCCTAAAATGTCAGGTTTCGATACCAAGAAACACATTTTACCTAAAACACCTCCCGCCCACACTTATCGGGACCTCAGAACATTTTCCTACCAGTCAATACACACCCACCACACTCTTCTAAGAACCAGATAGGAAACAGAAACCAAGGAACAAAACACCCACCCAACAAAGATCAAATGCCAAATACAATCTTCCCAACCCCAGATGTCTGGAAATCAGTATAAAAACACAATCAATAGCCAAGACAATATGTCTTCATTAGAGTCTAGCAACCTCACCATAGCAGCCTCTGAATATTCCAAAATAACCGAAGCACAAGAACAAGACCTTGAAATAACCTTTATTAATATGATGGAGAGTTGAGGGAGGGAAACAGGGTGTTCCACCAGGATCTGCTTAGTTAGCTTCTGGGAATGGGTTCAGAGAGTCAGGAGAGGCCACAGCCAAGGACTGCTAAAGAGTTGGGGATGACACTGAAGGATGGTGGGAGACATGAAGATCCTTAAAGAAAAAATGAGTAAATCCTTTAAAAGAAATCTATGACAATACACAAACAGTGGAAAGAAATTAATAAAAAAAAGTTTAAGACCTTAATGTGGAAATGGAATCAATAAAGAAACCCAAACTGAGGGAAATCTTGAAATAAAAATTTAGAAAATTGAAGAGGAACCACAAAGACAACTTTACCAACAAAGAATAAGAGATGGAAGAGAGAATCTCAGGCATTAAAGACACAATAGAAGAAATAAATACGTCAAAGAAAAATAAATTTAAAAGATTCTAGCACAAAACATCCAGAAAATCTGGGACACTATGAAAAGACCAAACCTAAAATAACATGAATAGAGGAAGAAGAAACATAGGTCAAATACATAAGAAAATATTTTCAACAAAATTATAGAAAAAAAAACCTAATCTAAAGAAGAATATGACTCTCAAGAAGCAAGAAGCATACAGAATATAGAATACAAGAAAACATAAAATAAACTAGGCCAGAAAAGAAAGTTCCTCTCAGTACATATTATTCAAAATAATAAATGTACAGAGCAAAGAAAGGATATTAAAAGCTGCAAGGGGTAAAAGCCAAGTAACATGTAATGACAAATACATAATTATACCTAAGATACCATAGATGCCAGCCCAGACTACTATAGCAGTAAAACTTTCAGTTACTATAGATGGAAAAAATAAGACATTCCATGACAAAAACAAATTTAAGAAATAGCTATCTACAAATCTAGTCTTACAGATGGAGCTAGAAGGAAAACTCCAACCTAAAGAGGTTAACTATATGAAATAAATAATTCCAGACCAGGAAAGTGAAACAAAAAAAGGAAAACACAGACACACACACACACACACACAGAGAGAGAGAGAGAGAGAGGGGGGGGGAAGAGAGAGAGAGAACAGCACAACACCAGGAATCATCAATAAATATTGGTCATTGATATCTCTTGTGCCCCACCCCCACCCCCACCCCCAGCCTTTGAGCAGGAAATTCAGGCCTCAGTGCTAACCATGACCTAGGGTGGAGCTCTCAGACCAAGGTGAAGTCCCTTGTTCTTCAAGGACCTGTAGTTTCCTGAGAGGAACTAGCCACCTGCTGAGCAACCAAACTGGTTTTGCCTTTTGGGGAAAGGGTTTTCCACCACCTTATATTTGGATCTCCCCATTAAACATTGAGCCTTGATCCAAAACACATTATCTTGGCTCATTATTTCTCTAACCCAACCATTCTATTTCAGCACCAACTTTCCTTCCAGGTGACCTCGGTTCCAGTAGCTGCAGGTGGTTACAATCTCTCATCATCAAAGGTCTCAATTCCTGAATAAAAAGACACAGACTAACAGAATATATGTGAAATTAGGATCCATCCTTCTGCTGCGTACCAGAAACACACCTCAACATCAAGGATAAACATCACTTCAAGGTAAAGGATTAGAAAGAGATGCTCCAAGCAATGAACCTAAGAAACAAGCTGGCATAGCCATTTTAATACCTCACAAAATAAATTTCAAACCAAACAGATTAGAAGAGATAGGAAAGAACACTGCATATTCATCAAAGGAAAAAATCTACGAAGAGGACATTACAATTCTTAATATCTATGCCTCAAACTCAAGGGCACCCAAGTCTATAAAATAAACACTACCACAGCTTAAATCATATATTGACCCTCACACACTGATAAAGACTTCAATATCCCACTCTCACCAGTGGACAGATCATCCAGACAAAAAAGTAACAGAGAAAAGATGGAGCTGACATATTCAACCAAATGAACCTAACAGATATTTATAGAACATTTCACCCAAACACTACAACTTATGGAATTTTCTCTAAAATTGACAACATGCTTGAACACAAAGCAAGACTCAACAAATATGAGGAAATTGAATTAACTCCTTAAATCCTATCAGACCACCACAGATTAAAGCTAGATATCAAAAACAAGAGAAATTTAAAAAATCTTACAAACTCATGGAAGCTAAACAATTCTCTACTGCATAAAAAAAAAGGTCAAAACAGAAATTAAGAAAGAAATGAAAGACTTTCTAGAATTAAATTAAAATGAATACACAACATATCCAAACTTATAGGACACAATGAAATCTGCTCTAAGAGGCAAGTTCATAGCACTGAGTACCTACATTTTTTTAACGTAGACTTCTCATACTAGCAACTTAATAACATACCTGAAAGCTCTAGAATAAAAAGAAGCAATCATACCCAAAAGGAATAAATGGTAATAAATAATCAAACTTGGGGCTGAAATCAGTAAAATAGGAACAAAAAAATTACAAAGAATCAATGAAACAGTGAGTTGGTTCTTTGAGAAAATTAGTAAGATTGACAAACCCTTAGATAAATTAGCTAAAAGTCAGAGAGAATACCCAAATTAACAAAATAAGAAATGAAAATATTTAACAACAGGTATAGAGGAAATCCATAAAATCAAAAGAAATACTTTAAGTACTCCACCAAATTAGAAAATCTAAAAGAAATAGATAATATTCTTGATATATACCACAAACCTAAGATAAATCAACATCAGATAGGAATTTTGTTTTATTTTGTTTTGTTTTGTTTTTGTTTTTTTGAGACAGGGTTTCTCTGTGTAGCCCTGGCTGTCCTGGAACTCACTCTGTAGATCAGGTTGGCCTCAAACTCAGAAATCCACCTGCTTCTGCCTCCCAAGTGCTGGGACTAAAGGCGTGCGCCACAACTGCCCAGCCAGATAAGAATTTAAGTAGACCTAAAACACCCAGAAAAATAGAAGCAGTCATTAAAAGTCTCTAAACCAAAAAGCCCACAGCCAGATCATTTTACCACATAATTCGTCCAGATATTAAAAGAAAAGATAATGCCAATAGTCATCAAATTATTCCACTGAATAGAAATAGAAGGAACCTTGCCCAATTTTTTTATGAGGCCATAGTTTTCCTCATACTCAAACCACATAAAAACTCAAGAAAAAAAAGAGAATAATAAATCAATTTCAATTATAAACATGGATGCAAAAACAATAAAATACTTGCAAACCAAATCCAAGAACATATCAAAAAGATTATCTACCATTGTTAAGCAGAATTCATCTCAGAGATGCAAGGACGATTCAACACACATAAATTAATAATGTAATCCACCATATTAGCAAACTGAAATGGAACTATGTAACCATCTCATTAAATGTAGAAAAGGCCTTTGACAAAAATTCAACACCCTTCATGATAATAGTTCTAGAGAGGTTAGAAATACAATGTCATACTTCAACATAATAAAGACAGTTTACAGCAAGCCCATAGGCAACATCAACATAAATTGAAAGGAAACTCAAAGCAACTGCAAAAAAAAAAAAAAAAAAAATCAGGAACAAGACAAAGTTGACCACTCTTTCCATAACTATTTCAATATAGTACCTGAAGTCTTAGCAAGAGTAATGAAACAACTGAAAGAGATTAAAAGGATACAAATTGAAAAGGAAGAGGTCAACATATCTTTATATGGAGATGATATGAAAATACATATAAGTGACCCTAAAAATTCCACTGGGGAACTACAATAGGTGATAAACACTTTCAACAAGGTAGCTGGATACAAAATTAACACAAATAAATTCAGTAGTCCTCTTATATGCAAATGAAAATCAGTCTGAAATCACTGAAATAACACCTTTCACAATAGCCTCAAGTAATATATCTTTTGTTATCTCTAACCAAACAAATAAAAGACTTATGTGATTAAAAATTTTAAGTCTTTGAAGAAAGAAATTGAAGGTATATCAGAAGACGGAGAGATCTCATACCCACATGGGTTCATAGGGGTAACAAAGTAAGATGGCCATTCTACCAAAAGTAATCTACAGATTGAATGCAATCCCCATCAAAATTTTAACATGGTTCTTCCCTGACTTTGAAAGGACTATTTCAGCTTCATATGGAAACACAAAAAGACCAAGACAGCTAGAACAATCCTGAATAATAAAAGAATTGCTAAATGTATCACCATCCTCCAATTAAAATTGTACTACAATCTATAGGAATAAAAACACCAAGGTATTGGTACAAAAACAGACATGTTGATCAATGGAATTGAACTGAAGACTCAAACGTAAATATACACACATATAAATACCTGTTTTGTTTTGTTTTGTTTTGTTTTGTTTTTTGAGACAGAGGGCAAAAATAGACACTGGAAGAAATAGCATCTTTAAGAAAAGGTGCTGGTCAAACTGGGTGGCTGCATATAGAAGAATCTAAATTAACCCATACTTATCGCCCTGGCAAAACTCAATTCCAAGTGGATCAAAGACCACAAAATAGAACCAGATACATTGAAACTAACAGAAGAGAAAGTAAGGAATAACATTGAACTCATTGGCACTAGAAAAGACTTTCTGAACAAAATACCATTAGCATAGACACTAAGATCAACAATTAATGGAACCTCATGAAACTGAGAAGCTTGGAAAAGGAGACTAATTTGGACAAAGAGGCAGCCTATTGAACAGAAAATATTTTTACCAATTTCACATTCAATATAAAACTAATATCCAAAATATATTTAAAAAATTATCAAGAAATTAGATGTGAAGAAATTTTAAAACGTTAAAAACTGGAGTATAAATCTCAACAGAGAATTCTCAATAGAGAAAATTCAAATGGCTGAGGAGCATGTAAGAAATGTTCAACACCCTTAGCCAACAGTGAATGCAAATCCAGGCTCCTTTGAGATTTTATCTTACACCTGTCAGAATGGCTGAGATCAACAACTAAGATGAGGATTTGAAAGAAGCAGAACTCTCATCCGTTGCTGATGGGAATGCAAACTTATGTAGCTCCTTCTAGAGCCTTCCACTCAGGTGTTCATAATTAGGATATCTCCAAGTCTAAATTTTGCTCCTATCTCCAGAATTATCAAGACAGTGGTGAGATCAATTCTCTGTGGAATCACCTTACCCAGGTATATTCAGAGACTTCTGAGTCATATGCACATCTACTTCTAAGGGGCAGTAGGCACTGGATTTACTGAAAGCCCAGTCATTCTCAGCACTGAGCATAGGCATCCCATGCAGAAGAGAGCCTGCAAGCAAAAACTCCATGAGCTAAGCCCAAGTAATGGGTTTGTTTGTCTTTTCACTTATTTATATGGGAGTAGGGAAGTCTGAGAGGCACACTTAGCTTATTGTGTCCCGCAGTGGTGTCCTAGATAGTTTTATGTCAATTTCACACAGGATAGAGCTATCTGAAGGGAGGGAACCTCAACTGAGGAAATGCCTCCATAAGGTACAACTGTAAGAAAATTTCTTACTTAGTGATCAATGGAGTGGGGCCAAACCATTGTTGGTGCTATCCCTTCATTGGCAGTCCTGGGTTCTATATGAGAGCAGTCAAGGCAAGCCATGGAGAGCAAGTCAGTAATCAGTATCCTTTCATAGTCTCTGCATCAGCTCCTGCCTTGAGGTTCCTGCCCTGTGTGAGTTCCTGCCCTCACTGCCTTTGACGAGTTGATACATGGAACTGTGAGTGAAATAGTCTTTCCTCCCCAACTTGCTTATGGTCATGGTGTTTCATCACAGCAATAGTAACCCTACCTAAGACGAGTGTCTAGGGCACTCATAAATCAACATCTGTTTTCTTTATAACAAGGAGGAAAAGGTCACCTTTTTACAGCAGTATGAGGGTACAGCACGAGCCTTGTGGGCTTCCATACATCACTGGAAAGTAGACATTGCTGTTTTGAGGCCAGGATAAAAGTCAGAGATATCCACACCCTAGTTGTTTTAATCTATATTCAATGCTCTCGGTCTTACGAGATAAGCAGGCTACAGAGCTTATGCATGCTCCTGGGCTTGCTTAGTCCTCGACTGTGCACTGCGGGAAGACAGGGGAGCTATGATGTCACATCGCACAAACCAGACATATTCTAGCGTCCTCCCTGCACAAGTCCTCACCACATATGCTGATTGCAAGAATGAACCCAACGAAGGGAATGCACCTGCCCCTGTTGGCAAGATGAATTCTGAAAGCGTTTTCAGGAATTTTGTCTGTGAATGTTTACCCAAAAGTCAGAGGTGGTATTAGCCCCTCCCACTTAATTCCCACACAGTTGGGAGAGTTGGGTGTATTTAAAAACCCCAAGCACTTGAGCGATCTACTGTGTGAAGTTTAAATGCAGGCAAAAGCAGAACATAGCACACACCACAGACAGACCTCTGGATGGCATGAGATATGCTACAGTTCAGAAGAGAATTCAAACCAGGAATCAGCAGAATATTGGGAACAATCACACTCTGACCTGAGTCAGCTGAGATCCAAGACCCAGATAAGACAACGTGGAGTAGTATGGTGCCATGGCTGTGTCTCAGCCCCGGTTCTGATGTTGACATTTCTGGAATCAAGGTAGATCTTGGGATCAGCACCACAGAAATCATTCAGAGGTGTGGTACTCACTAACAGGCAGGTGGGACAAAGCGAGCTTAGGATAGGCTGTCTGCTGAGCTCAGCTTGAGCCCGGCCACACAGGAAAGCCTTGTTGCTGAAGAGTCTGAAAGTATCCTGAAGCACTAAAATGAAAAGGTTTCTTTTACGCAAGGGACTGTCTAGGGTACACAGTACAACTACGGAAATCAGACATTTCTCAATTTCTCCAAAAAAAGTCATAATTTTTTTAAGATGAAAGGGATGTATGGCAAGTCACTATGAGAGAGGTCTCTTTACCACTGAACAGCTGAGAGCTAACAGCTGCCCAAGAGGCTTCATTCCCTAGGAACTACAGAAACTTGTAAGGTGCTAAACCAATGGCTCTGGGCATTGCTGATGCTTGCTTGAGGTTCTGTACAAACTCCAGAAGGCATTGAGACAAAACAAGAATGTTCCCTGGAAACAAGAACTCAGAATCCCTCCAAGGACAGGCCTAGATCTTTCTGAAAGGAATTTTGAGCCCTAGTCTGGGGTAGCTGTGGATATTAGGTTTGGGGAAATGGAGGGAAAAAAATGTGACCTTCACTTCTGACAGTACAGGGCAAGGTGCTAATAGAAGATGTGTGATCCACAAGAAAGGGTCATTTGACCCCCAAGAAAGGGTCATTTGACTCCCAAGAAAGGGTCATTTGACCACCAAAGGGGGTGGGACCCACAGGTTGAGAACAGCCGCTGTAGCTGTTTCTAGTTTTCATGCTTTGCTTAGGGATTACCTGGAAGATTTTGTTAATCTTTAATAAATGAAAATTCTATATTCCTAATATACGAGAATAAACAACAAATGAAATTGCATATGCCCAGTACTTATCTCAGAATGTAGGACATGCTAATACTTCTTGAAACAGTGGGGAAACACACTGTATGCAGAGTCTCACCAACCACCAAGAACCATTGACATAGAATCATTTAGGAATCCCATGGCGGAGGCCAGATTGACAAGCTATGTATGGATGTGGTCTATTCCAATTTTACTGAAACATTCCCAAGAAGCTTTGGGCATAACGCTCACCATGCCTGCTGAAGCCTCCAAGTCCCCTAGGCGACACCAGACTTAGGACCTACCAAGCATGTTTATTTCCATGTCTGACCTTCAACCTCCAGAGAGCCAGCCCTCTGCTTGTGGCGTCTCAGGGGATAGTGTTTAGACTGCAATCACGGCAGACTTCATAGGTCATCAGCTCCAGCGGGAACTGGGCAGGGTATAGGAGACCTGTGGGGAACTCAAGGCTGTGTCCCATGGAAACTATTCAAACGTTTATAAAACACTGCAAAGGTCAAACAAAATAGTTCTGTAGGCAGGTCCTCTGATTTATGCTAGAGTTGGCTTACCCACCCACACCAAAGGCCATTTCTTATCCGTCTTTGGTTCCCCAACTCTCAGCTCAGTACCTGCTCATAGCAAATTCAAGAAAAATGTTTAGCAGACAGGGCAGAGAAAGAAATGGGATATTATCCCACAGCTGAGAATACAATGCTTATTCCTGCAAGCACTCAGTGAACGGCCTTCTGTCAGGGCTGACTAACCCAAGTGGATGTGGTATGAACTGAAGCACTGGCCTTGCTGGACAGTGAGGCTGAGATGGGGTAAGTAGACCCACATGAGCTCATTTCTTCTGGAGAGACACTTGAAGGCCCACTGCTTCAAGAAAGACTGAGTATCTGGAATGTGGCCTGGGCTGTTGTGCCAGGGAGTTTAAGGAAAAGTGCTTCATCAGGTCCTAAGCAACGAAGTCCCTGGTACTATGTAATGATCTCTTTCCTATGAAAATTAAAAAAGAGACAGTCTAAATCACCTTTTCAAAAGTGTACACTCTAAGGAAGACCCCAAAGAACAACTAATTCTCTGTTCTTGTCCTGTCTTCAAAGATCACCCCCCACCCAGTATCAGCCAGTCCATCATGTATCGTCCCTTTAGGATGAAGACCTCAGCATCTGCAGCTCAGAACACCCACTGTCCTGTGAGGAAAGAGATGCCTTTCAGAAAATATGATGCAGGTGTAGGCGGAGCTCTCTTCAGGCCAAGTAAGAAAGAAGAGGAGTGTCACCAAGACCAAAATGTCTTAACAATAGCAAACTGTCCAGGCAGTGGTGGCAGACGCCTGTAATCCCAGCACTTGAGAGACAGAGGCAGGTGGATTTCTGAGTTCAAGGCCAGCCTGGTCTACAGAGTGAGTTCCAGGACAGCCAGGGTTACACAGAGAAACCTGACTCTAAAAACAAAAACAAAAACAAAAAACAACAAAAACAAAACAACCAATAGCAAACTGAACAAACCTGCATCAATGGATTTACTACACAGATATGCTATGCTGATTTTATTTTTATAGATGTATGCATATTTATACATTTAAAAAATACTAAAATGTAATAATATGCAGCATAATTATCGTTGGGTGCCAATACTGTACTTTTCTTCTCACTTTTAAATTTTAAATTTTCCGTATTATTGGCAGGGTAAGAAATTATCCACTTATCTCCATTGTGCAACTATTATGCTTACAATTTAAAAAATAACTGCAACTTAAAAGAATAATGTAGTGGCCTGATTTTAGTGTGTAAGGGTTTATACTTCCATTCAAGTAAGAATGTGAGCATTTTTATTATTTTATAGCTTTAGATAATGCCATCGTATTGAAAAGAAATGCTTATTCTAACTCCATGAGAAAGTAATTCAGATAAGCAGTGGTGGGTCAGTTCAAGTCAATTCAGTGAAGCATTTCCTGAGGACTGAAGCAGGCAAGGTCAGACAGAGCAAGTGTTCCTCACTGCCCAGGTGTATGTCCCACATCTCACCTGAGGAAGGAGGACCCTGAGGGATTCCGTAGTGCTAGAATCACTGAAGGCAATGGGCTCAGGGCCTGGATTCAAAGCCTTGGAAGTCCTGAGATGGGAGCAAGAGGGATAAGGACCAGAATGAGCTTCCGGTTCAAATGCTGCAGAGGATGAGCCTACCAGCAGGAGGGAGACTCCTCCCTGAAGGGCACCAATACTTGGCATTACAAAGGTGTAAACTGCTTCTTCAGAATAAGGCTCGGAATTTACAAACCCTGTTTTAGCAATTTAAAAGCTCCACCCTCATCACCCTCCCCCCGTGGGAAAAAATTGAAGGCATCTCAGAAAAGTCAAGTTATGTGGATTAAAGACCGAAATGTAAGATCTGAAACTACGAAGCTACCAGGAAGGGACACTGGGGAAATGTTTCAGGTCGATGGAGTGGGCACAGATTTTTCTGGATAAGAGCCCAGGAAACAAGGGCAAAAATAGACACAGGATTACATCAAACCACAAAAGCTTCTTTGCTGCAAAAGAAACAATCAACAGAGTGAAGAGGCAGCCTACAGAGTGGGAAGAAACTGTTGTGAACTTGTCACCCATCAAGGAATAACGTCAAGCAATGTGTGGAACTCACGCAACAGCAGTAAAAAGGTGACAATGATGACCCTGTTAAAACCGGGCAATAGGCTTAAACAAACATTTCTCTGAAGAAATTACATACGGATGGCCAATGGATACATCTGAAAACAAATAATAAAAACTTCAAACAAACCAATTAAAAAATCAAAACCACAGGGAGATGTCACCCCAATCCAGTTACAATGACCTCTCTCAAAAACACGAGGCAGTGAGAAAGGAAACCAAATGTAAGCTGGCAACCATGTGCACTCACATATCCTGCATCAAAAACTATGGAGATTCCTTCAAAAATACCATTAGAACAGAGATTTGGCTGGTTCTGTGAAAGCCTGCTGTATGTCTCAGTGTCTCTGAGACACTTGTTTCCCAGGTGTAGGCCAGGCTCTGATCACAAAGAAGCAACAGGTAGAAATGGTGCTCATCAGGGGATAGAACAGGCGAGGAAAAAGCCCACCTGGACCTCCTTTGACCCAGTTTCGGTGCCACCGGCTGCTGCTCTACTGTCTGTGCTTTCCTGTTGACACCAGCTGCTCCTGTGACAATTGGAATGAGTTATACGAAGTGCTGGAAGAAACATCTGGCCTTATTTGTGCATTCTCTGCTCAATACATGTTACCACCCACAGGTTCTGCCTCATACAGACACATCTGACACCATGAGGGCCATGAGTAGACAGCAGTGGTCCTGGACTTTCCAGGCCACCAGTGCCCTGGAAATGCAGACGGGTGACTTTCCTGAGGCATTTGACAGCCATTATAGCACAGTGTCAATCCGTAGGGTCAGCACTCCTTCCCTGAAAACAGCATCTAGGGACCGGACACAAGGCACTGAGCAACCACTGACTGGCATGCCATTTTTCAGAGAGCATTGAGAATTTGAATGTAATCAAAATAAAGATTCCAAAGGTACATCTCCAGCTTTCAATTGGCAGGACCTCAAAACTTAGGAGAGTGCTATGGTTAGAGGCAGATATCCTGTGTAACTGCATTTTCTAGCTGACACGGCGGTGAATGGATACCCTTTGAACCATAACAGATTACCTTCTGAAATAGTACACAAATGGGACTTAAATGTGCATGGTGGTTAGGCTGGGTGGTAACTGAAAGACTTCTACTCACAAAGAATGTCAGAGCTGATAGAAAAGGGAGATGAGCAGACAACTGATCAGGTCTAAATGGAACGGCGCTAATCAAGGATACCACACAGTCCAGGCAGAAAGATGGATGTGGGTACATTCTGACTGGATGACGGAAACTGTCACAGAGGCACCGCATTCTGTTTTTCCTGCCTGTGGAAAACAATGCTGTTCCATAGCGCGGGTTCCAGAGGCCTAAAAGTCCCATCTTGAGGCCAGTCTGGGGCTGTGTCCTGGGCTGGGTGCTGCAGTGCTTAACATCTTACTGTCACAATGTAACTATTCTGTGTTTTGTTATTTTTCCTCAAATATCTGTTAAATGCAAAAAAAATTTCTTAACAGAAAATTTACAAGTGGTTACATATAGAAACTAAATTGTGTTCAAGTAACTCAGTCTATTAAAAAAAAAAAGACATTTGGAAAGCCAAGTCAAACACTTAAAAAAAAACTTGTCAGAGAAGACCTGTGATCAAATAGTCAGGACCTTTACCCACTCTAGAAACACACCCTGAATACAGGCTGCTGACATGTTGCACCAGGCTAAGGCTTATGTTACCCGGCCCCTCGAGCTCCCCCACTTTCTGAAGCTCAAATAGGTAAGAATAGATATATATGAGACAATGACAGACATATAACTAAATGATAGACATATGATATAAATAATAGATGACAAGCAGTTACTACTATGATAGGTGAATAGATATGCAGACAGATAAAAGATAAGGCTATGTGATGATCACTATGGTGATTAACAGATGGCAGTGGTTAGATGGTCTAAAACAGACAGACAGACAGATTAAAAACAGAGCCTGCAGCTCTTTGCCCTGGCTACAACTTAGAACCACTATGACACTTTGAAAACAGAAGCCAGTCCTAGCTTCTGAAGCAAGAACAGATAAAGCAGTGTGGGTGACCCTGCCTCAGCATTTTGAAAGATAACATCAGTACTTTTGTTTTTGTTGAGCTGTGGTTTCTCTGTGTAGCCCTGGAAGTTTGGGAACTCACTCTGTAGACCAGATTGGTCTCGAACTTAAGAGATTGGCCTGCCTCTGCCTCCTGAGTGCTGGTATTAACTTTGTGGCACTACTGCTCAGTATACCATCAGTACTTTATTTTGTAGCCTGGGTTGGAAACCAAACTCTTAAGCATGTATGTAACAGTAAAAATACATGGGTGGCCAGAAAAGGCTTGGTCCCTGGTGATGCTTGTCAAGTGTGGGAAGCCCTCTAAACAGAATTTTGGCCATCTTGAGTTTGCCCATGATCTCCCTCAAGTTTTCCCACAGGGTATGGGTGTGGGTGCACTTTTAGGAAGAGCTGAACAGACAGTGCCTAGACTCTTGAGGGTGGCCTCCAAGAGCAGAGTATCCACACCTCTCTACAGCGACAGCAGGAGCTACAGCTCTTGAGCTACTGTTGCCAATGCCCAGAACACCTTCCTGATGTTGAGTTAAAGAGCTAGCCCCACTTTTCATGGGAATGGCAGCTTCAGTAGCCATTAGCCCCAAATGACCATCTGTGTGTGCCCAGCTGGCTTCAGGCAGAGGGAGATCAGAGATGGGTAAGGACCCTACAGAGTCCTTTGGCCTCCTCCTCCTGGTCCTTCAGTAGAGACACTTTCTAATTGCTGTTGGGCAATTATAGTATGGTGAGGACGCAGCTTGACCATGTAAACAAAAACTGTTGCAAAAAAAAAAGAAGAAACAAAACAAAAAAGAAAAAGGGGCCAGCAAGATGGCTCAGTGAGTAAAGGTGTTTGCTGCCCACGTGGAAGTTTGATGGTCAGTTCCATAGAAAATTCTCACCAAAAAAAAAAACAAGGTAACTGGCACACACAAGGGGTTGGGGATTTAGCTCAGTGGTAGAGCGCTTGCCTAGCAAGCGCAAGGCCCTGGGTTCGGTCCTCAGCTCTGTTAAAAAAAAAAAAAAAAAAAAAAAAAAAAAGAAAATTCTCTTAACTGTCTTCTGCCTTTCGTACACTAGGGCATGCACACTTGCACATATTTGGGTACACTCACACACACCATGTACATAAATTAATGCAAAAATAGTTTTAATTATAAAAAAGAGATTTATTTCTCAGTTCTGAAGTGAGAAGTCCATTGAGTGCTTGAAGGCTGTCTTCATGTCCTCACAGCAGCATCTAATCAATGCCATTCATACAGACATGAGTATGGCACCATCCACTGGTGATGAACCTACCAGGTACCATATCCTTAAAGAAAACTGGCAGTCCCTCCCCTAACAGCCACCAGCTGTGAGTAGTCCAGCTAGTAGGGGCTTGTGGGTCCCTCTAAACATTGTATGGCCTGCTATTGTGCAGATCTTGTGGAGGTGACCACAGCCTCTGTGCATTCCTGAGTCCAGTGGTCTTGTCATTTCCAGAAGACAGTGTCTCACCGCATCCTCTCCAAGCTCTGGCTCTTACAGCCTTTCTGCCCCCTCTTCTGTGATGTTCCCTGAGCCTTGGGGCGGAGGTTTAATAAAGATGCCCCATTTGTGGGTAAAGACTGAAGCTTTTCTAAAGAGACACTTGTACTCTCAATGATCCTCAAAGAACTGGCACCTCATGCTGGGAAAGGGAAAAGACTGAAACCTGATGCCAGCCAGAGGACCTTGCCTCCCAGAAAGAGAACTCACAAGGTTCTAACCTTGGGTGCAGGAGATACAGGGGCTGAGACAATGGTGTGTCAGTGATGGGTGAAACCACACCGTAACCAGGACTGCTTAGTGTGTGTGTGTGTGTGTGTGTGTGTGTGTGTGTGTGTGTGTGTGTGTGTGTGTGTGTGTATCACTAAGCCTCACATCAAGGCCACAAAAATGGATTTAGCTGAAGGCTTTCTTAAAGCCTCATTTCCCATTTGGCACATGGCCACTTGTGCTGTGTCTCTTTGTCCAGTGGGAGCTTGCTGTGACTCAGTGAATCTAAGCTTCATATACGCAGCATTAACACCCTTTCCCTGGAAAGAAGGTTGTGCTAAGAGGTAGGCGGGCATTTCAGCTATTTGACTTTGATGCATATAAAGAAAATCTTTTTTAAAAAAATAAAATGTTTCCCCCGTTTGATCAATGTAGAGAATCCTCTCCTTGGGTATAAATAGAAGGATTGTATTACTGTGGGAGTGTTTAACCCTACTGCTTTTTGTTGTGCTTGGAATCTAGCATCCAGGCATAAAGTATGGAGTAGCAGGCTAGCCAGAGCTCAGGCTGCTACTGCTGCCGCCCCCTTGTGCCTACCATGCCATACTGCATGATGCTTTTACAAATGCACTTTTGTCTTCTTTCTGCTCAATAGGTTCTTGGTTGTGAATGGATAAAGAACCACTCAATGAGGAGCTATCAGACAGGTTCCCTCAGGATACGCTCACTGGGAACCTGGGCATGAATCTTCAGTCATCAGTGTGCCGAGACCACCCAGACAAAAGCCTTGAGAGACAGTTTCTGTAGACTTGGTACCATGCTGGATACCATGAGGCCTAGATCCGCTGATGAACACCCCACAGAAGCTGGTGACAACAGGAGCTGCTGGGAGGGGGAGAACTCTACCAGGACCTTCACTCCATCTCCTCCGGACACTATGCAGTTGGTGGAGAGGGAGGAACAGATTCTGGAAGCAAGGGCCTAGAAACTGCACATCTCAGACACCCTCAGCCTCACCAACAGGCCTGTACTTCAAACAAGTCTCGTTCTGTGAAGCAGGCCTTCCCAAAGTGCTAAGCAGAAGGCAAAGATCTCACAAATCAACACACTGAACCCTAGATGTCACGGGAAGTATCTGAGGCAAGTCCCAGACCTAACAAGACCCCTTCAATAGCCCTCTCCCTCTCCCTAACCCACCCTAACCCTAAAGCTCAGCAGGGGCATGACTTCAGGGAGGAAGGGTAATGACTTAAGCAAGAGAAAAGTGATGCTGTAAACCCCAGGAAAACCACTAACAGCTGCAACAGATACATCAACAAAACATACAAAGTGGAATCACTATAAACACTCAACTTACTCAAGGCAAAAAAATAAAAGAAAAAGAAAAAGAAAATACATCAATAGTTCTGAAAAGTCCTTTTATTCTTACTCCTTCCCTCCCACCCCCAGCAGTTAGTGTTCCACCAGGCTCCTCAGGGATCTCAGCCTTTCCTCCAGCAGCTGAGCCCTGTCCTCACACAGACAGCATCATGGCATGCTTTCTCCCTAACCAAACCACTCCAGCATCCTCAGAGGATATTTATGTTAATTGTTTTATATTAGTAATGATCAATACTACACAGAAACCAGGGAAGGAAACAGCCTTAGGAAAGAAGAGGTTTATTCTGTCATCCCTTGAGAGGACTCAATCCGTGGTGGTGGTGGTGGTGGTGGTGGTGGTGGTGGTGGTGGTGGTGGTGGTGTGTGTGTCTGTCTGTCTGTCCGTGGTGTGGCTCAGTAGAGCAGTTCACATCATGGAGGGCCAGGAAGCAGAGAGAAGGCAATGCTGACCGTCATCTGGTTCTAGGGCTCAGCTCTAGGAATAATGTGGCCCATATTCCCGAGTGGGTCTTCCCCTCAGTTAATCTTCACTGAACTGTACTCACAAACACAGCCAGAGGTGCTCCTCCATTTCCTAGGCGACTCTACATCCAGTGAAGTTCACAGCGAGGATCAAACATGGTGAAGCATTCCCAAGTCGCATCAGCCTCATTCATGTGTTTGCTCTTCCCTCAAACTAAAACACTAAGAATGCTGTATACTCCCAGCCAGTGGGAGATTTTCTGATATACAACTGCAGGCTAGTATGGTTATCTTCTGTCCTTCACTGTCCCAGATGTTCTAAACAAAAAAGAAAATGTATTTTCCATATATGGTACCACTAATGCAGCTCTTCCAACCTTTACATCCCCAGGATTCCTTCTGACAAACTGATAATTTGAAGTGTCAAATTATAAATGATTATAAATGATCACTGGGTTGGGATCTAATCCATAAGTAAGAGGAGCATTCCGCCTCCCTGGGACATACACATGCTGGCCAGGGGAAGCCGGAACAGGAGGCAGGCCTGATTTTCCACTTATTTCCCTAAGCTGTTGTGGGATGCAGTTTGGGTTGTTGTTGTTGTTGTTGTTATTGGTGGTGAGAGGCTGCAGTGAGCAAGACAATCACACTTTGGTTTCATTCTGCAAGGGTGATGCCAACATTCAGGAGAGAGGTTGGCCGTTACTGGAGGCCAAGAGAACCCATTTCAATGAAGTGTAGAGGGAACAACGATACATTGGGTTGTCGTCCCTAGAGAAGGGAGGCCTCTTTTCCTTCCTCTGTCATCTTGGCAAATCTGTGTAACTCACAGGACACTCAGCTGTGGAGCCTGAGAAGGAGATATTCTGACACTGTGGGAGTGAGGCTGCAATACTGAGAAAAGAACAATCTCTCAACCCTGTGCACACTCAGCACATGGCTCTGGGTCACAGACAATGCGCCACATCAAATATACACAGCCTTCTAGAGGGCCACACAGCCACTAAGTGCTGGCCTTCCTTCTTGTTACGTCTTTTCTGTTTACCCTTCCTCCTCCTGTGAGACCAGACAGCCTAAGCAGCCCTGGGGGACAAATGAGTGAACAAATGAAGAAACCAAGTGAAGGCTTTTGATCTTCACCGGTCCACATGGCGTTGCATTAAAAATGATTCTCACATAGTGCTGCGCTTGGGTCATGCAACTCAAAGAGTGCCACACAATGAGGAAGCAATTCAGAACCAGCAGAGTCAGGTGGAGTTGGCTGCAAACTGCTGCAACTGTCTAAGACTCATAGACACCAAGACACAGGAAATCCAAAGACATAACAATACTGATTCTATCTTGAGAAGGAAGGCTGTGCACAGCATCCATCTTAAACACTCTAGACCAGTCACTGAGCCCAGTGCCTCACTAACTCCCACATCTGTAACTGACTCATGAGTTTTAAGAAGCTGCAGTGAGGAGATTCTAGTCCTTTGTTTAACAAGGGTTGGCTAAACATCCACTTACTCAGTGGCTCTGTGCCAGTCACATAAACATGTCCTGTCGGCACACTTGCAACCCCCCCACTTCCCTACCCGACCCCACCCCCATGTCTGCCAAGCAGTGTCCTACCTCTGTGTTCTATCTTTGCCCCTGCCCACTGCTCCTTAAGATTCAGTGACCAGTATGACAGGGGACAAAGACAGTGCTACCTTGTAGAGAGAAACCAGCCAACTACAGCAGTAGCTGACTGGGTCAGCGTCTGGATGCCCCATGTATCTGTGCATGCCTACATGTATGTCCTTGCGTGTGCTTGTGTGTTATGTGCACATATACATACTGAGCCAGGCCTCTTTGAACTATTCTGTCATTTTCTTGATAAATGAATGAGCTTTGAGTAAACATGATGAAAAAAGAAGCAAAAACGGATGAGTTACTGGGGGGTAGTTACATAAGGATGAGGTGTTGAGGGGTAGTTACACAAGGATGAGAAGCTGAGGGTAGTTACACAAGGATGAGATGCTGGGGGGTAGTTACACAAGGATGAGATGCTGGGGGTAGTTACACAAGGATGAGGTGCTGGGGGGTAGTTACACAAGGATGAGAAGCTGAGGGTAGTTACACAAGGATGAGATGCTGGGGGGTAGTTACACAAGGATGAGATGCTGGGGGGTAGTTACACAAGGATGAGATGCTGGGGGTAGTTACACAAGGATGAGATGCTGGGGGTAGTTACACAAGGATGAGAATGAGGGTAGTTACACAAGGATGAGATGCTGGGGGGGTAGTTACACAAGGATGAGATGCCGAGGGTAGTTACACAAGGATGAGATGCTGGGGGGTAGTTACACAAGGATGAGATGCTGGGGGGTAGTTACACAAGGATGAGAAGCTGAGGGTAGTTACACAAGGATGAGGTGCTGGGGGGGTAGTTATACAAGGATGAGATGCTGAGGGGGTAGTTACACAAGAATGAGGTGCTGGGGGGGGTAGTTACACAAGAATGACATGCTGGGGGTAGTTACACAAGGATGAGATGCTAAGGGTTAGTTACACAAGGACGAGATGCTGTGGGGTTGTTACACAAGGATGAGGTGCTGGGGGTAGTCACACAAGGATGAGGTGTTGGGGGTAGTTACACAAGGATGAGGTATTGGGGGTAGTTACACAGGATGAGGTGCTGGGGGTAGTTACACAAGGATGAGATGCTGGGGGGTAGTTATACAAGGATGAGATGCTGGGGGGGGTAGTTACACAAGAATGAGATGCTGGGGGAGTAGTTATACAAGGATGAGATGCTGGGGGTTAGTTACACAAGGACAAGATGCTGGGGGGTAGTTACACAAGGATGAGATGCTGGGGGGTAGTTACACAAGGATGAGGTGCTGGGGGTAGTTACACAAGGATGAGATGCTGGGGGGGTAGTTATACAAGGATGAGATGCTGGGGGTTAGTTACACAAGGACAAGATGCTGGGGGGTAGTTACACAAGGATGAGATGCTGGGGGGTAGTTACACAAGGACAAGATGCTGGGGGGTAGTTACACAAGGATGAGGTGCTGGGGGTTAGTTACACAAGAATGAGGTATTGGGGGTAGTTACACAAGGATGAGATGCTGGGGGGTAGTTACACAAGGATGAGATGCTGGGGGGTAGTTACACAAGGATGAGGTGCTGGGGGTAGTTACACAAGGATGAGGTATTGGGGTAGTTACACAAGGATGAGGTATTAGGGGTAGTTACACAAGGATGAGGTATTGGGGGTAGTTACACAAGGATGAGGTGCTGGGGTAGTTACACAAGGATGAGGTATTGGGGGTAGTTACACAAGGATGTGGTGCTGGGGTAGTTACACAAGGATGAGGTGCTGGGGGTAGTTACACAAGGATGAGGTATTGGGGTAGTTACACAAGGATGAAGTATTAGGGGTAGTTACACAAGGATGAGGTATTAGGGGTAGTTACACAAGGATGAGGTATTGGGGGTAGTTACACAAGGATGAGGTGTTGGGGTAGTTACACAAGGATGAAGTATTAGGGGTAGTTACACAAGGATGAGGTATTAGGGGTAGTTACACAAGGATGAGGTATTGGGGGTAGTTACACAAGGATGAGGTGCTGGGGTAGTTACACAAGGATGAGGTGCTGGGGGTAGTTACACAAGGATGAGGTGCTGGGGCTAGTTACACAAGAACTGAAAGAGAATATCAGAGCATATAGTCTCTGAGAAATAAGGATATATCCCCATGGGATCAGAGGCAGGCAGCAGAGTTTTCCAGGCACTGTCAAGGCCCAAGACACTGCAGTTCTGTCTAGAAAAGTACAGAAAGAGCTTTAACTACACTGCCTGTATTCCCTACAGAGCTACTGGCGAGACCCAGGGAGCTTTCCCAGGAGCTCACCCTCAGACCCTGCTGTGTGGCTTGATGTGTGTGGCCTTCCAATTCTTAAACGCCCTTGAGCCACAAGGCAATGGTATTAGGAGATAATGAGCCGTCATGAGTGGATTTGTTAGAGAGGGTAAGGGAGCACACTAGCACCCTCTGTCTGTCCTTCACCTTTGCCAAGTAAGGACATGGCTGCAGTGCCATCTTGAAGGCTGACAACAGCCTAAGCAGAACCTCAGACTCCCAGCCCTGGACTCCCAGCCCTGGACTTAGAGCATCTCTAGCTGTGAGAAACAAAACTGTGTAAACAAAATGAATGTTGTGAACCAGTGCTTACAAACTGTTACAGCAGCACAAATGAATTAGTAAGTCCCTATCACTCCATGCTCAAGAAAATTTATTTACTTGTATTATTTCTATATGAGGATGGTTTTCACGTTAAATCACACAGTAAATGTGTCTGACTCAATTCAGTGAGTGCCATTCAAAGCACACCAAAAGCTGGTGTTCAAGAAAACCTTAAAACAGAAGGCTGGTGGAGGTCACCTCCAAAGTGAGCAATTTCTCTTATTTCAAATATATGTACATCATTTTATGCATGGCTAAGAAAATAGTTCGTTAAAGTACTTTTTCATGGCGGACTGTTTAAAATCCAGTAATAAATGTGACAGTATTTTTAAGTTGTTCCAAAAATAACTGGAAACACTCTTGGAAGAGCTTTCTGGACATCACTCGATATTCCCTTTGAAGTTTAGTATACACTAAAATGTTCACTGTTTCCATTAAAAATAGTGATTTATTTCCTGGGAATACCAAAGTACTGTTCTAAAACAAATTATGTACAGAATATACATATTCTATGTACACAGAATCACATAAACACAGAGTTAAGGGATCCATCTGTAATCAAGTCTCATGTACCCGTCATTCTTCTGACAGAGGCTTCATTTCTGAAGAAGCAGACGCAGCTGGCTGTGTTCGTCCACTGCTGGGGTGGTCCACCGCCTCTTCAGGTTCTGGACGTCGACCGTGCCGGAGGTCCTGGCCAGCACCAGGGCCACAAAGCTACCACTGGTCTTCTCGGGTTCCCCCACAATAGTCATGGCCACAAGCCTGTAGGCAAGAGGGAACATACACTGGGAAGTGAGGGTAAGTGTGTGACTTTGTGTTACCAGAGTAAATATCTATATTCAAGAAACATATGAAAAAGAATAGAGGCTAAAAAGGTGAAAACAAAATGCTAGAACAAAAATAAGTATATGAAAGTCTGCTGAACACAATTTTCTACATCTTGAGGCCTTCAAACTGCACAGCAGGCCTCCCAATATACAGGCAGTGAGGTGATCCCTAGTGTGAGGGTTTTCCAGTATCTCATAAATGCCAAAACCTACAAGTCTATTCTCCAGCTGAGGCCTGGCCAAGCCCCAGGCCTTTCACAGCAGCACCCTCCTGTGAGCAGCCCAGGCCATCATGTGCTGACCCCTGTGTGCCCTCTGCATGCCCTCACCCTACCATGCTGAGCGGTGTCCCCAACTCCACCCTTGCCTCCTCCTGTAGCAAGTTCAGAACTACACTCTGAAGGCAACCTTGCCCCCTCTTAGATCCTTCCGAGACCAGCAGAAAGTGTCTGATCCTTCTGCCATGGCCTCCCCAGGACTCTTGACAGACTTTCTACATGTAAAATGTGTTCATATGACCCACAGGCTGGAGTGATTGACTGGCTTTTTAAGTTTCTTTTCAGAGTTCCTATGCTGCAGACTGCTCTCTAATCCCTGACTGATTAGAGGACTGACTGCTCCTCCTCCAGCCTCAGTCTCCCATGTACTGGTGTGATGGGCATGAACCACCATGCTCAGATGTTGACATAGTTTTTGTTTCCTTTGTTTGTGTGTGTGTGTGTGTGTGTGTGTGTGTGTATGTGTGTGTGTGATGAGGTCTGGTTATGTAGCCCAAGTTGGTCAGGAATTCCCTATGAGCCCAAGCTGGCCTGAAATTTGTAATCCCCCTGTCTCAGATTCTCAAGTGCTAGTTTTACATACATGCCGCCGAAGACAGTTCTACTGATGGATATAATTAGAATAATACCAATTTACCCAAAACTAGAACTAAATAAATGTGATTCTTATTTATTTCAGATCTTAATATAACCTTTATATTCTATCAAACATTCCTTCCTAAACTTCATTTGAACTGACCAACCAAGGAAGGAAGAAAGTATAAGGGAGGGCATATGGGGGACAGTGGAAGCTAATGTCCATTTGAGAAATCATGTGCAAACCTATATTGTAGAAGCTTTAAAAAAAATACATACATATATAAAAGAAATATAAACTGCAGTCACCAAATAAAGGGGGAGAGAAAACTCAATTAGACATATCTTGACACCAAATAAAACTTCCAGTACCAGGAATGGGTTACATCTAATCAAGTTGTTGGCCAAAGGCTCCATAGAAACCCCCAAACAAGCAGACTTTGGCCAAGGCTATTGGTTGCTCTGCACAGCTGAGGGCAAGGCCCTATTGTTGGAGACAACACCTTCTTAAATCATGGAACTTGCAGAAGTCAAGCTGGCGCCTATCTAAAGACTATCTAAAGAACCCTACTGACTCAGTGTTCACGGCACTGGAAGGTATTTTAAACTCTACCAGGGGAGAAATATAAACACTAGTCCAGTTATAAACCTTGCAATCCATAATGGAGACCTGCCTGCAAGATATACTAGTATAACAGTGGCACAAACGTTGTGGGAGTAACCACATTACAATTGGAATTAGGACGCACTCCATGATTGGAACATGTCCCTGACACTGCCTAGGTAACCAAGAACCTGAAATTAGGTAGGCTAGAGATCCACAGAAAACCCATATACTACCTACCATTCTTCCAAAGGAGCACAGCAAGAAAAAACTACTAATGTCATTCTGTCATACACACAGATCAGTGTCTTGCTCAGCCATCATCAGAGAAGCTCCCTCCTGCAGTAGACTGGAACAAATACAGAGACCCACAACTAAACAATGTGCAGAGAGTTAAAGCCACTGGAATACTCAGTCCTAAGTGGGATGTCTCCATCAAATCCCTCCCCTCAGGACTCAGGGAAGCCTGTGGAAGAGGAGGCAGAAAAATTCTAAGAGCCAAAGGGGATGGAGGATGCCAAAGAGACACAGCCTTTCGGGAACAACAGGCCTGAAGCATGTGTGGACTCAGAGAGATTATGGTAGCACCCACAGGACTGCACAGTGTAAGCCAGAAGAGGTTCTAGGGCTAGGAGAGGAAGTAGACAGAAAACCACACAGCCAGAAGCTATCTCCAGTTCACGTCCACTCACGGGAGAAGTTTGTCCTCTCCAACAAAGCCCTACTAGGTACACAACCCACACTTAATGTCAGGCCCATGCCCAGCAACAAATGGAAAACACACAACAAACCCAATGGGTTGTTTTGGGTTTTTTGCCTTTATTGGTCTCACAATACTTTATTGGGGCTTCACTTTTTTTTTTTAACCCTTACAGATCTTTTGTCCACACATTATGTCTTATGTGTTTTCTGTGTGTGGGAATATGTGTCTCAGCATCTGTATGTTCCTTTTGTTTTTTTCTTAGGCTCTTTCCATTTGTGTTTTTGTCTTATTCTAGTTTGTTTATTTTTATATTATTATTATCATTTTATATTATAATTATGATCATCATTATCATCATTGCCTATTTGTATTCTAATGAAAGAAAGAAAGGGTGTGGATTAAGGTGGATCAGGAGGTAGATTGAGTCAGGGAGAAGTTGGGGGAGGCTGTAATCAGAATAGATTGTATTTAAAAAAAAAAACTATTTTAAATTAAAAAAAAAAAAGACCCCAAGTCTCTGGCACACATATTCACCTAATATGGTTATAAAATGCCAAGAACAAAATATAGGTGACTATATATGGTTCTCTCTTGAGAACCCTTCCAAATAAAATCCTCTATAAATTAAAAAATAAAGGCAAAGAATTATTTCAAAGTATTAACAACAGGCCAGCAAGAAGGCTCAGCCAGGAATGGCACTTGCTACCAAGCCTGACGATGCAAGTTCTAGACCCAGCTCCTACACAGAAAGCAGAGAATGGGATCCCACAGGTTGTCATCTCACCTCCACATGAGCACCAGAGCACGTACAACTGTGCACACACGTAAATAAATGTTAAGTTTTTAAACAAAGACCAATGGCAATTTGCATGTTTTGAAATTCACATCGGCAGGTTTCATTCGCATGCAGTGGGAAGGGTGCTTGGGGACTGGTGACTCCATGACTTACGCCTCATATGTCCTGCACATAGATCACTCATGTTGGATCTGTAAGTCACTCACAGAAACTGTTCCTTCCAGAATGACAGTGATGATGACTATTATTCGACTCTACTGTCTACTGTGTTATCTGATGCTAGATATAAAACAACTGCATTTTAAAGTGGCTTTCACAGTATTGCTTAATGATCAGCAAGAATGAAGCCAATGTAAAATGGAATAGGATGCACATGGCATGTCAGTATGGAACAACTGCAGCAGAGCAGAGCACACTTGGATGGAGATCTTGGCAGCAAGGGGATCCAAGGACATAAGGAACTCTGATACACTTTGATTTGATTACAAACTAAAACCACTGTTAAAAAGTATTTTTGACTATATAATATATATAAATGTGGTGTTAAATATAAACTTGAACCTGTGATTTAAGAAAAGAAACCATGATGTTTCTCCACCATCCAAAGTTCTTCAGGTGAAAATTCGTTGTTTAACTCTGTATCCCATTTTTTAATAGGGTTATTTGGTTTTCTGGGGTCTAACTTCTTGAGTTCTTTGTATATATTGGATATTAGTCCTCTATCTGATGTAGGGTTGGTGAAGATCTTTTCCCAATTTGTTGGTTGCCGATTTGTCCTTTTGATGGTGTCCTTTGCCTTACAGAAACTTTGGAATTTAATGAGGTCCCATTTGTCAATTCTTGATCTTAGTGCGTACGCTATTGGTGATCTGTTCAGAAACTTTCCCCCTGTACCGATGTCCTCAAGGGTCTTCCCCAGTTTCTTTTCTATTAGCTTCAGAGTGTCTAGATTTATGTTTCAGTCCTTGATTCATTTGGAGTTGAGCTTAGTACAAGGAGACAAGGATGGATCAATTCACATTCTTCTGCATGCTGACCTTCAGTTGAACCAGCACCATTTGTTGAAAAGGCTATCTTTTTTCCATTGGATGTTTTCAGCCCCTTTGTCGAGGATCAAGTGGCCTAGTCATTAGGGAAATGCGAATCAAAACAACCCTGAGATTTCACCTTATACTAGTAAGAATGGCTAAGATTAAAAATTCAGGAGACAGCAAACAAGAGGAACACTCCTCCACTGCTGGTGGGGTTGCAAATTGGTACAACCACTCTGGAAATCAGTCTGGCAGTTTCTCAGAAAACTGGGCACCTCACTTCCAGAAGATCCTGCTATACCACTCCTGGGCATATACCCAGAGGATTCCCCAGCATGTAATAAGGATACATGCTCCACTATGTTCATAGCAGCCCTATTTATAATAGCCAGAAGCTGGAAAGAACCCAGGTATCCCTCAACAGAAGAATGGATGCAAAAAAATGTGGTATATATACACAATGGAGTACTTATTCAGCCATTAGAAACAATGAATTCATGACATTCTTAGGCAAATGGATGGAGCTAGAGAACATCATACTAAGTGAGGTAACCCAGTCTCAAAAGATCAATCATGGTATGCACTCACTAATAAGTGGATATTAACCTAGAAAACTGGAATACCCAAAACATAATCCACACATCAAATGAGGTACAAGAAGAACGGAGGAGTGGCCCCTTGTTCTGGAAAGACTCAGTGTAGCAATATAGGGCAAAACAAGAACAGGGAAGTGGGAAGAGGTGGGTGGGAGTACAGGGGGAGGGAAGGGCGCTTATGGGACTTTCAGAGAGTGGAGGGCCAGAAAAGAGGAAATCATTTGAAATGTAAATAAAAAACATATCCAATAAAAAAAAGGTAAATATATACCACATTTTTTGTATCCACTCTTCTGTTGAGGGATACCTGGGTTCTTTCCAGCTTATGGCAATTATAAATAGGGCTGCTATGAACATAGTGGAACATGTATCCTTATTACATGCTGGAGAATCTTCTGGGTATATGCCCAGGAATGGTATAGCAGGGTCTTCTGGAAGTGAGGTGCCCAGTTTTTGGAGGAACCGCCAGACTGATTTCCAGAGTGGTTGTACCAATTTGCAACCCCACCAGCAGTGGAGGAGTGTTCCTTTTTCTCCACATCCTCACCAACATCTGCTTGTCTCCTGAATTTTTAATCTTAGCCATTCTGACTGGTGTAAGGTGAAATCTCAGGGTTGTTTTGATTTGCATTTCCCTATTCAGCCATTAGAAACAATGAATTCATGAAGTTCTTAGGCAAATGGATGGAGCTGGAGAATATCATACTAAGTGAGGCAACCCAGACTCAAAAGATGAATCATGGTATGCACTCACTAATAAGTGGATATTAACCTAGAAAACTGGAATACCCAAAACATAATCCTCACATCAAATGAGGTACAAGAAGAACGGAGGAGTGGCCCCTTGTTCTGGAAAGACTCAGTGAAGCAGTATAGGGCAAAACCAGAGCAGGGAAGTGGGAAGGGTTGGGTGGGAAAACAGGGGGAGGGAAGGGGGCTGATGGGACTTTCGGGGAGTGGGGGTCTAGAAAAGGGGAAATCATTTGAAATGTAAATAAAAATATATCGAATAAAAAAAGAAAAAATCAAAATTAAAGAAACAAACAAACAAACAAAGAAACAAAGAAAAGCAAAGAAACCATGAAGGTGACTGGCCTGTACTCACTTATCTGGAGAGATGGGCTGCTGGGCCACAGGACCCAGGTCATTCTCAAGAAGATCCCAGACGTAGATCCTAGACGCATCGTCCTGGACCAGAAACACTGCTGGCCTTGTCGGGGACCACTGCAGACTAGTAACAGCGTGGCCACTGGTGCTGTTGTCCCACTGCATGATGGGCCTCTCAGATGTCAGCTGGTGCAGCCTGATGCTTCCATCTGAACAGCCAGCCTACAATTGGGATGTGGAAATCCTATTGTTCTTTCTTTTTTAAGTTTGATCTTAACACCCAGGAAAAGTTTTCAGAGCATTAGCTTTCCTTGTTTGTACAATAACATTTTGGCTTGCTCTTATTTTATGAATATAAAGACCTATCCTCACACTTGAAATGCCAAGGTGAGTGCCAGGAGGAACCCCACCACTCAGAGGAGAAGGGAATGGAGCAGGGAAGATGGAGGAAGGATGTGGAAGGAGGTGAATGGGAGAGGGGCAAATGTCTGTTTCCAGGGCAAGCACTCACTCACTGTGAGGAGAGGTTTTTTAATTATTTTTTAAATTTTTTACTTATTCACTTTACATCCCGCCCACTGCCCCTCACAGTGAGACGAGCAAGCATGAGCACTTGCTGAGGACCAGACAGCAGCCATCAGTGCACCACTGACTGCAGCACAGCCAGGTGTGAGGATGGCTCCACAGGCGCAGTGCCACCTTCTTACACAGTTGCATCTGTAGCGATAGCATGGCTATGTGTTCCCTCTGGATTGAAATTTTCATAAAGCAAAACTTAGGTGGTTTAGTGAAAGATCAAATTATTAACCTAGAAAGAGAAGATTAATTCTTCCTTACTCTTTAAAATTCTTCCCATACTCAAAAAAAGATACACATGTCTAAATTCTGAAACAACAAATAATATATATTCAACTAGAATCAAATTCTAAAGTAAAATACTAGCAGATACACATTTTAAACCCTAATTTCATATAAATAACAAAATCATACTGGAAAGAGGGGCAAGACTGAAGCTGAACAATCTCCGAACACAATGTCTGGGTGTGCGACTGACGCAGACGCGGAACACTGGCCGCTGCGCAGGTATTAAAAGCTCTGTAGGGCTGAGATGGCATACTCAGGCAGGCAAACGGTAAACCATCGCTATGGTTTGAATGAAGTCTGCCCCCACTAATTCATGTACTAGAGACTTGGTCCTCAAAATAACAGTGTTGAGAGGCAATGTGACATTTACGGGATGAATCAAGTGAAAGGTAATTAGGTCAGAGGCTTGTAGCCTTGGAAGGAATGATGACTGTTTTATGGGACTGGATTGTTGCCATGAGACCTGGTTGACCATGAGTATCTTCCTTTTAAATCCTAAATACCCTGCAACTAAACAAAGTATTTCTTAAGAGAGTTAAGTTTGAGTCAATTTGATTTAGTTTTCACGTCTCATTTTTAGACCACTGAGGTCCAACTAATGATTAGTTTGTAGACTACTAAGAGACCATAACTTTCTAAATTTTCTACTGAAATACAATGTTATGTTGTCTCAACAGGTAAATAATTTAACCAAAAAGTGACTTTCTTACCAAGAATATTGTTTCTTCAAATGGTGAAAAATCAATCACGTTAACTTTTATTGGTCTGACACCGTGTTGCTCAGGTTTGAACACCTTGGGAGATACTCTCCAATCTTGCCTGGTACTGTGGCTTATAAGTCCCTAATTATTACAAGAACACCAAGAATAACCAAAGATTAGACACAATACTGGACAATATAATATTCAAGAAACACTTCTTCAGATTTGATAACAAAAGCAAACAGCAAGTTAATCTGATATAATAGTACTGATCAGGTAACTCTGATATAATGGTACTGATCAGGTAACTCTGATATAATGTTATTAATCAGGTAACGCTAGGTAGAAAGGATGAAATGTAAATCACTAACCATGTCGGTGCCGACAACAAAGTGATTAGGATCTGAAGGCAGGAATTTGACACTCAGTGTTTGTGTGGACCCCCACAGTTCACTATCCTTATGAGAAAGACTGAAAAATAAATACCAGAGATGAACACATGGCTTTTACAGAAACGGAAGATGATGACACCCTACACTAGCTTAGCTCTGCCACACTCCAGCAAGGAGAAATCACCACCACGACAACTCTTAGTAAAGGGAGCTTTTAATTGGAGGCTTGCTTACAGTTTTAAAAGATTAGTGTGTGCTCATCATGGAAGGAAGCAGACAGACAAGATGGTGAAGCAGTAGCTCAGATCTTTACATTCTGTCTACCCTTCATAGACAGCAGGGAGAAAGACACTGGGGCTGGCATGGGCTTCTGTGATCTCAGAGCCCACCCCAGTGACGTACTCTCTGGTGACTAAACATTCAAGTATATGAGTCTATGGGGAGTTATTCTTATTCCAACCACCACAATCACTTTCTCAAAAGGTTCCCATTTCGTTTGAAGCCAACCAATCCCCTTCTTCAGGCTCCCCCATGCCTATGGCCATACTGTCAACAGATCATTCTCATAACTACACATATAAGGAACGTTCTTCTTCACTGGAACGCTTACTGCGATCAATGAGGACAAAATGGCTACCGCACCCGGGACATCCAGAGTGCACACATGGCAGAAGAGGGGACAAAGACCTAGTGCGTCTGTCTGGGCAGCCACCCAGGTTTACCCCAGGCAGGGGAGACTATCTGGACTCTCATTATAATCCACTCTGCCTCTGCTCCTCCTTTGCCACAGATCTTGCAAAAACACAGCTATGAGTTTTGAGAGAAAACATGGCATCAAATACATGAGCTCACTGTGAAGAGTATATAATTAAGTCCCGGAAGAGTACAATTTTAATTACTGGAGGAAATTACAATTAAAAAACAAATACAATGCACGATATGAAGTGAGAAAGTGTACAGTAGAGAAAAGAGTCTTATAGAAGCCCAGCAGATGTGTGACACACATGAGGGCATGTGTGACACACATGAGGGCATGTGTGACACACATGAAGGCAGGAAATAACCTGAATAGCATGTATGTTTGGCTCTATCACCTATCTGATGACTTTAACTGATTTACTTTCATAATTGTATTTCAGGCAAGTAAATTGATCTGAGATTCTAAGCATACTTGTATTCACTGTATTCTATGTGATGAAGAGGACTCAGGCAAAAGATTTTTCAAGGGTAATTAATTCACATACTAACCATCAGCTTTGAGTATAGGAATATAGATGTTTTTGAGTATATAGTATATATATATATATGTGTCTTTGGAAACCAATATGGAATATATAAATACTACTAATACTGGAACATTCTTTAAGAATCTGTACTTCGTGCAGATTTAGCCCAAGGTCAACATCACGGGGGTCTAAGCCAGACAGGCATTGGCCTGCACCCAGGCCCTGGGCTATTTGGGGAGCCATCAGTGTGCCAACCCAGCCAAGAGGTTGTTAGCCGATCAGACTCTCCCAGCACTTTCAGGGAGCGCGCGCACGCTGCCATCTTGGCTACCAGACAGAACCAGTTAACAATCATAGTCTGAGGCGAACATTGCTCGGGCCTAAGCCTGCCAGGCTTTTGCCTAGACTTAGGGCCTGAGCAGCTAGGCTAGCCTTGTGTGCACCAACCCGATTGGGGGAGCGGCTGCCTGGCAGTGATCAGCACTCTGCTGATTCCTGCAGAAAAGGTCCCCTCAGCATACACCATCAGCACTCCCTGAAGGAGCAAACAGGCACCACCTGGTTCACAGACACAATCTGGGGCAAGGCACACTAGGGCTCCAAGGGCACCCAATAGGAGGACAGCACATCAGCAATCTGTGACAAGGGAAAACCAGTCATCCAGTGTTGCAGAAATACTCCTACAACCTCACAGGAGGCTCAAACATCAGCCAGAGACAAGACCAACTAACTTCAGAGATAACAAGATGGCAAAGGGCAAGCATAGGAATGCTACTAACAGAAATCTAGGCAATATGGCAGTGTCTGAACCAAACTCTCCAACATCAGCAAGTCCTGGATACGTCAACACTCCAGAAAAACAAGATTTGGATTTAAAATGACTGGTCACGATGCTGCTAGAAGAACACAAAAAGGACATAAATGAATCTCTTAAAGAAATACAGGGGAACATGAATAAGCTAGAAACCTGTATAATGGAAACACAAAAATCACTTAAAGAAATTCAGGAGAATAAGGATCAAGAGATAGAAGCCAATAAAGAAGAAATACAAAAAGACTTAAAGAAATGCAGGAGAAAGTGAGTCAAATGGGAGAAGTCATGAAAGAGGAAACACAAAAATCTCTTAAAGAATTAAAGGAAAACACAAACAAACAAATGAAGGAACTGAGCAAAACCATTCTGGATCTAAAAACAGAAGTAGAAACAACTAAGAAATCACAAAGGGAGACAATTTTGGAGATAGAAAACCTTGGGAAGAAATCAGGGGCCATAGATGCAAATATGAACAACAGAATACAAGAGATGGAAGAAAGAATCTCAGATGGTGAAGACACCATAAAAACCATTGACTCAACAGTCAAAGAAAATGCAAAATGCAAAAAGCTTGTATCCCAGAACATCCAGGAAATCCAGGACACAATGAGAAGACCAAACCTAAGGATTATAGGTATAGATGAGAGTGAAGATTTACAACTGAAAGGACCAGCAAATATCTTCAACATAATTATGGAAGAAAACTTTCCCAACTTAAAGAGAGAGATACCCATGAATATACAAGAAGCCTACAGAACTCCAAACGGACTGGATCTGAGCAGAAATACCTCCCGTCACATAATAATCAAAACCCCAAATGTACTAAACAAAGAAAGAATATTAAAGGCAGTAAGAGAAAAAGGCCAAGTAACATATAAAGGAAGACCTATCAGAATCACACCAGACTTCTCACCAGAGACCATGAAAGCAAGAAGATCCTGGGCAGATCTCATGCAGACTCTAAGAGAACACAAATGTCAGCCAAGACTACTATACCCAGCAAAACTCTCAATCACCATAGATGGAGAAAGCAAGATATTCCACGACAGAACCAAATTTACACAATATCTTTCCACAAACCCAGCTCTACAAAGAATAATAGGAGGAAAACTCCAATACAAAGAGGGAAACGACACCCTGGAAAAAGAAAAATAGTAAACTTCTTTCATCAAACCCAAAAGAAGATAACCCCTCAAATATAAAAATAACATCAAAAATGACAGGAAGTAATAATCACTATTCCTTAATATCACTTAACATCAATGGACTCAATTCCCCAATAAAAAGACATAGACTAACAGACTGGATAAGGAAACAGGACCCTACATTTTGCTGCACACAGGAAACACACCTCAATGTCAAAGACAAAAACTTCCTTAGAATAAAAGCCTGGAAGACAATTTTACAAACCAATGGTCTCAGGAAACAAGCCGGAGTAGCCATTCTAATATCAGATAAAATTGACTTTCAACCTAAAGTCATCAAAAGAGACATGGAAGGACACTTCTTGTTGGTCAAAGGAAAAATCCACCAAGAAGAACTTTCAATTCTGAACATCTATGTGCCGAATGCAAGGGCACCCTCATTTGTAAAAGAAACTTTACTAAAGCTCAAAGCAAACATTGCACCTAACACAATAATTGTGGGTGACTTCAACACTCCACTATCTTCAATAGACTGATCAGGAAAACAGAAACTAAGCAGGGACACAGTACAACTAATTGAAGATTTGGACCAATTGGATTTGACTGATATTTGTAGAACAATTCACCCTAAAGCAAAAGAATATACCTTTTTCTCAGCACCTCATGGTACCTTCTCCAAAATCGACCATATAATTGGTCACAAGACAGACCTCAACAAATATAAGAAGATCGAACTAATCCCATGCCTCCTATCAGATCACTATGAAATAAGAGTGGTCTTCAATAGCAATAAAAACAACAGAAAGCCCACATACACATGGAGGCTGAACAATACTCTACTCAATGACACCTTGGCCAAAGAAGAAATAAAGAAATCAGAGACTTTTTAGAATTTAATGAAAATGAAGGCACAACATACCCAAATCTTTGGGACACAATGAAAGCAGTGCTAAGAGGAAAACTAATAGCCCTGAATGCCTCTAAAAAGAAACAGGAGAGAGCATACACTAGCAGCTTAATGGCACACATGAAAGCTCTGGAACAAAAAGAAGCTAATTGACCCAGGAGGAGAAGAAGACAGGAAATCATCAAACTCAGGGCTGAGATCAATCAAGTGGAAACAAGGAGAACCATACAAAGAATCAACGAATCCAGGAGCTGGTTATTTGAGAAAATCAACAAGATCGATAAACCCTTAGCCAGACTAACCAAAGGGCACAGAGAAAGTATTCAATTTAACAAAATTAGAAATGAAAAGGGTGATATAACAACAGAAACTGAGGAAATTCAAAGAATCATCAGATCCTACTACAAGAGCCTATACTCAATAGATCCTGCTATACCACTCCTGGGCATATACCCAGAGGATTCCCCAGCATGTAATAAGGATACATGCTCCACTATGTTCATAGCAGCCCTATTTATAATAGCCAGAAGCTGGAAAGAACCCAGGTATCCCTCAACGGAAGAATGGATGCAAAAAATATGCTATATATACACAGTGGAGTACTATTCAGCCATTAGAAACAATGAATTCATGAATTTTTAGACAAATGGATGCAGTTGGAGAACATCATACTAAGTGAGGTAACCCAGTCTCAAAAGATGAATCATGGTATGCACTCACTAATAAGTGGTTATTAGCCTAGAAAATTGGAATACCCAAAACATAATCCACACATCAAATGAGGTACAAGAAGAACAGAGGAGTGGCCCCTGGTTCTGGAAAGACTCAGTGTAGCAGTATAGGGAAAAACCAGAACAGGGAAGTGTGAAGGGGTGGATGGGAGAACAGGAGGAGGGAAGGGGGTTTATGTGACTTTCAGGGGAGTGGGGGGCCTGAAAAGGGCAAATCATTTGAAATGTAAATAAAAATATATTGAATTAAAAAAAATAAAATAAAAAGAATCTGTACTTCAGGGTTGGTGAGATGACTCAGTGGTTAAGAGCACTGACTATTCTCCCGAAGGTCCCGAGTTCAAATCCCAGCAACCACATGGTAGCTCACAACCATCCGTACGATAGGACCAACTATCAAAAGTTGTCCTCTGACCTCTACACATGTGCTGTGGCGTATACATACCTGCCTTCAATACACATACCATACACACATACATACACACCACCAACAATAAAAGTTTTAAAAAAAAGGATCTGTACTTCATATTAAGTTCTACAAGTAAAAGCAGAAATACAGTGTTGTTTGTTTGTTGGTATTGCTGTTGATTTGTTTATTTAAGACAGGATGTCATAAAGCCCAAGCCAGTCTCAAACTCAAGGATAGCTTTGAACTCTTGATCCTTCTGCTTCTATCTGCCAAATGCTAGGATTACAGGTGTACCTAGCTAGATGTATAATTTATGAATAACATTTACTTCAGTCTTTCTAGTTCCTAAAACTTAATTTGATCAAGTGGAACTAACTTTAAGTTTAAAGTAAAACTGGATGAAAACCAGTCAAGTAGTTTTTATAAGCTAAAAAAATTTTATGAATACATATTAGGTGTATATCTAAACACTATATTTATTACATTGGCTTATTACTAATCATTCACATTGCAAAAACTCAATGTAAGAAACTGGGTCCCCATTGCAAAAACAGAGCATGCATTTAACAGGAACCAAAGTCTTTCTGGGATGAGGGAGGTGTTTAATCCCCAGAGGGAGTCTCACCTGTTGTCCAAATGAATTACAGTACTGTGTACCAATTTGATCCTCCCTCCAGGTATCAGACCTAGAATCAGACAAACCAGAAGCATGCACACCTTTTAATATAAGCTAAATCAAAACCTATCTACAGTTGTCTGGATTCATTCTTCTTTACTTAAGTATCTATAACCAGAAGGAATGCCTCTAAGTGTAGTTGAGGTACCTGTGCCTTGGCTAAAGAGGAGAGTCAAGAATCTGTAGGTCATTATCAGAAATCCATCCGGCCATGATCCAGATACCCCCACATTTTCAGACTGTGAGAATAGCAGGTATCATGTTACTGAATATTAAATTAAAATGCCAAACCCAGTGCTGTAATACCCAAGGTGCCTGTCATTCAAAGTCATCCTTGGGAACCTTCCAGGTTTTGCTGAATGGCTGGCCACTCATGTCCCAAACTCCTCCAGTCTCAGTTTCTCTTCATCAGCTTCTTTAACTTCTGTTCCAATATCACTGTACTCCAGCTCCTAGGCCTGGCTTTATTTCCCATTCCTTCCTTTGTTCTCCTCAGATTCCTTGCTAAATGTCCTAATGCTATTCTCCCTTTGGTATATTACTACAGAGGGAAGAATTAGAGATCTATATATGTTGAAACCCAAATTCTAGGCAAGGTACTATCCAGAACCTTGAGCGCAGTTGAATTAAAAGCATGTCGGAATATATTCAACTCACTGCTAAAAAGGGTAGCTTCAAGCTCACTGCATGACCTGTGTCTTATAACCATCACACAGTACTGATGTTGTCACGGAGGTAACACAGCTACTGATCAGCCTAGCCTGGTCTCCAACACAGCCACAGTAAACGTGACTGGAATGGAACTTCAATAAGAAGTGGCCAGTATTTGCTTGGTGAGGAGCTTTCTTCTGAATCTGGGGACCTGGAGGAAGGCCAGTGTGAGTCTTGGGGATATACCTTTGACATGAATAAGATGAGAGGAGATTTTTCCATTAGAGAATTGGAGTAAGGATTAGGAATTCAAAGTAAGAAAGCTGACTTTAAATGCAGACAAACTAGACCACAATATTTAATGGGACTGAATTGTCTGAGGCCTCTTAGAACTAAAAGCTATACTAAGTGGTCTGAAAACAGAAAACCACAGGAGACCCTAGTATTCCCCCATCTCTTGCTCTACATGAAAGCATTCCCATTCCCATTCCCACTGTGGGTAGCCTAAGGACAACCACACTTAGTGCACTCATGTGCACTGGGTAAATCCAAAGCCACAGAAGAAAACCCCAAATGAAAGAGGACTTATGCCATGGAAACCTAAAGTACACTGAAAAGGAAAGAAGACAGTCGCTTGGAGGTACGGCACATGGCAGAATGATTGCCAGCTATGTGCAGAGCTTACAACACCTGCAGAAAGGAACGTGGAGTTAGACATCATTCAGTCACTCCAGCTAATGAGATGTCTATCCAACAGTTGATAAAGTATACAACATACAACTCTGACTTCCATTTTTTCAGGTTGTCAATTATTTTTTCAAAGCAAGTGTTTGTATCTTTAATGTCTATTCATTTTAACAAAAAATAATTAATATTAACTTTTACTTCAATAGTTACCTAAATCACTCATTGAACCTGAGATATCTGCTTTTGGTAATTCAACAACCACCTAAAAACAGAACATTGAAAAAAATGAATACTGATACATTTTATAACTATGAAACAATCTACACAAGACATAGCTTTAATAAAATAACATGCTATATTAGATCCTAAAAAATAACTGCTTCATAAAAAAGACTAATCATCTGCTTTAGAACTAGTGACTTAAATTTATTCATTCTTTTATCTTAGTATTCTGCCCTCTCAGTAACCTCATTAGTAGCTCTCTGTACAAGTCCTAACATATCTTCTAGCACTGATGTCTTGTTATAATCTTCCTTACAAATTCCCAAAGGCCAAAGGCCTTTAACTACATACCCCTTCACAGAACAGTGGGTCTCACCGCCTTGTGGCTGTGTTCTGTCCCTAGCCCATCCATTCCCCAGGACAGGTGCCATTCTCCTCCCCCATGGGTTCACTTTGCTGTATGCATGGCTGTGTGGCCCCACACTTCCTACTTACCCACACATTGAGAACCCCAGTCTCATCCAGGGAAGCGATGTGAAATGACAAGCCTGCCATTTCTAATGAAGGCAGAAACAAAATGAGGAACAGTGGCTTTAATAAGGACAGCACTTTGCATCACTACTGCAGGAGGGATTTTATGCATGTGAGGGATCTCATACCTTCTTGAGTTGAAAAGGGTGAAAGCACAAAGCTCTGCTTTTTGTAGGCAGATGTGGCGACCGGCTCTATGGCTTGAAGAGGGCTTCGGTGGTTCACTGATGTGAGGATTCCATCTAGGTATGAAAGATTCACAGCACCACAGTAAGGTTCACACCTTAGCTATGAAATCAGCAGTATACGTAGAAAGATACAGGGATGCTTCCAGGCCTAAAGATCTGAATCTCTCTATACGTCTCTCCTTAAGTCAGGAGACTAATGTAAGCCACACATCGAGATCTATGACCATGATTTTCAGCATCTCTAGCAGAGACTACAACCTCAACACACTTGTAAGAGGAAGAATAAGAAATGATACCAAAGCTTGTGCCATTAAACAGCTACTACACTGCTGAGGATATACATGTACAGGGTACTCCATGACCTAGATCATCGTGATGAGAAAGGTGAGCAGGCACTCCAGAAAGAGAGGACATGATTCTGGGCCCAGAGTCCTCCAAAAAGGCTCCGAAAAGAGGGGCATACAAGAAGGCCTTCTGGAAGGGCTGTTCACAGGGAAGTTATAAGGGAAAAAATGGCAGAAACTGGGAACACAGCAGTGCCAGCCAGAACATGAGATCAAGCTTTCTTCAACAGGACAGCCACTACCAGAAGGACTGCCACCCACAGTGGATAGAAAGAGCTGCCTACAGAATGTCTGGGAGTTGGAGATCCAAATCCCATATACAGCTACAGTCAGAAGAAATCAAAGCTCTCTCAGGTGTGACTATTTTCCCACTGCACTGCCCCATCCCATCCCTGAGAAAAGCACAAAGCAGAAGACTGTCCTCCAACAGAATGAAGTATCTGCGAACTGCTTTTAGAAATGTACTTAAACTATAAACAAAAAACATATGAAATCAAACGCCACATAGAAATTGAAAAAAAAAAGTTGTATTGAACTTAGGAAAAAGCAAATGAAAACACAATGAAGAGACATTACAGAGCTTCCCAGGGGGAAATTCCCTCTGGATGTAAGGATCTGCAAGTAAGAGTCAGTCCCCCTTCTTACAGAAGCGCCATCGTTTCACACCCCTGTGCTCTGCTCATGATATTTAGATAGCAGAAGGGCACAAAGGGAGCATCTTCATAGAGCACTTGATGTGCACTCAGTCAGCCCCAGTACTCATCGGCGGATCCAACAGCCATGACTAGAAATACAGGGAAAGAAAATGTGTCCTGTGCTGTGCATGAACAGACTTTTCCTGTTGTTCCCTCAACCCTGGGCGTAACAGCTACTCACACGGCATACACAGTCACCTAGAGATGACGTCACCTACAAAGACAACATGCCTGAGTCATATCAAGTGCAGCACAATAGCTATTCACACGTCATACACAGTCTTCTAGAAATGACGTCAACTACAAATAGAACATGCCTGAGTTAAAGCAAGTGCTGCATCATTTTATAGAAAAGAAGCATCTGAAGCAAGAGTCTCCTGCCAAGATCACATATGGGTTAGGAATTTAGAGCTTTGAAAACAATGCTAGATTCATGGCAGTTGGAAAATGCCATGTCTGAAAAGGTATGCTTTGGGCCTGTGGTGGCTAGTGTTAACCGTCAACACAATCTACAATCACCTGAGAGTCTCAGTGAGGCGGCCCTGTGGGGGACTGTCTTGATTACCAGGCTGAAAACCCAGCCTGAAGAAAGTAGGTACCATTCACTGGGCCGCGACCCACACTTTAGGCGAGGTTAGGCCGAGCTGCGGCGTGCATCTGTTGCTCTCTTCTTCTGACTGCAGACATCATGTAAGCAGTTCCTGCCAATGTAGCCTCCCTGCTGTGGTGGCCTACAACCTGGATTATGAGCCAAACAAGTGCTTTCTTCTTTAAGATGCATTTCTTGGGGTATTTTATTACATCAAGAGTAAAGAAAACTTAGAGTCCAAGTCATATAACAAATTTTGTATGTTCTTTTCTCTGTTTGATAAAAGATAGCTTTTATAATAGCATCAAAATCCATATGGTACCTGCCATTGCAAATATTCTCCATAGCAACAGTATCTCCCCTAAAGGGCAAAAACTGGTTAGTACAGAAATAAAAAGTGGCTTGCTCTTTTTATGTATAAAGCACAGATATAAATATAGTACAGAGAGAAGAAACATATCTGTGAGGGTAAAAGTGCTGGGAGAGGTACTTTAAAAAACACTGAGTTAAAAGAAAAGAATCACAGAATAGGAGAAACACTCGCAAAACCCTTACCTTATGAAAATCTTTTATCAATAACTCAGCTACCAGAAAACAAGCAATTTTAAGATGGGACAAAGACCTTAACAGGTGTTTTACCAAAGAAGACACACGAACAGCAGCATCTGAGCACACAGAAAGACAAGTCTCTCCAAGTGTCACAAGGGACATGCGCATCACACCATAAGGAGCCACTTTAACCAACCAGAATGACCCAACCCTGCATCAGTGGTCATGCTGAAGGCTGTTGGGGGGTACTGAGTAGCAGCAGGTGTCACCAATTGTCGGTATGCAGATAGTGTAGCCACTTTCTAAAACAGTCCACAATTTTTCAGAGCAATCCAAGAATCTGGTCCTTTAGTTGACTAAGTGGCTTTACATGTTGCTCTGACAAAATATCTGATAAATGTAACTTAAGAAAGAAAGGGTTAATTTGGCACAGATTCCCAGGAGTGAGTCCATCACATAGAGAAGCAGAGGCAGCATGGGTTCCTGCACATGGGGCCTGTGACGGCTGTTGGATCACACGTGCAATCAGGGAGCAGAGGAGAGAGCACTGTTCCCTCAGATATACAATACAATGGGTGAACCATCTACAATCTTCCCACCTCAACCAACAAGATAATTTCTCACAGACAGGCCAGAGGCTAGCCTAATCTGATAATCCCTATTTAACATGCCTCCAGGATTATCTCAAAAGTAATTCTAGATCCTGTCAAGTTCAAAATCAGTATTAGCCATTATATTTGCTATTTACTCAGAGGAGGTAAAAACAAGTTCACACAAAAGCCTGTACACAAATAGTTATAAAATTACTCTTTCAAGAAGTAAACTGATAAGTTTGTCCATAACATTTGTTTTTATATTTTGTATTTTTTGTTTTGTTTTGTTTTGTTTTTGTTTTGTTTTTTGAGACAGGGTTTCTCTGTGTAGTCCTGGCTGTCCTGGAACTCACTCTGTAGACCAGGCTGGCCTCGAACTCAGAAATCCGCCTGCCTCTGCCTCCCAAGTGCTAGGATTACAGGCGTGCGCCACTACACCCGGCTATATTTTGTATTTTTTATTTTAAGAATTTAAAAGAAAAAAATTATTTGGCTGTTAGGCCACTAAAAATCATGATGAAAACTTACACATTTATCCTTACCCAATGTGAAAAGGCTTATTCCACTTTATTCTAAATATAGAACTTTCTAAAAAAGGTACACTCTACAGGGACAATGGAAAGCTTCTGACAATGGTCGGAAGCAAGGACAGAAACCAGAATCAGGCTGAGACCCATCACAATCAAACTGAAGAGAGCCACATGTACAGCAAAAGCTTTGGACGCAGTAAAAAGGTGACCAGGAATGAGAACTTCAATGGGACATTCATATATAAAAAGTAAACCTGTGGACTAAGGCCTCTCATCATGTACACCAGACCTAAAAGTAAACCCTAAAATAACAAAAGGTCAGAAAAACATTGGGAGCAACCCAACCTCTGTGACTTTTAGTTGAATTAAAAACTGTTCATCATGACATCAAAAGCATGATCATAAGAGAAAATATTGATAAATCAAATTCTTTCTGATTTAAAACTTTCTCTCTTTGAAGGGGAATTTTATAAAAAGGAATACAGAGTATGATAAAAGCAAATGTAGAATATACCCAGAGTATATAAAACTTCAAAACCTAATGGGCTGGAGATGTATATCAGTCTGTAATACACTGGCCTGGCACATGCAAACCCCTGGGTTCAATCCCTAGCACCATGACAGTAAAATAAAATAAGCTTGGCCTTATTTACAAATCGTGCCTGTAATCTCACTAATTGAGAGGCTGAGGTAAGAGCACTGCTGTAAGCTTAAGACAGCCAGACTCCATAACTGGACCCTCTCTCCCAAATTTAAAACAATCCAATAAAAAATGAACAAATATGGGCCGGAGAGATGACTCAGTGGTTAAAACCAATGAATGCTCTTCTAGAGGTCCTGAGTTCAATTCTCAGCAACCACATAGTGGCTCACAACCATTGGTAATCCAACTCCCTCTTCTGGTATGACTGAGAAGAGTGACAGTTTACTCAAATACATAAAATAAGTAAATAAATAAATCTTTGAAAGAAATGAGCAAATATTTAAACAGGCATAATCAAGAATATTTAGTTGATAAATAAGCACATGAAGATAAGGTTGGGATCATTAGTTCTTCTGAGTGCAAGTTGAGACCACAAAATTAGAACCAGATGCTTGCTGAAATGGTTAGCTAACAACACCTGACGGCCTCAGTGCTGGTGAGGTACAGAGCAAGAGTTGGCACAGTGTACAATGACGTGTGGTTCTCATCCTCCCACATCTGGACAGAGCAGACTGGGAACAGAATAATGACAAAAAACAGATTGGTGGCCTTTGGTGCAGAGTGGTGGTGTGAGCTCTTCAGGTTGCACAGGACAGGGACAAGATTGGGAAAAGAGTGAGTCAGATAAAGTCCACGCCTGATCTGTTAGCCAGCAGGACTCCAGCTCCTAAAGGAAAAGGCCAGCCAATGAAGGCCATGGCACCAAGGCCAGCCGGCTCTGAGTGCAGGGCCTGCCTGTGCCAGTCGATGTGGCTCAGACAAACATGTCCGCTTTCTCAGCAACAGGGTGAAAGGCTAGTGTGAGAGTCATGGATATAAAACACTTAGAGGAAGTCATACGGGTGGGAAATGCTTGCTCTTTGCATGTGTATGTATGTGTGTGTTCATGTGTTTGTACATGTGAGTGGGTACACATACACATGCAGGTATATACTTGTGGAGACCAGAGGCAGACAACAGGCATCTTCCTTGATCATTCTCCATGTTTTGTTTTGTTGCTGTTCATTTATTTGGTTGGGTTTTTTGTTGTTGTTGTTTTTGTTGTTTTGTTGTTTGAGTCAAGGTCTCTTATTGGGCTAGAGCAGTGGTTCGCAACCTTCCTAATGCTGTGGACCTTTAATACAGCTCCTCATGTTGTAGTGATCTCTGACCATAATTTTATTTTTGTTGCTACTTCATAAGTGAAATTTTGATAGTTAAAACTCATAGTATAACTATTTGATACGTAGGATATGTGACCCCTGTGAACAAGTCAGTCAAACCCAAAGTGGTCAAAACCACTAGCTAGCCAGTGAGCCTTTCTGATGCCCCCATTAGATCACAGGTATGTACTGCAAATGCCTCTTTTGTCCAGAGTCAGATCTCCTTCCTCAAGCAGATAAAGTTAAACCTTCAGTCCTCAGAGCTGTCGAGGCTTTTCTAGAGGGCAGACAGTAACACTAACCAGTGGAGAATGTTGGGGTCCTGAAAGCCCAGAGACAATTGCTCAGCCTCACATAATGGTGTATCCTGGAGTCTTCTCTTAAATCCCATACAACCACGGAGCCATGTACTGTTCCCGCAAACAGCAGAAAGGCTTTTAAAGGGCTAAAGCAGCAGCACGTGACCTGAAAAGTCAATCACAGAAAGTTAATGTGTACAATCGATAGAGGGCATATTCACAGAATAACTAAGTATGGACTAACATATGGAGGTCCTCACAAGGTACACATGCATATAAATAAATGTCAACTGCCCCAAGTGTGGCTTTCTTTACACAGACAGTAGAATAAGAAAATCCATTCTGTAGGAATATGATCACATTAAGGCATCTAGTATCCATGTACACATGTACACACCAAGGCACAGTCCCTCCAACTAAAATTGAAGTGATATGAAAGGGAAGATGCCATTGGCCCTGACAATAACAGGACCAGAACACGTGGAAGGCAGAAGAATCGGAGTAAGTGACAAAGGCACTCATTACAAGCCATTTTAAGAAACTGTTTAAGGCACAGTGGGGCATGTCTATAAGCCTTGCACTCAAGAGGTAGAGGCAGAAGAGCAGAAGTTTAAGGTCATCTTCAACTGTATAGAGGATTCAAGGCCAGTCTGGGTTACGTTTCCTGTCACAGAAAAGAAAAAAAGAAAAAAGAAGAAGAAATCACAAGAATATTAAGATATCTCAAAGTATCAAGCCCTAAACAACACAATTCAAATATCCTGGCCTTGTGGCCATTTTGACCATGCTTTTATTAAGTCTATAGATTTGCTAGTTTACAGGTGACTAAGAGCCTCCTGCATGATAATCCTGGGTTTTTCAGGCTGAAATAACCTATTAAACCATGAATTTCTAGAGTCAGAACTAATGAATTGTGTTACCCATGTAGAGCCATAGCACTAAAAACAGGGCCCTACTCATACACTCAATCTGTTATCTCTGTCCCTCTCTGTGGGACTCTACTAGAAGCAAGCACAGACTCGTCCTCAGTGTACCTTTGACTCACATATCAGAACCTTCTGGGGCCCTGAAGGCTGCCAAATATCCCACACACAGAGGAGGTGCCTGCTATCCAGAGATGGGGCAAAAGGCTTTTCAGGTAAGTCGTGAACAGAGACCACCGTCTGTCTCTGAATTCGAGACGCATGCAAGCAGGATACTTTTCGGCCTGGAGATAAGAAAAAAGATTTCACTTTAGCATTTAAAATATTTCACAAAACCCACATAAAATCCAACTCAGTGAGGAAGAACACATGGGGTTATTCAAAGCTGACAAATATCACACCTGAACCATTGCTGAGACAAGTTGAAACACATTCATGGTTTCTCTCAAGTTACTGTGCAGGTAAGGATGACTTTGATCTTCCTGCCTCCATTCCTCAGTTTGGAGATTACAGACACATTCCACCACAGTTTATTCAGTGCTAAGGACGTTACTCCAGGTGTTATGCATGCTAGGAAAGCACTGTGCCCAATGAGCTAGATCCTCAACCCCCAAACTTCAGTTTTCATCAGTGCCTACAGCCTACACCTAAGTGCTGTGTCCACGGGGAGCATGTGGCAGCCTAGGAAGGCCAGCAGACTTCCTCTCATCTACAGCTTCTCACACCACGTGTGTGAGTCAGAAATGACTGGAGAGGCCTTCCTGACATGGCATGACTAGGACACTATTCTTAGGAACCTTGGTTCTCTTTAAAATGGCCCTCAGAAATCCACGCAGAAAACTAATCCAAAGCTGGGTGTAGCATTCCAAGAATGAATTCTAAAACTGCTGTGGCAGAGCTGCTTTCCGTACCGTTCTCGTTAGCAGAACTGTTGGTAGACTGAAGAACCAGCAGACGGTAACTCATAGTCAAAAAAGAAAGGGTTAAATGACTGGGAAGTACTAGCTAAGGAAAACTCTATCAGCTGACTAGTTCCTAAGGATGGTTGTCCTTCTGCAACCCCTCACCCACTCACAGCCACACCCTCAGGACTGCCTCAAGCAGCCTGCAGTGTTCCTCCAGAAAAGATACATGCTCCTTCACTGTGCACGGGCAAAACTCTGACACCATTGTCACTGGATCTCTGCTGTGAGTGTGTGCATACACATGAGGCCATGCTAGGAAGAAGCAAGCACATGTGTCCAAGTCAGAGGACAGCCTTATGGAGCTGGCTCTCTCCTTCCAGTCTTTACATGACTTGAACTCCGACTGCCAGTCTTATACATCAAAGTGACATGATGACCTACTAAGTCACCTCATAGGCCTGGTGTTCAGTTGTTCAGTGACACCAATCAGGTTTCTCTTCTTCCTCTGTCTGTCTCTGTCTGTCTGTCTCTCTCTCTCTTCTTCCTCCCTCCTTCCCTTTCTCCTTCCGTCCCTCCTTTTGTGTGTCTTTGTACCTGTGTGTTTATGTGCACGTGCTGATGTGTCATTTGTAGGTGTCAGAGGACAACTGCAGGAGTCAGTTCCCTCCTTCCCTAAGTATGTTCCAGGAGCTTAACTTGGGTAGCCAGTCTTGGCAGAAACTACCTTTACCAAATGAGTCATCTCACCAGCCTAGAACTGATAAGGTTTATGACTGCTGTATTCTGATCCCATTTTGAAAGTAATAATTTTTAGAAACTCATGGCATAGCTAATGGCCAACGGGAGAGCTGACCATCATTACTACCATAGCTTTGTCCCCCTTGGTCACCTTGACTCTGTGAGGTCCAAGATATACCTGGGTCTGCTACCTTCATAGGAAACTTCCCAATTTTTCCTTGGTCACTTTTTCATCTATTTCCTCATGGTCACACTCATGCTGAGATGCCATCTGTCTTTAATTGAGACTTGGAATTTAACCCTTTCTACTACAGCCCATGTTTACATGCTTAGCTAGTTTGTAGTCTAGTGGGATACAAAGAAGTTCCCAAAGTGGAGGATTTCTGTCTTACCTACTTGCCGCTGAATCTCAACTCCTCCAATGACTGCCAGTATACTACAGATACCACAAATAAATGAACAAACAGACCACTGCTAGCACCTCATATCAACACATTTCAACAGTGACCGTAGCAGTGGGCACATCCCAGGAAGGCTGAAAGCATCACTGAATCTGACCAGAGACTGGGACATCTGCCTCCTGTGTCAAATCCCTCTTTTTCAGACTCACTCTCCTTTTATCTCAATATTCATCTTACTGAGGCACAGCAGAAAGTGAACAAGAGGCTTCCTCTCCTTTTACATGCACAAATCTTCCAAGAATAGACATGCATTAGATAGTGAAAGACTCTGGGTACATGCGTAATTCACATTATTCCATTCTACCACCACTCCCTGTGCACCAGCTCCTGAGACTACCATTTCTTTCCCTCTGCCTCCTGAGTGTTTACAATGAACACTACAAGTACAATGATTTACAGTTTTCTAAAGGATGAACAAAAAGACTCAAGAATGTGAAAAATGTACCAATGCATTTAATGCTTAAAAGACAGGAAAGTACTTAAATCAACCTCAAAACAGCAGGCAAAGCAAAAGAAATGTCTAGAGGCAGAGGCAAACAGCAACTCTCAGGTGCCAAAGTATGTTTTCATCCTGTCTCTTGAAGGAAGTATCACTGCTGGGCACCACTCACTCCTGCCAAGGTTTCACACAACCAGAACCATGACTGCTCAGCTAACTCACTGGTCACATTCTTTAAAGACAAAGTTGCCCTTAGCTAAAGATTTATTAAATGGACACAGGCATGTGAGCACACATTCATAATCTGGGGAGACCAAGGCAGAAGGCTCAAGAGTTCAAAGCCAGTCTAACAACTGAGACAGCGACTCAAAACAAACAGCCAGGCTGTGGTGCACATGCCTTTGATCCTAGCACTTGGAAGACAGAGATCAGCAGATCTCTATACAGTTCAGGCCAGCATAGTTTATGGAGCTAGTACAGGACAGTCAGTGCTACACAGAGAGACTGTCTCAAAAAAACAGAAATAAATAAATAAATGAGATAAAAGTTCAAATCTGACCTTGCAAATGAAGTTTGTTTAAACCAATTTAAATACTCTGGCCTCAGCCTTTCTTCGTTTGCCCTTTCCACAGCTGTGGCACCTGAGTGGCTGCCTGAGAGGAACTACAGGACTTAAACACAGTCAAGCTCAGTTTCCACTTACTTAATAATCTAAATTGCTGTCAGGCCTCTTCTAATTAACTTAAAATCATAAATCATAAACATATATTTAAGAAAAGAATCCTCACCATTCATTTACGATTCTGCAGTCACTGAGTGTTTCTGTTTTATAGAATAGACCCCATTACATGTAAACTATATAACATTAATGATCTGTGTTCTAATATAAATGTTTGTGTTTAGCTATAAACCAATATCAGAAAAAAACCTCTTACTCTGCAGAAATGGTAGGCTTGTGTTCAGTTGCGATGAGCTGTCACTGATGTTCAGAGCTTTGTCTTGAGCCCGGGGAATCCAGCTGGGTCCAGCTGCCAAACGGTCCTCTTCAAGCAAAACAGCAACCACCTTTAAAAGACAAGTAAGCAGAGGCTGGAGAGATGGTTCAGTAATGAAGAGTACTCTCTTCCAGGGGGCCTGGGTTCAATTCCCAGCTACTACATGGTAGCACACAACTGCCTATAACCCCAGTCCAGGGTCTCTTCTGGCCTCTGCAGGACCAGAATGCGCACATATGCTTCACAGATATACAATCAGGCAACACCCATACACATAAAATAAAAAATACATTTTTAAAGAGAAAAACCACCCCAAAAACAAGCCATATTTCTTAAGACACTAACAGCATGCTATCCTTTGGTTAAAAAATACCTTTTATAGATTGCATTTCTACAAATAAACACTTGGCTCCACCATACTATAACTTTTTAAAAATAGTATCTTTTTGTATAATAATAGCAAACTAGTATAATGTCATAGTATGCCATTATTTCATATTACATGTTGTTTCTTTCATTAAATAAAATTAAAATTTCAGAGGAGGAGGCAGCCTGGACGTCTAATACCCGCAAGCAAACAAAGCTCTAAGGAGAAACACAGGCAACCATCATTCACTGACCCTAAGACAGCATTAAATGTCTGCAGTGGCTCTAACTAGGTCATCTCTAGAACTCAAAAAAAAACTTAAGAATTAGCAGAAATGGTCAAAGGAAGCAGGAGACATGACTCAAGGACTGGCAGGATTGCATTTAGGTTGGACAGAGATGTGCTGTAAACAGGAGCCCCGGAGCAGGGCTGCAGCCTCAGGAGCCCGGGAGCAGGGCTGCAGCCTCAGGAGCCCGGGAGCAGGGCTGCAGCCACAGGAGCCCCGGAGCAGGGCTGCAGCCTCAGAAACCCGGGAGCAGGGCTGCAGCCACAGGAGCCCGGGAGCAGGGCTGCAGCCTCAGAAACCCGGGAGCAGGGCTGCAGCCTCAGAAACCCGGGAGCAGGGCTGCAGCCTCAGAAACCCCGGAGCAGGGCTGCAGCCACAGGAGCCCCGGAGCAGGGCTGCAGCCACAGGAGCCCCGGAGCAGGGCTGCAGCCACAGGAGCCCGGGAGCAGGGCTGCAGCCACAGGAGCCCGGGAGCAGGGCTGCAGCCACAGGAGCCTGGGCTGCAGCCTCAGGAGCCCCGGAGCAGGGCTACAGCAGGCTCCTTAACCGATCCCTGTCACTGCCGAGTTTCCAGCTCATCTTCCTCTACACTGCACTGCACTGAGGACTCTCTTCTTACTAGTTCCAAGAACTTTATACTAAAACTAATAATACTAAATCTAATAATAATAACAAATATGTCAAGCCTAATCCTATGTCTAAACCACACACTCCTGTATATCTATGGCACTGAGGCAAACAAAGTAACTGGCAGACAGTCATAACAGTCTGATAAACAGGCTTGATCCAAATCAGCCTGTCAAGGCTTAACATTATTAGGCTGTCTGTGCCTGCTCCATATTGAATTCTATGTTTACATAAAAAGTCTGAGACAACATAAAGATTAGAACATCAACTTCACATCTTAATATATTAGAAATTACCAATGTTAGTAGGTCACACCTATTTTAAAAAGCTCTGTGATTGTGGAGAGCTGTGACATTACAAGTCACACACAATCCTCTTAGGCCATCGTTAGGCCTCCTGAAAGCCCTTCACTGCCCACCTCTATGTTCATCCTCAGGACTAAGACTGTCATCAGGCAGTGCCAGAGGCCTCCAGCACAGACTACCTCACACTGCTGTATCCCTCCTACCACTTTTCTCACAACCTATCTGAAAAGTGCTTTGATTTAAGATTCTCTCTTAATCGGTAACTAAAAACTTAGCGGAAATGGTCACCATGTTGAAACATGGTATTTAGGATAACCTAAGCCCATGTGCCCAGGCCAAAGTCACTGGGCTGCAACAAAAACGTTTGTATTCCCTTTGAGATGCTGTGTTTTCTTACATCAACGAAAGATCTTTTTCTTTTAGAAATGTATACCTAAATACATAGAGAAAGTAAAGGTATGATGATTAGGATCACCAGGAACAAAGAACTGATTTTTAAGCCACAATGACAACACAATGAAACCTGAGCACTAACACCTAGAAGAGGACATGCAGCACAGAAATTACCTGGCATGCTGCCCGGAGAAAGTTAGACAACCTCGGAGTGTCAATCTTCGGTACAACTGTGACATCAGAGAAGTCTTTTTCTTCACTACCTAAAATACAGGTTTATTAAGCCAATAAAGTCAACTCCAAAACAGTGATGCTTTTCAAATCACAGTATTCAAGCAGTGCCGCAGATACGGAGAACCCTAGAGAAATGTCAGGACACTGCACGACTTCCTCTCCATCTGCCTGCGGCTGTTTCCCAATCTCACGCTTTTTAACAGTGAGTTCAGAAGCGGAGTCCTCTTCAACTGCCACGGGGAATGCACTAAAATGAACCCGTGTGTTTGGTGTGAGTTTTAGGTTACAGGTCAAGCATCTACAGGTCATCAAAGATGAGAAGTCTGCAACACTTATGGTCTGGGGAGCTGGCAGTAAGAGAAACCAACCCTGGAGCTTTCATATGGTAAAGCTATTCCTTGCCATACAGACAATTCCTTTAATAACATTTTTTTAATGGTCAATGAGTAATGTAAGTTCTGTGTGAACAGCTGCAGATGCCTGTGTCGTAGAGACTGCTGAGCTGCACTGATGGAACACATCTTCAAACTGCACTTCAAAATGAAAACACACTGATGAGAACAGACTGCCATTCTCAGAGCAGTCTGTCCTGTAGGTGCACTGTGAAGTTCTCTGGTGAGTATTTGGAGCACAGTATCTTACCCACAGCATTACAAATCCTGCTGGGGGGGGGGGGGGTGTCAGACCAGGGTTCAGGCCAATTTAATGATTCCCTGTGATTCAGCAGCTCTGATCTCATTCATGAAGTAATTGGTTTTTTCAAAGGAATACTGAAAGGGTACTTCCATGGTCATATACTAACAACCTCATCAAAAAGAACACAGGGATAAAAGGAGTTACATAAAAACAAAACAAATCAAAACATACTGTAAAGAGAGTAGACATTCAGCCAGTTACCTCCAGATACAACAGTGCCTTCTCCTGGGTGTTGGGTCCATACTTCCCTGGTTTCTATATCTTCAGTCTGAATGTCTCTCTCAACATTATCTTCATTGTACTGAACATATGCCTTAAATACAAAAGTAGCTTAGAATTAACATCTAGTTTAAATTTCAAATCAATTTGCCATTATTGAAAAATAAAAGCAACCACACTTTTACCACTCCTGGGCATATACCCAGAGGATTCCCTATCATGTAATAAGGATACATGCTCTACTATGTTCATAGCAGCCCTATTTATAATTGCCAGATGCTGGAAAGAACCCAGGTATCCCTCAACAGAAGAGTGGATGCAAAAAATGTGGTATATCTACACAATGGAGTACTATTCAGCCATTAGAAACAATGAATTCATGAAATTCTTAGGCAAATGGATGGAGCTAGAGAACATCATACTAAGTGAGGTAACCCTGACTCAAAAGGTGAATCATGGTATGCACTCACTAATAAGTGGGTATTAACCTAGAAAACTGGAATACCCAAAACATAATCCACACATCAAATGAGGTACAAGAAGAAAGGAGGAGTGGCCCCCTGTTCTGGAAAGACTCAGTGAAGCAGTATTCGGCAAAACCAGAACGGGGAAGTGGGAAGGGGTGGGTGGGAGGACAGGGGGAGAGAAGGGGGCTTGCGGGACTTTCGGGGAGTGGTGGGCTAGAAAAGGGGAAATCATTTCAAATGTAAATAAAAAATATATCGAATAAAAAAAATAAATGATTAAGTCAAAAAAAAATTAAAGCATCCTTGGGGCTGGGATAAGGTTAGCCTGTGGAGACTTTCAAACATTAACTGATGTGGGAAAACCCTGTCTAAAAGCAGCTGACACAATTCCTTCGCATGGATCTTGAACTGATAAAAATCGGAGAAAATGAACTTAGTGCGACTACGCACACAGCTATTACTCTGCTCTTCTGACTGCAGATGTAACATGGCAAATTCTCTCAGGCTTCTGCTGCTGAGATTTGCCTGCTAAGATAGGCGGAAACCTGGACTCCTGAGCAAAAATTCCTTATCCCCTAAGTTACTTTTGTCAGGGTATTTTTTTTTTGGAAAAACATAAAAAAAAAAAAAAAACAGACAAAGGCACCTGTCATCTGTACCAATCATTTATTATGCTCCAAGAGGCTATCTTAGACTTTGTATCCTTTGAGTTTATGAGTTTATGAGTTATCAAGTTATGAAGCATACACTTTCTCCTGACTACTGCCCTCTTTCAGAAATTCAGTAAGGAATGTCTTACTGCCAATTCCAATTCTAATATTGCAGAGTAGACACAAGGCACATGCATTCATAATATACTTTCATTTTATCACTTCAGTGACACATCTTTTACTAACCTGCTTGGTATTCTTCTTCCCAAAGTTCCTAATGTACATGTCATACTCATTTACTGGTGGTAGGTCCAAGAGGGAAAAAGTGAACGAAAAGTCTAAGTCAATAAGCCGGAGCAACTTTGTACTTCTTGTCCTTTAAAACAAATTGGAAACAAAAAAAAAAAAAATCAATTGAATAACAGACTCAGGGACTTGCAGGAGTGTATATTTTAGGGTCACATGTAAGTAATTAAGAGTGAGTCTAAAGAATTCACTCTTTATCCAACAATTATTTTAAGTAATTAAACAGAGTTAAGGGTATAACTCAGTGGCCAAATGCTTTCTAAACCTACACAAGACCCCACATTAGAGCCCTAGGAGAAAAGGAAAAAACAAGTACAAATAAAAACAGGCAGCAAGTAATGGTGGGAGCATATCATTAGCCAGTAAGTGACTGGTCCCCTGCAGTGCATTGAGGCTGATAGTCATAATGTATGTATACTAGAATCCCATGGCCAGCAATTCACTTTTTTCATGATATATTGTGTTGGCTAGTAGGATGACATTCTGTGCTATCAGCCACTATAACAGCCAGGTTTTCAGCCTATGTTCTCCTAGCTACAGTGGCCTATTCCCACAGGAAACAAGCTCCTGACAAACACCAGAAACCCCAGACACTCGGTGTCCTCTTGCTTCACAGACTTCATTCCCAACTATTTATATTGCTCTCTCCCTAAAGGTGATGATGATGAGTACCAAGTTATGAAGCACACACTTTCTCCTGACTACTGCCTTCTTTCAGAGGTCATTTCCAATTCTAATATTGCCCTGGATTCAATGTAAGTATCCCCAGTCACCTCCCCTGACTCTAATACAGGCTGAGCAAGAAAACTGCTCTTTATTTCTTCCACTTACCAGTACTCCCACATGGCTGTGTTTAATACATATGGATGGGTGACGAATCCTCCCAGAATCACAGTATTAAGTCACTTGTTCTCACGTGGCTCCTCTCCTGTCCTCCTGCACTCACTCAGAGGCCTCACAACCGCTGTCACTTTTACATCACCTGATTTTCTGGCCATCCGGCAACTTTCTCCTCACTCCCTTCAATCCTGCCTCAAGATTTCCTGCCATGGAAGAATATTCCACATCTTCTCCTCTGTAGGTGGCTCAAGACAGGGCTCAGCTTCCTGTTTCCACACCTTTAGCTGCTCCAGCATTAGCCACAGAAAATCATCCTTTCCCTACTGCACAACAGCTACAACACAGTCAACGTCAGTGTGCCCAAGCCTGGTGCTCCCCACCCTGTACTTAGTAAGCATGAGTTCTCATGCTAAGAATACAGCATGATAACTGGATTCTGTAACTAACACTGGCATCTGGGTTAGAAAGTCAAACCTCTAATTTTTTCTCTCCTTCAATAATGTCTTCACTACTCTTGAGTCTTAGTATTTCTATGTAATTTTCAGAATCTGCTTTCTGAAAGATATGAATTCACAGATGCCCTTATGGGATTTATAATAGAAAGGCATTTTTTTTTTGTTTCCTAAGACTCAATAATATATGCTACATATCTCTGTGAAAGCCTAATGCAATCATGTTTATCTGGAATCTATTAATAGGTGAAAATTTAATGGCTAGTACAGAGAAATACAACTGACTGTCATAAATTTTTATGCAATATCTTTGCTTAATTCATTCATTATTCACACTCAATATATTTTAGTTTCAGATATAGATTTTAAAATTTTATGTATATAATCATGTATCTAGTAAAATATATTTTTCCAATACATATAATTTTATTTGTTTTCATCTAATTAGACTGAAGTAAAAGTGGTGGATTCCACACCCACCTTTAGAGCTGAAAAGCTTCACCAGAACATATGAAACTACTTGTTGAATTTTTATAAAAATATTCTTATTGGATAAAATTCCACTCAGTTCTAATTTGCTAAGATTTATTTCACTAAGTGTTGACTATGTTGTTGTTGTTACATGTATTTGCTGTTCTGGTAAGGTGATGGATGACATAAATTGATGTTAACCCAACCTTATGTTCCTAATTCCTAGGTGTTACTGATTTGGGGTGTCACTGTGTAATGGATGACTAGATTTAGGGATACTAAAGTAGCTAATGAAGCCCTGTAATTCTTGACATGTCAGGAAACATGAGTCTGCGTCTCTGCTGAAACAGACATCCAAATGAGTTATCATTTGACTGTCTGGGCTGCCCTGCAGCGTCTGTCTGTGATGGTGTCTGGGGCATTGACATCTCAGTTACTGAGATAACTACAGTCTTTCGGCCCACAGTGAGGCTGTATAACCCAAAAAGACTGGTGTTCAGGTAAGACACAGGGCATACAAAGTCTGGATTCTCACTGTCCATTCAGGAGTCAGCATCCTCTTCTGCCTTTGGGCATCAGAACTCCAGACTCTTGAGCATTTGGACCCCAGATGTAAGGACCAAGAGTCCACCAGCTCTCACCTTGTGTCTGGTCTAAGAATTACACCACCCATTTTCTTTGATATCAGGCTTTCAGACCTAAATGGAGCCATACTATGAATTTCTCTGTTTTTTCATTTGGGTAGCCTTTGAGGTACTTCTTGACCCATGCAATGAAGTGAGACAAAGCCCCTAAACAAATTATGTCCCTAACCCCCACCATCCCCCAGCCACCACCACCCCCACCCCCTGCTCTGTATACATACACACACACACACACTTTTCATTTTCATAGTCATAAAATTTTTGAGTCAAAGTCTGGCTAAGCCTCAGAAAAAAAAAATTCACAAGTTGGAAATGGGACCCATGTTTCTATTCTCTGGAATCTGTGACAATAGGAGATGTTTAGAAGAGTACAGACTATGTCTGTACTTTACCTTGAGGGAAAAAGTAATTTACAAATTAAACTTAACAAATGCATGACAGCCTAAATCTTCTCCTGCTATTTTCATCTACTGTGATGAGCTGTACTTTTCTAAGGTTTACTCAGTTCACCTAGATCTTTATTGGCAATTATTCACATAATCTTATTTAATGTTTGCTAGATCTGCAGAAATGTGCTCTTTTCCACTTTTACTATCTGTGTCTTTGTTTTATTGTACTTGATCAAGACCTACAATAGAGTTTATAAATTTATTCCAAGAATAATTTTGGCTTTGTTGAATTTATTGGAAGTATTTTCAATTCTACACATTCAATTTTTCATTTTTTGTTCTTACTTTTTTTTTCACTCCTTTATAATTTTAGTTTCTGCCTTTCCCAGGCTCTTGGTGCCTGTTTGGATCTCTGAGATTCAGCCTTTTCTTTCCCAATGTGTTTCTGCTGGTGTAGAACCAGCACACCCCACAGGAGGTCTGCAAATGCTGGCTTTCTTTCTCACTATTAAAAGTACCATGTGGGCCTGGGTATGGCTCAGTGTGCTTGCCCAGTACACACGGGGCCCATCTGAGCACCTGGGCAGAAGCACCCAAGACGGAAAATTTAAATTCTCAGGCTGGAGAGATAGCTCAGCAGTTAAGAGAACTCTTCCGCCGGGCGGTGGTGGCGCACGTCTGTAATCCCAGCACTCTGGGAGGCAGAGGCAGGTGGATTTCTGAGTTCAAGGCCAGCCTGGTCTACAGAGTGAGTTCCAGGACAGCCAGGGCTACACTGAGAAACCCTGTCTCAAAAAAAAAAAAAAAAAAAAGAGAACTCTTCCAGAGGGCTCAAGGTCAATTCCCAGCGACTACAAGGTGGCTCACAACTATCTATAAATGCCCTCCTATAGCATGTAGGCATAATGTAGCTAAAACACATACATAAAATAAACAAATCTTTAAAGGAAGAAAGGGAAAGAGGAAAGGGGAGAGAGAGAAAGAGAGAGATTGTAGAAGTTGATTCTCTCCTAATTTCTTCTTTTTCCTTTTGATTTTTTCTTATGGTTCACAAAGAAGTATAATGTTTAATTCCCAACTTCTGGAAATATTCTAATTGACTTTTTCTTGATTTGGAGCTTAATTCCATTATGATCAAAGATAGTCTACATCACTTTGGCCCATTGATAAATGACTGTTTAAATGTTACAAAAGTCTACCATATTTTTATCTGCACTAAATTTCTATCACCAAAAATAGAAGTGTGTTAAAAAAAATTATCTGACTGTGGGCTGAAGAGATGGCTCAGTGATTATGAAAATTTGTTTTTCTTGCAGAGAACCCAGATTCAACTCCCAGTACCAACATGGTAGTTCACAACTGTCCATAACTCAAACACACTCTTCTGACTTCTACGGATACCAGGCAAGCATGTGGTGCATAGATATATTAACAAAATACATTTCATTTTCTACTGACAGCATAACTTTTTTCTATTGAATCACTGGTCATTCTCAATCATTTCTCAGGGGAAAGAAAGCAAGACAAAAAGCTTTCTTCTTCCTCACCTCTTACCCTGCTTGTAACATTTCTCTGCCGCTCCGGCTGCTATGGTTCAGTATGCCTGATCACACTATCACAGACATAGTGGGAGGGCAGATTTAAATGTTATGGTCCCAGCCACTGCAGAATCAGCTTTAACTCATTTGAAAGAATGCTGTGAGGTGAGTGCTCCAGGGTTCTCACACACATTATTCAAACACTAAATATATTAGTATTTCCCCACACTCAGCCATCCAGGCACTCAGGCCAGGAACGCATGGCTAAAGCCATAGTTGAAAGGAGTTCAAAGGAGCCTAATTAATGCTTGAGCGGGTGGCAGACCTTGGTTATCACTTACATGGTGATAGTTTTGCAGGTGTACATAATAGAACTGTTGGGTCGTGGAAGCTTCAACCTTTATTTTAAGAGATCAGTACCACAGAGCGACAGTGCTAGCAAGATTCTGGCCACCAGACATCTAAATGTATGATTGCGATTCTGTTGCAGTCAAAACAGACCATGGGCTCCAGTGCTAAGCCCACAGTAGTCAGCCATAAATGTACTGCAGTCATTAGCTAGCAAGCACCTTGCACACAAAGGGTGCAAACTAATCAGACTAACCAATGAACACAAAGAATTGTAGTAGTAGTGAAAAAAGCTGACCAGGATAGGAATACAGCTCAGCAGGAGCGCGCTTGCCTACTACTCAAAATATTGGGTTCAATCCCTAAATAATTTACCTAAACAATCAGCAATGAAAATAGAAATCTCTAGTTTTAAGGTTATGTTGACAAGAAGTACATAAATATGCACTTACACAAAGCTACAACTAAGATTAGCTCAATGATAGAACACCTGGCCTAAAGTACACAAGGCCCTGAGTTTCATACACATACACACACACTTGCAGCAAATTCTTCATATACCTACTTTTGCTTGAGGGCCTGACTCCGACTCTTCTGACGATGTGAGGCTGTTGCAAAATCCACAAAAATTCCACAAACAGGGGTTCTAGAAGTGGAATCATTTTCATCTATGTAAGAAAAATAAAATCCATTTTGTGCCAATGAAATAGTTCCTTCAAGGAAAAAACCTACAATTATAGTCATATATAACAATCACATTTGACAATTTTTATTGAAATTGATAAATCACACCAATAAGAATTTAAGAAATGCAGGTGTGGTGGTGCACACCTTTAATCCCAACACTTGGAAGGCAGAGGCAGGCAGATTTGTGAGTTCGAAGCCAGCCTGGTCTACAGAGTGAGTTCCAGGACAGCCAGGACTACACAGAGAAACTCTGTCAATAAAAAAAAAAAAAAAAGAATTTAAGAAATATTTATGAATATATGCACAAAATATAGTTTCCTATCATTATATGGGGGGGGGGGGAAGCAAATTCACCTGTGGTCTCGTTTCTGAGCCTCCATTTACCTAAAGTCTATTGTGGCCTGAAAGTTAGTAATGAGTAATTCCAAAGTCAAAGTCAACAGTTGATAAGAATTGAAGTGCATGCTGTTCTGAGTAGCTTGATAAATCTCCCAATGTTTTGTCTCAAACATGAACCATCCCACAGTTTGGTATAGGCAGGCTGTATGTGCTCCCTGCCACCAACGCAGTCATTTACCCTGACAGACACAGCTGTCATATCAGCTTTCTTGGTGTCACAGTGATAATACTCAAGGAACCCCTAATTATCCCTAAAGGGCAGGAAAATAATATGGAGCCATTAGTACTTTCCTCTAGGACCAGCAGATGGCAGAGCAAATAAAGGAACTTGCCTACAAGCCTGATAACCTGAGTTGATCCCTAGAACCCACAAGATGGAAAGAACCAACTCCAGAAAGTTGTCCTTTGACCCCAACATGAACACCATTACAAACACATACTCACATATGTGTGCGCGCACACACACACACACACACACACACACACACATTAAAAATTTAAAGGAGCTTCACTGAAATAAAAAGATGAATGTCCTCAATTTAAGGAAATAAAAAATTCTTGAGGCTGCTAAGATCAATGGTAAAATAAGAAATTCATGCTGCATTTGCTGCAGCACCGTAACCTGCAGAAGTTTCCACACCACTGCATGATGGGAACCTAATTAAGAGGAGAAGGCACTATGCTTGTGTTGACAGACAAGAACAGAACATGTGCTCAAACTGACTGCACAGTGTTGCATCAGAAAACACTTAGGGGACTAGAGATCATGACGTGCTTCAGCCTTTGCTGCTCTTGCAGAGGACATGGTTTGGTTCCCAGCACTCATGTGTCATCTCATAATTTCTGTAACTCTACAGAATCTGATAGCTTCTTCTGACCTCTGAAAGTACCAGTACACACAGGGTGTATATGTATATATATGCAAGATACTCATGTACATATAATAACCTGTTCAGGTAGCACTTAGGCAATGCAGGCTTAAGCAGGGGTCCCCCTCACCTGCAGGGAAAGAAGTTCACTACAGAGGAAGGGCAAGACCTGAAGCAATTCTTCAATTGCAATGAAATCAGGGTCTTCTGAAAGATGCCAGGTAGAAGCTACGTTCACAAGGCTATGGAGATGCAGGAGTAGCCTAGCTATATCCCAGGGCCCATGTTACTCATCTCAGTTTAGCTCGTCACTCCATCATTGCCCATCAACACAAGATGAGTAATCAGAGGACCATAAAATATTTTAACTAAGCAAACCACACCCAGCTAGCTTTGGTTACAGCAGACTGCTGTGATTGTTCTCCGTTACCCTCTCTGGCAAGCAATATTCTACCAGGGTTTCCTCCAAGTTCCTGCTTGTTCCTGCCTTGACTTGTATGGTCTGTGATGGACTGTGACCTGGACATGTACAGCAGATAAATTATCTTCTGCCTTAAGATGCTTATAGTCTCATTATTATATAGCAACAGAGAGGAAATTAGAATAGTGCTCAAGGTCACACAGCTAGTCAATGCCAAAATCAAGATCTAAAACTCCATGAGCACCATTAAACTTCCCAAGTTGCCACCGACTGTACAGAACGTGGCTTTGTCTCTGTACACACCCTTCTCTCCCATCCCCTTGTAATAGCTTAATACTGAGAGGCCAAAATCATAGTTCTTCTTTTCTCAGAAGCAATGTGTGTGCGAGTGACCAATGAATCTTGCCAACTGGGCAAAGAGATCATGTCAAGCATAAATGTAGGAAATGAAATGTAGGTTGTTCATGGATACATTATACAGACCTAAGTAAATACACTGCCACACCACTCTGAGGCCACAGTACCAGTACCTGGGTACCACTGTACAGTACCAATCCACACAGTAAAAAGACTAGGTCAGGTCCTTCCTTCTGCCAGGCCCATTAGCCCAGGTCTCAAAGGAGTACTTCTAGCTATCAACTTCTAGAACACCAACTATCCACACTGCCCAATAGTTTGCTACCTCTGCAGTAGGCACACATGTGATTGCTGATTACTCTTCTAGTTGCATTATTACACTGCACTAATAACTAATTTCTATTAACTTTATTCATTGTGGACTACAAGATCTTACTGCAGGGGGTTTGGGCTACATGATAGCAGACTTGCTCCATGAGGCAGGTGATAGGCCTTGCTAGCTCCACAGAAGCCCAAGGACACTGTACAAAATAGAGAGCAGCCCTGTGAGGTGGCCGGTAGGCCTGAGATGGCATTCACAGCATGTCGGGAAGCCTCATACTGACTACTGAACCTTTTCCCAAGGAATTTCCTTTTATGAAATTATAATTCTCACTTGATGAGACTTCAAGGAGGACATTACCAGAGGAACAAGGACACACCTACAGGCTGCACAAGAGGCTGCTAGCGGTGTAGAATAATGTGCATGGCTGTGTATGGGGGACAGCTCATTTCAGTTCATAGCCACCATTACCAAAGCTCACAGAACATGTTTCCCAGCTACAAGCATCCTGTGCATACCTGCCCCAGGCTCCTTTGTATACTCCGTCCGACTTTGCTTCTGAAACATTTTCAAAGATAACTCGCCAACCCTTTCATTCTCTGCACTGATCGCCTTTTGAATTTCCTGTATTTCCCTCTTCTGGGCCAGAGGAAGTTCTTCAGCTCTTTCTTTAACTTCATGCTCATTATTGCTGTCATCGTCTCCATCGCAGACCTCGAAGTCATCTTCATAATCCTGCAGACAAGAGGAAAGATTGTGCAGCCTAAGGCCAGTGAGCTGACGCCCATGTACAGCAGAACAGTACAGTTTATAATTTAAAATAAGCCAAACTCTTATAGCTAAGGGAGATATTATAATTCACTGATTTTAATGTTGCTGGATTGTAAATTTATAATATACTGCTGCCTTTGTTTTTCTGAAAATAAACCACAGGATATAGGACCAAGTATACTAGTAAGTATTAATAATGTATAAACTTTGTGCTAAGATTGTGAAGGGTTACATGTACTTATAGTTACATACACACATAAATGTTTGAATACAGTGCACTTAAAACGGGGTTAAACTATACAACGTCTTAAGCACCGGTAGGAATATAGCAAGCTTTGCACATCAGGCCTTACCAGACGTGGACAAGAGAGAAAATAATTACTACACATGCACTAATTTTTAAGACCAAATTGTTAAACTGAGAAAAATTTAAATCTGAGACATACCACAAAATCATCTTCTAAGTTGGGCAAGTATTCATCGGCCCCAGCAGTCTCTAAATCGATGTCTTCTTTTTCAGGTTCCTAGAAGCAGAAGTTGAACATGAAACAAAACAAACAAAAAAGTCAATCTACCGTAAACTTAAATATTGCAAAGAAGTTGGACATATATGTTTTCTAGGGTTCGTGAGATGCTGATTTAAAATTATTTATAAAACATAACAATTTAGGATTATTTTGAGAGATACCCTTGTAAGAACACACTACATTTTACAAAAAACTAAAAAGGTTTTAAGCTTTCACCAAAAACAATATAAATGTTTGAAAGGTGTTTATTCTATAACGAACATTATACAATATATGCGTGACCGATATAGAACAACTGTTTTCAGGTTTCATAAAAGCAGCAGTTCGAAGTGCTGGAGAATGAGTCACTATAGTTGCGTCTCTGAAAACATCAGCAACTGGACTGACGAAGCCAAGTATACACAGGAAGAAAATAGAAGCTTGGTGATCAGCAGATATCTATATATTTTATTCTTTTTTCTAAACCTATTTACCAATTCTGATTCAAACTGCTTTATAACTGGATTACTTAATTTCTCCTTGAAAAGTACCATCTTCAGAAGATTTTCAATTTTCTGTTAACAGCTGGGTGTGATAGCAAGCAGCAGCAAGCTAGGCTGATTGGAAGATGGAGGCAGAAGGGTCACTGGAAGCCAAACCTGTAGACCAGCCTGCACAAAACAGTGAGACCTCATCTCAAGAGGTGAGGGGCCGTACTTGTACCACATGACTACAATTATTACTCTCCCTCTACTGATTACAAAGTATTGACTTAGGTCATCTATGCCACAACCACTTCATTAGACCGAGAAGATTTACAATATTTATAAAGCACATCTCTGACTATCATGAAGATGTGTCCAAAGAGTCGAGGTCAACTACGGAAAAGGCAACCCTAAGTGAGGGTGGCACAGCCGCTATGCTAGTGGCCTCAGAAGCCTGTAGCACAGGCCAGTGCTCTCCCTGACATAATGAACTGCAACCTCTAAGAATATGAGCCAAATAAACCTTCCTCTCTTATGTCTGATGCTTTGTTATAGTAACCTTAAACCAACAGGATATTAGACAGTAAATCTGAACATTATTCGGCTATACTGAGCAACGTTCAGGATGAGTATGAAGGCAATACCATGGAACGATACCTTCGATTCCCTTTTCTTGTGCTCTTCTTTAGAAGATCTCTCTTTTTTATCCGTGTGACTTCGGCGCCTCTCCTCATCATAATGCAGTCCTTCCTTGTGCCGCTTCTCTCGGTGTCTGTCCTCCACTTCCCTGTCGGAGAGCGAGCTCCCCTTCTCCTTAGAGTGCCTCTCCCTTTTCTCCCGTGTGCTGCTTTTCTCTCTGTGCTTCTTCTCCCGATCTGTATCTTTCACCTTCCTGTGCTTCTTTTCCCCTTCCTCCTTGTACAGCCAGTAGTTGAGGGGATTCTCCTTACTGTCTCCATACTGCAGCTATAAACCCAACAGAGAAATCTATGTGAGCTAAGGGATCACCACATGCAGTGCTCTCTGTGTAGTACAGTGATGTGTGCTGCCTATGTGTAATACAGTGACGTGTGCTGTCTGTGTGTATTATAGTGATGTGTGCTGCCTGTGTGTAATACAGTGACATGTGCTGTCTGTGTGTATTATAGTGATGTGTGCTGCCTGTGTGTAATACAGTGACGTGTGCTGTCTGTGTGTAACACACTGACATGTGCTGCATGTGTGTATTAGAGTGAAATGGTGCTATCTATGTATATTACAGTGAAAGAAAATCACAGTGGGCAATCTGTCTCCCTAAAATCCTTGATCCAGAAGAAGAAGAATCCTCATTGACACCAATCAAGCACTACAAAGCAAGATCATCTAAGCCTAGATGTCCTCTGAATTAAAAATTGTCCATACTCCTCGGGATGAAGGGCTGGACATCTGTGTTAGGCTTGCTCTCCTGCCTGTCACTGCTGTGAGGCACTGTGAACCTGAGGAATTGCAGCCATGTGAAAGGCTGAGGGGGCTGTGGGCCTTGTCTTCCTCTTCCGCCCTCCCCCCTCTAATCCCTGAATGGGGTGTGAGTAGCTTTGCTCCACTGAGCATTCCTACAGTGTCCTACCTCTCTACAACAGAGACAACCAGGCATGGGCTGAAGGTTCCAATTCTGTGAATCAAAGTCAACCTTTTTTTTTACATATGGAATTCCTTGCATATTCTATTATAGTGGCAGAAAAGCAATACAGACATACAACAAAACAAACAGCATCTGCCTTCGTTGTTTCTCCACCACATTCTTAATGTGTTCCCTCACCTTTAGCTCCATAGCCCTGTAGTCCCTGCTACAGAGACTTTGTGACTTCTTTAGGACACCAGCCCCTGTGGTGAATGCCAGCAGCGTGATGCTGCTGTCTCCATGTAGTAACATGGCCTGACACTGTCTCTTAATTGTTGTTCATTTGCACACAGACAAGGAGCCAAGCAAGGAAAGGCTATGATTTAGTCATCTTCTCATCCCAACACAACCGCCAAAGTTCAGTGAGTCACTCGTGACACAAGTCACAGCCATCATTATGATGGTACTCCAGCTCTGACTCCATCTAGGAGCCTTCAAGGCAGGCTCCAAGCAAGCCTGGCTTGGTCCAGCACAGCAGAGGCTCACACCACGCCCAAGTCGTGCCTTGACTCTCTGGGTTCCTTCCACCCAGTCTAGAGACACAGAAGAGTCTCTGTACTCTCCTGCCTTGGTTCTCCTCAACTCTAGCCCACCCTGTTTATCTCTGTCAGGAGAGCATTTCTAGAGAACTATGTCCGACTGAGGCCCTCAGCTTTAAAAGCAGATCACTACCTAAGATCACTTGTCAAATAAACTATGGGAATTAAAAAGCTAAGTCTAAAGGACCTTTCCTTTACAGACCCATAACAAAACCCAGACAACTATTACATCACAACTATTACATGAAGTAGAAAGAGGATTTGTTAAGCATTCTGTACACCAAAGGATTGACTTATCCATGTCATAATTTGCACTTACTTGTAAAAATAAAAGATCCCTCAATTAAATTAAAAAAGCGACATAAATGCCTAATAAAGAGTTAATTTTTTAATGTAAACTTAAGGCTAGCCACTATAAGGTGTGTTACACAAGTGGTAATTAGTGAATGGTGGTTTACTTCCATAAGTACTCACCAACATAAGGTACAAGAGGAATTCATTCTAATGTTCTTTAGCCTAGGATGATTTAAAAAAAAAAAAAAAAGTGGTGTCCTGGCTAGTCTGGTGTCAACTTGACACAAGGTGGAGTCATCTGAAAGGAGGGAACCTCAATTGAGAAAACACAGAATCCAGCTGTAGGGTATTTTCTTAAGTAGAGCTTGATGAGGGAGAGCCCAGGTCATTGTGGGTGGTGCCATTTCTGGGTTGGTGGTCCTGGGTTCTATAAGCAAGCAGGCTGAGCAAACCAGTAAGCAGCACCCTCCATGGCCTCTGCATCAGCTCCTGCCTCCAGGTTCCAGCCCCGCGTGAGCTTCCTCCTGATTCCTTTAGATGATGGACTACAGTGTGGAAATGTAAGCCAAATAAACTCTTTCCTCCCCAAGCTGCTTTTTGGCCACTGGGTTTCATCACAGCAATAATGACCCTAAGACAAAATGTCTTAAGTGACACACATGCCAATCATTGTATTGTGGAAATTAAACACTACATGTATACACTGAAGTGTCACACTGTGCCCTTTAAGTATGTATAATTATTACATGTCAATTAGAAGTTTAAAATGTATTTTTAAAAAAGAAAGTGTCCAGAAGCTTCATTTCCTTCTTCCATTAGCCCAGTGTTCCCAAACGCTCTGCTGGCTTGGGCCTGCGAGCATTACCTTTCTTTCTCTGTATCTTCTTTCTCTGTCTTCATCTATTCTGTCAGAGTCTTCATCTCTCCTTTCTCTTTCCTCAGTTCGTATTTTACTTGCTAAAAAAACAAAAACAAAATACAACAGCATATTTTTAATAGTCACAAATTTTATCTTACCAAGAAGACCACCTGGTAACTTGCTGTAGACTTTGCTATTGCACATATGCTCATTAATTTATATTGCAAGACATTCCTCAAGTAAAACACATTCTCAAAACCCAAGAGTAACAAGTGCCAGTACCTAAACTTAAAGTGGAAGAGCAATATGGCAGGCTCAGAAACAGACACAGTTCTTCCCCTCTCCCAGTGTGTTACTGAGACAAGCGGGTAAATGTCTCTGTTCCCCTGGAAGTAGAGAGCAAGCAGCCTCACAGATAGCATCTGACAGGAAGCTGAAACCTATTAGGTGGTTGCGGCTGAGAGGGTGAGTCACCGTCACCATGGTGGTGTTGACGTCCAAGGACTACCAAGTACAGACACACCAGCTATCACTGACACCTCATTGGCTTACACTTACAAAAGCCCAAAGGGCAGGGCTTAAGAGTAGCCTTTGCCTACCACAACACGCCTGAGTTTATCCCCAAATCCCCAACAAGGCAATAAAACTAATACTTTGGTGGAATACTTAAGTGCTTTATTTTTGTTTATTCACAGAGATTTAAGATTTACTGAGATATTAAATTTAAAAAAAAGAATTTCAAAAATTAAAAACACTAGTAAATCCTAGTTTCCTTTGTTGAATTTTTTTTAACGTTCATACTAACAAGCATGGACAATAAGAAACCGTGGCTTTCTGTGTCCTACAGCCAAAGGTAAAGTATCCATGAAACCCTTAGAGAAAATAAACGACGAACTGAAAGGAAGACTGTTCAAACAGTGAGAACTTTTAAACAAAATACAGGCCAAGAAAATGGCTCAGTGAGTAAAAGCACCAGCCAGTCAAGCCTGACAAACCCAGAGCCCATGTATGCTGGATACAGCTGCACACCTTTATAATCCCAGCATTCCTACAGCAGGATGAGCGGGAAGAAAAGTAGAGTCAGCCAGCTAGCCTGAAGGACAGAATGTGGCAGAAAGTGACCCCATCGCAATGGGGAAGGCAAGATCCAACTCCTGAAAGTTATCCTCTAACCTCCACTCAGAGTGTGGCACACATGTGTAAACACACACACACACACACACACACAACCAGTCAAGTGACTGAGCAAGCAATCAACAGCTTGCTAGAAAACTAACAAGCAGCCTGGGTGACACTATAGGTGGAGTCCGTGAAGCAGAGACATACCTGTGTGACCTTTCTTTTCCATTTTCTCCAGCATCTGCCGGCCACGCATATCCCGACCCAGAAGGTCGTGGTAAGCCATGGACTGCCTGAGCTCTTCTTTCCTGGCCCGTCTGTCTTTCTCCCTCTCTCTGTCCTTGCCTCGACTGTGAGCCTTCTCTGCTTCTTGGTCTCGATGTCTCTCTCTTAGCTTGTCTCTCTCACGGTCTTTCACATCTTTCCTCCTTTCCTTGTGCCTCTCCCGGTCCCTCTCCCCACGGGGATGTTCCGTGGAGGTGTACAGGTCTCTCTCAGATGTCTTCTCCTTGTGCCGGGCCTCTCGATCTGGGTCCCTGCTCTTGTGCTCTCTGTATTCAGGAGTGCCCAGCTCTGAGTCCTTGTGCATCTTCTTTTCTCTGAGTTTCTTCTCTTCCTTGGGACTACCCGATTGTCCAGCCTAGAATGACACAGGAAGATCTTCCATGACTATGAAAGCACATGGGCATTTACTGTCACCATCTGGACAAAGACTCATTCACAGCACTTTAAAAATCACTGGCTGCAATGGCCCTCTCAGTCCATCAAGGTGGAAGGAAGAACTGATGAGTATTCTTAGCATACTAACTGTGGTCCTACCTAACATTTCTACAAACCCATGTATGTGCTGATTGGCAAATCAACCTGAAGTGTAACATGGGAGGCAGGATGCAGCAGCAGTCTTGCCTAGCCCACAAACATGAGTTCAAACTTAGTACTGCAAAAAAGTGAAACAATAAAATATAACCTATAATAGGAGGACATAGTGAAGTCATAGTTTAAAGTTGCTGAGGCAAGAACCACTCAGTTACTACACAGAGAATGAAGCCAGCTGGGCATGGTGGCTCATGCCTTTAATTCTAGCACTCAAGAAGCAGAAGCAGGTGGATCTCTGTGAGTTCGAGACCATCTGGTTTGTATGAGTTCCAGGCTAGCTAGGGCTACACAGTGAGACCCTGTGTCAACAGCAATAAAGCCAAGCATGGGTGTCAAGAATAATCCCAGCCCTCAGGAGAAGGGGACAGGAGAATCAGCTACTTCAATTCAAAGCCAGCCTGGACTACAGAGCGAGGGCCTGTTTAAAATTAACTAATTAATTAACTAATTGAGATCTTTATTATAACATTTTCAGGAGGACTAAATCTCAATCATAACACTCAAACTGGTGGGACTACCAGACTGGGCTACACACAGGACAGCTCAGTCCCGGTGCAGGACCATACCCTAAAATATTCCAGAAGTATTAACTACCTACCTTCCTCTTTGAGTCAAAAACACCTCTGAAATGAACTTCTTGTAAGCAAAGCTATGCAGGGCTGTGAGCCTGGTCACTATCCGAAAGCCCATGGAGTTTCATGTGACTCCCACTCCAGGTCTTTAAAATGTATTACCTTAAGGTGTTTTCTGAGGTCATCTGCTTTCCAAGTATCATCTTTGGTTCTTCTCTAAGTAGCAAAGTACAAAGACAGAATTATCGAGTCAGGCATGGCAGCACACACCCATATCCTAGCACTTGGACAGCTTAGCCAGGAAGATTCTAAGTTCCAAGCCAGCTTAAGCAATATACGAAGGTCCTAGGGGGAAGTTTTTAAATAACAAATTTAGTGTTTCCATTATACTATTTGTATCAAAAATAATAAACTAGAAGATAGTTTTTATTTTCTCATTTTGCTTTCCTATTGAAATGAAAGCTGATCCAAATACGGGACAAAAATGGAGCCCACACCTGCAATCCCAGCACTTGGGTAGCCAAAGCAGGAGGATACGGAGTTTGAGGCCAACCTCAGAAGCATAGGGATACTCTGTCTCAAACGAAAAACAGAAAGGATACAAATAAAGATTTGTTTAAATTATTTACTAAAGTAATCTGCAATTATTACAGGGCCCATTCATTTGGCTATTTCAAAAACTACTATTATCCAATAAAAAAGAAAGCAAAGTTATGATGGCAGTTAACTAACAGATCAAGGGCAAGCATTCTGTGATCAAATGTGGTCTAGAAAGATGGCTCGGCTGTTAAGAGCAGTGGCTTCTTTCTTAAATAAATAAATAAATAAATAAATAAACCTGTGCTCAAGTCCCCTTACCTACACAGCAGCATAGAACTGCAAAACTCCAACTCCAAGGGCTCTCACTTCAGTATCTGGCCTCCTCAGAAAACAGGCAAGTATGTGGTACACAGACATACACACAGGCAAAACACCAATATGTATTTTTTTATTAAAACAAACATACTGCCAGGAAACATTTTTTATATAGGCCACAGTAAACTATCTCCTCCCAAACAATGAGCACAGGGCTGAGTCTGGGATTTCTGCCTCTTTTGCCGTGGTTGGCCCATCCTAGGCCAAAAGAATGCTGTGTGACTACCAAAGAATGTGTCTCCCACTTGGCCGTCCTCGGGTCACCTAGGACAGGAGCCTGAGTGTAAAGAGGGAGAGCAGCACTGTGGGAGAGAGGCCACGTGCAGATGTTCCAGCTAAGCAGACCAAGGCCCCACAGGTCGACTCAGTGGCCAAAGCATGAGGCAGTCCACCCAATGAGTGACCATGCACAAGCCCCAAACCTGCATCTGCCTATTTGAAACCCCAGATGTCAGAGGAGCAGAATTAAGCTGCCTGAGCTGTATGTGTTCTCCAATTCCCAGTCCACAGAATACATACGCAAAATAAAAAGATCAGTGATATTCTAACAATTAAATTTAAGATGATTTTTTTCACATAAAATAGAAACCAGGAAGTAAGACACATTTATTTCATTTAGCATCTAATACACATCAGATGCTATACTGAGTCAAATACACTATTTGGATCTCATAAACCTGTCAAGAAAAGTTATAGGGACTAGAAAAGTAGCTCAGCTAGTAAAGAGCTTGCCTCAAAAATTTGAGGAACTGCCTAGAATAGTGGCACGTGTCTTTTTTTAATCCCAGCACTTGGGAGGCAGAGGCAGGTGTATCTCTGAATTAAAGCCAGCCTGGTCTACAGAGTGAGGTCTAGAACAGCCAGAAATACAAAGAGAAACCCTGTCTTAAAAAACAAAACAAACAAAAAAACAAAAAACAAAAAACTGTGAGGAACTAAGGCCATGTTCTCAAAACTTATGTTTAAAGGCCTGATGTGGCCCTCCTCCCAGCACCTCCATACCCTAGAGCTTCAGTCTTTTGCCACAGACCCAGTGTCCCCCTTGATCTTCCCTATGGCCCCCTTTAGCCTTTTCTCCTAGCCTATCCCTCTCCTTTTTGACTCCACCAACCACCAGACTCACCCTCTACTGGGGACCCCATAACGACTGCACTAGGATGGGACTCAGGTCCGAATGACTCAGGACATATGTATCACTCTTTCCCCCGTCCTGTCATCAATTCCATTCTGTACAAATTATTTAGTTCTGCTCCAGCCTGCCCACAGGAGCCCCTCCTCCAGCCTGCCCACCTCCATCCACTAGGTACAAGGCCTGTTGGTACAGACTCAGGGTCCCCCTAGTTCCTTCTTGATGCCCTCTCACCCTTTCCTTCTACCCCATTTCTACCCCTCTGTTACTCCCCACTGACCCACAGAACAGCTCTCTACAAAGGCCTCCACAAGCACCTTGTTTGGCTAGGAACTAGAACCACTTTCCACCAGGAAACCCACAGCCAACAATATTGGCTAGGACCCAGGGTGTGCAACTGTAACCAAAGAACAGAACACCCACAATATAAAGATAAGACCAGATATCTATACCAAGAAACACTTCAAATATCTGAACTCCAGATGCCTAGATCCCAAAACAAAAACATAAACATGAACCACAAGACAATATGCCTTCTCCAGAAGCCAGCAACCCTCTGTCATAGACAATGAGAAAGGCAATGTAGCTGAAACACAAAACAGGAGTTTCAAAATAGCAATCACAAATATGTTCAAGGACCTTAAAGAGGATGTGAATAAAAGCTTTAATGAAGACTGTGAGCACACACATGCATGCATGTACACACGCATTTGTGCACACACAATCAATTATAAGAAATAATGAAAACAATTGAAGACATGAAGAAATAGAATTACCAAAGAAAACCCAAACTGAAATAAATCTGGAATTCAAACACCCACGATCTCAAACAAAAACCTCAAGATAAGCCTCCCCAGTGGATTAAGACAGGAAATAGAATTTCAGGTCTGAAGACAAAGTAGAAGAAAGGGATAGCTCAGTCAAAGAAAATGTTAAACCTAAAATAAAATTGGAGCACAAAACATCCAGGAAACTCAGAACACTATGAAAAGATCAAAGCTATGAATAATACATGTAGAGGAAGGAGAAGAAAACCAGATCGAAGGCATAGTAAATATTTTTAATAAAATCATAACAGTAACGTTTCCCAACCTAAAGAAAGACGTGCTTTATCAAGTTATAACGGGTATGCAGAAAACCAAATCAGAAAAGAAACCCCGACAACACATAATAATCAAAACACTAAATGTATAGGACAAAGAAAGAATATAAATATGGCTAGGAAAAAAGACCAAATAGCATATAAAGGCAGGCCATTAGAGTAAGATCTTGACTTTTCCATAGAGATTCTAAAAGCCAGAAGGACATAGACAGTCTGTAAGGTCTGAGAGACCACAGATAACAGCCCAAACTACTCTACCCAGCAAAACTATCAATCACAATCCATTCAGAAAGAAAAACATGATACAAAAGAAAACTGGCTGTCCAAGAATCCAGCTCTTCAGAAGGCACTGAAGGAAAATGACACACTGACGAGAAGGTTGACTAAACACACCAGAGGACGTGAGGACTAAACAATCCCAGAAGAGTAAATCAAACCCATCCCACAACAACAAAATAACGGGAATTATAAACACTGCTCATTAAGAACTCTCAAACTCAGTAGTCTCAATTCCCCAATAAAAAGACATAGACCAGCAGACTGGATTAGACATAGACCAGCAGACATAGACCAGCAGACTGGATTAGAAAACAGGGTCCATCTTTCTGCTGCATCCAAAAACTCACCATGAACGACAGACATCATTACCTTAGGGAAAAGGCTAGAAAATGTATTCCAAGCAAATGGACCCACAAAAAACCACAGGTACAGCCATTTTAGTATGTGACAAAGGAGACTTCAAGCCAAAACTAACCAGAAGAGATAGAGACGTTACATACTCATCAAGAGGGGAAAAAAATCTGTCAAGGGAAAAAAATAATATTGCTGTTAGCATTTCTTCTAGGCTCTACTCCACAGGTACCTGGCAACAGCAGGTGTGCCTGACACACTATAAAAGAGGCTTCTTGCCCCCTCCTCACTCTCTTCTCTACTCTTGCTCTCTTACCTACTTCCCCTCTGACCCTTCTCTCCCCATTCTCTTCCTTCCTCTCTCTCCACTTACTTGTGCCGGCCTCTTCTTTTCCTCCTCCTCCTCCTCCTCCTCCTCCTCCTCCTCCTCCTCCTCCTCCTCCTTCTTCTTCTTCTTCTTCTTCTTCTCTCTCTCTCTCTCTCTCTCTCTCTCTCTCTCTCTCTCTCTCTCTCTCTCTCCTACCTCTTCATCTCCCCTTACCATGCCCTAAATAAACTCTATTCTATACTATACCTCTACCTCAGGGAGAAGGGATGCCTCAGCATGGGCCTACAGAGAGAAACCTTTCCTCCACACCATACTGCACCTCTACCAAACACATCCCTGGCTTCTTTTTTCTTTTTCATAAAACACAACAATTGCAGTTCTAAACATTTATGCACCAGACACAAGAGTACCTACATTCATAAAAGATACTACTACTGATAAAAATCACATATTGACCTTCATATAATGGTAGTGCATGGCTTCAATACCTGACTTCCAGTCATCAGGTCATTTAGACAAAACCTAAACAGAGAAGTTGCTGGAGTTTTAAAAAGCAAATTAAAAAAAAAAGCAAAAACAAAACAAAAATATTGTAAGCAAACTGACATTGACAGACAGACACACACACAAATATTCCACCCAAACTCTAAAGACTATACTTTCTTTTCCGAAGCTCATGATGACATATTAGAACACTGGGCAAGCCTCAATACATATAAGAAAACTGAAATAATACCCTGTATCCTATCTGACCACCATGGATTAAACTGAATATCAATAATAGCACACAAACCAGTGGACACTGGAACAACTTACTACTGAATGAAAATCGAGTCAAAACAGAAATCACAAAGGAAATTAAACTTTTTAAAACTGAATGAAAATTCACCATACCCAAACCTACAGAACACAATGAACGCAGTTTGTAAGACCCAAGTTCATAGCACTAAGTGCCTCCATCAAAAACTAGAGAGGTTCTATATTGGTAACTTCATGATGCATCTGACAGCCCTAGGGGGGAAAAAAAAACAAGAAGAAATAATGCTACAAAAGAGTAAATGGCAAGAAAAAAAATCAAACTCAGGACTGAAATCAAAGAAACTGCAACGCAACGACACAAACTAGTACGAAGAATCAACGAAACTAAGAGCTCTTTGAGAAAAATCAACAAAATGTTAAAACTTTTACCCAGTAAACCAAAAGATGGAAAAAGAAGACCCAGATTAATTAAAGCAGACAAGGGTCCTTTATAATAGACGCTAGGGTAATTCATAGGATTAATCACGGGTAATTGATAGGATCATAAGGACATACTTTTAAAAACCTGTATTCCACCAAACCGGAAAACTTAAGAGATGAATTTTTGATATATATGACCTACCAAAGTTAAAGTCAACAACTTTCTACCTTAACGAGACTCATGTTTCACCTTTCGGCATTTTTTTTTCAGGAGTCCTGTGCCTTCCTTAAGTTGACACTCAGCCACGCCTCTGGATGAGTCCAGAAACTCCTCCACAAACCGCACCTGGAGCTAAGAAGTGAGAGGCATCAGCAGAGCTGAGACCTCGACCCAAATCCGCCTCCAGCTCTCTCCTAAGTTCAGGCCGAGGAGAAACCCGGTCTCCATTGCCAAGGAAGAGTGGGGGAACGCGGGCGCGGGCCGGGCCCCGCGGCACACCGACCTTCGCAGGCTCCATCGCTCCTCGAGGCCGGGGCAGCCGCGTGTCTTCGGCCCTGCAGGCGCGGGCCACCGGAGGAAGACAAACCCGCCGTCGCTCGGCCCCTCCAGCCAGCTAGGCCTACTGCGACGCGGGTCCCGGGAGGGCCGGCGTCCCCGCCTCCTAGCAACCAGCCTAGTCGCTGGCCCAGCATGCCCCGCGGCTGGTCCCAGTTCGCGCGCCTGCGCATCCGCGTTTCCTGCCAACTGGCTGGAGTGGTTTCTAAGATCTTGAGTCTCTTTGTCTGGTCCTTGATTGACACCCCCCCCCCCCCCCAAGGTTGACAATGAGAGATGGGAACGGTGATTGAGCTTTATACTTGAACAAAGCTTTGCCTCTTAAACTCACACCCTATAGACTGTCTTTTCATGAAAGCCATTTGTGGTCGACTGTGGCAGCGTGCACCTTTAATTAATTCCATTACAATGGAGACAAGGCAGTAGGATCTTGGTGAGTTCAAGACCAGGCATCTACCTAGCGATACTTAGAAAGTATCTGGATTATGGTATGTTAACATTCTGAGCTTTTTCTGCAGACGAGAAGTTTCGCACACTTTTCTAAGCTACATATTACCGTAACCCTGGTTAGAATTTGACTTTCCACTCGCTCGAGACACAAAGGTCACAAACCGGAACCCTTGCCATACAAAAGAAACTAATATACATTAAGTCTTTGATGTCTCTATACATTAGACTAATATACATTAAGTCTTAGATCTTTGCTTCAGGTTTATTAGTATCTTTGTTTCTACTAATCCAGTACATTTCTTAGAAGGAAGGTAATCTTGGTGGTGGCTGTGATTTCTTTTGGTCCAGTTGTTACAGAATTTTAGTGGTTCTTGCCTATGGCCAAAAAGAATAATAAGCTTTTATATATTGTTCACTGATCTGAATCCAAAGCCAATTCTCTCTCTCTCTCTCTCTCTCTCTCTCTCTCTCTCTCTCTCTCTCTCTCTCCTGGTTTTTCAAGACAGGATTTCTCTGTATAGTCCTGGCTGTCCTGGAGCTCACTCTGTAGACCAGGCTGGCCTTGAACTCAGAAATCTGCCTGCCCTGCCTCTGCCTCCCAAGTGCTGGGATCAAAGGCATGCGCCACCACTGCCCGGCTCAAAGCCAATTCTCTTAAGCCTTATATCACATCATACCTACACCCGAAGACAGCTGACACTGAAAAGCACTACACAATGTTGAATATGAGACTAAATGAGAAATACATGATCCACCATGTTAGAAAAAGTCACACATACTGCAAAAATGACAGCACCCTCCACTATTTGCAACCCAAACTCCTGATTATATTGAACAATAAACATACCCACCTTTCTCCACCCTGCTTCATCACTGACAAAAACCCTCTTAAAATGTAGCCATCCAGTTAAGTCATACAACCACTGATTGACATTGTAAAATGCACACCTCCACCCTGGCAATTCACTAGCCAGTGGCCACTGTGAAAATAACCTCAGCTAGTAAAGCAAATCAGCAATGGCTTCCTGTGGAGATTAAGATAACTTTGCATAGCTAGTTTCATGCATAGACTAGCTGCCAGGGGTTGGAGAGGTGGCTTCAGCCCTACCTGAGTTAGGAAAACTGTGTTAAAGTTAAAGTAGCAGTGAGTGGCAGAGGCAAGTCGAATTTTATAAATGTCATATGATGTTGCCAGTGGTCAAGAGTAGGACCACCAGAAGGTGCAGTCCAGTCTCCCAGAATAAAGCCCCAGGTCAAGACAGGTATGATGATTTCTTCAGCTTGGATGGTCTCTACCCTCTGCTGAATCAGGCTCAATGGGAGATGAAGTTTCCTGAGTAACATCTCTTGAGATGTATCCAATTAGAACAGATGCACATGTGACCATCCATGGAGGAAGGGTGAAAGGAAGCTGTTTGTTTGGCAGCTACCATGCTCTGAAGATTTGGTTGCTGTTGAACTTTAAATTGACTAGAGACCTTCAGTATCCTGGACCCCATCCAACTAGCCATCATGCCAGCAATAGCAGTCTATTCCTAGGAAGACAGGAGTCTGAAAGATATTCTCAAAGAAGCTAACAGACCATCTTTGTCAAGTGGGAGGGAGGCTGAGGCAAGAAGATTGTAAGTTAAGATACCAGGCTGGGATATACAGTAAAACCCTGCCTCAAACAAAATAACACAACATAAGAGTGTCCACGATGGATATCTGACAGAAAGGCCAGTGAGATGACAGCACTGGTCACGATGCTTGCAGCAAAGCCTGACATCCTAAGTCCAACTTCCAGTGCTGTCTCAGTCATGGTTTCCACTCCTGCACAAAACATCACAACCAAGAAGTAAGTTGGGGAGGAAAGGGTTTGTTCAGCTTACATTTCTCCATTGCTGATCATCACCAAAGGAAGTCAGGACTGCAACTCAAGCAGGTCAGGAAGCAGAAGCTGATGTAGAGGCTATGGAGGGATGTTACTTACTGGCTTGCTTCCCCTGGCTTGTTCAGCTTGCTTTCTTGTAGAACCCAAGAGCACCAGCCCAGGGATGGCACCACCCACAATAGGTCTTCCCACCCTTGATAACTAATTGAGAAAATGTTTTACAGCTAGATCTCATGAAGGCATTTCCTCAACTGAATCTCTGTGATAGCTCCAGCTTGTGTCAAGTTGACACCCAAAATCAGCCAGTACAAGTACCCTCTTGGCAGAAAGAAAAAACAGAAAAACCAAATCCTGCAGAATTACCTATATCATGATAACTCGGTCTACCTGCAGAATTAAGTGAATTTTGACCTAGAGATGACACCAAAACAATTATATTCTTAATATCTATCTTGGCAATCAATCACATATGTCTTACAGTATTTTCCACATTTGCTTAATGAGTAGAAGATTCTGAGAATGCATTCTCGATGACCTGATAACTTACAAAGTGCTAGAAACAGAATCAAAATAAAACACATTCTGGACCGGTAGCTGCTCATAACTATAGAGAATGATTATATAATTCAATTGGTAAGCAATGTAAAAGCCAAGAGCAGCTTATAAATTGCAGGTGTCTACCTAGAAGAAAAAAATGAATTGAGGACAGTCTTGACTTTGGCTAGAATTTAAGCAATGAGAGGCTGGGAACCAATACTCTGAGGCAGAAAAGCAAAAATGGATACAAACTTAGGAAAGGGTTGGAGTGCTCAGTAATAACCAATTTTATTTATAACAGAGCTGTGTAGTTGAATACAATGTAAACTGTGTGTGTGTGTGTGTGTGTGTGTCCCCTAGTAGGGGTGTGTGTGTGTATGTGTGAGTTGTGTGTGTGTGTCCTAGTAGGGGTGTGTGTGTGTGTGTGTGTGAGTTGTGTGTGTGTGTGTCCTAGTAGGGGTGTGTGTGTGTGTGTGTGTGTGTGTGAGAGAGAGAGAGAGAGAGAGAGAGTGTGTGTGTGTGTGTGTGTGTAGACCAGGGGTCAGTCTTGCATTGTGTGCTTCAAGACCTGTCCACCTTGTCTTCTGAGATAAGAAAACTCACTAGAATCTTGGACTCTCTGATTAGGCTAGGCTGACCAGGGTTCCTTTTGTCTCAGTCTTCCTAGCACTGAGAGTACAAGTGCTTGCCACTATGACCAGTGTTTGGGTTTGCTTGTTTCCTTGTTTTGTTCTGTTGGCTGGTTGTTTTGGGTTTTTTTTTTTTCCTTTTCTCCCTTCCCTTTCTCCCTCTTGCTCTGGCCCTGGTCACTCCCAGCCCCAGCTCACTCCAGCCCATAGGTTTTTACTTGTTTCACACTAGAGATGGTTGTGAGCCACCCTGTGGTTGCTGGGATTTGAACTCATGACCTCTGGAAGAGCAATCAGTGCTCTTCACCACTGAGCCATCTCACCAGCCCTGTTTTGTTTTTTTGAGATACCATTTGTCAGTGGTACCTTGGCTTTCCTGGAACTCACTCTGTAGATCAAACTGGCCTCAAATTCATTGAGGTCCACCACCTCTGCCTCTGAACTGCTGGGATCCATAGCATGCACTGCCACCACCACCACCTGGTTCTATACCCAGCTTTTTAACAACATCCTCATGTTTGCATGGCAATCACTTTTAACTAACTGACCATCTCCCCAGTTACTAGAGCTACATTGTTTGCATGTGTGTATTTGTGTGGTGTGTGAATGTGTGTGTGTGTGTACATGCTTGCACATGTAAGAGTGCACATGAGCTCAGGTATAGCTGTCTCTTGTAACTTTGTGGGTTCTTCCACCCTCTCAGCTCCCTAACCCTAGATAAGAGAGGAAAGGAGATAGAAAAGAAATGGATTCGAAAGGGGGTGATGTTATCATTAGACTACTTCCTGCTGGTTAGGAGCATTGAGTTCCTTGGGCAATTTTTATTTTTGCCTTCAGGATATCTAGTTTCATCTTGCTGTTGTTTCTTCTTTTCGCACAACTACTCAACCAAGACCAACAACCAACAAACAGCAACCAATCAACATCTAACCAACAACCCACACCATCTCTTAGGGCCCTACCATTTATATACCCTCTGAAAAGTCCCCAGAGTTCCAAATGTCGAGTTCCAAATGTCACATGATTGAAGAAACCACAGAGGGCTGAAGAGATGGCTCAGCAGTTAAGCACACCGACTGCTCTTCCAGAGGTCCTGAGCTCAAATCCCAGCAACCACATGGTGACTCAAAACCATCTATAACAGGGTCTGATACCTTCTTCTGGTGTGTCTGAAGACAGCAATGGTGCACTCATATACATAAATGAAATAAATCTTTTTTAAAAAAAGAAAGAAACTACAACTAGCAAAATCATGACCTTGCTAAAGCATGAGGCAAATCATAGTCAGCTTCAGCTTATTTGGACAATCTGAAGCATCTCCATATCCTATACCTGGGATTAAAATTAAAGCATACTCTTATAATATTTCTGTGTTTTTAAAAATAAATAAAATGCCCAAATTGCCCCTCATGCAGGTAAGTGTGTCCGTGTGGCATCAATCTTTGTAGAAGCCAAAGACTGATGTTAGGTGTCTTCCTTGATTTCTCTCCATTTCGGTTTACTGAGTCAGAGCCTCTTGCTGAACACAGAAATCACTGATTCACCTAGTCCATCTAGCCAGATGACCCCAGGCATCACCCATTTCTGCCTGGTGAGCACTGAGATTAGAAGCAGGCTGCCCTGCCTGACTTTTTCGTGGGTGCTGGCAATCCAGACCCTGGTCTGCATACTTGTATGGCAAATACTTTATCTACCGAGCCATCTCTCTAACTCCAGTAGCTACATTTTAAAAGTTGAGAAATATTAAATTTAATAGTATATTTTACCAGAGATAGGCATAAGCTGTTATCACTGTATCATGAAGTATATATTTGAAATATTAACTTATTTTAAAAATTTTTAATGTCCGGCTAGAGAGATGTCTCAGAGGTTAAGAGTACTGACTGCTCTTACAGAGATCCCGCATTCAATTTCCAGCAACCACATGGTGCATGGTGGCTCACAACCATCTGTAATGGGATCCAATGCACTCTTCTAGTGTGTGCCTAAAGACAACTACAGTGTACTCATATAAATAAAAAACAAATTGTAGTGTCTTCAAAATCCTTTACTTACAGAATATCTCAAGACTATCCACCTCCCAAGTACCCCAAGCCCATGTGTGATTAGTAGCTTCTGTACTGAGCAGGGCACGCCTGTAACAGAGGGTCTGTATTGCATGACTGGAGAGGTGGCTAGAGACGAAAGGGGAAGTGCATACAAATTTGTGAAGGGTGTTGAATGTCATGACACAAAACGTTTTAATGTGAAGCTATAATCCAAAGCATTCAAACGGGAGGCAGGTGCTATGGTTGGATGCTGGGATGGGCTTATGGGGGAAGAATAGAAGTGAGGTAATGAGGGGGAAGGATCAAGTAAGGAACATCACTCTCTGCTCATTGTGGTTGCCTAAATCTTCACACTCAGATGCATGGCCTGACAAGGAGACAGATCCTTTCACCCTGTCCACTCACTCTTCCCAAACATTCTTGTGTTGGTCCAGCACCACATTCATGCAAATTTAATTCAAAGTTCACAACTTATGTACTTGTTGATATCCAGCGTTCTCTTTTGTGTGGTCTCCATTTTTTAATTTCCATGTCCCTAATTAGACTACACACTAATTTATAATTTCACATTATTATAGATACAAACAAAGCCTTTTTATTTTATAGTGAAAACTAACTCTGTTACAAAATTCAGCACCTTTCTCTCACATCTCTCCAGGCTTTACAGTCACATGTGGCATTGGCAGAATGTCTTTGTATATAGGTGTTCCATAGAGACTGCCTACATTGCTAACATAAGCCAGATATTTACACAAAACGGCAGTGAGACAGAATAGTAGCCTTCCCTTCCCCTAGCTGTACACTTCCTTTTCTTCTTTCCACATTTGATAGTTGAAGTTACCTAGGCTAGGGTGGGCTGATTCGCCTTCTTGCTAGGCTTAGCTACTGGAGACAGCTGCCACACGGGAGCACAACCAGGCTGCCAGATATGCCTCACAGCTATTCCAGAGGACTGCTCACGATCTTGACTACATCTGATGCCCTGTGACTAGTTCGGGTGTCTTTATGGTTACAACAACTTCAGGTGCCCTGAAACTTTCATGAATGATACTCTTCCCTACCTCTACAGCCACTCTGAATGTTCCCACTCTGATAGTCAGACAGCACCAGCATCAAGCCTAGCATGCCAACGAAGACTGGCAACCCAATGCTAGAATCTCCTTCAGCAGCAGAAAGGAGGCTGCATGCATACCCATGGCCTCCCTTATTGTTTGCACAGGCAGCACTGTTCTCCCTCACTCTCCTCAAATCAGTCCAGACAAGCCTCGATCCCATTTACTACCCCCAGCAGCAAAGTATATTGTACTGTGCTGCAGCACAAATCTTAATAAAGCTTCTTTTTCGTGGTTTTGCCTTTCTTACTTAAATATTTAGAGCAGGCTGAGAGAATTGTATTGGCACCCAGTAACCAAAAGGGCTGCTCTTTCTTGAGAACAGCTAGTGGACATAGAGTTGCCAAGTTCTCCAGGAAGCTATTGAGAGAGGTGCTAACTCCTTATCTGCTTTGGAGAGAGCTAACACTAACAGCTGAGTCTCTGACACTCAAGGCCCAGAACTGTTGACAGCAATGTGGCTGCACTTTACTTGTGCATGATTCCTATCAACGCGAACAAAAAACTCTCAAGCAGTAAATTAAGCTGAACGAATACCTGTTCCCCGGCTATCATCAGGCTCATAGCTCCTCGCTGCCACCTCAGCAACCTTAGGAGTTCCAGACTTTTAGAGATTCCCAACTCGGGATCTAAACTGAAATTCATGACTTCAATGATGAAAATAATTTCAGGACTAGCCAGCATAGTAAAACAGAGATTTTAAAATAGGCTTAAACACAAAGGTCAAGGTAAGGAGAGGCACTCAGTAGAAAGTAAGATACATGCAACTAACTGTAGGAGAGGCTCCTCAAGGGAGACCAAGCAAATAACTGTCTCAGCACTATCCGTACATATATATCATCTCAGTGACTCTCAAATTATACCAGAAAGGTATAGGAAAATTTCCCCTTTCTCATTTGGTGTGTGAAATAAATGGGGTAGCTCTGAAGATGTCTTGAATGGGAGTATAATCTATTAAGGTAAAAGAAAGCGGGAGCCACTCTAGCTGCACAGGAATTTGGTGCATGTGTTTTCCCTCTCAATGGTATTTGCTGTGAGATTCTTAGGAAATTTGCAATGGAAGGATCTTGGCTAAGATGACTCTTTATTGAAACCCAAAGGCAGTAGGAAAATGAGAATGACCACAGTAAGTCCCAAGGATAAAGAGCCAGCTTGACTTTTTTTCTGGTGTCTCCTTCACTGTCAATAAGCATGGCTGCAAACAGTAGCTCATCCAGGATGGGTCAGCAAATATTCTGAGAACTCTATTTTCTCCTCTCTCATTCATTTTCCCTATCATAGCATTTCCTACCACTTTCTGGGGCAATGAGGAGAAAACCTGGGGCAGTGGTTGATGTTTAGGACTGTTGTTTCTCCCTCCAGCTAGACTGCTCCAGGATTTTGCTTTCTCCAGTATGGTGTGACTGCCCCAACCCATGGCTAATTCCTCACTACTAACTCATAACTCATAGACAGTTTCCGTTTGTCTTTCTCCTTTGAGGTCAATCCAGTCTGATCAACCAGGTATGTCTGGCTCTGAACTGAAACCAGGCTTCCCTTCTCAAATTGAGAGGATCTCTAATTCTCAAGAGTCACACCAGCTCAGAGCAGGTCTCACCCTTGACAACAGGGGCCTCTGTTGTCCTCAAAAAACATCTGGGGAATGTGATACATGAAAGATCTCTTTCCTTCTATTCCTTCTGACTGACTCCTAGATATGATTTCAAGAATCAATTGGTCTAAATTTTCTCCTTACTTTCTCAGTTAAAAAAAAAGAGAGAGAGAGATGTTTTCCTTTGTGACAAATTGTGGTACTTACAGCTGCCCCAGATCAGAATGCCAGGAACTCCATAACATACTAAGTTATAAATAATGCATCCTAAAATTGTATCTCCTTTGTAGTAATTTAGGAAATAACTTTGAAATGTCTTTAGCCAAACCTTGCCTTTTGATAAGAAAGTCTTTGGCAGCAGCATGATTCCCTTGAACTAAACCAGGTAACACCCTTGCAAAGCCCACCTTTGGACACACTCAAGCCCTTTGGCTTCCATGCACTGCCCCTCCTTCTGCCAACTCCTGCTGCCATTTCACGTTCTTTTCCTCTTTCTTACCTGCACAGCTCTTTACATCCTCCCTTCCTTTCCTAGATACACTCTTTCTCATGCACACTAGCTCAGAAAGCTCATATAGGGAACTCAAGGAAGCTATCTCCTCTCCCTCAGAGAACATCAATTCCATTTCCAAGGAGCATAATGGGGACCTCAGTACCACCTGAGTACATGCACCCTTTCCCATGTCTGGACCATCCTAAATAATACAAACTAGGGTTATTTATCCAGGAACCTTGGACCATCATTAAGGAGTTTAAAAGCATCAGTGTCACTATTGATCTAACCTAGAAATGGATCTGTATTATCTGAACCACCTGCTTTACATGTGAGGTCATTTCAGTCTCGCACGCAGTCTTTAGCATATATCTGAGCTGATGAGACTCATGCTCACAATCTGGTTACAGACAGGCCAAGGTCTGTTGATATAGAGCTTCACTGCTCATGTAAGCCACTGACACAGGACATTATGAAGAAGGATCCTTTGGAACTTCCTGGTTACTTGCCTATTAGAGAGACTTGAAAAAATGAGTATTAACCTATTAACAAAACAAGTTGTCGGAAATAACACAGGGACCATCAATGAATCCTGCTGTTCAACCCAGGCTAGTTGAAAACACAAATGAATATAATTGTACAGATTCTGAGTGTCATATAGACCAACACACTCCAAACATTAGAGTTAAACTTGAAAAATATACAAGAGACTATAGACTTCTTTCCACACTTATTTAACATGGCCCTGAAAGCTTTGCATAACCCAGAGGTGACCTCAAAAGCCAGAAGGGCCACATTGTACAAATAAAAAGATAAACCTGAAACCTTAACACAAAGTTAGTCTCTTCCTAACTCAGGAAATCTTAGGACTTCATGTGGTAGCCATCTGGTTCAGTCTAAGGGAACTAACCTAGTTTTTGGATGGGTGATTCCTGCTATAGTTGTGGTAAGCCAGGACCGTTCAGTCAAGAGTTTGAAAAAACTATCAGGCTATATGCCTCTGCTAGGGCTATGATCAATCTATAAAGTGGGCGCCTACTAAAAACAACAATTTGTCTCTTTACCTCATGAAGAAAGGCCTATCTCCAACCAAAGAGCCCAGGCTCAAACTAAACCTGAAAGTGGGCACCTGCTCCAGCTCTCTTCCTAGATCATGAGTTAGTTGCTCAACAGAAAGAGGTCCCTCTGAGAACTGACAGAACCATGAGACTATGCAGGCTCTCACATTTGCCCTCATTGTGAAAAGGACAAAAAGAACATTACTTATCAACCCCAAATCAACTTTCCCCATCTTAAACACATTCTCCAGTTCAGCCTCTTCACTAGAGTTAATGGCAAACTCTGACTAGCACACGTTACACCTCTCTTAACCTGTGTGATAGAAAAACATGTTTTACTCATTCTGTTCTTTCACTGGGAAGAGACACAATGACTACAGAACTCTTATAAAAGAAAGCGTTTAAATGAGGCTAGCTCACAGTTTCAGAGATTTAGTCCATGATCATCATGATCAGGAGAGAGCAGGATGGCAGGCAGACGTGGTGCTGGAGGAGCTGAAAACTCCATGCTGATCTTCAGGCAGATAGAGAAAACAACGCAGAGACTGGGATGAAACTTCGAACCCTACCTCCAGTGACATAGGTCCTCTACCAAGGCCACATCTACTCTGACAAGGCCATGCCTCCTAAATCTTCTTCTAATTCCGTTAAATGGTTCCAATCCCTGCTCAGCAAGCATTCAAATGTATGAGCCTGTAAGGGCCACTCTTACTCAAACTACCACACAACCTTGCCATTCCTACCTAGCTGCTTAATTTCTCTTCTAGGTGGGGACATCTTGTCTAAATGTTTAGATTCATTTATATTTTTATTTATTTTTGAAATTCCAGAGAGTCTTATAGCATACTGACACTATGTTCTCTGCCCTGCAGTAACCGAGGAATGTTTGGAGCCTCAGTGTTGTCTTTCCACAGCGTCTCCTACAAGCCCAACAAGTTCTTTTCTATAGTGTGGGATATCTACATTCCTGGAAGTTCACAGCCACTCCTGTCACAATTGCCCTTAAGGGCCCTAACAACTTTCCTCAAAGACCCCAAGATCCATTTAAATCAGGAAACAAATGTTTCACAACCTCTCATTGATAACTTCCTGGTTACTGGTGTACCACATGAATGTGACTCTCCACACTACAGCCCTATCTTGGCAATAAAGAAGCCACTTGTAACAATTATTTTTCTTGTTACTATGAAAAACATCTGACCAAAGCTCATAACACAGAGTCACACTGTTGACCCGTGTGTGACTGTGCAGCCCATGGGGCAGAAGGTTATGTTGACTCACAGTGTGACAGTGTAGCCCATGAGGCAGAAAAGTCATGGCAACACAAGGTTGAGGCAGTTGGTCACCTTGTGCCTTGCAGAGTGTGGTGAGCACTTGCACTCAGCTTTCCTCCTTTCTTTCCGATCTAGAATGCCAACTATACACATTTAGGGTGGGCCTTCCAATCTCGATTGCTCTAATCTGGATAAATTCCTCACAGGCGTGTCCAGACATTTATTTCCATGGTGATTCAAAATCAACAAGTTGACAACCAAGATTAACCATCGTAGGTGGATCCTGTACTGTGGAGATGGCTTCCAATGCCTCCTGGCTCCTGGAATCAGACTTTAAGCATGTTTTCCTTTGTGATGAATCCATCTAAACTCTCAGCCCCTGTTGCCTCTAAATTATAAGACCTCACTCCACTGAGGTTACTCAGAAGTTTAATAGGACTGTCTTGGTGTCTTCGTTGACTGTCATCAGTGTGAGGAGGACATGAGACTTATTCTAACCCCAGGCATAAGGACTCTCTCTAGTTACCACAAGGATATCAATTTAACTGTGGAAACCCTAGCCACAACAACAATTCAGGGACTTCCTGGACGTGGCTCGTTTTTGCTGTTAAGCCTCATAGTTAGCCTGCTCTATCAGGCCTTAAGGGAATTGGAAGAAGAAGAGCTCTGAGATTAGACCCTTAAACAAATAAAGGTGCTGGATGTCTACTCCAGCATTACATTTCACTGATCTTCCTAAACACTTCTCTTTGTGCCTACATCAGTGACAGTGATTAGCACCGAGAGTTGGAACTCAAAATGTTGGACTCTCTCAGAACTAGATATTATCTATGCAAGATCTTAGGCCTGGTAGTACAAGGTTGGCACTCTTGACTCAAGGTGCAGATGCTTGTGGCTCTGTTGGTTAGGGAGGGATCTGAATTAACTGTGAGACAGAAACATAGAGCCTGGCCAGACTTTAAATTCTGCTGTCTTAGTGCCAGATCCTAGCTCTGTGGCCTTTCTATAGCATTCCTGTGTGGAGACAGTCTGACCTGCAGTATTAGACCAGATCTACAAGATTCCACACTTGCTCAACCAGAGGCTATGTAGTTCACAAATGGTGGTACCCTTTATGGAGGCAGGACATAGCTGTTCAGGGTATGCATTAGTAAATTTTACAGAGGTCATGGAATCTGTGCTCTTCTGGATAATTCCATGTCAGCCCCCAAAGCAAAACTAACTGCACTCAATAGAGCTCTCCAGCTGGAGTCAGGAATGAAACTTAACATCTGCACAGATTCAGTCTATATGTTTCACATAACTTAAGCCTGTGAAGACATATGGATCTCCTTACAGGCCATAATATTCTAATTAAACATGCTTCTGAGACTCTTGTTAGAAGCTACCTGGATTCCACACTGGTAGCCATTACACATTGCACAGCCTATCAAATACCATTCTGACATCTTTCGAAGGACAGGCCAACAGGCAGCTTGGCTTCCACTCCAGGCTCACTTCTCAGTCCCATACCTTTGTTCACAATATACCCCAGGAAGCTCAACAGCATCCAGAGGAGAGATAAGCACCCCAAAGGGTTGGTACCAAAGTCAAGAAACCTAGTTGTTTGTTGTTCTGTAGATCCATTAAATGGGAAATTCTTATTAATTTTTGTTAAGCTGCACATCTGTGCACCAAAGTCCTCCCAACTATATAGAATCTCTCTTCCTGGGCACAGAAATCCTTCAGACTTTGTGATTCATTTCCAAGCCATATCCTACCCATTGTCAGGCCAATCCTGAGGTGTCCCTCAAACCCACTTCCCTTCCATAACCCCCTTCCATAATCCATCCAGCATAGAACAGTTATGCTTAAAGAAGGTTAACAAATAGATTCTACTCCATATCCCTATGTAAAGGGACTCAGATATTTGCTAATTTTAGTACATTTTCACTGGGTGACTAAGAGAATTCCCTAGCAAAATGGATAGAGCCTCAGAGATAGTCACTGTCTTATAGAACATATTATTCCAAGGCTTTCATTTTCCAATATCACCTGGAGAATAAATAAAGCTCTTAAAATTAAATATTTCTATGCTACCTCACATCTCCAATCTTCTGAACTAGTTAAAGGGGGACTAATCTAACTCATCAAGCACACACATCCATTTTCCTCCCAACTGAACTTTCAGATCCTGAATGCTCCTGAGTCTACCACTCATCTTAGCCCTTCTAAAAATCCTTTCTTTAGGCAATCCTCTTGCTAGATTGAGAGCATCATTACCTACGTCAGTATGTTATATCACTGGGACAGGATATCATAGCCATTACTGACTACCAGAATAAGCACAGTCCCAAATGTAATCTCACAATTTTGATGTCACCTCAAAAACTTAGGACTGGATCTATTTAAAAACTCACTCATGGAATAAAATACTGAAGCTATTAGGACCTGTGATTGTTTTTATTTGCTTGGGCCAGGGAGTGGCACTATTAGGAGGTGTGTTCTTATTGGAGTAGGTGTGTCACTGTGAATGTGGGTTTAAGACCCTCAGCCTAGCTGCTTGGAAGTCAGTATTCTGCTAGCAGCCTTCAGATAAAGATGTAGAACTCTCAGCTCCTCCTGTACCATAACTGCCTGGATGCTGCCATATTCCTGGATTGATGATGATAGACTGAACTTCTAAACCTGTAAGCCAGCCCCAATTAAGTGTTGTCCTTATAAGAGATACCTTGATCACGGTGTCTGTTCACAGCAGTAAAAGCCTAAGACAAGATCACACCCTTCAAGTTCTACTCATTTCCAGCAGAAGTCAAACAAAAGGCCTTTCCTTAAATGTTCATGACCAGAGTTAAGACTGTTCTACCTCTAGAAACTCAAATAGCCTATTCCTGGAAGGCTCTTGGAGATCTTTTTTTCTAATGAGACCCGCATGAAAGTCCCTACCATCCAATGTCCCCATAGTCTACCACAATATTAACAATAATTAGAAGTCCGAAGTTCAAAATCTCTGAGACTTATGGCAATTTCTTAATTGTTAACCCCCTGTAAAAATCAAACCCCAAAAGCAGGTCACATACTCACAATGGCACAGAATGTACATTACCATTCTAAAGAGTGAGGAAAGGGAACATACTGAGGAAATACTCAACCAAACTACATCTGAATCTCATCAGGACAAACTCCAAACTGTATCCCTGTGTCTGATGTTGTACTGGCTGGTTTTGTGTGTCAACTTGACACAAGCTGGGGTTGTCACAGAGAAAGGAGTCTCCCTTGAGGAAATAACTCCATAAGATTCAGCTATGAGACATTTTCTCAATTAGTGATCAAGGGTGGGAGGGCCTATTGTGGGTGCTGCCATCCCTGGGCCGGTAATCTTGGGTTCTATAAGAAAGCAAGCTGAGGAAGCCAGGGGAAGCAAGCCAGTAACATCCCTCCATGGCTTCTGCATCAGCTCCTGCTTCCTGACCTGCTTGAGTTGCAGTCCTGACTTCCTCTGGTGATGAACAGCAATGTGGAAATGTAAGCAAAATAAATTCTTTCCTCCTCAGCTTGCTTCTTGGTCATGAGGTTTGTGCAGTAATAGAAACCCTGACTAAGACAGATGTCAAAGAGCTCTTCAGATCTCCAACTCCTTTCAGCTTTGTTGACTGAAATGCACTTCTCTCTTGGGCTGGTTCCATTCCTTCTTTGAAGCTTTCCTTGACAGGCATCTCATGATTCTGACAATTTCAACATCTTAGGGTATCCAAGGCAATCTGTACTTCATATAACAGATTCATACAGTGGCTTCTTCAGGCCTCCATACAGAGCTGCCCCTGACACACGCCTGGGCTCAGTAGCTTTCCTTGGCGCACAGGAAGATTCTTATGTTATATTCTTATTTGAATTCTTGACTTTGAAGTCAGAAGCAAGTGGTGGAAGCTGCCAAATTCTGCTGTGTGATGTGAATTTGGCTCTCATCTTTTAATTATGTCTGCATCATCCTTCTGTTGTTGATGTTTCCTTTACTGATTAAGCTGCTTTTCATTCTCTTTCACAAGTTGTAAGCATAGATGAGCAGTTGTGTGTGTGTGTGTGTGTGTGTGTGTGTGTGTGTGTGTGTGTGTCTTGCCCTGAGGTAACCACTCTCTTTATTCCTTGAAGCATCATGTTTTCCTTTAAACTTTTTATCTCCTTTAACACTGGGCTTAGCTCCATCACCTGGTGCATCTCTTTTCTCAAATAATACATTTTCAATTTCTTTTTCTCCGGGTTTCTCATTTTTATTATAGATATGTATAAGAGATATAGTCAATACCAGACTGTCTTGAAATCTCATCTGCAAACATCATTAATTGAAACTCTTCAAATTAGCTTCAGGTATATTTTTAGGACAAGGGCCAAAAGAAGACACATTCTTTGCCAAAATATGACAAGAATGGTCTCTAAGCCATTTATTAATATTTTCCCTTCTGAACCTTCTTCGTCTGGGTCCCTATAGTCAAATCACTCAACACTGTCTTCTCTGAGTTTACTAGGAGAGCCCATTAAGACCCATTCAAAGTATCCAACTCCCTTTCTAGTCCAAAGCCCCAAAGTCTTCCATATACCTCCAACAAATAACATGGTCAGGCTTGTCACTGCAATGTTCCAGTCCCTGGTAACAACCCTAGAACAGGTTATAATTGTGATGAAACACCAGGACTAAAGGCAGTCTATTTGGTTTACACTTCCACATTGCTGTTCATCCTGAAAGAAAGTCAGGGCAGAAACCGGGAGGTAGAAGCTGGTCCAGAAGGCATGGTAGAATGCTGCTTATTGGCTTATTCCTTGTGGCTTTTTCAGCCTGCTTTCTTATAGAACCCAGGATCACTGCTCAGGTTCCTTCTCCCATCAATCACCAATTAAGAAAATGCACTATAGGCTTGCCTATAATCCAGTCTTAAGGAGGCATTCTCTCAATTGAGGCTACCTCTACTCTGATGACTCTCCGTGTATCCAGTTGACATAAAACTAGCCAGAATATCCTGAGTCTCAGAATTGATTTGTGGACTTTAACCAGTGTTGAGATTGGATGACTATGGAGACTTTTGAAGTTGGACTAAATACAGTTTACATTGTGATATGGCTACAAGGTTATGGAAGTTTGATATATTGGTTTGAATAAAGAATGCCCCCTATAAGCTCATGTGTTTTCCCAGTTGGTAGAAACTATTGTTTGGTTATGATTAGTTGTGCCTTTATTGAAGGAGATATGCCCCTGAGGGCAGGCTTTTAGGTTTCAGAAAGCCTGGGCAGGCTCTTCTCTCTGCCCCCTGCTTGTTGATCAAGAGGCAATTTCTCAGCCATTCATACTGCCATGCCTTTCCTCTGCCACCATGGAATCTAATTTTCTGAAACCATAAGCCCAAATAGGTGATTTATTTTAGACCTTCCCTTGGCAATGATGAGTCACGGCAATTGAAAGGTAACTAATACAATTACTTAATATTGTACGATGGGTGGTATTTTTCAGATCATAGAAATCATTTAGTTCCAAATAGTACTGTCTCAGTGATGGCAACCATTACTACCAACATCAGCCCCCTCCTTCTACCACCAAGACCCTCTTGATCTTCATGAGATGCCACACTTTGGCTTTCAAGCTTTTATAATAACCACTCTCTCCACTCTCCAAAATGCCAGTGTTATGGTCATCAATTTTACGACAGATCCCCAAGATCAATAAGGGCCCCGTGATTCCCCCACTCAGCACTAATGTAGCTACAGCATAAAGACAATACTTCAATTCTCTGTTAACGACTTGATTCTGTTGATTTGTAGAGGAAAGGAGACAAAAAGCAAAAGACTACACACTTTGAGTGTCAGTTGTACACTGTAGAGCCGGGTCCCGGTGATTCCTGACATCTTATATAAACATTTGGAGCCTAGCTCCTAATGAGTCATGGCACCTCAACCCAGATGACCAGACTCAAGAATGACAACTGATATTGTAAAGTGCTCTGCGTGACAAGATAATGAGAAGCCTACTTGGCTCTACAGATATGGATACCACACAAATGGGCACACTAGATAAAACCAAGTAACTTCCTTTAACTGTTACAAAAAAAAAAAAACATTCCTTTTCAAGATTGATTCTCTGAATATTGGCCTGTTGCATCTCTCTGAAAAACATTCTGTTCAACAACTCTGTTTACATGTTTCCATTTTATAAGTATCCATTTTATAAGGTCCCACCCTTTAAACTTGTAACCTTCATTCCCAGTACACTATGTAAAGTATACATAAAGTATGATTCCTGGCACAAGCTAGCACATAATAAATTATATCAGTGACGTTACCATTATTGTTGTTTTATGTTATTATCAGAATTAAGACAGTTAGGAAAGAAGAATGCTAAAATTGTGGCTTCCTGTATAAGTTTATGCATGCACTTTTCATTGAAAGTAAACCATGATCAAGCACATTTTTAGTTTCCATAAGCCAACTGATGCTCTTCTTTTTCTGTACCAATGAAGAGGCTAGTAGGTGAAGCTTCACCCTCTTCACCATCTTCTTTTTGCTTCTCTTTTCTTGAGTGTAGGCAGAGCATGTGACTATGATGGTCAGCACTTGAGATGCTGCAGTAGGAGAATCATCATGGGTTTTAAGCTTGTGAGTTCACACACACACACACACACACACACACACACACACACACGGGTTAAGGAATGGTTGGAGAATGAGAGATAATAATATCTTTGCATGGGCCTGGCTTTAAAAGAAATTAGCATGTCAAAAGGTCAGAAAGATACCCCCAAAATACGGGGGAAAACAGAACACAGTAAAACACTTGTGGAAGGGGCAGCATGAAGAACATAAAGGTGACAGCCAGCAACAAAACAGAGACCTCAGCCACACAAGCACAAGAAACTAGCCTTTCCATCACCTAAATGAATGTATAGTGTTATGGTTTGAATATGCTTGGCCCTGGGAGCCACACTATTTGGAGGTGTGGCCTTGTTGAAATAGGTGTGTCACTGTGGGTGTGTGCTTTAAGATCCTCATCCTAGATGCTTGGAGGACAGTATTCTGCTACCAGCCTTCAGATGAAGAACTTCCTCCTGCACCATGCCTGCCTTGATGTTCCCCTGCTCTTGCCTTGATGATAATGGACTGAATCTCTGAACCTGTACGCCAAGCCCAATTAAATGCTATCCTTTATAAGAGTTGCATTGGTCATGGTGTCTGTTCACAGCAGTAAAGCCCTAACTAAGATACATAGGGTCTTTTTGAGGTGATTAGATCATCGGGGCTCTCCCATCCTCAATGGTTTGATACATTTAAGGTTTTGTGGGGGTTTTTTAAAATGTTTTTTTTTTATGCTATACAACATATTCTCATATTCTCATACCTCTTACCCCTCACATTATTCTTAACCCTCACAAATGTTTTTTTTTTGTTTTTTTGTTTTTTTGTTTTTTTTTTTTGCTTTTTTTTTGCATGTGTGTGTGTGTGTGTGTGTGTGTGTGTGTGTGTGTGAAAGTAATCCCCACAAATGGTCTAGAGAATGAAGGCTTTTTAAAGAACACTGGACATTGCTTTGGAAAAGATTTAATTTTACTTTATGAGTATTTGCCTGCATATATGTCTGTGCACCGTGTGCTCTGTGTCCACAGACACCAGAAAAGACTGTCAGATCCTCTGGAACTGAAGTTATAAATGGTCATGAGCTGCCATGTGAGTACTGGGAACCAAATCTGGGTCCTCTGCTAGGGTAGCAAGTGCTCTTAGCCTCTGAACCATCTCCAGCCTCCCAAGGCATTCTCTATGCAGTACTGGAAGACAAACTCAGGACCTTTTTTTATTAGACAACTTCTCTGCAAAATTATATCTGCATCCATCCCTTAGAATGACCTTCATATGGGGATCTGTCGTTGCTTCTGGCCAGATTCAGGTCATCCATTCTGGAAGAATATTTCGGAAATGCTGCTGTGATGTGTTCATCTCAGAACACCAAACTGATTCTTACTGTTCAACCTTTCTCATCTCACACTGCTGCTGTATACCTTTTTTTTCCCTCTGCATATTAGTGTCTGTTGGCCCTTTTCACCATAAACTCTTCATTTTCTTGGATTACTTGTTAGGATTCTATCTAAGCTCCACCCCACAGTTACCTGGCAAGAGCCAGGTATGCCCCTCCCTACCGTTACCTGGCAACAGCCAGGTAGGCCTGGCCCACAATGAAAGGGCATGCTCAGCCCCTCCTTTCTCTCTTGTATCTCTCTTTTCTTTTCTTCTTTTTTCTCTTTTCTTTTTTTATTTGATATATTCTTTATTTACATTTCAAATGATTTTGCCTTTGCTTGATCCCCCCCGCCCTGTTCTCCCACCCACCCCTTCCCACTCCCCTGTTCTGGTATTCCCCTACATTGCTGCACTGAGCCTTTCCAGAACCAGGGGCCACTCCTTCTTTCTTCTTGGACATCATTTGATATGTGGATTGTGTCTTGGGTATTCCAATTTTCTAGGCTAATATCCGCTTATCAGTGAGTGCATACCATGAGTGTTCTTTTGAGACTGGGTTACCTCACTTAGGATGATGTTCTCCAGCTCCATCCATTTGTCTAAGAATTTCATGAATTCATTGTTTCTAATAGCTGAATAGTACTCCATTGTGTATATATACCACATTTTCTGTATCCATTCCTCCATTGAGGGACATCTGGGTTCTTTCCAGCTTCTGGCTGTTATAAATAGGGCTGCTATGAACATAGTGGAGCATGTATCCTTATTACATGCTGGGGGATCCTCTGGGTATATGCCCAGGAGTGGTATAGCAGGATCCTCCGGAAGTATCATGCCCAGTTTTCTGGGGAACCGCCAGACTGATTTCCAGAGAGGTTATACTAGCTTTTCAGTGTCTCTCTTGCCTTCTTGGGCTCTTCTCTTTCCTCCTCCCCTCCCCGCTCTCTCCCTGTGGTCACCGCCCACCTCTGCTTCTCTACTCTCTCCCGCTCTCTGCCTTTTCTGCCTCTACTACCCCCTTAGCTCCCATCCCCACACCCTAAATAAACTATTCTATGCTATACCATCGTGTGTCTAGTCCTTCAGGGGAAGGGATGCTTTGGCATGGGCCCACTGAGGCACCCCCTTCACACACACTGCTGTACAACATATTTCCCATCAGACCTCCAGCTTCTGTCCAGTGTTTCCCTCAGTAGTTCAGCCCTGCATCAATTCTACTAGGAAGGTTGCTAAAAGGCAATTTTTATTCCATTATTTCTTTATTAATTGACATTCAATGTGAAAAGCTTCCTTCTCACTATTTCTTTTCCATGTTTTCATCATGAATTTATCCATTTGTCCAGGACGGCTTTGGGGGTTCTTACTTTGCTTACCGGAGTATAATCTGTACCAGTTATTTGCTCCATTACTGAGACAAAATTCCTAAGTTAAACAGTCTAAAAGAGATTATTTTTGTCCTGATTTAAGATTTCAGTTCCTTGGCCTCATTTACTGTGGACTTGTGTTTGTATTACAACCAGTTTAAACAAACCTACAACTAGCTTACAAATAAATGAGACTCAGACAATTATGCAGGGGTGGGGGTAGGTGGGTGGGTGGGTAGCTCCTAATCTATTCTTCTAAGTGCTGGCTACCTCCCCAGTGGCATTCCTCATACACTTGCTGTTTCTCCTGGCCACATGCTAGTGGTCCATCTCTCTTCACAGTGGGTCCCTCTTACTCCTTTCCTTCTTACTCCTTTTCTCTCCTCTCTCTTTCCCAACCAGGTCACTCCAAACTCATCTACCTCTAATCTCTCCAGTAATTGGCTGTAGCCAATTTTATTTAACTAATAGTTCTAAATCAAAAACTTGTAAACTTGAGGAGTCACTTGTAGACCTGGACCTTAGCATACAGAATTTAGCGTTACAATACATAGCAACAGAGCAAACCTCAACAGTGTTGAGGCAGACTAGCCTGACAGAAGTCCAGATATGCTTACTTCACAGTGACCTGGAAGCAACAAATGTATATCGTTGTCAGTTGGATTGCAATGAAAGTTATCTAGGTGTTGGTCTCAGAGTGTGACTATAACAAGAAATGAGCTCAAGCTGGGATAGAAAAGGATTTCTTGATGTTAGAAAGAGGCTAGCATTTCTCAGCATGTGAAAAACCAGTTGCCATCTGCAGAAAGGAGTCATTTCCCCTTACCTCTGGAAGAAGGACATAGGACCACCTGCTGTGCCTAACAGCACATTCCCTCAGGATCACAAGTATCTCTTATGCATTTCAAAGTCCACATCACTCCTGGCCCTTCCCTCTGCATAGCTATTTATCCACCATGTAACCCACATTTGTCTACCGAGCACACTCTATCTCTTATTAATTCTCCCTTTCCTTCTCTCTCCCCATTACCTCCCTCTTCCCTTCCCTTTTCTACTCCCCTCTCTAATCCTCCCTCTCCCCCTCCCCTTCTTTTCCCCTCCCCTCCCCCTCTCCCTCCCTTTTCCCCTCTCCCTCCCCTTCTCCCTTTTCCTCTCCCTCCTCTGTCCCCTCCCCCTTCCTCCCCTTGCAATTCCCCCCTTGATATCCTCTTGCTTTCTCACTATGCTCTGTTCTCTATCTCTTACTATCTATCTCCATTACTCTCTCTAGCTTTGTGGCTACCCTAGTCCTGCTCATGTACAGTCTGCTTTCTTTCTCTGTGCTCTAGACTGTTCCGGATATCTCTGAATTTTTTTTTTTTTTTGAGACAGGGTTTCTCTGTGTACTCCTGGCTGTCCTGGAACTCACTCTGTAGACCAGGCTGGCCTCGAACTCAGAAATCCACCTGTCTCTGTCTCCCAAGTGCTGGGATTACAGGCATGAGCTACCACGCCTGGCTTCTCTGAATATTTTTTATGTCTCTTATTCACAATAAAAATGTTCCCCTGGTACTGGGACTGACACATCAGAAGTTTCTTTATTACACTACCTTGCATACACTAAGATCTGTGAAGCGTGCCTCTCATGTGTCTGTGGCATGTTTCTAGAGAGCATTTAGAGGAGTATCTAGGGAAAGAAAGGACTCTCCCGGAATGTGGCCAACATGGTCTAGTGCAATGGAGGCTCAGATAATTGAAAGATGGAGGAAGGACATGTCATTACTGCTGGGTATTTCCATCATTGCTCCTTCAGCCTTTTGACATAGACCCAACACTACTGACCCTCCAGGAGTTTCCAGACATTTGCTATCAGAGATTACTGAAGTTTTCAGCTTCAAGGATTGTGTCACTACCTGATTCTCTGCCTATCCAGTGTCCAGATGCCTATTAGGGACTACCCAGCTTTCTGTTATATAAACGGATCCTCCAAAACCCCCTTTTCATTCTGCTCCTCTAGAAATCTGACTAATGAAAGAGAAGGCAAGCCCCCAAGGACCTACTTCTTTCAACTAGACCCCACCTCCCAATAGTTCATATCAATGAATTTGTCTATTGATCCTAAGTTTATAAGTTTAGAGCCCTAAGATTCAATTGCCTCTGAAAACTGCTACATTTAGGTCAAGTCTTCAGAACATCACCTTTGGGATGCATTTTATATCCAGAAAGTAACATCTGCAAATAACATTGTGTTTTGCTGCTCAACTTGTTTTAGATTATTGGCTAGTACAAGTCCCTTTTCAGAAGTTTTCCAGGTCCTTTGTTATCAAGTGGTTCTTTTTCTATGTTTGTTTCTTTTCTTTTTTTTTTTTTAAAGATTTACTTATTATTATATGTAAGTAGGCTGTAGCTATCTTCATACACACCAGAAGAGAGTGTCAGATCTCATTACCAATTGTTGTGAGCCACCATGTAGTTGCTGGGATTTGAACTCAGGACCTTTGGAAGAGCAGTCAGTGTTCTTAACCACTGAGCCATTTCTCTAGCCCCTTTCTGTTTCTTATACTACACAATATTCCAGTATTACTTTGTGTCTGAGTAAGCATATGTTTTGTGAATGCAGGCACACTTACTGAAGTTTCCAGCTTCAAGGATTGTGTCACTACCTGATTCTCTGCCTATCCAGTGTCCAGATGCCTATTAGGGACTTATGTCAGAAAAGGATGTTGAATCTCAGTCGGTAATCCAATATTAAGTGTTTAACCTTGAAATCATATACATTATATAAACTGTATGCATGTATAATACAATGTGTATGAATTCCTAATTATATAGATATAATATATATGTATAATATACATACATATAAATGTGTGTGTGTGTTGCTGTGTACGTGTGTAGTTTGAATAAAAATGGCCCAATTGGCCCATAGGAAGTGGAACTATTAGGAGGTGTGGTCTTGTTGGAGGAAGTATGTCATGTTACTAGGGTTGGGCTTGATTTCTCAGAAGCTCAAGTCAGGCCTAGTGGCAGCAGTCTCTTCCTGCTGCCTGTAGCTCTAGGATCCAGATGTAGAACTCTTAGCTACTGTAAGACCCCAAAAAACCGAGGTGCCCCAGCACCCCACAACCCAGAAGGACACCCAAATCACTCGTGAGAAACGGTCTTGATGCAATAACATGAGGATTTCTTTATTCCAGAATTCTGGGTTCCACAGCTGTTCACTGCACAGTGTTAGAGGACTGTGGACCCGGTGCAACTGAAGTCAGGGGTATTTAAAGGGGAAAAATCACCAGACAAGGGTGGAGGACACAATTCACAAAGCAAGGGGTAGAGGACAAAACAGGCATGGAATGGGGAAGTACAGAACGAGGAAGTAAGGAAGGTTAGAGATTATCTGAAGCAAACATCCTTGGGGCATTGTATAGTTAAACATTGGAACTAGAACAGGGTGGGCTATCTTTCTCAAGCTGAAAGCAGAAAAACAAGTTACTCTGTGCTGGGCTAGTTGTTTAGAGGTCTAAAAACATTGAGTTTGGGGGGGGGGTCTCTCATTCCCCACTCCTTCTCTTGTTAATAGTTCTAATCTTAGAACTATAGAACTAAATCTCTGACTCTATATATTCTGGATTGTCCTGCCCTAATCTCTGATATTGTGGGCATAGCATAAGAATCTGCACAGCACTTATTCGTTCCCTAATAAAAACTATTAGCCAGTTAGTCACACAGGTTCCAATTGTAAGCAAAATGAGTAAAATTACAAAGGGTATCATCAAAACAGAAAGCAGGGTGGTCAAGAGTACAAGATAAGGGCCTTTCCATCAAGTCTCAAGGTATTCTGCACAGTAGCATCTAACGTAGACCGAACCTCCAACTTGGAAACAACTTGCAAGTCTCTTTCTCCTGAGTAGGCCTTCCACACTCGCTGCCTCACCCACTTGAGGGTCTTGAGCCTAGAGCAAAAAGGCCTGAAGAGCACAAAGGGTAGGAGAGGTATCTAATCATTAATACCAGTCTCTGTGGTCAATTTGGTGAGGGTTTCTTTCATCAGGGTTTCAGCAACAGTTCTTGAAGCCTTCTTATACAGATCCAGTGCCCATCTGGAAGCAGTGAGGAGTCTCTGGCATGCCTGGAGCATTTAAGGCAAATCTCATATTGTGGGACACCTACTGGGAGGGCCCAGTGGACACCAAAGGAGTTGGGGTATCAAAGAGGATCTCTAGGGGGGTCAGGTTAAAATGGTAGGGGCTCTTCAGAAACAAGGGGAGAGGCACCACCCAGCCTGAGCCAGTCTCCAAGGTCAATTTAGTTAAGGTCTCTCATAGGGTTTTGTTTATTCTCTCTACCTGCCTTGAGCCCTGGGGACAGTACATCCAATAATGTTTCCAATTAGTCCCCAATATCTCTGTCAATTTCTGACTTACCTTAGAAACAAAAATAGAACCATTATCTGATCCAATTACCTTGGGCACTCTGAAACTCAGGAAAATTTCTTCTAACCTTGGCAGCTGTTTCCTGCTTCAACCCATCTAGAGAAAAGTATCTATAACCGCTGGAAGATATTTTATAACCATATTCTCCTGCCGTAGCTTTTATAAAATCTCTTAATGTACTCTAGGCTGTTCTCTTCTAGGTCCTTTGCCCTGTTTACTCTTTACTGCATAAGCATTTACTTGCTGGCATATCTTACACTGTTCTATTATCTCTCTAGCCTAAAACCTGAGTCATAAATATATACGTTTGGTCCCTTATCTGCCAGGACAAAGTTTTTTTTTTTTTTTTTAATCCTCTAAATGAGTCCATCTGTGCATTTGGCCTAGTGAGTCTTTGGCTTACTTTCTGGAGAGTATAGTTCTCCCTTCTTGTGTGTACCCTCTCTTGGTAATAGTTGGTAGGGTGGTTAGCAATCTCAGTCCTTTTTAAAGTGAGGCTGTTTCTTAATTTTGTTCTATTTCCCAGTGGCTGTCTCTTATAGACCCATAATCAGCATAGGCTCCTGCATATCCATTCCTGGAGTCACTTGCTCTACTTGGTTATTGTCCATTGAGTCTTTTCCCTTTGGATGTCCTGGGCAGTGAATACTCACAGTAGCTGGCTTCGTTAGGACATCTAAGAGGTCCAAGATTTCCTGTTGGTTTCCCCTGATGTGAGCAGTCCTGTTGGCATATATCCCTGTGGACATGGGCTGTGGCAAAGGCATACCTGTTATTTGTGTGGATGTTGATTTTCCAAGTTCCAAGGTCTTGGTGAGGACAATGAACTCCACTTTCTGCATTGACATGCCAGGGAGTAAAGATTCTTCTACCCAGATGACATTTGTGTTGTCCACCATAGCAGCACCTGCTTATCTCTGTCCATCATGGAGAAAACTGCTCCTGTCTGTAGCAACTTTCAGCAGGGGTCAGTCTCTCTTTTTGGGCCAATTAGCTGTAGCCCGTTGGGCAGGAAGCATATCTGTCCCCTCTCCAGTTTGAAGTGTATGTCTTACTCCAACAGAGAGTAGGAACAGTCTGGGGTGACCCTAAATGAATGGGCTACCCATCCCATCCCTAGGTCTGCTGTTCTTCGGGTAGTCCATGAATACATTTTGGTGCCAGGGGCTTCTTGGATCCAAGATCTTTTCTTGGAAAAGTTGAGCCCCTGTGTCCACCAAGAACTGAGTGGGTCTCTTTCACTCCGATAGTTATCCTGTGTTGGGGGAGGTGGTCAGAAACCTGATCTCCCCTAGTCACTGCCTTCACCCAGGGTTAACACCTGGGTTTGCCATTTGGGGGCACTTTTCCCAAGACCTGGGAATTCTTGCTCCCGGCTTCTATTTTTTAGGACACACTCTGACTCAGTGTGCACACTGAGTCCTTTTCTGTCTCTCTTTTCTGCTTTTTCTAACTATTATAACCAGGATTCTCTGTAGCTTTCTTATCTATCATTTTTCTCTTTTTCTCAGTTTCTTCTCCTCCTCTGTCTCCCTGTCTCAGCAAACTGCACTAAATTTCTCTATAGACTTTCTCAACAACCTATATTAAATCCTTCTACAGACCTTCTCATCAACCTGCACCAAATCCCTCTAGCCTCTGAAGCTTTTTCTCTACGAGCCCTGTTTACAAGAGCCATTGTCATAGTAGCTTTATATTCCAAGCCCCTGGATTCATAGCATTTATATTGGCAGAATGCCTCTATGAGCTGCTCTAGAAAAGCTGCAGGTGACTCATCTGGTCCCTGCTTAACCTTACATACCTTGGTCAAATTTGTGGGCTGCCTGCCATGCCCTCGAGACCTGCCAATGGAGTCTGGTGTTGGCCTGTCAGGTGCCTCTTACCTTTTGTCTGAGGGGGTAATCTTTTTGGCTTCCTGTATTACAAATAAAACAGTTTCAAAGAGATTGATTAATCTCTTGGGAAATATACCCTTAGTGAAAGAGCTACCATGGTATCAGGATAGGTGGTCTCAAGCCCTCTCATGTTCCACTCTGTGCCTCTCTAATTATCAACTGAGCATAATTATTACCATTTTGTAAATTATAAACTATAAGATAGACATAACACCTAGTTTATCATCCCTGTCAATTAATCAGAACCCTTTTCATCTGTATTATCTTAAAAGACTGACAGAATTAATACTTAAGAATTAACATTGTGGGGCTGGAGAGATCGCTCAGTGGTTAAGAACACTGACTGCTCTTCCGAAGGTCCTGAGTTCAAATCCCAGCAACCATGAGCGTGTGTGTGTGTGTGTGTGTGTGTGTGTGTGTGTGTGTGTGTATGTGTGTGTGTGTGTAAACAATTAAAGAAATAGTTCATGAATTGGAGAGAAGGCATGGAGAGGGGTATGTGGGAGGAGTTGAAGGGAGGAAAGGGAAGAAATAATGCAATTATAATTTCAGAAATAAAAATTACTTCCAAGAAGAAAAAAATAATTAAATGAACAGAGTATAATGAAAGGATGAAAACTCAATGTTGCCCTCAATGATAAGGCCAGACTTTTATTGCTCTGAGAGTTTGAATCTCAAGACCTAGAAGCCAGGGTGTAAGAGAAAGCACAATTCCGTCTGAGAGGAGTTTTGTAATCAAGAGTAGGGAGGGGTAAGAGCATGGCTTCTCCAGTCCCAGAAACTGTTTTTTGTGGGCAGTTTTCCAAAACTGTGAGTTGGGAGATAAATCAGATTGCCTGTTTTTTTAGCCTCTGGGCTCCAGGGTGTGAGAGGGGTGAGCTGCATTGGACTTCCTAGAGCCTTGGGCCTGTTTTAGGGCTCTGGTTTGGAAGGAGGGGTATTTCTTTAGGATGCTGTCAGATGTGGGTGCTGGGAACCAAACTCAGTTCCTCTGGATGCACAGCAAGCACTCACTGAGCCATCTCTTCATCCTGGGATCCCTTATTTAGATGTTATTAACTTAGCAGCATTCAGAGCATCAACTTGTGATGTGTGGAAAATGGCTTGCCATTTGCTACTTTGTATATTCATGGTTTATATTATGCAATTTCATGTGGAGGTACACAAAATAAAGTGAAAGGAAAAAGGAAATACCCTTTTCGTGTGGTGGTTTGAATAAGAATGGCCCCCATAGGATCAGAGATTTGGATCCTGGGTCACCAGGAAGGGGCATTATCTGAAAGGACTGGGAGGTTGCCCTTGCTGGAGGAAGCATGTCACTGGGGGTGGACTTTGAGGTTTCAAAAAGCCCATTATGAGCTCAGGGTTTCTCTCTTCCTGTTGTCTGCAGGTCTGGATGTAGATCTCGCAGCTGCTTCTACAGTGCCACATTTGCTTGCATGCCGCTGTGCTTCCTGCCATGATGATAATGTACTCAATCACTGAAACTGTAGGCCAGCCCAAATTTAATGTTTCCTTTTATAAGTTGCCTTGGTCATGGAGTCTCCCCGCAGCAATAGAGCTCTGTGACACTGTTTGGTTTACTGCCCTTTGTCCAGCAGACTGCTGCTCCCTTTCAAACATGGCATGCCTCTGAAATGCCATAATACATACTCACACATTCTCAGGGGAAACTCTTCCACAGACGACTTTGCATTTATTTGCATTTGTTTGTTCATTAAGTACTACATAAATCAAGGCATTTTTCAAACACATTGGTGAATCAAAAAACATCAGGTTGCAGAAAAGTGGGAACTTTGTTTTCTGTACTTTGGTTTCAGATACTAATGACATTGGTAGCTTCGTGTTGGTGGAAGGTACTGGTTTGTTAATACATTCCAAAAAGTTTTTTTTTTTTTACTAGAATCACAAGGATTGTGGCATAAGATCAGACACAAGAGATGGGCAATGAATGGCTACTAATGGGACAAAATATAACCCAGAATAACTTGACTCTGAATCTACAACATTTCACAATCATAGTCCTGGAATTATCCTCCTGAAAATTTTTCTTAAAAATTATGCCTATGAGTGTCTGTGCGTGTGTGCAGGTACTTGTGGTGGTCAGAGGTATTAGATCCCATGAAGTTGAAGATACAGGCGCTTGTGAACAGCCAGATGTGGATTTTGGGAACTGACTCAGGTCTTGGGTTCTTACATGCTAGGCCATCTCTCCAGCTCCTCTTCAGAAACTTTAAAGTAGGTGTCTTTTTTCTTTCTTCCTTCTTCTTTTTTGCAAGCGTGACAAATGTCCTTAAGAGTTCGGCTTTGAAGTGGATCCTGGATGCCTGTTTTTTTTTGTTTTGTTTTTTTTTTTTTTAAATATTTGCCAGGCAGTGGTGGCACACGCCTTTAATCCCAGCACTTGGGAGGCAGAGGCAGGTGGATTTCTGAGTTTGAAGCCAGCCTGGTCTACAGAGCGAGTTCCAGGACAGCCAGGGCTACACAGAGAAACCCTCTCTCGGAAAACAAAAAGCAAAACAACTTCATGACAACTGGGCTTTCCTAAGCTCACTGGGGCCATTTTGTTGGGAAATCAGACCTGAAGGAATACTAGACACAGAGGGCCACCACACAGTAAGGCCGCAAATAGAACTTTATTGCAGCAGGCACAAAGTTCTCATTCCACAGAGGCAGGCCCAGGAACCATCCTGATACCCTAGACACCTGCAAGTCCAAATTCTCCGCCAGGGAGCTAGGATTGGCAAGGGGTTGGTTGGCTGAAACCCGGACTATAAGGCTGGAAGCGCCGAGCACTCCGCTAAGCTGAAAAGGACTCAGACCGCTAGCCTTCCAACTTGTCAGGGCCATTGCACCTTTTCAACACCCGCGAAAGCCACGTCTCCCTCTCCAGCCCTCCCACTGAGCCAAGAGCCAAGTCTGGATGTGTCCGCTCAGAGGGAACCGCCTTTAAAGGTTAGGGGGCGGGGCTTGCCTGGCGTGATGGCATCGCCAGCGGCCCGTTCCTGGTGTAACGACCGGAGAGTAGCTGCAGAGTAGCTGCACAGCAACACTAGAGCGGGGGCGCGGCCGTCCGTGCGATGACACCATCCACAGTCCATTCGCCGCCCGAGGTTCTTTTCCGAGGGCGCGGACTAGTGGGCGGGATCCGGTTGGCTATTGAAATCTCGCTCCGCCCAGATTCTTTCAGGGTAGCCTGTCTCTGGACAGTTGATCCCAATAAGGAAGAGCCGGGTGCACGGTGATTGCGTCACCAAAACACGCGCTCAGCCAGAACAGGAGCTTTCCCGGAGACGCCTCGGGTAGAGGAGGGCCTTGCGCGCCGTGATGACGTCAAGTCCCGCCCGTTTTAGGAGTGGAGGGGTGGCGCCCGCCGTCCCCCTCAGTGGGGCGCTGGAGCGCGCGGTAGAGCGACCTGCGGTCTGTGGCAGAGCCGCGCCCGCCTCAGCAGGGAGGAGTGCTCAGCGCGGCTGGAGATGAGCAGCGCAGGGGGCGAGGGGCCGGAGGCCGGCACTGGCCGGGCTGGGGGCCGCTCTGAGCCCGAGGCCCCGGGCAGCGCTCTGAGTGTGGACTTGCCGGGGCTGCTGGGGCAGCTGGCGCGCAGCTTCGCGCTGCTGCTGCCGGTGTACGCCCTCGGCTACCTGGGGCTGAGCTTCAGTTGGGTGCTGCTGGCTCTCGGGCTGCTCGCCTGGTGCCGCCGGAGCCGCGGCCTCAAGGCCAGTCGCCTGTGCCGCGCGCTGGCACTGTTGGAGGACGAGGAGCAAGCTGTGCGCCTGGGAGTGCGCGCCTGCGACCTGCCCGCCTGGGTGAGTGTTGTCCCCAGACCTGAGTGGAGTCAGGTCCGCACCACCCTTCTCCCCGATTAGAGACTCAAGCCCCAGCCCAAGTGAGGTGTCAGCCACCGATTGCTCCGAATCTCGGACCTTAGTCAGGTGTGTGACCTTACTGCTGTCTGCCTCTCCTGCTGTCTACCTACCTAAACTGGTGTCTTCTGTCAGCACTCTGCCCACCTGCTTTCCTCGGGGGTTCTGGCCACCGTGGCCCACCCTGGCTCAGAGCGAAGGCCTGCGTCTGAGCCTTCTTGTGTCAGCGCACCCACCTCCCCCACCTAAGTCAGGTGCCCTCATTGCTGTCCCCACCCTCATCCAGGGCGAGGTGTCCTGGTCATTATCTGCTCCGAGAGTGTCCCCTCTCAGTCCTCTTCCTGGCTTTCAGTCCTCACCCGTCGCTAGCAAAGTGCGCAGGTAGTGAATACTTCCTAACTTGGCAGTGTTGGTCATTGTTAGTTGCTGGGCCTTTTCCACCTCTCATTCTGGCCCTAACTACCTCCCTGAAACACACTTAGTGGGCGATGAGCTAAGATCTCTGTTGTCCAGAGTGATTCTGTAAACCTTTTGCCAGCCTGGCGCTGCAGGCCTAGAAACGTCCAGATTCTCCATTCTGATTTAAAAAGTAGTGACAGCCAATGTGGGGAGAAGTTAATATAAAAATCAAGAAAACTATTCATTTCTTAGTTGTATCTAACACGATTGAAGTGTTCCTGGAAGACATAAGTTAGAAGAATTGAAATGTTTGTCTCATTGTTTAAAATACTGGAGGGAAGACTAGGTTCTTTCATATGATCATTTAAGATCCAGGGTGAACATGTATAGAGGGAGATTTTGAAAGAGTGAACAGTAATGATAAGTTATGGTATCGATTATTGATTATTCCTAAAGTTGCCTTTTACTTATTGAGTATTTGACTCTATTGGAGAAGGCTTTATTATCTTTTTCTCTTCACTGTCTTTCTTAGCAAAGTGTGTCATAGTTTCAGATAGAAGGAAATAGTGAATATTTTAAGATAAATGTTGCACAGTATTAGGCTTGATGTAAATGTCTGTGGAAGTAGATAGTGGTAAGTTTTAAAAGGGAGAAAGAAGGAATATAAATGGAGAAAGAACTTGGAAGATGTTCCTCCTTTCCAGCTAAGAAACACCTGTGAAATGTGGCATGGAATATGTGGAACAAGTTTCAAAAAACAAAAATTAAAAAGTAAGAGTTCCCCAAATCAAGAGGAACATACATAATAGGTAGCATTTAGTGATGGCAGTTAGCAACTGAAGTTAGAACTGTACTAGGGAAGCACTTTTGAAACTTAAACATCCACAGATACATAGTGAATGTGTAGGACAGGAGTGTTTTGGAAAATGAAAGTAACTGGTATGATACACCATTTAGCTAGCAATAAAGGAATGTATAAAAAACAGGAAGTTAGAGTAGCCAAGGTGAGAACAAAACAAGAAACAGTGGTGCATTGTAAAATGTTGTAGTAGTGTCTTGTGTCTCTGATACCCTAAATTAAAAGCTGGTGAAAACTGGTAGTTAAATAACCAAACTACTACATAAATAAGACTGAAGTCTTCAGGAGCAGGGTGGTGCTGACTTCCAAAAATACTTGATTATTGAGCAGCTGATCTAAATTAGCTTTTAAAACATTGTTTGCAAAATGCAAGTATTTTCACAAAGGAAATAATATACAGTTGCTTCCATAATGAGCCAAATTTTTATTGAAATAAAAAAGTAATTGACCAGTTTTCTTGTTTTCAGTTTTGTTTCTAATTGTTTTTCATTTTTAGTATTATGGTCAGACCTAAGGCTTCCAGCATGATAATAAAGTGGTCCACCACGGAGCTACATTGACAACCCTGTGCAGAGTTTTGTTTATTTGGGTTGGTTGTTTGGAGACAAGGTCTCCTCAGCCACAGTGGTGGGACTACAGGTATGTGCTAACACACTTATCTGGTTCCTGGGGTTTCTGGATATTGGTTGATATTTTGTCTTGAACAAGATGTACATGCCAAAGACTGTAATATACATTGATGATTATGACTCATTGTGGAGTAGAAACGTAAGAAGATATAAGCTAGTATGGTACCAACTTCCTATTCCCACCATTAGATAAATTCACCCACATATTTTATCTTACTTAGCAAAATGAAATTTTAAGATGGACATGGGGATGGGGACAATGCTGCACTTTTATTTTTATGTGAAAACCCATAACTTGGTAGAATAAAGTGTGATTCTTTCCTGTTTTTACTACTGCCAATAAATACTGATATTAGAGCTGTAGGCATAGAAACATCAGTCTTTTGTGTACATTATTGCTTAACTTGGTGAAAGTTGTTCCTTTTGTACTCATTGTGTGGATGACTGAGAAAGAAACAATTCAGTTTCTTTGGATATGGTCTCTTATTGTGTACACCTTTAGAGGAAGACAACTTTCTTCCCAGTGTCTTTTTTGGAAGTTTAGGAGAATGTAGCTCTAGCCAACATATAGTATCTATAACCTAAGAACAAAATAAATAAAAGAATGCATGGTAGTCTCATGTAAAGAAAGAATAAACATTTGGCCTTTTTGATACTTTCAAAAAGTTTTATGAGACTTGTATCAGCTTAGTATAAAACTTAGTTATTTTAATCTGGATACTTGCTAGCACTCTGAGGATGAGATGGAGGTGCTGCTGAGTTTTTTCTTTACATTCACACCTGGTTATGCCCAGGTAGTACAGACTGTGCCAATTAAATTGCATTGCCGTATGTGTTCTAAGTGTTTCAGTTATTTAGAACATTTCCTGAGATTTCTAAAAATAATCAGTAAATACCTGTGTTGATGTTTAAACTATAGTAAATTTAAATTTACCCTGTATGTATATATCAACCTGTATGTCGAGGCTTTATATTATTCTTATTTTAATTTTAAAAATGGGACTTAGATCAACTATGAGTATTTTATAGATATGAAGTAAGTCTATAAATCTAGTCTGTAGATTGGTTTGTGTGCCTATAATTTTACAATGCATTGTGTGTCGTCTTTTGTATTTTGTTAACAGCTTATCAAATTATCCTTTTTAGTTTCCATGACAAATAGAGGAACTTAATCATACTTTTTCAGTGAAATATAAAAAAATAACCCTGTCTTTACATTAACTGTATTATTTCCAGGTAGATGTAACTGACAATCTAGTAGGTAGGCTGGTGACAGCCTCAGGTAGCATGTTGTTAACTTTCAGCCCACCTGGGAAGATATTGTCTGCTAGACCTGGGATCTGAGGGCCTGAAAGAATGGGCAGACTACAGTTGAATGCTGTGGACCATCTTACTTCAATTTCAGTGTATAGTAAACCCCAGTAAGCACGTACTGAATATTAACAGAGCAGCCCTTTCTCATAACGTTCTCAGGACAATTTAAACACAATTTAAGCACAATTCCCTGGCACATAATATAGGTTATAGCTGGGAAACCATGAAAACAAGGCAGAAGGCCATGTCCAGATTCAGGGTATACTGAGAATAACACTTAGTATGTCCTTTCACCAGATTAAGTTCTGTAGGTATGTTCTGATTTCCAATAAAAAAGAATAAAAATACATTATAAGTTGAATGTAAATGTTTGTCACAGGAGGCATGAAATCACATTCAGGAACAATCCAGGGAACAAAAGACACCTGAGGCATTGTTCACCATTCGTCATTCTTTTGATGGTGTTCCAACACATATGATTTGAAGAAAGGATCACAGGGAGTTTTTTGGTAAGGGGAGTATGTATAAAAAAAGTGTCAGGACCCAATGGGGATGACATTACTCAACCCTAGGGTGATAGAACCTGAAGAGACCACCTCCAGTAGATAAAAATGGCTCCCAGTGGAGGGATGGAGCCACCCATATAAAAATTTTTAACCCAGAATTGTCCCTGTCAAAAGGAAAGGCCATCCAGAGACCGCCCCACCGAGCCATCTATTCCATCCCCACAGACACCAAAGCCTGACACTTGCTGATGCCAAGATGTGCTTACAGACAGGAGCCTGGAATGACTGTCCTCTGTGAGGCTCTGCCAGTACTTGACTAAGACAAATGCGGATACTCACAGCCAACCATTGAACTGAGCCCAGGGACCCCAATGGAATAGTTGGGGAAGGGCTGAAGGAGCTGAATGGGATTGCAAACCCATAGGAAGAACAACAGTACCAGCTAACTGAACCCCTCAGAGCTCCCAGAGACTAAACCACCAACCACAGAGTATACATGGGTTGGTCCATGACTCCAGCTGCATATGATGCATATGGCATCAGTGGGAGGGGAGGCACTTGGTCTTATGGAGGATTGATGCCCCAGAGAAATGGGATGCTAGAGGGGTGAGAGACAAGAATGGGTGGGTGGGGGAGCATCCTTTTAGAGGCAAAGGGGAGGAGGAGAATGGGGTGAGGGGATTTTTGGAGGGGAGACCAGGAAGAGGGATAACATTTGAAATGTAAACAAATAAAATAGTTAATAAATTAAAAAAAATAAGATTAATGTGGACAATGATAATGATGGAATGTTTTGTGAGACAGAAGCCCCAGAGTCCAGGAGCGCAGCAATGGAGAACAGTTAGAAGTTGTTCTTCTGGACCACCTTCTCTAGAGAGAACTCTGCTGAGATCTGTTATGCTTTAAGTTCTTCATGCGCTAGAAAGTGGAACAGTATGGTGGTGGGACATGCCTTTAATCCCAGCCTTTGGGAGGCAGAGGAAGGTGGATCTTTGAGTTCCAGGACAGTCTAGTCTCTAGGGAGACTTCCTGGACAGCCAGAGCTACACAGAGAACCCTGTTTCAAAAAGAACAAAAGTAAATAAATAGGCAAAGTCTTAAAGAAAAAAAAAAGGTAGAACAATACACCAATCGAACCAGTAGTGCTCCCATTGACCCTACTTACATTGTAACGATTGAGGAACGCAAGTGCTCCCACTGGACCCTCCCAGACCCTTAGGTATGAGGAGCAGAAGTGCTCTGGATCTACCCATGCTCTTAGTAATAGAAACAGGAATGCTCTCACTGAACTTTATATAGGCTCTAAAGAAGGAAGAGGAAAGGTGTTCCTTCCTTGGGCTTCCCACACACTTCTGGCAATTTGCAGGTACCTAATTAAAAATATCCCACATTCTGTAGACATGTAGAGCTTGGGCATAGCAGGAGAAACAGTAATGTGCTCAGATATGTTTGTGAAATCAGAAAAGGAAACATAGCACATTTCTGACTCATTCCTATGTCAGTTTAGTTTCTATAAAACTTCCAGGCAAAATAGTACTTGTTGTAATACATTTTATGTAGTAGAAACTGTATTTACAGAAGGTTGTTAGCCAATATGTAGGTGCTGGGAATCAAACCCAGGTTGTCTGGAAGAACAGTCAGTGCTCTTAACTGCTGAGTCATCTTCCCAGTCCGAGCAGCATAATTTTTAAGAAAGTGCTAATGTCTCTGTCTTTGCACAAATCATTCCCCACAATTTTATTTATAGATATTTTCTCTTGGTTTTGCTGTCATTTGGTTTTTATTTACTTCATAGAAACCCTGAGACAGGGTTTCTCTGTATATATAGCCCTGGCTGTCCTGGAACTCTTTCTGTAGACCAGGCTGGCCTCAAGCTCAGAAATCTGCCTGCCACAGGGGAAAAGTTCCTGAATAGCGTATGCTCTAAGTTCCTGAATAGCGTATGCTCTAAGATCAAGAATTGATAAATGGGACCTCATAAAATTACAAAGTTTCTGTAAGGCAAAGGACACTGTCAAGCAGACAAAATGGCACCCAACAAATTGGGAAAGGATCTTCACCAACCCTATGTCCAACAGAGGGCTAATATCCAATATATATAAATAACTCAAGAAGTTAGACTCCAGAGAGCCAAATAACTCTATTAAAAAATGGGGTACAGAGCTAAACAAAGAATTTTCACATGAACTTTGAATGGCTGAGAAGCACCTTAAAAAATGTTCAACATCATTAGTCATTAGGGAAATGCAAATCAAAACAACACTGAGATTTCACCTTACATCAGTTAGAATGGCTAAGATTAAAAACTCAGGAGACCATAGGTGTGGGCGAGGTTATGGAGAAAGAGGAACACTCCTCCACTGCTGGTGGGAATGCAAGTTGGTGCAACCACTCTGGAAATCAGTCTGGCGGTTCCTCAGAAAACTGGGCATAACACTTCTGGAGAACCCTGCAATACCACTCCTGGGCATATACGCAGAGGATTCCCTGGCATGCAATAAGGATACATGCTCCACTATGTTCATAGCAGCCCTATTTATAATAGCCAGAAGCTGTAAAGAACCCAGATGTCCCTCAATGAAGGAATGGATACAGAAAATGTGGTATATTTACACAATGGAATACTACTCAGCAATTAAAAACAATGAATTCATGAAATATGTAGGCAAATGGTTGGATCTGGAAAATATCATCCTAAGTGAGGTAACCCAATCACAAAAGAATATACATGGAATACAGTCACTGATAAGTGGATATTAGCTCAGAAACTCTGAATACCCAAGACACAATTCACATATCAAATGACTCCCAAGAAGAAGGAAGGAGCAGTCCCAGATCCTGAAAAGGCTTGTTCCAGCATTGTAGGGGAGTACCAGGACAGAGAAGTAGGAGGGGGTTGATAGGAGAATGGGTAGAGGGAAGAGGGCTTAGGGAACTTATGGGGAGGGGGGAACCGGGAAAGGGAAAATAATTTGGAATGTAAACCAAGAATATAGAAAATAAAGTAATAATAATAATAATAAAAAGAAATCCGCCTGTTGCTCCCAAGTGTTGGGACTAAAGGTGTGCGCCATCACTGCCCAGCTACTTACTTCATTTTTAAAGAAACTTGAAAAGGATTTTTTTATATGTTAGTGTTTTGCCTGTGTATTTTTAAGTATATTCATTTGTGCAGTGCACATGGAGTGCCAAAAGAGGGTGTTGGATACACAAGAAGTGTAGTTATAGATGTTTGTGAACTGCTGTTTGGGTGCTAGGACCAGGTCCTGCTAGAGCTTTCAGTGCTCTCAACCACTGAGATTTGTCAACACTAGTATTTGTCCTGTACTAAGTCCTGTAATTTTTTAAAAATTGGGTCATTTGTTTTTGTTAATTTTCTTCTAGAATAGATTGCATTTGAAGGAATTAGCACAATTCATGGGCGGGGTTTTAAAACTGTTGCTTATGGGTTCATTTATTACTATCTTAGTTAGGGTTTCAATTGCTGTAATAAAACACCAGAAACAAAAACAACTTGGGGAAGAAGGTTTATTTCACTCACAGTTGTGTATACAGTTCATCATCAAAAGCAGGGAAGGCAGGCACTCAAGGGGGCAGGAACCTGGAGTCAGGAGCTGATGTGGAGGCCTTGGTGGGGAGCTGCTTACTAACCTGTTTGTTATGGCTTGCTCAGCCTGCTTTCTTATAGAACCTAGGACCTACATCCCCGGGATAACACCACCCACAATGGGCTGGGCTCTCTCCTGTCAATCACTAAGAAAATGTCTATAACTGAATCTTATAGAATCATAGTCTCAACTGAGGTTTCTTTTAACTCTAGCTCATGTCAGGTTGACATAAAACTAGCCAGCGCACTTATCCAGCTCTCTTAATTACCTTTTTCATTGCTGGAACAAAACACCATGACCAAGGCAAGTTACAGAAGAAAGAGTTTATTGGGGGCTTATAGTTTGAGAGGCTGAGTACATCACCATCCTGGTGGAGAGCATGGCAGTGGACAGGAAGGAGTGGTACTGGGGCTGTAGTTGGGAGCTTGTAGCCTGATCCACACACTGGAAGCAGAAAGACAGAGGGCCAGGGGTAGAGAGGGAGAGAGAGGAAGAGAGAGAGAGAGAGAGGGAGAGGGAGGGAGGGAGGGAGGGAGACAGGGAGAGGGAGAGGGAGAGGGAAAGGGAGAGAGACAGACAGAGAGAGAGAGAGAGAGAGAGAGAGAGAGAGAGAGAGAGAGAGAGAGAGAGCATTCTAACTCAATGGCATAGATTTTTGTTGTTGTTGTTTTTTGTTTTTTGGATTTGGTTTTTTCGAGACAGGGTTTCTCTGTATAGCCCTGGCTGTCCTGGAACTCACTCTGTAGACCAGGCTGACCTCGAACTCAGAAATCCACCTGCCTCTGCCTCCCACAGTGCTGGGATTAGATTTTTTAAACCTCAAAACCCACCCCTAGTGACACACTTCTTCTACCATGGCCACACCTCCTAATTCTTCCCAGTTTTACCACTTGGGGAACAAGCATTCAAATATCTTAGCCATTATTGTTCAAACCATCACACCAACCTTATGAGAAATGTTCTGTGCTCCAAGTGTGCTAAGTCCTAGTGATACAAAAATGAGTGTGACAACGCTATAAACTCAGGAAATCCTACCTGACAACAATGTACGTCTTTGAAAAGCCATTGGCTGTTTTGTTTCCCAGCCCCAGTTTGTTTTCTTTAAAAGAAAAAAAACAAACCAAAAAACAGGACTATTTAGCCCAGGATGGCTTCAGACTCATGGTCCTCCTTTCTCAGACTCAAGAGTGCTATAATTACATCCATCATGCCCGTTTTCTTTTAAATTAATGAAAACTGCATATATCTACGATGTACATGTTTCTTTCTGATACATATACATTATCAAATATATATATATACACACACACACATTGATCAAATGCATTGCTCAGTTACTAAATTGAACTACTTACTTAATTCATGTATTCTCATCTTTACCAAGTCACTTTGTTTGTTTGTTTGTTTGTTTGAGACAGGTTTTTTTCTGTATAGCCCTGGCTGCCCTAGAACTTACTCTTTAGGCTGGCCTCGGACTCAGAAATCTGCCTGCCTCTGCCTCCCAAGTGCTGAGATTAAAGGCATGTGCCACCATGCCACCACCACTGCCTGGCTCCAAGTTACTTTTTTATAATGAGAAAAATCTCTTAGTACTTTTTTTTTTAAAGATTTATTTATTATTATATGTGAGTACACTGTAGCCATCTTCAGACACCCAGAAGAGGGCATCTGATCTTATTATAGATGGTTGTGAGCCACCATGTGGTTACTGGGATTTGAACTCAGGACCTTCAGAAGAGCAGTCAGTGCTCTTAACCACTGAGCCATATCTCCAGCCCCTCTTAGTACTTTTTAAGAATTCATAAAATGGTTATTAATGTAGTTAGCATGATCTATAATAGATATCCTGAACTTATTCCTCTTAAGTGAAATTTTATATCCTTTGATTAATATTTCCCCTCTACTCTTTTTCTGGTTTTCTTGTTTTGTAAAAGTTAAAAAATTTATAAAAGTATTTAAGGTTTCATTCTTTTATTTTGTTTCCTCATTTGAGAGTGGGTCTCATGTGTAGCTGAGGGTGATCCTCCTCACGAGTACCAGTGTTACAGGTGTGTACCACCATGTCTGGTTTGTGTGGTTCTGAGGTTTGGGCCCAGGACCTTTTGTAGCCTAGGCAAGCATTCTTCCACCAGAGTTAAATCTCTAACCCTAAAACAGTTAGCTTTTCATTCAGGAAAAATATGTTAATATGTAGTCCAGGGGCTGGAGGGATGGACTGTTCAGAGATTAAGAGCACTTGTTGCTCTCCCAGAGGATCTGGGTGTGATCACAGGCACCCACATGGTAGCTCATCATTAACTGTAACTCCAGTTCCAGAGGATACTATGCCTCTTCTGACCTCCTTACACACTGGACATGCAAATGATTCACAGACATATATTCAGAAAAAACACATAAAATTAATAGATTTTTTAAAAATTAATAACAAAAACTACTCTATAATGTTCAAATGTCCTTGGTGGTAGTTATCAGAAGATTATAAATTAAATGAGGTTACTGTGTACTTTTCTGTATTTACTAGTAAGTATACTAAAGATCATTTGGGAAAAATCTGCTATAAAACTTTAATTTTTCTGGGCTGTGAACTACTGATTTTTTAAAAGTAAGGTAGCCCTTATATTAAGTCCTAGCTGGTAAAGTGTATGCTTTTCTTTGTTTCTTTCTTTGTTTCTTTCTTTGTTTCTTTGTTTGTTTGTTTGTTTGTTTGTTTGTTTGTTTCTTTCTTTCTTTCTTTCTTTCCTTTCCTTTCCTTTCTTTTTGTTCTTTTATTCATTTGTTTATTCATTCTTTCTTTCTAAATGCTTTTAGGTCATTTTGTACATTCAGTAAGTCAATAGCAATAATCTTTAAATCAATCTAATTTTTAAAAGTATTTTCATTTCCTTTTTGAGGTACCTTTGTAGCTCAGGCTACCTGGAACTCACCATGTGACCCAATTTGTTTCTGAGCTCAAAGTATACTGTTCACCTAAGTCTACTAAGTGTTAGGATTACAGGTGTTACCCACCAAGCTTGCTCAGTGACAACAAAGATTTTTCTCGATAAGAATTAAAAATATGCCAGGCAGTGGTGGCGCCCACCTTTAATCCCAGCACTTGGGAGGCAGAGACAGGAGGATTTCTGAGTTCAAGGCCAGCCTGGTCTACAGAGTGAGTTCCAGGACAACCAGGGAAAAAAAAGCAAAAAAAAAAAAAATTGAAGAATTAAAAATATAAGATGTATTGTTGGTTATCCATCTGTGCAGGTAGTTCTAATTTTGTGCTGTGTTATTGTTAATTGTTTTTTTTTTTTTTACGGGTGCTTATGGATGTTTTATGGGCACTCTTTTTTGGGATGCCTCTGAATATCTAGTTCAAAAGGTGAAAATGTCAATGCAAAGTAAAACATCTCTTTTAGGTGTAATTTGTGTGCCTTCAGGTTTTTTTGTGCTTAGTGACAACTCTAGGACTAGTCTGCCCAGCAGTGCTGGGGTGAGATGAGAGTAGGGCAGCATCCAGTATCCTTCGTTCACATTTGTAAAGTTGTGATTGAAACTGAGCTTGAAGAGTGGGTGTTACTTAGCAATTTTTTTAACAAATGTTCAATTGTATTTTTCTTTATAATATACGTTAATGTATTAATAGGTACTTGAAACATAATTTTTCTGATATAAGAAGAATATACCCTCATCCTAGAACATTTTAAGCTTTCAAGAAGAATAAATATGTGTGTGTGTGTGGGGGGGGAAGTAACCTTGAATCCTGATTAGTGATAACCATTATTGACATTTTGGTAGGAAATTTATATCTACAGATATAGCTATACAGTTTTTAGTAATTCCGGGGATTGAACCCAGGGCCTTGCATATACAAAGCAAGTGGTCTACTATTGAGGTACTTGCCAAGCTCTTTTTAAATTTTAGTATTTTTCTCAAGCTAAGTTGCTGGCCTTAAACTCACTGTGTAGCTCAGGCTGTCCTTGAACTTGCTTCAGCCTTCTGTCTGTCTGGAATTATAAGTATATGGCACTCTGTTTGGCTAGCATTTCTTAGTCTTGATATGTTTGGATACATATCGAGTATATATACATATGTATATATATATACATATATATGTGAAGATATATATATGTATATAGTATTTTTGATACAAAATAGCTCTTGTTCAAAAGTAAGAGATAATTTACTTTGTATCAGATATAAGTAAGGATGGCCCAGAAACACATTCAGGTTGCTCTGACTGTCATGTATTACTGTGTAAGTGATTATATGAACTTTTTTTTTCTTCTGCTTTGTTTTTAGTAAATGACAAGAAAAGCTGCAACATCTTCCTTAGGGTTCAGAGCTACAAAAGAAACAAAAAACAAAAAACTAAACAAAAACCCAATGTTTTCTTAGCTTATTTCAAAACTACACGTGTTGTCTTAGGAGACCTTTGTGTAGTTTCCATCGTCTCGCCTCTCCTCTGCTGTTTTCCTCCCTAGCTTTCTTTCCTCTACTTTTGATGGATTTCACCTTGTCTCTCTCAGTCTCCACTCTGGGCTGAGAGGATCCTTTTATTTCAAACTCTGGAATTCCTAGGATTATAGGTGTGGTCCACCATTCCTGACTTCTTAAGAGGCTACAAGTGCAAGGACAGGGCCTCCCATAGATTTCTAAAATTTCTCCTGAATTGATCCAAAACATATGCAGACAGTTAATGAAGAAAAATCTGGGACATGGAAGCTAGGGTGTTTGTGGGCTTTCAGTTTGAAGAACTGGTTGATTGCTGTGTCTAATGACCTAAACTGTCACTCATGGAAACAAAAAAGCTTTTTATAAGTTAAAAATTTGTTGATACCTGCTAAGATACATGAAGAACTATCAGAAATCCCAACTTTGAGACTCACTTCACAAAGGACTAGATTCTTCCAGACTTCATCTCTACTAGAAATTGGCATGAGGACATTCAGCCAACGTATTGAAAATTGATTTCAATTCCAACAGAGACTTAGAGCATTCTCATCCTTTTCATTACATAGTGATTACATGAGCTTTTATACCCTCAGAATAAATACAGTCTTAACTTGGTTTATTTACCAAATACATTGATGGGGACCTTTAGAAAACAGTTTATAACCAAGTAAAGTAATCTCTTTTCCAGGTCTCTGATCTGTCTAATGACATTTTTAACTTTTGGGTTAATGGAAGCTGGTAGTCTAAGTTAATACATTCCAAAGGTTCAACTTGTTAGTCATAAGGCTGTTGGGTAGATATAGAACTAGGTAATAAATAGCTTCTCAGGAGACTAAAGATAGAGCTAGTAATTCAGGCCCTCGGTGTACAATATTCCACATTCAGGAAGTTACAATTAGCTAATCAGTCTACAGAATCTTCGACACAAGTGTGGTTTTGTTTTTTAGAGAACAACATTTTCTGTTTTTTCCTTTCTCTATTGGACATTATTTTGTGGGTGTTATCTTTTTAATCTTCAGAAACATGACTATGATTTCTGGAATATTGCCTGTCTTATGGAAATATTGTTTGTTTGTTTAATAGAGACATTTGAAAAACAAGAGAATGTTAGATATTATGTGGTCAGAAAAGATAAAACTAGATTTTGAGTGGTTTTATCTGTTTTTTTTTTTAAGTTACAAAGGAATACTTGAGTTACTTAAAGGCTATATGAATGATTTATAAACACATTAGAATAATGTAATAATTTTAAACATACAAGTCTAGGTGCAAGGTGATGTTTGTTTTAAATGGTAAGACATTATAAGACACCATAGAGGGACTAGAGAGGTGGCTAAGAGGTGAAGGGTTCTGGCTGCTCTTTTGGAGGACCTAGGTTTGATTCCTAGGTTCACAGCTGTCTATAACTTCAGTTCCAAGGGACTTGAGCTCTCTTCTGGCCTCCACAGGCATCAGGCATGTAAATGGTGCATAGACTTGCATGCAGGGAAAATAATCACACACATAAAAATAAAGTTGCCTTTAAAAAAAAAAGACATGATAGGTTTATCACCAGCTCTTATAAAAAATGACTTTTACAAAAGACATTCCCTCCACAATGAGTCATAACTCCAGAATGTTCTTCCTGTGTGGGCGATATTAAATTTGTTGACAAAAATGTTCTCATCTCAAATAGTGGTTTTATGTAAAACAATAAAATGATAGTTACTTTAGGATTTCTGAGACTTGTAGGATTGTTTTGTCCTTCTGTAAGTTTGCATTGCTAATTGCGAGAAGCAGCCAGCAGAGATCCTGAGTTCAGACTCTGGATTTGGTCCTTGTGAGTCACACCTCAGTGAGTTCCACCCTTCTTAATTTTGTGCTTTTGGATAAACTGGTGTTCTCATCAGAATGAGAACTGAAATGAGCCTCACTATACCCTGTGAGGTTAGAGTAAGGCAAGGTTCAGTGAAATGCTAGGCACAGGCAAGCAAACTTGTTCTTAGGTCACCACCTGAGTTACAGAAGTGCAGCTTTGACTGATGTGCTCTAGCCTTCTGACCTAGACACGTCTCTCACCACATAGATACCCTTTGCTGCCTCCGTTCCCTCTTCACTTGGAGTAGACCTAGAAGCCCTGAAGTTTTTGTTTTTACTATAGTGTGTCTATTTTATGTTGTTGCTAAGAATTTATCTACCAGATTGGGGGTGAATCTAGCTAGTATCCTTGTACATGGTAGCAAACACTCTGTCACTGGGTTATTTCCATTTTATAGCCCTAGTACCTAAGAATTGAGTGTTTTGATATAGAATACATCCAACCAAGTATAATAAAAAGGATCACATAGTTGGCAGAAAGGCAGCTTTGAGAACTGAGAAATCTCGACAGCAAAGCATGGCCCTGAAATACATAGTAGAGGAGTTTAGCTTTAGCTGCCAGACCTAGGTAAACATCAAGTATGGACTAGGGTGGTAAGTGTTTTTAAAAGACAGGCTTGACAATAACAGCCAGATGGTCTGAATATGAAGAAGAGGCCAAGTTTCAAGGAACTGATACTGGGAGGGGGAAAATGGAAAGGGGGTGAGAGAGAACGTGAATGACAGCTCCAGGTGCAGAAATGATGGCTCTGCCAAGGAAGATTATTTGAAAGTAGGTCACTGGAGGTCAGGATGGGTGGTTATTAAGTCAGGTTTAAAATGCCTTACCATGAATCTGCTTGGTGTTTCAGTGGGTTTGCCTATTCTGAATAGGTCATATAAAAATAGGATTATACAATGTGTGACTTTGTGTCTAGTTTAATTTACTTGGTATATTAAAATATTGTATGTCTCTCCTTGTCTCCTTGTCTCCTTCTCTCTCTCTCTCTCTCTCTCTCTCTCTCTCATCTCTCTCTCTCTCTCTCTCTCTGTGTGTGTGTGTGTGTGTGTGTGTGTGTGTATGTATGTATGTATGTGAAGATACACATGTGCCAGGGCATGTGCTTAGAAATTAAAGAATAGCATGCAGGAGTTGGTTCTACCGTATAAGTCCTGAGAATTGAATTCAGGGTGCCAGGCTCAGTAGCAAGTGCTATCCAACTTAGCTACCTCACCAGCCCTTCGCCATTTGTTTGTTTGTTTTTGAAGAAACTGAGTTTCTTTAGTCCTGGAACACACTGGATAGAGCAGGCAAGCTTCAGACTCTGAGATCTTCCTGTCTCTGTTACCCAAGTATTAGGAGTAAAGGCATGTACTACCACTCCCAGCTTATGTTTTTGTTTTTTTATTTTTTTAATTACATTTTTAAGGCTGCAGAGATGAGCCAGTAGATAAGAGCACTTACAGCTCTTGTAGAAGACAAGGGATTTGATTCCTAGCACCCATGTGCTCGTTCACAGCCATCCCTAGCACCAGTTCCCAAGGGATCCAGTGGCCTCTTTGTCTTCTTTGGGTACCAGGTATGCATGTGGTGCATATACATATACATTCAGGTGAAACATTCTTACACAGAAAATAAAAATAATTAATAAAGATAATATTTTTATTAATTCTTTAAGAATTTTTTATATAATCTGATCAATTTGCTCTCCTCCTTTCTTCTAAATCTACTTAGCCAATTTCATGCCCTCTTTTTTCTTTAAATCCATCGAATTAATTTGTGATCCTCAAATACTCTTTGGGGGAGGGGGGCTACCCTGAACACAGTTAACAGTGATCACACCCAAAGAAACCCAACTTCTCCTGTCCCAGCAATTAGAAATTGTTAATGACTCGTAAGCAAGTCGTAGGATTTCCTGCTTAACTCCCAGTGCATGCTGGGATTTTTGACTTTCTTGTTTGCTTCCACAACTGTTGTGAACTCACATGTGCAGCTGGCCCTAATATCTGGGAAACACTTTAATTTTGGTCATCCATCTCTGACAAATCTTTCCATTCCCTCTTCAAAAATGATCCCTGAGCTTACAGGGAAGGGAGCCAGTCTCCTTCCTTCCCTCCCTCTCTCCTTCCCTCCTTCCCTCCCTTCCCTCCTTCCCTCCTCCCTCCCCCCTCCCTCCCTCTCTTTCTCTCTTCTCTCTCTCTCTCTCTCTCTCTCTCTCTCTCTCTCTCTCTCACACACACACACACACACACACACACACACAATTAATTGACATCTGAAAGACACTTCTCTGATATTGGCCGAGAGATTTATTTATTTATTTACTTATTTACTTATTTATTTGTATTTTTTTTTCCGAGACAGGGTTTCTTCTGTGTAGCCCTGGCTGTCCTGGAACTCAATTTGTAGACCAGGCTGGCCTCGAACTCAGAAATCTGCCTGCCTCTGCCTCCCAAGTGCTGGGATTAAAGGCATGTGCCACCACTGCCTGGCGGATGGAGAGATTTATAATTCTATGGATACAGCAACAAGTCATTAAGATTCATTTTAATACTATATCCATTTAGAATAATAATAGTAGTAGTGCCTATGACTATCTAGCCACAGGTTCTTGGCCTGCTAATGTATGGGGTATGGGTTCCGTCTTGTAGATTAGGCCTTTAAATCAGTCTGAAAGTGTTTGGTTATTATCTTTGTTACTTTTCTATTACCATGACAAAACATTCAAACCACCACAGTCTACTCCCTGTAGGCTTATAGCCATATGATAATACAAAATGCATTTAGATCAAATTTAAAACTCCCCATAGTCTTTCAGTCTCAAGACTAAGAGTCTATTATCTCTTTGGAGACTCAAAGCAATCTCTTAATTATAACACCCTGTAAAATCAAAAAGCAAATTGCATACTTCCAACATACAAATTGTATGCAGTGGCACAGAATTTATATTGCTCTTCCAAAAGTGGTGACATGGGCATAGCAAGGAAATACTGGACCAAAGTAAGACCAAATCCAAGAGGGGTAATTCTAAATCCTGTAACCCCATGTCTGATGTCCAGGGTTAAATAGCTCCATTCTTCCAGCTTTGCTGACTGGAACATGCTTTTCTCTCTCTCTCTCTCTCTCTCTCTCTCTCCTCTCCTCTCTCTCTCTCTCTCTCTCTCTCTCTCTCTCTCTCTCTCTCTCTCTCTCGGGCTGGTTCTACTCCTTGTGGACAGTTCTCCTGTAGCAGAATTTTCCCCCAACTAATTTAAATATTATTACAACAAGATGCCTGTGATTTGGACAGGGAAAGGGGAGGCAGAGCTAAGAGTTTCAGAGACAGACAGGACAGAAAGAGAAGGAAGGAAAATAGAGGAAGAGGAAGACATCCAGATTTTATGTGGCCACAGGTAGCTATAATATCATAAAAGGATAGAATAATTAGGATAATTTGCCTAATCCTGGTGGGCAGCTTGTATCATTATCAATTGGCTCTGAAATTATTGTGTGGGCATCTGTGAATTGAAAATTTATTGACATATAAATCTCACTGATTATAAACTTCTAGAGGATTTTACTAGGTTAAGGGGATTTGTGACAACTAGCCACAGGGGGTGAGAAGGAACAAGCAGCTCTGAGGCAGGTGAACCGGAGCTGGGAAGACTGCAACCTGGAGCTGGCCTATAGGTGGCAAGACCCTGGGGCAGAGAGTAGTTGAGTATTGCGTGGATGGTGCCATTTTTTTTTTTTTTTTTTTATATTTCCCACAACATCTCCCAGGTAAATATCCCTCAGCTCTGGCACCAGTATTTTGGGGTCTCCATAGCAATCCAGACTTTCACAGCTTGATGCAATGTCCTCTCTGGGCCTCCATTCTCCTGGTACACACCTGGCCTCAGTGGCTTTCTTGAATCATGGATTAAAACCAGAACCACAAAGAGAAAAAGAGCACAAGGAAATTTCATGTTGGAGCCAAATCTTGTGACGATGGAGATAAGGAGAAATGCAAATACAATCTGTCAAGTTCTGAGGCCTGCCTGGGATGAAAGTTCTCCACTACCTCAGATTGTAGTTCTTAAGCTATGATTTGTTGTTGCTCTTTAGGAACATATAATTCCTAGGCAGTTTTTCCTCCTCCCATATTGCAGGATTACTGGGTGGGGTCTGGCCCAAGGGCACACTCCCTTCATTACATTTCTCCTTTTCTCCATCCTCACAAGATTTGGCTCCAACATGAAATTTCCTGGTGCTCTTTTTCTCTTCAAATTGTACATGCTTATTTCTTTTGTGCTGTTTGCTTTTTTCATTGTAGATATGCATATGAGTGATCATTAGTAACCATGTGATATAGTCAATACTGGTCTACCTTGAAATTGTCTCTGTCAAAGAAATTCAAAAATGTTTCAATTTAGCCTTAGATAGATTCTTAGGACAGAGTAAAAACTAACCACTGTTCTAGATAAAATGCCATTAGAATAGTCTTTAGCCCATTTGTTGATGTTGTTCCTCTGAAACTTCTTGAGCTGAGGCCTCCATGGTTTACATAGCTCTCAACAATTAAATTTTCTATGTTCCTACTAGGATGGTTCATCAACCCACTTAGAACATTCAACCAATCTCCTAGTTCAAAGTTCCAAAGTCTTATCAAAAAAAGGTCAGGTCTGTTAGAGCAATAACCCCCTCTCAGTATGGAATTCAATTTCTGTTACTTTGCTGTTGTCATGACAAAACACCATGACTATGGCAACTTATACAAATAATCATTTAATATGAGGCTCATGATTTCTGGGGTAGTAGAGTCCATACCATTTTGGCAAAGAGTATGACAGCAGGCAGGCAGGCAGCCAGCCAGCCAGCCAGCCAGCCACCCAGCCAGGCCTGACACTGAAGAGGTAGCCGAGAGCTTATGTCTTGATATAGCTACCAGGCAGAGAAAGAAAATTAAATACAAATAGCATGGTTTTTTTTTTTTTTTTTTTTTTTGAAATCTCAAAGCCCACATCCAGTGACATACCTCCTCCTATAAGGCCACACCTCCCAGTCCTTCCCAAATAGTTCCACCAACTAGGAAGCCAAGCATTCAAGTATACGAACAATGGAGACCATTCTCATTCAAACCACAACAATTACTCCCACAGCATTTTTGCCACTATCGAACCTGTGGACATGCCTTGCCAAGCTAGTTGTTATAGCTCACAGGATTCAAAGCTAGGTAAGACTGATGATTACTTTTCTTCTCTCAGCATGCATATGACCTTCCAACACTGAAAGCTAACTAGAAAGGATAAAGCTTCAGGATGAATACCAGCTTGTCTTCTCCATGTCCATGTTTTATGATTGAAGTTATATGGTATCATTTTCCTAAAAACTGGATAATACACCATCTAGTAAATGTACTACATTTTCACTATCCATTCATCATTTGTTTCTTGGCTGTTGTTAAGGAGCAGCCATGAAGCTGGATGAGCAAGTATCATTGTAGTAAAATAGAGTCCTTTGAATGTGTGCTAAGGAATAGTTATGTTGGTTTGAATGAGAAATGTCCCCCATCATTGTAGGCATTGGACGTATTGTCCTTAGTTGGTGGACTATATAGGGAAACTTAGAAGATGTAGCCCTTTCTGGATGAAGTATGCTGGGCTTTAAAAATATATAGCCTCATTGTCTTAGTTTGAATTTTATTGCTGTGAAAGAGACACCATGATTTTAGCAACTCTTATAAAGGAACATATTTAATTGGGGCTGGCTGACAGTTCAGAAGCTTAGCCCATTATCCTCATGGCAGTGTGCAGGCAGATGTGCTGGAGAAGGGCTGTGAGCTCTATATCTTGATCCAAAGCCAACATGGACAAAACTGGATTGAGTTCCAAGATCTCAAAGCTTACACCTTAGTGCTATACCTCTTCCAACAAAATCATACCTACTACTCCAAAAAGTCCACATCTCCTAATAGTTTCACTCCCTGTGGGCCACGTATTAAACTCATGATTCTGTGGGAGCTGTTCCTGTTCAAACCACCATACTCACCTATGTCTATTCTCTTCTTTGTGTTTGTATTTGAAGATGTAAGCTCTCAGATTCCTGTTCCTGCCTTGATTCCTGCCAATTGCTATTATGCCAGTTTTCAGTGATGAACTCTTACCCCTCTGTAATCATAATCTCAAGCAAACTTCTTCCTTTTATAAATTGCTACTGGCCATGGTATTCTTTCATAGCAACAAAAAAGTAACTAGTAGCATCATGTGATAGATCTCTTTCTAGCTTTTTAGTGTTCTGTAGGCTTCTTGTATATTCATGGGCATCTCTCTCTTTAAGTTTGGAAAGATTTCTTACATACTTTTGTTGAAGATATTTGCTGACCCTTTCAGTCGTAAATCTTCACTCTCATCTATACCTATAATCCTTAGGTTTGGTCTTCTCATTGTGTCCTGGATTTCCTGGTTTTTCTGGGGATAAAAGCTTTCTGCATTTTGCTTTTTGAACAGCCCTCACACTGATGTACATGTTGTTTGAACTAGTTTGCACTAATACTAGCAAGGAATAAGTGTTTCCTTTCCAACTTTTTTAAAAATTTATTTAATCTTAGCCATTCTGATCAGGGTAAGATGAAATATTAAAGTAGTTTTAATTTGCATTTCCATGATGGCTGATGTCCTAGCTAGTTTAATGTCAACTTAACACAAGCTAGAGTCATTGGACAAGAGGGAACCTCAACTGAAAAATTGCCTTTATGAGATAGGGTTGTAGGCGGGCCTGTAGGACATTTTCTTAATTAGTGATTAATTCTTAATTAGGGAGAGTCCAGTCCATTGTAGGTGGTGCCACCTCTGGGCTGGTGGTCCTGAGTGCTATAAGAAAGCACGTGAGCAAGCCTTGAAGAGAAAACCAGTAAGCAGCACTCCTCCATGGCCTCTGTATCAGCTCCTGCCTCCAGGTTCCTGCCCTATTTTAGTTCCTGTGTTAACCTCCTTGGATGATAACAGTGATGTGGAAGTTATATAAGCTAAATAAGCCCTTTCCTCCCCAAGTTGCTTTTGGTCATGGTATTCGATCACAATAGAAACTCTGACAAATACAGAAGTTGGATGTTTGAAAAAATGTTTCTTATCTATTTGTTTTTCATCTTTTTCAGCCTCTGTTTAGGTCCGTGCTCCAACATTTAATTAGACTGTTTTTTCCTACATGTTTAGATTTTTAGTTCTTTGTGTAGAAACTAACCTGTCAAGTATAAAATCCTCTGCTCCCCCCACCCCCCAGAAAACTGCCTCTTCCCTGGAATGAGACTGTTCTTTATTGTAAAGAAGCTTTTTATTTCATGTGTTCCTATTTATCAGTTGTTTTTACAGAGGTCCTATTCAGAAAGTTTTTTCTTGGGTCTGTAATTTCAAGTGTATTCCCTACTTTCTTCTCAACATAGTTCAGTGTATCAAGTATTATATTGGTGTGTGAGATTTATGCAGGGTGAGGGTTAAGGATCTGGTTTTATTCTCCATCATGTAGCTATCAGTTTAACTAGCACCATGTGTTGAAGTTAACCTCTTTTCTCCAATGTGGATTTGTCTGTTGTGTTTTATTTTTGCCTTGTTATAAAATAATTAGGGGACTTATATCCAGGTTCTTAATTCTGTTCTATTGATTAGTGTGTCCGATTAAGCCCATAACATGCTGTTTTATTACTGTACTTCTGTAGGATTAACTTAAGATCAAGGGTGGTAACACCTCCAGCAGTTCTTTTATTACTCATGGCTGTTTTGTCTATCCTGGATTATTTTTGCTTCCAAATGAAATTTAAGATTATTTTCAATTTCTCTGAAGGATCGCCCTGGAATTTTGATAAGGACTGAACTAAATGTGTAGATTGATTGCTTTTGGTGCCGATTTCCATGGTATCTGTTGTTATGTCTCCCTTTTCATCTCTAACTTTGTTAATTTGGATCTTCTTTTTCCACCTTTTAGTTAATTAGGATAAGGATTTGTCAGTTTTATTGATTTTTCTCAAATCAACTGTTTCATTAATGTTTGTATTTTTTGTTTTTGTTTTCTTGTTTTATTTATTTTACCCTTGAGTATGGTTATTTCCTGCCATCTACTCCTTTTGGGTGTGATTTCTTCTGTTTTTCTAGAGTGGGTGTGCAGCTAAGTTGCAAGTATGAACTCTCCCCAGGTTGGTACATTTGTTTGTTTGCTTGTTTGTTTGTTTAAATGCAGTTAGTTATTGCTATGAACTTGCCTCTTAGAACTGCTTTCATTGTGTCCCATAAGTTTGGGCTTGTTGTATATTAATTTTCACCCAACTCTAGGAAGTGTTTAATTTCTTAATTTCTGTCTTGATCCACTTTTTCATTTAGTAGAAAGTTGTTCAGTTTCCATAAGTTTATAAGGTTTCTCTTGTTTCTGTTGTTGATGCCTGGCTTTAATCTGTGGTGGTCAGATAGGATGTAAGGGTGTTATTTTGACTTTCTTGTATCTGTTGAGACTCACTGTGTGAGTGTGTAGACAGTTTTGGATAATGTTCCATGAGGTGCAATGAAGAAGAAATGCTATGTAAATATCTGTTAGGTTCATTTGGTTTATGACATCTGTTCCATTATTTCTTGGTTTTGTTTTTATCTGGTTTGATCTATTCTATTCATGAGAGTGGAATATAGTGAGGCTTTAAAGTCTCCCATTATCAGTGTATGAGGCGCAACATATGATTTAAGCTATAGTAGGTTTTTTTGTTTTTGTTTTTTAAAAGGTTTGTTTGTTTGTTTATTTATTATATGTAAGTACACTGTAGCTGTCTTCAGACACTCCAGAAGAAGGAGTGAGATCATGTTACAGATGGTTGTGAGCCACCATGTGGTTGCTGGGATTTGAACTCAGGACCTTCAGAAGAGCAGTCAGTGTTCTTTACCGCTGGGCCATCTCTCCAGCCCTGTTTTTGTTTTTTTAATAAACTTGTGTGCCTTTGTGTTTGTGACATAGATGTTAAAAACAATGCCTTTTGGTGGATTTTTTCTTTTGATGAGTATGTGGTGTCTTTCCCTATCTATCCTGACTAGCTTTGATTCCAAGTCTATTTTGTGATAAATTAGAGTAGGTATATCCACCTGATTCTTTGTACCATTTGCTTGGAATAGATCTCCCGCTTTTTAGCTGAAAGGTGATGACTGTCTTTGGTTGTAAAGGGCACTTCTGGGGAGCAATGAAAAAATTGGTCCTGTTCTTTTTTTTTTCCCCTTTTCTTTCTTTTTCTTCCAGTCAGTTACTCCGTATTTCTTCATTGGGAGATTTAGACCATTAAATTAATAGTTTTTATTGAACAATGTATATTAATTTCTGTCATTTTGTTATAATGATGATATTTACTTCTTGTTTTTGTTAACTGATCTAGAGTTGTTTATTTTCATTCTTTCTTGGATGTGTTTTATCTTCTCTTCAATCTGAAGTTTTCCTTCCAACATCTTCTGTAGAGCTTACTTAGCAGTCATGAATTCCTTAAATCGGTTTTTATTATGGAGAGTGTTTCTTTCTTCTTCAATCTCAAATGACAGTTTTGCCGAATATAATACTCTGAGTTGCTTTTGTATGTAGAACACTGTTCTAGACCCTTCTGGCTTTTCTAGTATCTATTGAAAAGTTGGGTGCCGTTCAATGGGCCTGCCTTTTATATGTGATGTGACTGTTCTCTCTTGCAGTTTTCAATGTTCTTTCTTTGTTCTATGATTATTATATAATGTGGGAAGGTTCTTTTCTGATCCTATTTGATGTTCTATATGTTTCTTGCACCTTCATATAGGCATTTCTGTCCTTATATATTTGAGAAATCTATTATTTTGTTTTCTATGCCTATAAACAGGGTTTATTTTTCTATTCCTATGATATATATTCTTCAAAGAATAAGCCAGAGGTGATGGAAAACTCCAAGAAAACAGTGTCTTCAAGACCCCATAGGACTGACGTGCATATGAACTCACAGACTTGACTGGGAGGTTGCATGCTTCTGCAGGGGAAGCTCTGCCTGCTCTGTGTCACACCACAGTTTGCAGCAGCCAGATGTCACTGAGTCAGCATAAAATTCTCAGTTTCTATTCTATCACAGAATTTGTTTTGAGCTTTCTCAGTACAAAACTTTGCAAAAGCTCTTCTTTGCTCCTTAGGGAACTAGAAGAATCTTACTTTAGGAGCTTAAGAATTTATTGAGCTCCTTATTAGAGAGGAAGCTTTCTTTCTTGGGTGCAACTATGCCAGACTCAAGTTCCTGTCTCTTTGAGATAATGCCCCCGCCCCCCCACACACACCCCTTAGCTTATTGCCTTCAGCCTCATTTATCTGGATTTCTCAACCTTTTAACCATACTCCTAGGAGAATAGCTGCAGAATGTTGACTTACTGTGTAAACAGGCACTTTTCTGGAGTTAGCACTCAAGTTCTTCCTGTGTAGAAAACTAACAGTGTTTATAGGTGTATGTGTGTGTGTGTGAGGGAGGGAGAGAGAAGAGAGAGAGAGACAGACAGACAGACAGAGACAGAGAGACACCTGAGCTGTTCACATACATGTTTCATCTTTATTGTTTCACTGCACACCCCTGTGATATAACCAACATGGAAGATAATTTGTGGTTCATAGTAGTGGGGTTCTCTTTCTCTGCAGTATGACTGACCTCAGTACCAAATAGATAATTAAATGTCTGATTAGTACTGAATTAGACTAATAATGTATTTCTCTAGCAATACTTATTGGTTCTATTATGTTTTAGGAAGTACCTGATTAAAATTAATAAACAGTGGTAAGATGAAAAAGACTTAGAGAGGTTTGTGGTAGGAGTTGCACAATAATAGTGAATGAAAAAAGGCCTGTTTTGGTCCCAGGTTTTAGCACCAGATAAATGAAAAAAGAATTAAAAAAGGAGAAAAAGAAATAAAAAAGGAAAGGATGTGACTGGTCCAAGGTATGGTGGAGGAGAAAATTTAAAACTTATTGTAGGTAAAAAGGAGAACATAGCCAGAGGCAGTGGCATCTGGGCTAATCCCGAATGCACATGACCAGACTGAGCCAGGCATGTGAAAAGAGGGGAGAGAGGAAAGGGGAGACCCAGACCAAGAGGCCAGGAATGTGGCCAGGAATGTAACCAAATGGTGGGATTATTTATATAGGGAAGGGCAGCCCAGTTCCTGGGCTGGAGAAGTTTAGGGTAAGGGGCTGGGTATGCTAGCCATACGCTCTAACAGGTAGGTGCTGCCATGGCCCCAGTTAACTCTGTAAGATAAAATTTTACAGACTGAGGCGAGAAATGTCTCCTGGGGGTATCCGGAACACCTCTATTCAGAAGCCGAAAATCTCCCTTGGCAATTTACTTTACTTCTAAACTCTCCTCCTCCTTAGTAGCCGGGACTAAGTAAAACCAAGCAAATTAAGATGTAAAAGAATCCATCTTGTAGTAAGTCACTAGCCAGAAAATTCTGTAACCATTTACATAATTACATTTATTTTCTAACAGGATATAAATGAAGTATGGCTCCAACACTGTGGTATAAAAAGCATTAATAGCAGGCCGTAGAATTTTCCAGGTATCCTAAAATTACAGGTTCCTTTTGTTTTTTAGTCACCCTTGCAGAACAGGTGGATTTGAAACAATAGGCCCAGACTAGAAGATATTTACATGTGAAGAACCTTATACTATGCCCTTGCCGAATAGGTGGGTGCTGGGCAAACTAGAAAGAATTTACATTTGAGTTGGTGCAGAGCTCAGAGCTGCCTCAATGGAAGCTTGTGAGGAACTGCTTTTGTCTTGCAGACCCCACCTAGGGAGTCTTTGACCAAAACAACATTCTTAGCTTATCCAGGTATGATTCAGAATACAGCTTATACTTACTACTCAGAGAGACTCCCCAGTTAACTCACTGGGGCTAGGGGCTGCAACTGGAGCTGATCCCCAGGTGCCTAGGGCGGCCCGGGCATGGCACAGAGAAGGATGCGGTGGACAGACTAGGCAGAGGTGCTCTTGGGAGGCTGGGTGCGGGCCAGGCGGCTCCCCAGGCTCCACATCATCGTCTCCCTGGAGGCTGGGCACCAGGAGCCGTCCTTCCCCAGCTCTGGGGCTAGCACAACAGTGGGGCCACAATGAAGAAGCAGCTTAATCACATGTGCCAATTGGCCAACTGGATGATGGGCAAACACCTTGTACTGCCCAAGAAAACTGAAACTTTGACAGATGAATGTGATGCTTAATTTGAGATGTTAATTTGACTGGACCAGGGGATACCCAGAATAATACACTCAGATCCAAAAACCACCTCAGTGTCTGTGAGTCATTTCACCGGACTCATGCCTTCCTGGACCAAAAGAATCCTGGTTATCCCGGGGCTGAGTTTGGACTGTGGCAGTAGGGACTTAGGGATGCTGGGAGAATCTGGTTACCAGCTCCATTTTTATGTGTCAAATAGGCATTTCAGCCATTTGTCTCAGGGCTTAAGAGTTAATAAATAAGGTGTGTTTGATGTTAGTTATTTAGTTAAAATGGCTAAAATGATCATTTATGTTACACATGTTTTGCCACAGTATTTTTTAAAAGATTACTATTTTCCTGTACAAGAATAAAAAATCATGTTGTGGTGGTTTGAGTGAGAATGGTCCTCATATATTTGAGTGTTTAATCACCAGTTAGTGGACTTGATGGGAAGGATTAGGAGGCGTATTAGTCGGGGTTCTCTAGAAAAATAAAACTTAAAGAATGAATCTATATGTAGATGTAGGAAGGAGATCATTAGAGTGGCTTACAGGCTGTGGCTCAGTACAATAGTGTCATTTACCTGTGGAAGGCCCAAGAATTCAGAAGTTATTCAGTCTGGGTGGCCCAGCTGGTCTTTAGCATACATAGGAATCTCAAAGAAGTAGGCTCTAATGCCAGTGAAGGAATGGACTTGCCGAGGAGAGTGAGGACAACAGGCAAAGAACAACAGAAAATGAATCATAATGCAGAAAGTCCCCAAGAATGTAACACACAGAGACTAAAAAACCCAAAAGAACTGTGTCAAACAGCTGTGCTGGTTTCACAACTTTCACCATTTCCAATGGATATGGCTGTGCTGGAGAAGACTCACAGGGCAGACCTCAGAACATTGTGCTACACAGAAGGTGAGTTTCAGAGCAAACAGTTGTGTGGTTCTAAATACATGTTGTTCTCAAGATGGTGAGATTGTAGAAATAAAGGACAGATTAATGTTTACCAGCAATGGTAGGGGACAGTGAAGGTGGTGCATGTATGAAGGAGCTTCCAGGGGCACTGTTTATGGAATTTGGAAAGTTCTGTGCCTTGATTTTGATGGTAATTGTACTTGATGAAAAGGTAAGAGGGCTGGTATTACATTTCCTGCCTTTCTTGTAGTAATAGCTATTAGAGAAGTGCTTTTGTAATCTCTATAATTATTTAATTATATTTATTTAAATAAATATATAATTATTTAAAAACAAAAACCTTTAGGGGTGATTTTGAGCTCTTAAAGCACAGTATTTCTGATGTGTACATTTTTTTTTTTCACCCAACAGCTAATTCTCTGTAGGCAGTGGCTCGGTTTCCTATAATTCAGTTCTACAGTGGTAATACTCAGTTAGTGGTAAACCTCACAGGTTCAAGGCCCCATTCCATGGGATTATCCAGCTTCAGATACCAGTTATGCCCAGTTTTCAGGAACCCCAGGAGAATGGCAGGAATTGCAAGTCCGATGTAAAAACAAAGAGCCTTATTTTTATTACTTGGATCACAAGCCTTCCCCACTGCACAGGTTAGGAATGTGATGCCCTCATCTAGGGGCTTGGAATATGTGTGTGTGTGTGTGTGTGTGTGTGTGTGTGTGTGTGTGTGTGTGTGTTTGTGTACATATATGCATATGCATTAGGCTGGGATCTCTGAACTTTGGGGTTGCATGACTTGTGACTTGGGAGGTGATAATGGGAGAGCCATCCTTCAACCTGATAACCTTTGTTCAGTTGGCAGGTCAGAACCATGAAGCTGGAGAGGGATCTTCCTGACCTGGGAAAAGTAACTTATTGCATTATCAGAAGCTAGTGTATTTTTACAACCTGGTCACAGCTATCTGTGAACACTTAATTGCTCTTCTCCCATAGTCCAAGAGTGGGCTTTCTATTATTTCAAGGATATTGGTCTCTGCTTCTGTCAAGGGCAGGAGCCATCTGCACAAGGGAAACACTGGTTATCAGTCAAAGGGAGTGTTAGCCTCAGCTTTGGTATGGTGCTTTCTGTCTGTTCCCAAGGCTGGCATCTGCCCTGGGTGGGAAGTGGCTGGGAGGGAGGGCTACCATGAAAGGGGAAAAGCGGAATTGCAATATTTCGGTGCCAGGTTGGGCCTTCTCCAAAGGCCAGAGGTGCCTATGAAGGGCGGGGGGGGTGGGGTGGGGGGTGGGGGGGGGTGGGGGGGGTGGGGGGGTGGGGGGGGTGGGGGGGGAGGAGTGTGGCAGGGAAGTGTGTGGCAGGGAAGTGCAGAGGCAGGCTCCCGGTTCTGTTCACAAATTGGGCGCCCAGCTTACTCACATTACTTTCCAGCCAGCTCTTATGTTGTTCAGGGCTTTTAAAAACAAAATTAAACAAAACAAACTAATAAACAAAAAACCCAAATAAATCTCTCTTCCTGTCTGAAAATTTTCTAAAATGGCTCATAGAACTTAGAAAAGTATATTTTATTTACTTTCATTGCTTTCTTATAGAGGATATGTTACAGGAATAGCCAGGCAGAAGAGATACATTTGAGACAGATACTGAGATGTGGAATGGAGTCTCTTCGTTCTCTCTATGCACACCACTCTTCTAGCATCCCTGTGTGTTTTACCAACTAGAAGCTTTCTGGACTCAGAAATGGCTTTTCCCATCTGGCACTAGTATATCGGCAGGACTGACTTCATCACTGGCCTTTGGGTATTATTTTGACCACAACCCTCTAGTTACAGAGATTAGGAGTGGAACTAGAAGCCCCAGCTCTCTAGGTCTGTTTGGTCATACTAGTGCCCAATGTTTCTGGAGCTTTTGAAAACCTACCAAGAATCAGAGTCAGCTGTCCTAGTTACTTTTCTTTTCTTTCTTTCTTTTCTTTTCTTTTCTTTTGTTTTTGGTTTTTTTTTTTTTTTTTTTTTTTTGGATTTGGTTTTTTTTCAAAGGGTTTCTCTGTGTAGCCCTGGCTGTCCTGGAACTCACTCTGTAGACCAGGCTGGCCTCGAACTCAGAAATCTGCCTGCCTTTGCCTCCCAGAGTGCTGAGATTACAGGCGTGCACCACCACCGCTTGGCCCTAGTTACTTTTCTATTGCCACATCAAAACACTGTGATCAAGACAACTTATAAAAGAGCGCAATTAATTGGGGGCTTGCTTATACTTTCAGAGGATTAGGCCATGAAAGAAATGGCAAGGGAGCATGGCAGCAGGCAGGCATAGAGGTGGAACAGAGGCCGAGAACTCATATCTGATCCATAGCCATGAGAGCGAGCAAGCTCAGGAGGGGGAGAGGGCAGTTAACTGAAAATGGGGTGGGTTTTTGAAGTCTCAAAGCTTACACCTCCTCCAGCAAAGCCATACCTCTTAATCCTTCCCAAACAGTCCCACCACTTCTGGTGACCAAGTATTTAAATATATGAGCCAATGGGGGGGGATTCTTATTTAAATTACCATACCACCCAATTAGAACAGAAGATGCTTCTGTTTATGAAATACCATACAGAACATAAATCCCATCCATAGGATTTAGGAGCTGTCAGGGACTAGCAACAAAAGCTAAATATCTATTTTCCAATTCTATTGCAATGTTCTTATGATCTAATCCTGACTTCTACATGCAATTATGCATAATGAATAGACTACCAAATTTTCAGTAAAAGTTGAAGCAAATGAAGAAATTGATCAAGAGATACACAAACTTTTATTATTTTTTCCTGAAATAATAAAGTTTGGTCATTATTTAGTATTCCTTTTGTTGTTGTTGTTGTTAGTCTTTGGTTTTTGAGACAGAATCTCTCTATATATATCCTGGCTGTCTTGCAACTTAATATGTAAACCAGGCTGGCCTTGAACCCTTAGAGATCCACTTGCCTCTGCATCTTGAGTGCTGAGATTAAAAGCATATGCCATCATACCCACCTCCTATTTTTCTTAAGATCTATTTTTATTTATTTACATATGTGTGTATCTGTGAATCTGTACATCACAATGTGTGTGGGTGTCTGTAGAGGTCAGAAGGGGCCATCAGTTCCCTGGAACTGGAGTTACAGTACTGAGCCACTCTGTGGGTGTTGGCAGTCAAACCCAAATTCACTAGAAGATGAGCCAGTGCTATAACCACTGAGCTATGAGACTTCAGCTCCTGTAGAACTTAACCTTGATGTGATTTCAGACTGGGACACTGTTATGCTTTCTTGTTGCTTATCTTAATTCTAAAGGATCTTGATCCCATTTTCATAATTATACATGTATATTAATGACAAAGCTGAATTTATTGCAAAGAAAAGTGTGGTGCTACAATTGCATATCCATCTTCTGATTCATTCTAGTCAAAACATAAGTGTGTCCAGTTGCCTAGCAGTATTGGATTTGGATTTTTAAAAACCAGCCAGATTGTGTTGAAGAAAGGCTTCTTCTCTTTGGACTCATTTTAACATGTGATATTGATGTAGCTGATGCCAAAATCCAAGTTTAAATCAAGATTATCAAATAACTGTGTGACTTTCTGTTAGTAGTGACAAAAGGATGTCTAAAGATTTTGAAAATTTTGTTAAAATCTGCTTTAACTTAAAAAAAGTGACTCTTTGACATGTGTTTACATGTGAGGCGTTTGGCATATCATTAAATGGTTGAGTTGGAACCTTGGCTATAAGCTATAAGCTGTCACTGTGCTGATTGAGTATCATCAGTCCTGGGTTAGATTTTTCTGTCCTCCTATACATATGATGAATCATAAAGTACCTTAAAAACAAGCAGTTCTATGAATTATGTATGCTTGATGTACATATGAAATTCAGTATACTATCTATTACTGAAATGTAAGAGTTAGTTTTCAGCCAAGCATGTTGGCACACACTTGCATTCCAGCGCTTAGAAACTAAAGCAATTGGATCACAAGTTTGATTCAGTCCAAGCTATATAGTGAGAGCCTTCCCCCTGAATATAATTGGCTTTCAGATATTTTGTACATCTTGTAAAAGTATACTAGAAGTCACCTCGGTTAAAATTATATTCTACTGTTTCCTTAAAATAGGCATCTGTCATTCATATAACAAAGACATAGTGAATTATCAAAGATGAATACTTCTTGGTCAAATGGCTTTGAACACACTGGTATACAGCAGACACCTTCTCTCTGTTACCTCCTTCAGCTATAGGAACCAGAGCTACACCTCCCTCCCAAGCTCAGTCTGCTGGCCTTCTTAAGCAGCTAGTCCTTGATTCAGACCTTTGCAGTTTGCAATAATATAGGAAAATCACATTTCTACCTTAACTCTGTTAGCCCTACTTTGTGAGAATATAATAGAGTGATTGTGGTCACCTGTGGTCTCAGGTAAAGACTTGAGAGATGTTAATGCTGTTTCACATGCCTTAGTGAAATTTCTCCTAAGTAGCTAAGCACCTAGGAGAGAATTTCGAATGTTCTGGTTTGAAAGCAGCCTGAGAAGTGTATTTAGTGTGTCAGGATACATGCTTTTAGTGACCAAAGTCTACATTACTGTGACACAAATCTCTCAACTCCACTTAGTATAACTGTGGTAGTACTGGTTTTGAAGGCATGAAGGGATCATGGAGAGTATCTGAGGCTTGGCTGTGGTGGGTGAGTTTTTGGCTGTATCGCTTCGTGTTTCCGATTAGCCACCTAGGAACTATCTTGGATCTTCGAATGGAAAACACACACACACACACACACACACACACACCAGTTACATTAAAATGCTATGGCTACCTCATAGGCTGGGCACTCCTAAACTTTCCCCTGCCACCCAGGCCCAATTGGAGAAGTGGCCAGTGGCCACTTATCCAAAAACTCACGTGGCTGGTTGACTTTATCCCCTGCTGCTACTTTGTTGTCCCCCCCCCCCCCTTTTTTTTCTCCCAGGCCTGGCAATTCTCTCTTCCTCCTTCCCATATAACTCTAAGTGTCCTGCCCTGTGCCTAGCCATTTGCCATTGGCATCTTTATTGATAGATCAAGAACCAGGCCGGGACAAGTTCTTCAGCGTCTGGACATGCAGATTCAGCGCATTAACACCAATCTTCATTTTGGGAGGCCAGGTGAGGCCATTGGTAAAGGTGCAGCTTCAGTGGCAGTTGAAGACCCAGGAGTGAAGGGGTCATGTAGAGAAGTTGAGGCATGGCAGCATGATGATAGCCTATGAGAGGTTATTGGTGAAAGTGCAGTCCAGTTGAAGCAGAAAATCCCAGCTGTTTTGGAAATGCCAGTATTATTGGACAACTACCATGAACAACAGCAGCAGTGGAGTTGAACCAGGCAGAACACAGAAGACAAGCTTTGTGTGCTACAAAGGGCAGAGCTGGAGAAGTGACCCAAGCCCTCTGGAGGAACCCAGAAGATTGAGTGTGGATTCCAGACATTGGACACTCAATTATTTATACTGTTGTTTAGTTTTGCTTGGTTCAGATTGTGACTATGCCCTAGTTCTTACCTCTTGAAAAAGATATTTAATCTAATTTTGATTTCTTATAGGAGCCCACAACTGAAAAGCCTTGAACTTTTAAAAGAGAGGTTGGATTTTTAGAGAGATTGGGTATTTTTTAAAGAGTATGAAATTTTAATTTGTAAAGAATGTGTGATCAGCGACAGAGGGCTCAGTCCATTGTAGGTGGTGCCATCTCTGGGCAGTTGGTGTTGGGATCTATACAAAAAAGCAGGCTGTTTCATTGTAACAATAAAACCCAGATTAAATTACTCATCTACTAACCTATTTTTAAAACTACGCTAGGAGGGCAGAGAAACAAAATTATTTGCTTAAATCTTTCTGTTTACATACTTTAGTATTCCATGGGATGGTTATTGCATTAAAATGGCGTTTTATTGTTGCTATTGCTGTGATGAAAGTCCATGACCAAAAGCAACATGGGAGAAAAGGATTTATTTTGCTTATGCTTCCACATCACAGTTCATCGTCTGAGACCATCAAGGCAGGAACTTAAACAGGGCAGGAACCTGAAGGCAGCAGCTAATGAGGCCATGGAGGGGCACTGGCTTGCTCTTCATGGTTTGTTCAGTCTGCTTTCTTATAGAACCAGGGCCACCAGCCCAGGCATGGCACCAGTCATAATGGGCTACATCCTCCCTCATTGATCACTAAGAAAATGTCCTACATGCCTGCTCATAACCGTCTTATGGAGGCAATTTCTTAATTGGAGTTCTCTCCTCTCAGGTAACTAGCCTATGTCAGTCAAGTTAGCCTAAAAACTAATTGGCGCAGATGGTGTGTGATCTTGTCACCCAGCTGTGTGTTAGGACTGGAGATAGTGCAGTTGAGGTGTGAACAGAGGACTCTGCTCATAGTTGGGCTAATGCCTGGTGCCTCCCCAAACCCAGCTGCTGTGCCAGAGAGTTGGCAGACCTCTTTCTTGAAATGAAGAAGAATATGAGTAAAGTTATTTGATTGGCCAATTTACCATCGGAATAATGGCATTTCACTAGTAAAATATTTTCTCTTGGAACTTAATCCATATTTTTTTTAAACAAGTGAGACAATGGAATTGATTTATACTGTGTGCTTCAACACCACTGAGACTAATGGATCTTAAAGCATATCTTGACCTTGTTTTCCCAGGAAAGTATTTACTGTGCTATTTGTAGTTATAATTGCTTCTATATGTATTTAAGGATGGAAATTGTAGCCATCCTATGCAAATGCTGATTATTAATGTTGGCTTTTAAGGGGAGTGTTTGAAGAAAACATTGTATTTTAGTTCTAAATATTATTCAAAATTAGATTGTTAATGCTCAAAAATGAGAAAATATTCAATTAGAAAGACTAGACTATTTATTTGATTGAAGGACCTCAGAGACCCCTGGATCTGAAATTTTTGTCCTCAGTCATTTCATCTTTCAAAAGGTCTTTGTAAGCATTAAATTGGGTATTCAATGTAGAACTCCTGGCCGCAGTTAACCTGTTCAGTTTTTGTGTATTTGGTTTAGTTTTTCTACATGTAAACAACTTGTTAATATCAATAGTATATTAGAATCCAAAATAAGCTTTTGGTTTTTTAAATATAGCACTAAAAGATTTGATTAGTGTCAACTCATAGATTTAATAGAAACATGGGTAATATTACAGTGATTATGCTTCACAGAGATAATATAAAAGTTATTTTATAATTGAAACTTTGAAATTACGTACGTTTGTGATTTGAATTTTTTTTACACTTTTTTACTTGTAGGATCAGATCACATATTGTGTCTTTGTGCATTTTGTATAACTTGGTAACATACTTTATGTTATCTCTCTATTTTAGTGGGTCCCTCCCCCACATACCCTATGTTTTTGCTGCTTTAAATTCTGTTTTGTGAAGAACAAATGTGTATGAAAATGTATTAGTTACAAACAGATTTTTAAAGTTAATGAAGAGAATTTAAAATTAAAAATCAGATTTACTTTCTTTAAATTTGATATATTTCCTTTCTTATTTCTTTGATAATTTGAAGGTACTGGCTTGTAAATTAAAAGCTCAGAATGATTGGGTGCCTTTGCAGTAATCTCAAGTAAATGTAGGTAAGCTTGCTTGTTTCAGGCTTCTTTGAGCAGGTGGTTCTGTTACTTCCAGGAAGATGAGCACAGCAGAGAATATCCTTACTGCACATATTTCCCTGTCAAGCATTTGGTCAATGCACTGTTGCCTGTAAAGTAAAACCAGCCCCACTTATCACAGTTAGAGCATATTTTCCAATTTGTTCATATTCTTCCTTCCTTCTCCAGGTCAGCCACAGAGACTTAGAATTCTCACTCTAATCTACTCTCCCCCTCTCCTCTATTCCCTCACCCCTCTCTATTTGGTCTGATACAACAAAAATTTTAAACCTTTGAACTCTTTTCTTACTTTCTTTTTCTTTTTTCTTTTCTTTTTTTCTTTTTTTTTTTTTTTTTTTTTTGGATTTGGTTTTTTTGAGACAGGGTTTCTCTGTGTAGCCCTGGCTGTCCTGGAACTCACTCTGTAGACCAGGCTGGCCTCGAACTTAGAAATTCACCTGCCTCTGCCTCCCAGAGTGCTGGGATTACAGGCGTGCTCCACCACCGCCCGGCTCTTTTCTTACTTTGATATTCAGTAGAATACTTTACCTCAGGTCACCAAATGTGGTGGGTGGAGGGGTTTCCTATAACCAAGCAGTTCTCTAGCAGGCACTATCTGGGTATCCTATACTTCAGCTTGTTTCTGACATTGTCTACCAGAAGTTATTGTTGAGTACTATAAACTAAGAACTCTACAATTCTCTTCCCCATTTAGGAGCCAGTTGCACGTGGTAAATTGTCATGTGTGTTTGGTGTTAGTGTATGTCATGGGTTTCTACAATTTCTATCTTGAATTCTATTAATTTGTTAGGATGTCTTATAGAACTTAGAAATATGTTTACTGCCTCATTGTAAGGGCTATTACAAAGCATATAGACAACAAGCCAGATGAAGAGATCCATAGGGAAGGTCTGGGACAGAACACAGAACTTCAGCGTCCCCTCCGGGAAAACCCACATCTTGTGCAGCTTGGAATCTTTATAACACTGGCCTTTTGTTTCATTACATAGCTAAAAAGGATGCTTCATTAAATAGCTGTGATTGATTAAATCATATTCCATTGGTGATTGGCTCAACTCTACCCACTTCCTCCAGTAGAGTAAAGGGGCAAGTTTTTCCCTTATCTCATCTAAGCCTATCCTAAAACTAGGAGTCTAGCAAGAGTCACCTGATTGGAAGAAGAGATGTACTTGTCTATCAGGAAATTCAAGAGTATTTAGGATCTATAAGTGTGAAACTCAGGGTCAAAATCAAATTTAAAACAAAAGGTTCTGGGGATGGAATAATATATTTTATCTCAGCCCTTGGGAGGCAGAGACAGGCATATCTCTGAGTTCAAGGACAGGTTGGTCTTGACATTGAGCAACAGGCCAGCCAGGGATCTACCTGTCTCAAAAAATAAAAATGAAACAAAAGGTTCCTCTAGATACAACTACTTGCCACTGGTGCAGCTTGACTTGCTGTCAGCAGCCTCTACCCAGACTCTGCCAGGATATTGACTTCCTGCTACTGCAGATTCTGTCAGGATGATTCAGTCTGAAGTAAAGTTGAGTTCATTAAGTAGAGGAGGGTACATATTAGAGTGCAGGCATCAAAGTTATACACCCAAGAGTCTAAGCAGTAAGAAGGTTGGAATGTATAACTTTGTAACAAGTTCAAATATTATGTAAAGTTTAAAAATTAAGTTTAAGCTATGTTTACTTCTCTTATCTAAAGGATTTTCTTTGCTTTCAAGTGAGCTTTAAGGTGGTTTCCAAGACATATTATGTTTTTGATTTACAGATGAAAAAGGAGTTCTAAAATTTTGAAAGTCAAAGGTTTCAAAGGATTGCGTTATGTTTTGATTGTAAGATTGGTTCTTGCAGTAGTTTAATCAGTTTTGCAAGCAAGCTGTATAGAGTTTTCATTGGTTCCGTCTAAATTCTTTGATTTTCTAAAGATATTTTTATTTATTATATGTGAGTACACTGCATCTGTCTTCAGACACTCCAGAAGGGGGAGTCAGATCTCATTACAGATGATTGTGAGCCACCATGTGGTTGCTGGGATTTGAACTCAGAACTTTTGGGAGAGAGTCAGTATTCTTAACCACTGAGCCATCTCCAGCCCCTCTATCTAAATTCTTGACGCTAAACAGATGAATTACTCAAACGAGATTCAGGTTGAGGCGAGGGCTCTTTCATTCTCATCTCCCTTTATTTGTTCTCTTTGCTTTCTGTCCTGCTTCACTAGAATCCTTGTCTACAAAGGGCTTTAGGAGCTACATGGCAAGGCCAGGGTCAGGGACCATGTATGTGTATGGTGTGGTGTGGTGTGGTGTGTATGTGTGAGTGTACATATATGCATATACGTGTGTGGTGTTAAACATACATACTGTTTAGTTGTGGAATGTTAGTGAACCATCCAGCTAAGATCAGATCCCTAAACAGTGTTCTTCCCTCTCCAATGAAAGTCTCTAAATGATGTATATATACATAAGTTCTTCAGGTAGAATGTTCAACATGTGTGCAGTAAGTAGTTATCCAGTGGCAAAAAACACTGAGGAAAGTCAAAGTTCACAGGCTTTCTCTTTCTTTCCTTTTTGATTTGAGACAGTATCTCCTTAGTGACCCAGGCTTATCCCTTCCTGCCTCTTTTAGTGTGAGGATTGTAGATGTATACGAACACCCAGCTTGCAACATTTCTTAATCTTGAAGTAATGATTAGCAAATTATATTATGGTTGTCATATAGAATTAAACTGTAGCAACAGAAAAGAAAAATCAAAATTTGTTTTTTTGTTCCTGGTTCAGAACATTTTTTTTTGTGCTTTATGCATATATTTACATATATTTTATGTTTTTACATATTTACACATATGTATAGAGACAAATATAAACACACACATATATGTCTATGCAAACAGTATTTTAAGATTCAGTGGCCCCTATTAATCATTTTTTTATTGGTTGGAAATATGGCTGCAGCTTGTATTACAGGACATAGCCCTTCTTAAAACTTTTGAAGACATTATTGGAAGCTGGAAGTTCATTTGATGTTATTTACAAATATGATTTAGTGTAATGTACTGTCTGTCATGTTGTGACAAATGTTGATTTACAGAGAGTTGCAGCCTGTCAGTGGAGGACTTTAGGTGGTAAGGTGAGAAGCTGGCCAAAACTAAAGTGAGCTGGTTCTTAGGGAAGGGCTGGCAGGAGAAGAAGGGGGGGAAGAGCATCACTCCATGTCCACAGCCATGGCTGCTCTGGCTGTACTCAGCAGAATATATGAAGGGGGAGGTCTTTGAGCTGTGACCCAGAGATAATGTGACTGCACTGCCTTTGAAGCTCAAGCAAAGGAAGTTAAAATTACTCAATAAACATTCAGGCATCAAAGTCTTCAGTAAAGTAACTTAAAAAGGAAGTTCCTGTTTTCTAGAATATTGTTCTGTTAGCTAAATTTAGTAGTTGGGAGGCCAGGCAAGGAGAGGCCTTTGGGAGAACCAGGTGAGGACAATCAGATATCAAAGGGCAAGCATATTCAGGAGTTAGGTCCCACAGAAACGGCAATGTGGTATTCACTCTGAAATTACAGAGAGTACATCTACACTGCAGAAGTTTCCATGACAGTGAACAGAAGATACTCAGATACTTTCCTTGTGATCTGTCTGTTGCCTCCAGTGTTGGTTGGTTTAGAGAGAAAATAGGATGTAGAATGGGAGAGAGCCTCACAATAAATTAGAAGGATCTAAATACCTGCTTTGATGCTCTGTCTGCCACTTACTGGCCCGCTCCTGATTTGACTACTAAACTACTTTAAAGCAATGCAAAGAAATGACAGTGGACTGATTGCAAATGAATTAATTTTGTGACCTAATTCGATAAGTCTAACAAGACTGTCTGCTCACCTCATTGTAGCCATGAACGTTAATCCTCTGCCTTAGGGAAAATGCAGCCCTTTCTTGTGTACTTGGTTGACTTGGGTTCAGATTTGCCCCTTTGATGACTGAGCATAGCAGTTAACTACTGTGAGTTAAGCAAACATGTGCAGCAGTCCGCTGACTCTGACCCTTTAGCTTGTTGAACGTTGTGTTCCCCAACTTGTAAACCATTGTCTCAGTTTTGGAAAGCTTTGGCACCCCACCCACCCCAGTGCATTCATGTTTATCTAACTTAGAAATAACTATTTCTACTCACTCTAGCATGTTTCATGGTTCAACCAGATATTCTTCATATTATGTGGTTCAAGGGAAATAAAGCCTACTTATGTTTGTTTATAGACACAAAGGGAAGCCTTGCAACTACCCGTTTTATTATCCCTGCTTATTTTCCTCTTGCTGAGACCCCAGGGGGAACCAGATGTCAGCCACTCAGAACTTCTGAGAGCCAGTGTATGCTGTTGGTGATTAACGGCTTGATGGTGACCAGGGATTGGCCAGACCCCATTTTCTGTTGTTTATTTTCATAATCAAACTTGAGAAGTAGAGTTAGGTCTCAGAAACCTTGGAAACCCCATGACACCCCTTGAGACTATACAGTGTTCAGCTTCTGGTCCATTTTCTTTAGCCAGAGGACAGTGTTATTGGACTGAATTCTTTATAATTCAGGAAAGTTATATGCCTCATACCTTCTCAGTCTCCAGTACAAAGTCTCTTGTGATCTGCTATATCTCCAAACTCAAACTATGTTTGTCCTGTGTACTCTTTTTTTTTTTTTTTTAAAGCTGTGGCCAAAACCAGGCCCTAGCTTCCTTTGCTAAAATGTTTTATTTTAACTTCAACAACAGAGAAAACATTCTTTACCTATTTTTAAACTAGGTTTCTTTTTGCATTTTCAATCACTTTTCCAGTATGTAGGCCTTGCCGGTGGACAGCTATGATCACAGTATGCATTTGGGAGAGGGCAGACTGGTGGAGATGACCCTTGCATTGAAGTCATCTGGCTAGGGCTAAGAAAATAAAACAAAAATGAGAGATGGATTTTGAAGTCTGAGTCTAGATTTCTAGGATTTCTAGCAGAATGATGTGAACGATAATGTTCTTTTAAAAGACATTTTTTCCTATACTCTGATGTTTCAAATGCTAAGGAGTACCCACTTTGGTGGTGTGAGGCAGAGAAGGCTCTGGTGATATTTGTGGGCTCCCAACCCTCTCCCTCCAGAATGAGGCTATGCCAAAGCTTTAGAGCAGAATGTTTTAAGGAAGTTTTATATAAACACAAAATAGCCTATTGGTCATTTTGTTTATGATTGTCAGGAGTCATTGAGTCATGTATATATGTTTTCTCTCTCAGGTTCATTTTCCAGACACCGAAAGAGCAGAATGGCTAAATAAGGTAAGGTTAGCATATTCCAAATATTCAGTGGGAATTAGGGGGCCAGAGACCATCTTCCCATATTTGGGAATTTGTGTTAGTATTATTGAGTTCAGATTGCAGTAAGCAGGCTTCCATTCCCCAGAGAACTGTTGCAAGCAGTGTGTGACTTTGCTTTAAGGAGAACAAGAGCTGTGTCATCGACCTAAGAAGATTCATGCATGTGTTTGCGTGGCAGTGCCATCTGGCCTTACGTCTTCTTTCTTGAATAGAGGCTGCTCACATCTGCTTTATAGAAATCACAAGCAATCATTCTGAAACATTATTATGAAAAAAAAATAACTCTCAAGAAATTATCAGTCTATAATACCTTTCAAAGGATGTTTTTGTTTCAGTAAGCCTTAGGTTGAATCTCTCTCTTACCTTGTGCTTTGAGAATCTCTAAGGCAATGTGATAACTCCACCTAGACAGGAATTACCCTATAGCACAAGTTAATATGTGGTTATTAAAATCCAAAAGTAGTTAGTGAAGTCCATGCAGTTTTTGTTGGGTTTAGTTTAGTTTTATTGTGGTATTGAGATCAAACTGAGGGTCTCACTTGTCAAGAGGCCTATCTAAAGCTTAAGTTTTCCCACAGTCAGTTGAAGCCATAGGTCTTTTAGTGATTATTAGATGTGTAGACTTGTTTAAACAGAATAGCTAAATCAAAGAGCTAATTTCTGCAGCATATTGACTAATCAATAGCTTATTGTTGAAGTAAATGCTTAATGTTTAGAACACATTTTACAGGACTGATTTTGAATAACAAGACCATTTTTCCTTTTGTTTTAGTTTTCAAAGCCAGACTCTAATAGACTACTATCTTTCTTAGTGACTCAACTACATTATGTATCATATATCATAGCAGCTACCTAATGTGAGATCCTTTCCTTCCAGACTGTGAAGCACATGTGGCCCTTTATTTGTCAGTTTATCGAGAAGCTCTTTCGAGAAACCATAGAGCCAGCTGTGCGTGGAGCAAATGCCCACCTCAGCACCTTCAGCTTCACGAAAGTGGATGTGGGTCAGCAGGTCAGTGCTGTCCTTCTTCAGTGCCCTTTCTTATGCAGTGGATGTGAGTCAGCAGCTTAGTGTTGTCCTTCTGCAGTGTCCTTCCTTATGCACGCAGTAGGATTGCTGAGAATGCATGTAACTACTCTAAGGCTCTGAAGGAAATTGTTCATTAGGAGGCCAGTTGGAAAGTCAACAAATTTCTTAGATTCTTTTTCCCAACAACTTTCCTTGCTTTTTGGGACATGGGCTTGTTGCCGCACTCTTATTGTGCTATCCTTTATATTTTGTTGTTTCTTTTTAACTTTTTAAAATTAATTTTTATTTTTGTTTATGTATATATGTGTGTGTCTGTGTGAGAATATGCCATACATGCATACAGGTGTTCATGGAGGCCAGAAGATGGTATCAAAGCCCCTGGAGATAGAGTTACAGGCATTTGTACAAATGCCTAAATGTGGACCGTAAGAACCAAAGTCAAGCCCGCTGGAAGAGCAACATTGGTCTTAACCACTGAGCCATTTTTCCAGCCCTGTTGTGACTTTTTTAAAATAGTAACAATTTTAAATATAGTTTACTAGCCTTAACGTATATATGTGTGTGTGTGTGTGTGTGTGTGTGTGTGTATGTATGTCAGTCAGTTTATAGGGAAGTGTGCTCTCTCTCTTTCTCTCTCTCTCTCTCTATATATATATACACACACATATATGTTCGTTTAAACAAATATTTTTATATAAATTATTGACTTTGATTTTGTCCATATTCTTTGTTTTTCAGCATGTCCTAAAAGATGAGAAATCATTTCTTGATACATATTTATTGTAGAAAATTTTATGATTAAATAAAAAATTCTAGCATATGATAATTATTTTAAGACAATATTGAGTCTTTCACATTTATATGTACTATTACTTTTAAAATTTTTTGACCATTTCATACTTGTAGTGTATTTTATGCCATGTATTGTACCATATTTGTACCTTCATAATCATCTCTATCCTCTTCCCACTACTGTTATTTCCAGCTAGTTCCCTCCTCCTTTTATGTCTCTCTCTCTTTCTCCCTTTCCCTCTCTCCCTCTCCCTCCCTCTCCTTCTCTGTGTGTTTACGTCTATTTCTTCTTGAGACAGTCTTGCTATGAAGCACAGGCTGGCCTTTTAATACAGCTTGTAGACTAGGGAGGTATTTCAGTGAGTCAAAGCTCTTCTAGAGGATCCAGGTTTGATTTCTAGAACCCATAACAATTAGTTTACTGTCACCTATGGATTCAATTCAAAAGATCTGATACTCACTTATGGCCCCAGCATGCACATAGGTAAAACTAAGTCTTAGTAAAAAAGAAATACAACATATCTTATGATTTGTCCTTTGTGGTTGCATATTCATTTATCTGTACCATATATTAAGTATTCTTTTGAGACAAGAGTCTCACTTTTTAGCCTAGACTGGTCTTGAACTGGCAATCCCATGTTTCAGCTTCTTAAGTGTTGTGGTTATAGGCTTGCAGCACCACACTAAGCTATACCATATCTTTTTTTATCTTCTTAAGTCCAATTTTTGGGCTGGAGAGATGGCTCATTGGTTAAGAACAATGACTTCTCTTCCAGAAGTCCTAAGTTCAATTCCCAGCAACCACATGATGGCTCACAACGAGCTGTATGGGTATCCAGTGCCACTTCTTGGTATATGGGTATACAGCAACAGTATACCCACATACATTAAATAAATAAGTCCAAATTTTGGAAAAATTTAAACTGAAAACCTGTAAAAGATAAATTTAAAATAATGGGAAGTATCATAATAAGGATAGAGTAGAAGAAAAGGTTCAGATTAAATTGAAGAAGGTAAGGGTAAAGGGGACTTCATAGTAAAAGCAAATGTATTTATTACATGTACTAACACAGCACTACCCTTGTTACTGTGTCTTCACTTAACTTCACAATAGCCTCACATGGATGCCACTATTATTTATATCTCACAGATGAACACTGAGGATACAAGCTAAATAAATTGTCAGAATCAAACTGTGTTATAAAACCAGAATTATCCTTGTAGTCTAGTGCTTACCTTGTCCTTATCATGTCTGTTACTTTATTGTTAGGTTTGTTTCCTTTTAAGCCTTTTTCTGTTTTAAATTAAGCTATTTCTTGTTTCAGCCCCTTAGAGTCAATGGTGTTAAAGTTTATACTGAAAATGTAGACAAAAGACAAATTATTCTGGACCTTCAGATTAGGTAAGTTTTTTTTGTGTGTGTGTTAGGTTTTTGCCGTGACTACTGACATATATTATTCATTTAGCAATATGTATAAGATGAACAATAAAATTAATGTCTTGGCTTTTCTTCATTGTAATTTGACTAAATTTTTCTAGGTCTACATGTTAACAACCTTTGAGTTGCTAACAGTCTAGATAACCATCATTCATTAAATATAATGTGACTGGAGAGTTATCTCAGTAGTTAAGAGCACTTGCTACTACTCTTCCAGACAACCTGGGTTTGATTCCTGGCACCCACATAGCAGCTCATAACCCTCTGTAACTCCAGCCCCAGGGAATCTAGTGCCCCTTTCTGGCCTCCATGGGCACATGCCAGGTACACAGACATATGTGCAGGCAAAACACCCATACACATAAAATAAAATAAATTTCTAAAAATCTATTGATTGAAAGAAATTATATACTCTATGAGAAAACTGTAGTAAATGCTTCTTATGAACCTTAATATAAAAATCCACAACAAAATATTAGCAACTTGAATCTAGCAGCATAGATTATATGCCATCAACAAGAATAATTTATTCCTAGAATACAAATGTGATTCAGATATGAAAACCAATCCATAGAATACACTACTTTAAGAAAGAAGTGGTGTAATGAGTAGGAAACCTCCATGGTTATCTCCATTGATACAGAAGATGCATTTAACAAAGTTCAGTATTCTTACATGGCTTAAAAAAAAAAAAGTTCAACCTAGGAATCCCAATTGAAAAGCAATGTTTACAAATAATTAGACCTTACAGAAAAAAAAAAAATCACAGAAAGTTTTAAAGCCAGGTGTGATGGCATTTAATCCCAGCACTTTGGAGGTGACTGGATTACATTTGAGTTCCAAGCCAGCCAGGGCTACATAATAAGAGTGTCTCTTAAAACAAAATAAAACAAAACAAACCTTCTAAAACTAAAATGAATTCAGCAATGTAGCAAAATGCAGTTAAATCAATTGCATTTCTGTACATTAACAATGTAAAGTCCTGAAAGGAAATAAGACAATCTCACTTGTGACAGGAAGAATAGATAGTTGGTTAGTAAAATGGTTGCTTTGTTCAGTCCCCAAACCCACTAGGGAAATGAGCATGGTGATGCATTTACATTAGCAGTCCCAGGATGGAGAAAGCAGAGACAAGAGGATCTCAGATGCTGTGGCCAGCCAGCCTAGTCCAAAGTAGTGAGCCCTGGACATCAGTGAAAGACTTGCAGAGTAAACAAGGCAGATGGCTATTAGGAGTTCAGTCTTCTTTTCTGAGGCTAAACTAAGAATAATTTTTTTTATCATTTGTAAATTTCAAAAGTACACTAATGTTAATAATTATATAGACTTTTACCAGTTATTTTTATTTTAGAAAGAAATGTTCAATGTCTTTACTATGGGAAAATCTTCATTTTTAAAATATTTAATACTTGTGTAAACATCATTGTCATCGGCAGAAATAAAAGAGAAGGTACACTTGTGTGTCTTACGTTATCCATGCTCCAGAAGGCTTGTCCGCAGGCCTGGATCCGAGCTCCGTGGTGGCTCCCGGTCTTAGGTTAGGCTGCATCCTAGAAGGTCTGTCCTGAGGTAGACGGCAAGCTCCATGGGGATAGATACCTTGTATTCATTCATTGTTGTAGCATTATAATTCCTTTAATGGAGCAGCTTGAGTAGCATAAGTGCTCTACTCTATTGTATGCTTTAGGCATTCAATACTACATTGGCAACAAGAGAGAGGAAAAGTTAAGAATTAGGAAATAAAGAAAACATGTATTAGGCTTTGTATTGGTTTAAAAGGAATTTTTTAAAAAAAAATGTGATAGTTTTTCTTTTAATTTAATTTATTTAATTTTTTTTACTTATTCACTTTATATCCTGATCACTGTCTCTGTCCTGGTCACCCCCTCACCCCCACCTTCTCTGGGTGGGTGGAAATCCCCCTGAGTATTCCCCCAACCTTGGCACTTCAAGTCTCTGTGAAGCTAGGCACTTCTTCTTCCACTGAGGCCGCAAGGAAGCCCAGGTAATAGAACATATCTCATGTATAGGCAACAGCTTTTGGGATATCCCCCTATCTAATTGTTTAGGATCCACATGAAGGCCAACTGAGCATCTGCTATATATGAGGAGGCCTAGGTCCAGCTGATGTATGTTCTTTGGTTGGTGGTTCAGACTCTGAGAGCCCCAAGGGTCCAAGTTAGTTGATTCTGTTGGTCTTCCTGTGGAGTTCCTATCCCCGTCGAGACTTGCAATCCTTCCTCATGTTCTTCCTTAAGAGTTCCCAAGCTCCATTCACTCTTTGGCTGTGGGTATCTGTATCTGTCTGAGTCAGCTGCTGGGTGGAGCCTCTCAGAGGACAACATGCTCCTGTCTGCAAGCATAACAGAGTATCATTAATAGTGTTAGGGATTGGTGCCAGGAATAGTGCCTGGTCCTGGGGTAGGCCTCAAGTTGGCTATTTACTCAATCTCTGCTCCCTCCCCTGTGCCTGCATTACTTGTAGACTGGATGGATTTGGGGTTGAAAGTGTTGTGGGTGGGTGTATATCTCTATTGCTCTACTGGGGTTTCTGTCTGGCTATAGGAAGTGGCCTCTTCAGGTTCCATATCCCCAATGTAGTGAGTCACAGGTAAGGTCACCCCTATTGATTCTTGGGCGCCTCTCTTATCCCAGGTGTCTGTCTCATCCTGGAGATGTCCCCTACCTCCTCACCCCTGTCAGTTGCAGGTTTCCATTCATTTTAGTCATATAGCAGGTTATTGGTAAATTTAATAGCAAGATAAGAGAATAATTTTCTTTATGTCTGTAGACCAGCAGATCTCAGCCTGCAGATCTCAATGGCTCATGACCATTGGAAAATACAGATTTCTTATGGTCTTAAGAACTGAAACATTGTTCAATAGTTATGAAGTAGTAATGAAAATAATTTTATGGTTGGAGTCATCCCAACATGAGGAACTGTATTAAGGAGTTTCGATTAGGAAGGTTGAGATGCACTGGCTTAGACCCTTCCTGATAATTTCATTCATAATTAAATTCCCCAGACTTGCATGAGTAGGTTTATGATTACCCTACTTCCAGGTTTATGATTACCCTACTTCCAAGAAACAAGGATAGGGTTTGTGCTGACAGTTGTCAGTTTGACACAGATGATAATCATTTGTAAACAGGGAAGCCTGTTGTGATCATAAAAAGAGAAAGAGGTTTAGAGAATGTGGTATATGGTGGTATGGGGATGCCTCAGCAGGCCCATACATAGTATAGAATAGAGTTTATTCAGGGCATGGGGAGGGGAGTTAAGGGGGATAGTGGAGGCAGAGAAAGGCAGAGAAGGAGAGAGTAGAGACTTAGAGGCTAGCCATCACCACATGGAGAGAAGGGGGAGGGGAGGAGAGCCCAAGGGGGGGCAAGAGAGAGGCTGAGAGTGAGAGAGGTAGGAGAGGTAAGAGAGTAAGAGGGCATGGAGGGGGTGAGCACCCCCTTTATAGTAGGCCAGCCCTAACTGGCTGTTGCCAGGTAACAGTGGAGAGGGGCATATGTGGCTGTTGCCAGGTAATTGTGGGGTGGTGGAGATTAGACAGAATCCTAACAAACCCCAATTGATTTTTTTGTTTTTGTTTTTGTTTTTTGAGACAGGGTTTCTCTGTGTAGCCCTGGCTGTCCTGGAACTCACTCTGTAGACCAGGCCAGCCTCGAATTCAGAAATCCACCTGCCTCAGCCTCCCAAGTGCTGAGATTAAAGGCATGGACCACAGTGCCTGGCACAAACCCCACTTGAGAAACAAGTTCTCTAAGATCAGGGCTGTGTGCAGCCCTGTAGAACATTTTCTTAGTCGTTGATCTTCGAGGGCTAGCTCATTGTGTGCATTGCCATCCCTGGCTGGTGGTCCTGGGGTCTATACGAAAGCAGGCTGAGCACGCCATGGAGACCAAGCCAGTTAGCAGCACCCTTCCATAGGCTCTGCATCAGCTCCTACCTCCAGGTTCCTACCTTGATGGAGTTCCTGCTCTCACTGCCTTTGATAAACTGTTAGATGGAATTGTGAATGAAATAAATCCTTTCCTCCCCAGCTTGCTTTTTGGTCATGGTGTTTCATTATAGCAGTAATAATCTCAGCTAAGACAGATGAAATCCCACACCATCCCACGTGGAATACAATTAGGGTTTCATGTTATGTTGGAAATAAATGCCTGCTTTGCATTATCAAAGTAAAAAAAAAAACCTTCATTTTACATTTGTGTTTAATCTCTGAATATAGTGAAGGTTCAAAATAAGCTGTTTTTAACCTTTAGCACCATAAAACCCTTTAGCATCTGAGTGAGGATTTTTGTAACTAAGAAAAAGGTGATGAGATCTACTGTTGCCAAAATAACCTTTGTTGTGTTTTAAACAAAGGTTTGTTATTCACATAAAAACTCCCTCCATCCAAGGAGTGCTACAGAAATAACACATTGTTATTCATATTTTTCTTTGAAAGTACATGTTTACATGCTTTTAAAATTTTTGGTTTTTGAGATAGGAACTGAGTTCTCTGTGTAGATAAGGAAGATGCCATTTTTCTAATTATTCCTTTGAGTGTTAAGAATCCAATGTATACCTCATGTCTGAATTGTGTAAGACTGGGTATTAATAAACCCAGAGCCTCTTTTATGATAGTCTAGCAACTGAGCTCCATCCTCATCCTTTTTATTTTTGTTTGTTTTGTTTTTTTGAGACAGGGTGTAACTCTGTATAGTCTAGACTTACCTTAAACTGGTAGTCCTTCAGCTTCAACCTCCCATGTGTTGGATCTCTAAATTTATTTAAGGTTTTTATGTGTAGTGAAAATAAGAACAGTATGCATAGTATCCTCCCAGGTGATACCGCAGCATTGAGCCTGACAGCACTGTGTTTGTAAAGCCCAGAGAAAGAATAATCGTGTGCTATTGGCTACATTCTCAATCAGCTTTGCTTGCAGTGTGGGTATGTCCATTTTACCATCCTTTTGTCTGATTATATATTTTGCAGTGCCTAATCTTAATAGATAGCTAAGAGGATGATTAATTCCACTCACTTTATGTAATTCAGAATTTTTCTGTGCTAGTTTTGTAGGAAATTGTGAGATTGATTTGGAGATCAAAAGATATTTTTGTAGAGCTGGTGTGAAAAGTATTCAGGTAAGTTTTTCAAATTTTCATTTTTGAGTTTTCTAGGCTGTATTCAGAAAGAAAAACTGTGGAGTTTTTATTAGCTAGGAAGGTTTTTGAAGTAATTTTGTATTTGAGGTTATGGTTGAATAAAGTGTGAAGCCATGTGCCTAAAAGTCACCTAGTGACTTTGAAGAGCTGTTTTCTGACTTGTGGTTTCCTGTCTGAGTGCAGATCCATGGGACAATGCGGGTGATCCTGGAGCCCCTGATTGGAGACATGCCTTTAGTTGGAGCTTTGTCCATCTTCTTCCTTAGGAAACCAGTAAGTAGGCATTCATTTCATGATGCCATGTTTGTCTTTCCTCTCTTGGCAGTAACATGGATACACCCAAGGATAAGAGTGGTGGAACAAAATTCTGCCCTTAACTCTTCTCCAGCCGATGCATGGTTCCTGAGTCTTTAACTTCTGTATGCCTTAAGTGAGGGTTTTGTCTCTTGATAAACAGTAGTCTTTCCTGAATATAAAAAATGTGTGTTTGTGGAGGTTAAGAAAATCACTTTTAGCTAAGTAAGTTGAAGATATATCAACTTTAATCACACTGTGACTAAGTATGATTTTATACCATTTACTTATTTAATCCTCATGCTTTTTTATGTTATTTAATTTTCACATCCTTTATTACTGCTTTTTAAAATATTTTTATTTTCTATATTCTTTCTTTACTTTCCAAATGATTTCCCCTTTCCCAGATCCCCGCTCCCCATATGTCCCATAAACCTTCTTCTTTCCTCCCATTCTCCAATCACCTCCCTCCTTTTTCTCTGCCCTTATATTCCCCTCAAATGCTAGATCAATCCTTTCCAGGATCAGGACCCTCTCCATACTTCTTCATGGGAGTCATTTGTTATGCGATTTGTGCCTTGGGTATTCAGAGCTTCTGGGCTAATTAATATTCACTTATCAGAGATTGCATTCCAAGTGTATTCTTTTGTGATTGGGTTATCTCACTTAGGATGATATTTTCCAAATCAAACCATTTGCCTAAAAATTTTGTGAATTCATTGTTTCTAATTGCTGAGTAGTATTCCATTGTGTAAATATACCACATTTTCTGTATCCATTCCACCTTTGAGGGACATCTAGGTTCTTTCCAGCTTCTGGCTATTATAAATAAGGCTGCTATGAACATAATGGAGCATGTGTCTTTATTGCATGCCGGGGAATCCTTTGGGTATATGCCCAGGAGAGGTATAACAGGGTCCTCCGGAAGTGTCATGTCCAGTTTTCTGAGGAACCGCCACACTGATTTCCAAAGTGGTTGTACCATCTTACAGCCCCACAGGCAGTGGAGGACTGTTCCTCTTTCTCCACATCCTCGCCAACACCTGCTGTCTCCTGAGTTTTTGACCTTAGCAATTCTGACTGGTGTAAGGTGAAATCTCAGGGTTGTTTTGATTTGCATTTCCCTAATGACTAATGATGTTGAGCACTTCTTAAGGTGCCTCTCAGCCATCTGAATTTCTTCAGGTGAAAATTCTTTGTTTAGATCTGTACCCCATTTTTAATAGGGTTATTTGGTCCCGTGGGGTCTAATTTCTTGAGTTCTTTGTATATATTGGATATTAGCTCTCTGTCAGATGTAAGGTTGGTGAATATCCTTTCCCAATTTGTTGGTTGCCATTTTGTCCTGTTAACAGTGTCCTTTGCCTTACAGAAACTTTGTAATTTTATGAGGTCCCATTTGTCAATTCTTGATCTTAGAGCATAAGCTATTGGTGTTCTGTTCAGGAACTTTCCCCCTGTGCCCATGTCCTCAAGGGTTTTCCCCAGTTTCTTTCCTATTAGTTTCAGTGTGTCTGGTTTTACGTGGAGGTCCTTGATCCACTTGGAGTGGAGGTTAATGCAAGGAGATAAGAATGGATCAATTCGCATTTTTCTGCATGCTGACCTCCAATTGTACCAGCACCATTTGTTGAAAAGGCTATCTTTTTTCCACTGGATGTTTTCGGCTCCTTTGTCAAATATCAAGTGACCATAGGTATGTGGATTCATTTCTGGGTCTTCAGTTCTATTCCATTGGTCCACTTGTCTGTCACTGTGCCAATACCATGCAGTTTTTAACCCTATTGGTCTGTAGTATTGCTTGAAGTCAGGGATACTGATTCCCCCAGAATTTCTTTTGTTGTTGAGAATAGTTTTAGCTATCCTGGGTTTTTTGTTATTCCAGATGAATTTGAGAATTGCTTTTTTTAACTCTGAAGAACTGAGTTGGGATTTTGATGGGGATTGCATTGAATCTGTAGATCGCTTTTGGAAAGATGGCCATTTTAACTGCTGATCCACGATGGCCATTAATCCTGCTGATCCACGAGCAAGGCAGATTTTTCCATTTTCTGAGGTCTTCTTCGATTTCCTCTTCAAAGACCTGAAGTTCTTGTCATATAGATCTTTCACTTGTTTGGTTAGAGTCACACCAAGATACTTTATATTGTTTGTGGCTTTTGTGAAGGGGGTCATTTCCCTAATTTCTTTCTCAGCCTGCTTATCCTTTGAGTATAGGAAGGCAACTGATTTGCTTGAGTTGATTTTATAACCAGCCACTTTGCTGAAGTTGTTTATCAGCTGTAGTATTTCTCTGTTGGAGGTTTTCAGGTCACTTAAGTAGACTATCATGTCATCTGCAAATAGTGATAATTTGACTTCTTCCTTTCCAATTTGTATCCCCTTGACCTCCTTATGTTGTCTAATTGCTCTATCTCGAACTTCAAGTACTATATTGAAAAGATATGGAGAGAGAGGACAGCCTTGTCTAGTCCCTGATTTTAGTGGGATTGCCTCAAGTTTCTCTCCGTTTAGTTTGATGTTGGGTACCGGTTTGCTGTATATTGCTTTAATGGTGTTTAGGTATGGGCCTTGAATTCCTGTTCTTTCCAAGACTTTTAGTGTGAAAGGATGCTGAATTTTGTCAAATGCTTTTTCTGCATCTAATGAGATGATCATATGGTTTTTTTCTTTGAGTTTGTTTATGTAGTGGATTGCATTGATGAATTTCCTTATATTGAACCACCCCTGCATCCCTGGGATGAAGCCTACTTGATCATGGTGGATGATCGTTTTAATGTGTTTTTGGATTTGGTTGGCAAGAATTTTATTAAGTATTTTTGCATCAATATTCATACGGGAAATTGGCCTGAAGTTCTCTTTCTTTGTTGAATTTTGTGTGGTTTTGGTATCAGCGTAATTGTGGCTTCATAGAACAAGTTGGGTAGTGTTCCTTCTGTTTCTATTTTGTGGAATAGTTTGAAGAGTATTGGTGTTAGGTCTTCTATGAAGGTCTGATAGAATTCTGCACTGAAGCCTTCTGGTCCCGTGCTTTTTTTGGTTGGGAGACTTTCTATGACCCTTTTTATTTCTTTAGGTGTTATGGGACTGTTTAGATGATTTATTTGATCCTGATTTAGTTTTGATGTTGGATATCTGTCTAGGAAACTGTCTATTTCCTCCAGATTCTCCAGTTGTGTTGAGTATAGGCTTTTGTAGTAGGATCTAATGATTTTTTGGATTTCCTCAGTTTCTGTTGTTATATCCCCCTTTTCATTTCTAAGTTTGTTAATCTGTATACTTTCTCTGTGCCCTTTGGTTAGTCTGGCTAAAGGTTTATCTATCTTGTTGATTTTCTCAAAGAACCAGCTCATGGTTTTGTGAATTCTTTGTATGGTTCTCTTTGTTTCTACTTGATTGATTTCAGCCCTGAGTTTGATGATTTCCTGCCTTCTACTCCTCCTGGGTGGAATATCTTCTTTTTGTTCCAGGGCGTTCAGGTGTGTGATTAAGCTGTTAGTATATGCTCTCTCCATTTTCTTTTTGGAGGCACTCAGGGCTATGAGTTTTCCTCTTAGCATTGCTTTCATTGTGTCCCATAGATTTGGGTATGTTGTGTCTTCATTTTCATTAAATTCTAAAAAGTCTTTAATTTCTTTATTTCTTCCTTGCCCAAGGTATCATTGGGTAGAATATTGTTCAGTTTCCACGTGTATGTGGGTTTTCTGTTGTTTTTGTTGCTATTGAAGACCACTTTTACTCCATAGTGATCAGATAGGAGGCATGGGATTAGTTTGATCTTCTTATATTTGTTGAGGTCTGTCTTTTGACCAATTATATGATCAATTTTGGAGAAGGTACCATGAGGTGCTGAGAAAAAGGTATATTCTTTTGCTTTAGGATAAAATGTAATCCTCATGCTTCTAAAGCTAAATATTGTTTCCTTGTACTGACCTGGAACTGATATTAAGAGGTCTATTCATATCAGTCACACAACAATTAAGTATTAGAGCTCTGGTATAGACCCAGATTAGTCTGATACAGGTTTTATATCCCTAAACACTTTAAGGTAATGCCATGTCTGTAAATCTCCCTCTGACTCCCCTCCTGAGATAAATACATCTTCTTTGGTGGGGATTGGGGCCAGTATTTGATGAACTACATGTACAGTTCTATGTGTTGTGCTTTTAAATGGAATTTTTTGTTGATCTTTTAATACTTGACTAAGCATGATATTGCCAATTCATATTTTAGATTGTATTTCTTTTCATTATTATTATAAATGCCCTGTGCTTGTTATACATTATTTCAATGAAAACAGGAAAGAAAACAAAGCTATTTCTTACCCTTATCTGAGTCCTGCAGCCAATGATTAGTGCTACCTTCAGTGACTTTTTCTTTCTTCCTTTTTTTGAAGGCAGGGCTTTTTGCGCATGCTAGGCAAGCTTGCTACTGTGCTCAGAGCCCAAGCTCTCTCATTCTGCCCACATTTCTCTACTGCCTAATTGTGCATCCCAAGTTCCAAACACAGGGACTCACTGCCCTTTGAAGTAAAGTAGTAACTGTGTCCTCCATTTTTCTTTTTTTCCTTTTGTCCAGAATTCTATCTTGAGCCGTTTTGTGTTACTTATTTCTAGAGGGTTCCTATCTTCCAGGACAAGTGCCAATTGTAATTTTGAAAGTTGTACAGCAGGGAAGAGACCATTAGTTCTACAGTGAAGGGCATATCTCTTTCCAGAGTTCCAGGAGTCTAGAAGAGCTGCTTCTTTGGAGGGATACTGCTTATGATCCTTGGCAAGTTTTCTAGGGAGGCATTACTAACATCATGTGTAATTTAAAATGGGGCTGTTAATGTGCATAATTTGGCTCAAAAGACCTTTTGGAAATTGTTACTTGGTTTTAAAATCACAGTATACCGAGGCCAGACCAAGTGCAGCATGGGCCATGCTTTGTGCATGAGATCACATTGTTGCCTTCAGCAGTATTGTTTTCTCTTCCTTACTTTTAATATGTTAAAGTAGATGATATACAGTTCCAAACGCTATCAGGGAATACACTAATTTTTACTTTATTAAAATTATGAGAAATAAATCTATAAAAGATTTCAGATACATCTTTTTTTCCTCCTACCAGTTTTTTTTTTAAGAAAACAGTTTATGTAAAAACTGACTCATTAGTGAGCATTCAAAATGTTCTTTAATGAGATGCTAAAAACTTTATCTGTCTTTGGAGATATTCTTAATATAAAGATTCTATCCCTTAGAAAAAATGAAATCAAGACCTTTAGTCTTCCTCAGAACTTAACTGTGCTCTTTCATGATTTTATTCTTCCACAGATGCACTGCCTGATCTCTACTCCTTATTACTCTAAAATAAGTTACAGCATTAACTCCCAACGGGTGCTGCAGTGCCTAGAAGAAAAGGATGAGGTTGAAATGTTCCGTTGCCCTTTTCCTTATATGGTGAATAAAGCCACTGAACATGCTTTAGAGGGAAGGGAATTTTCTTCAGTTACTTTCAGCTGGAAAATATGAGAACTTTATTGCTGTTAGCTGCCAAATAATTCTTCCTGAGTCTGGTGAAAAATACAACCGTAATTGCTTCTTAGTTTTTTTAACTGCCCAGATGATTTGGAAACAAGTGCCAGAGACTCGTATAAAACAGTTTCTTGTTTTCTGCCTTCTAGTTTGTTTAATTAGTTTTGATAATGTGGTATTTTGGAGTGACCCCTGAAAATTCTTGACTTGATGAAGTTTGAAGCCAAGTGAACAGTCAGACCCAAGTGGAATAGTGGTGGTGTGGCTTGAAGACAGGGAGCACCGCAGTGTGGGGTCTCAGGGACAGCTTTGCACTGCCTGATCTCTACTCCTCGTCTTCTTTCTGTGCCCCACCACCGCACATGCTGGGCCCTGGAGCTGCCTTGCCAGCCCGGCCACTCCAGCAACCAGTGACTGCTCACTTCCACATTTCTTATTTCAAAGGGAATAAGAAATAGTTTATTTTGGAGTCAACTGTGAGTGTCCTTGGCCTGGGAACACAGATTTAAGTTTTACAAAATTCCATGTTCCAAATGTGGAAACAGTTTGAGGAAGTTTTTATAGTAACAGAACAAAGTCATAAATCAAAGCACCTTTCAAGTAATTGGTAGAAATATTAGATAGGCAGATGAAGGCAAAGTAGCGCAATCTCTGCTATAGGTCTCAGACACTATCTGATAATACTCTTAGCCTTCTGACTGGTGAACACTAGTGGTCTCTAATACGTTCTAAAAGGTTTTCCCTGTGAGTCACAAACGTGTGAAGTCAGACACAGAGGTGGGCAAGGAATGACGACTATTAAGGAAGCTAAAGGTAGCCCAGAATGAATTATAATTAGATCCTGGTCCGGATCATGCTAGCCCTACAATCACGGTTGTTCTTATCATTACTCAGACTTACAGAGGGGGCAGAGGGAGATATGCTCCTCTTCAGGAACTTTTGTTCAGAGGTGTTTTCAGAATCTTCAGTTAACCTTAGAAGACCAGGTTATAAAAGCGGTCTTTCCCAGAAGTCCTCCACAGAGCAACCCAGGCTTGTTCAATTGGATTTTCCTTGGAGAATGATTTCAACCAGGTGAAGAGTATCTCTTTATCAAATAGAACTATCTTCCTTTTAGAGTTATAATAGGGAGAACTTGAATCTTACTGGGCAAGAATCCCAGAACTTAAAATATTTTAAGTAAAGGCAGTTTTAAAGGAAAGGGATTTCTTTTTTCTTTCTTTCTTTGTTTTTTTCTTTTTTTTCTTTTTTTCTTTTTTTCTTTTTTTTTTTTTTTGGAGAAAGATCACTTTAATTAATTTCTCTGAAAATAGAATTATATAACTAAATGTATACATTCCTAAAGTTAAAAACAAAAGCCAGTGTAATACTATTACAGTTTGGTAATCAAGTAATGCTAATGAACTAAGTTAATTCAAAGAAAAGAAAATAGTTAGAATTTTATTAATTATATTAATTAGTACATTCTTTTTTTAATTTATTAAATATAGTCTTCATTTACATTTTCAATGGTAAAACATTTTCCGATTTCCAATTTCTTAAATGTAGAAATTATGTTTATTACACAGTTGACTCTCAGAACCAATTGGAACCAGGAGTTTGAATTTTTTTGCAACTAGAGGAAGACAGTGCACTGTAATGGTTAATTGTCTTCTGGAACCAGTGGAAAGGCAGTGCACTGTGACCAGGTTGAGCTATGGTCATAGCTTTTGCTTCCTTCTCTCCCTCTGAGAACAGCAGTGGTTTTCCAGGCCATATCTGTGATCTGTGTGTTCTCCACCCCCACCCTGCCTATGCCTCTCTGCATCTCCTCCCATTTGGATTAAGAGAGTTGTAATACAGAGGCTCATTCTACCATTCTTGCAGATAAGTCTGCAGACAGGCCTGTAGATTCAAACCACACCTTAAGTAGTCCAAGATTATTTATTATGCTGAGTTTACTCTGGTCCTGGGAAACGTTTAATGTCTTTCATTATTTGGACAGTTTTGCACACCCTCCATAACCTTGTACCATACTGTGTTTCAAGGGGGAACTTTCACTGACTGCTTTCCTCACATATGCTGAGTGTATGCTACAGGTCTTCTGTAGGATAGGCTAAGCCTAGAATTATACCCTGCCCCAATTCCCAAAGGCCCTCACTGCAAGGCTTTCTTTGTGTCTGTCTACAGTGACAGCTGCTCTCCTTGGCCACAGCCCTACAGGAAGTTTTCTTTCTGGCCTGATGTGTACAAAATGCAGATGTGTACAAAATGCAGTTGCAACATGGGCAGGGCCTAGGTTGGTTTCCATGCCCCTGTGCTGTGGATCTCTGGTTCACTCACTCTTAGTCTTCAGCATTTCCTGAGTCTAGTATGACTTGTCTCACCAGCTCCTGTGGGGCTCACTCTTCATTCAGACTGCTTCTGTCTCTTCTTCAGAGTTGCCCTCAAGGAAACATGTCACCTGGTTGGGCCCTAAGCACAGCTTTCCTGTGCCGTCAGAGTAGTGTTTTTTGCAGGTTTTTCTTTCTTCTTGCTTAAGCCATGAAGCTATAAAACATAAGGAAGATATTCTTTAGCTTCTTAATAAAAACATGTGGTACAACCCACTTAAGACTTGTGGAGCCAGCCATCAGCTTGCATTTGTAAACAGCTTCCCATTGACCTGCCTGAGACATGTGCCAATTGATTAGGGCCAGTTACTATTGTCACTCGCTCAGCTTTGCTACATCCCTCAGACAGTCCCATCTTGAAGTAGTAGAGAAGACCATCTCTTGGTTTCTTTTTTTACATTAATTTAGTGTGTGTGTGTGTGTGTGTGTGTGTACACAGTGGTACACTTGTCAAAGTCAGACAGCAAGTTATAGGACTCACTATTCTCATAGGTCCCAGGTCTCATAGGCTTGGCATCTTGATGACTCATCTCTGGTTTTTGTGAAATTTGTGCACACATTTTGTTATTCCAGGTAAAACGTGGCATTCTTTCATAAGCATGGACAGTATTCTGCATTGTGCTTCTGCCACAGCTCAGAGATGACTTCCTGTGTTTGGAAACACACATTCCACGTATGCCTTAACTTATTGAATTAGAGATCTTTAGTCATCCAGAGGCCCAGGCTTTCATTGTTCTAACATGAGTTTTTAGGGAGTTCAGGATGGACTAGATAGTTGTATTTCAAAGGATGCTTCTCAAAGGGCTGCCATGATTGCATTCCTTCTGGTCTTTTTTTCTTGTGGCCTCATGAGCTCACCCCTTCTCACATATGCACTCTCTCACGTGCTTACTTGCACTGCTCTATAGACACTGCTTTCACACACTCTTGTTCACAAACACCTGTACTTTGACAACTGCTCTTTCTCATGGAGTGTGCTGGTTTGAATGAGAACGACCCTCAAAGGCTCGTGTATTTGAATGGTTCCCCAGATTGGCAGAACTGTTTGGTTGTACCAATGGTAAGGATTAGGAAGTATGTCTGTTGATGCTGGGTTTTGAGGTTTCAAAAGCTCACACCATTCCCATTTAGCTCTCTGTGGTTGATGTAAGTTCTCAGCTACTCCAGCTCCATGCTTGTCTGCCTGTTGCCACCATTATGAGGATGGCCTCCAACCCTCTAGAACTGTGATTCCCCATAAATGTTTCTTTTAATAGTTGCCTTGGTCAGGGTCTCTCTTCACAGCAATTAAACTAAGAAACCCTACTCATTTTCTAACATTCACTTTCTCTCACACTCATCCTCATGCCTATAGACAGACCCTCATCATGCTCATTTACACACTCCCCTCACCCACTCATGCAACCTTTCATTTTCTCACACACTCTCCATTAGTTACTTTTCCTTTGACTATCTTAAAAAGCAGTTTATGGGGAAATTTCAGCTCCCAGTTTGAAGGTTCAGTCCATTCCCGATGAAGAAGTCATAGCAGCCAGAATCTGAGGGGCCTGGTTACATTACCTCCACAGGCAGGAAACTGCAGAAATGGATGTTTGTATTTAAACAGCTTTTCCCTTTTTATTCAGTTTAGAACTCTGGTCTATGGGATGATGCTACCACATCTAGGGCAGTTCTTCCCTCCTCAGCATAATTGAGATAATCCTTCAGAGGCATTCCCAGATGTTCGCCTCCTAGGCAATTGTAGATCTGTCAAGTTAATAATCACTATTAATGCTCACATATGTATACTTTGGCCTGGTGTGTTTTCATTCTAGATTTTCTCTCTGCCTACTCATTTGTTCACATTCACTTTTCTCTCAGGCCCCTTCTCTCTTATCCACACTTTTCCTTTCTAACATTCCACTCTGTTACTCTTAATTTGTTTTTTATGCAATAAACTCATACATTTATTTCTCCATATTTATTCTTGTGCATAGACACACATTCTTACCTTCCCTCCCTCACCTAACCCTAGTGCTTTGAACATCCCTTTAGCCCAGAATCTTTCTTATTGACAGAAAGTGACCTGTGACATTTATTGTTACTGTATTTTGTGTTTTTATTTTGTAAGTTTTCATTTCCATTTTGTCTGTAGCATAATTCTGGTGGCAGTTGAAGTTCTTTTTAACTAAAGTTAGTCCCTGTTTTACCTGAGTGTTTTAACAGATCCCTAAACACCAGCTAAAATTAGTTTCAGCCTGACTTTTTGAACATTTGTCTTTGTCTCAGCCAAGTATTTAATAGATCAAAAAATGTCTCTTAGCTACTTAGGTCCCTAATAAAATCTCATTACAATGCAAATCTCAAGTATGCATCATTACATTTTAAATAATGATAACATAAACACATAGTATTAAAAGGATTGTTACTTTTCAAAATGTTTAGAACTCTTCTTCTTAATACTGTTAAGACTTTACTGAGGTAGAGTTGGGAATGGATATGCTTAAGGGTACATTGAGCATATATATGTATGACATTTTCAAAGAATAAATATTAAAAATAAATGTATAATGATTAAATTAATGCCTCTCCTCCAAAGATTCGTAAACAGGATAGTGACATATAAACTATGCCTAGGAAACTTGAAACTAAAGTGTTTCTTTTTCTAAGAAAAATTATTAAATAATACTTTTTTTGGATTTCATCCCCTTTATTCTCTTAATTACACTGGCCTTACCCAGTGTTATCTAGAAACTTATATATGTTCTATATGTGCCTCCTCAATAAACTGATCCTCTCCTCAAGTCTGTCTGGCTTCTTTGACCCATATCTCTATGTACAGTACTACCATAAATCGGTGCATTCTGGTAGAACACATATAAGCTACTTAGATTTGAACTTGAGTTAAAAGCATAAATTTTACATCACACTCCTTGTATATTTTTATTTGCTAAAGTAGATTTGTGATTGACAGAAAGGACTTATATAACTAAGCCTTAAAATTGTGTCATGAATGTCCTTTAATTTTATTTTAAAGGGTGTGTTTTAATCTTTTATTAAATTTTAATTTTTTTCATGTATTTTTGTCATATTCTCTCTTCTACCCCAGTCTTCCCAGACCCTCCACACCTTCCTACTCAACTTTGTTTTCTCTATCTCTTTTTAAAAAAGAAAGAAAGAAAGAAAGAAAGAAAGAAAGAAAGAAAGAAAGAAAGAAAGAAAGAAAACAATACAAGAAAATTCAGAAGGCAAAAAATGCCGAACAATGGCAACAACAGCAACCTAAAAAGCAAACACAGAAGCAGCCCCAGAGGTCCATTCTGTACTCATCAATGGCGCAGGCCTGTTTCGGACATTCCTTTGAAGAGAAGTTACTTCCCTCTCCCAGCAAGCATCAGTTGCAAATAGCTTCTTGATTAGGGCTGGGACTTTGTACTCATTTCTTTTTTACTGTGTTGCAATTTTTGCCTGACTTGACCTTTTGCAGATCTTCCCCATGCTGTCGTTTCTGTGAGCTCATGAGTGCATCAACACTTTTGTGTCTGGAAGGTGCTGTTTCCCTCAAGTCATCCACCACCTCTGCTGCTACACTTTTTCTACTTACTCTGAAGGCCTATGTTGTGTGGGAGGGGGTTGATAAAGACATCCCATTTACGACTGAGTGCTTCACTGTCTGCATGTTGTCTAGTGGCAGGTTCTATGTTAATTAACAACTTGTGCAAGAAGTGTCTGTAATGAAGGTTGAGTGAGGCACTTACTCTTGGTTAGAGCAGTGTGTCATTAGGAGTCACTCTATTGCTATGCTCATTGGCATAATGGTAGCAGTAGGCTTCCCCTAGGGTTCAGGTTCTGGGCTACCTCAACAGTATCGGGTGTGAGTTCTATTTCAGGGAGTGGGCCTTAAATCCAACTAAAAAGTGCTTGGTTCTTTTCATAATGTTTTTGCCAATATTGCACCAATATGTCTTGCAGGCAGGTTGCTTTTGTGGTACCGTGAAAGGCAGCCTATGTTCTGGTTGAGCTAGGTTTAAACCCCAGAGACCAAGGAGATAATTCTGCAAGGGATAGAAGGCCATTTGCCAAGCTCCCTGACAGGAGACCTCAGCTCTCCTGTAGCCATCAGTCACAGGGCAGTACCCTAAGCCCCTGTTATTCTCTCTGGACTCCACCCCCACAGTTGCCTGGCAACAGGCAGATATGCTCCTCCTGACAGTTACTTGGCAACAGCCAGGTAGGCCTGGCCCACTGAAAAGGGGATGGTTGCCCCTCCACTCTCTTCTTCTCTTCCTCTTGCCTCTCTCTCTTGCCCTCTTGTTTCCCCTCTTTCTGCATTGCCTTCCTCCTCTCTCCATGTGGCCTTGGCTAGCCTCTACTTTTCACTCATCACAACTCTCCAACAACAATAAACACTTTAAAACCATGGACTGCCTCTTCTTATCAGGTCTTCCTCTAAAGAGCCTTGTCTAGTCTCACACAGGAAGCATCCCTATGCTTCCAGACACCATTTCCATCAAACCAAGCAGCCGGCCATGCAAGCCAAGACTCTCCTTGCTGAGGGAATGAGACAGAGCTCTCTTCTCCACCCTTTTCCCTTCTACTCTGGGCTAGAGCCTGCCTGTGGCCCCCCACTCCATTCTCAGCTCTGTGGTGTCGAAGAGCTAGAACTTGCCATCCCTGGCCTCCAGCAGTTCCACGGGGACCCCAAGCTGTGCTTTCCCATCCCCCCACCCCCAGAGCTGGGTCCTGTGGCCTCTTACAACCGGATGGCATGGGGTGCACAGCAGTCAAACTTCCCAAGTCCACCTAACCCAGCGGCCCGAGCCCTAGGTGGGCTCGGTCACCATTTTAACCCACACTCCTTGTGGAACCATATTTATAGATCTCAATTGGGGGCTGGCTGGTTTTGGCCCTGAGGTTGTGATTGCCTTTGGACCAAATCTATAAGTAGATCAGGGAAAGCCTTGGTTTACATGCAATTAACAGTCCAGATTCAAAATTGACTATTCTTTCCCTTTCTGGGTTGATGCTGTTCGTGGTGGTTGGTTTGGTGGTTTTGTTTGTTTGTTTGTTTGTTTGTTTTTGTTTTTTTGTGTTTTTTTGGAATTTGGTTTTTTTGAGACAGGGTTTCTCTGTATAGCCCTGGCTGTCCTGGAACTCACTCTGTAGACCAGGCTGGCTTCCTGGTGTTTGTTTTTTGAGACAGAGTTTCTCTGCGTAACCCCAGCTGTCCTGGAACTCCCTCTATAGACTAAGCTGTCCGAAAACTCAGAAGATCCACCAGCCTCTGACTCTGGCCACCACCATCCGACTTTTTCTTTCTGTGTTTTATATGACATTTTTCTCATGCTGGAAAGCAATCATGAAGAATGTTTTGAAATGTATTACTTCTTCCCTTCAGCTTTGCTCTGTATATGTGGAGAGAGACTGTATAATTTCAGTTAGCATGTCCTCTACAAATAATAAACACTGAGTATTTTATTGTGCACAGGATCCATTTTGGTAGAGAAAAATCAGTATTTACAACCAGTAGTTTTAACTGTTTATCTCTGCTTAATGGAATCCTATGTAAGAATTTCTGAGATGACTATGAATATCCAATGAATAGACAGGACATGTTCTATTCATAGGAATATGCAAGTAAAAAAGATTAAAGTAAAGTACCATTGTTCAACTACCAACTAGGGTGAGTTTTAGTATTTGTTTTTGGTAACAGCATGGAAAAGAAATGTTTCTATTCAGTACTTCTGTTAGTAACAGAAATGTAAGTAGTAATTTGGGAGATCAGTAGGTATTGATAATGAAAATTAACATAATCTTTAGCATCATGTTCCACTTCAAAATGTTTGATTTTCATGGTATTCATGTGGAGCTTTCTTTTTGTATTATAGATCTTGGGGATTGGATCTAGATCATCAGGCTTATGTGGCAAGCACTTCTACCTGCTGGGTTATCTTGTCGATTCATGCCCCCCATTTTTGAATGTTAGGCTGTATGTGTATATATAAACATGAATATTCATGCTGGACATGATGGCGTACATCTTTAATCCCAGCACTTGGGAGGCAGAGACAGGCAGTCTCTGTGAGTTTGAGGGCAGCCTGGTTTTCACGAGTTCCAGGCCAGCTGAGGGTACATAGATTCTATCTCAAATAAACAAATAACAAAAAACAAACTAATACAACAAAAGGACAATCACTGAATTGTTAACTGTGATAAAGGAGAAATTGAAGTATGTTTTTAGTAGAGAAAACTATGGCCTTATCATAAAATAAGAGCTGGGCAGGTCTTTGTGTGCAATGAAAGCCATCCATCTTTGATGTAATACACGCTGGGGAAAGGTGTGGCAGTACTTATCATACTTACTTCACTTACACAAGCCTGATTGGATTTGCTATGATGCTGGAAACTCTTTCGATATTTACTTTTTTTTCTTCTTTTTTACAGCTTTTAGAGATTAACTGGACAGGACTGACTAATCTTCTGGACATCCCTGGACTGAAGTAAGTGGGCCTGCGTGTAGTAGCCGCTGTGTTCTTTCCTAGCTGCTGCTGCCTTTTGTCACTTTCATCCTTGAGAGAGTAGGTTAACGTGGAGCCTAGATATGAAGTTTCTAGCCATAGAAGTGGAAGTTCTTCCCTATTCTGTAAACATTTAGTGAATAAAAAACAAGGTTGTCCTTTAACAGGCACTTGAGCCACCAACAGCACATTGTCCTGTGAGTGAGTTAGCTGAGTCACTGTCCTCTGTCCCACATAGTAGACTGACACGAGTGCAGTCTGTCTCTTCCTACTTAGCAGGAATATCTGAAATTACAGTCTTCAAAACCTTTTGATGTTTTCATTACTCTGTTTGAAAGTTAAAATTACTTTATTAGTTACATTTGCTTCAATGTTTTGTGATCTATGGATTTTTACCCTTAAGTAGCTTACAAATCAATTACCAAATCTTTGATTTCAGACTGCTTCCTATTTCTGTATGCTTATTTATGCCTCTGAAATGACTGCTAAAACAAGATTTTGCTTCATGTTCAGTTAAGACAGAAGCTTTAATAATCTGAGACATAATCACAAGTAAAACGTATTATGATTTACCAGGTTAAGAGAGAAGTTCTGTTATCTTTAAACGATCTATGGACAGAAAAGTACGTCTTTAAAAGGTTTGTTGCTGAAGTCTGAGTTCATTAGAATCTTGACAAACAAAATACTGACTTAAATTGATGCAAGTAATTTTATTTTTATTTGTAGTGCTAGAGATTAATCGCAGGATTTTATAGTTACCTCTGAGCTACCCACTGAGATTCCCAAATAATATGTTTTCATTTTTAAATAATGCTTTTAATTACTTTTAATATTCACTGTAGAAATAGCACCTTTAAAATTCAGTGCTGTCACTCAGCCAAGACCATGGGTATTGCACACCTGCTCTGAGCCGACCGCAGTTCTTATCACTTGGAATGACATTCTCTCGGGCTCTCCAAGAGAGCCTCACCTGCATTGGCCTTTGCAGCTCATAGAGCATTCTTTGAGGGATGTCAGGCTCAGGCAGATGTTGATGCCAAATGATATGGGCTGTTCATGCAGTCTTACAAGTCTTGACTTGTGCTTTTCTTCAGATGGAGTCTTGCTGTGTGCAGCAGCTGTTCTGCAAATGGCACAGTCTTTCCTGTCAGTTTTACAGAAACTCCAGGGTCACCTTATGTATCTACCTGTCTTGGATAGGTTCCTGTGCTTTTTATTTTCAAGTCAGGTTTTAGTTTTATATATGCTGTACAGGGAAACCAAGAAATGTTCAATTACTTGAACCCTCCCCCTCCCCCCCCCCCCCCCCCCCCCCAGTGAATGATTCCATAGAAAGGGAGAACTTACACTAGAAGTGGCAGTGTTTGCTAGATTTTGCTAGCCAGAGGTGAGCAACAGGTACAAAGGTTAATATATGAAAGCTTCTTTTACTAGTCTTTGTTTAGTGTCGTAGGTAGACTAAAATAAGCAGGCTAATTGATCGTCTTGTCTGTAATTGTAAATTACATAGTATGCATTCTGTAAGTGTCAGTGTGGCTTAGAAGATGTGTCCTGTCTCCTCACAAGACTTCAGCCAATCCAAAACCATTTTATTTACTAAGGATCTCTACACAGTCACTTTGGACACATTCATGAGAATATGCACATGTCATTTGTACACTTGTTTCATCTTACTCAGTGATTTATAATGTAAGCTGAGTCTTTTTTTATATGTTATTATTGATTAAATTTTTTATTTACTTTACACTCTGTTCGCAGTTCCCCCTACCCCATCTCCTCCTAGTCCTGCCCTTTCATCTCCCCTCCCCCCATTGACCCCTGCTTCCCCTCTTTTTAGAAAAGAGGTGGGGCTGGGCAGTGGTGGCGCATACCTTTAATCCTAGCACTTGGGAAGCAGAGGCAGGCAGATTTCTGAGTTTGAGACCAGCCTGGTCAACAGAGTTCCAGTATAGCCAGGGTTATACAGAGAAACCCTCTCCCAAAAAAACAAAAAAAAAAAAAAGAAAAAAAGAAAAGAAAAGAAAAAAGAAAAAGAGGAAAGGGGTGGGCTACCATGGATATCAACTAGCCTGTGCATATCAAGTTGCAGTAAGATTAGGCCCATCTTCCTCTATTGAGGCTAGACAAGGCAGCCCTGTTGGGGGCAAGCAGTGTTGTCAGAGACAATCCCTGCTCCCATTTTAGGAGTCCACATGAAGACCCAGCTGTTACTTGTGTGCAGAGGGCCTAGGTCTGTCCCATGCATACTTTCTGCTTTCACAGTCTCTGTGGGCCCCACATTGGTTGATTCTGTAGGTTTCTTGTTATATCCTTGACCCCTCTAGCTCCTTTAAGCCTTTCTCCCACTTTTCCACAGGATTCCACAGGCTCAACTTAATTTTTGACTGTGGATCTTTATATAAGTTTCTGGGTGAAGAAGCTTCTCTGATGACATAGATGCTAGGCTCCTGTCAGCATGGGTCACAGCTAGTTACTGGTTGGCCTGTACTTCAAAGTCTACTCCGTCTTTTACCTGTACACATCTTATAGACAGGACAAATTACAGTTTTAAGGTTTTCTGGCTGGGTTGTTGTCCCAGTCCTCCATTGGAAGTCATGTCAGGTTATAGGAGATGGCTGATTTAGATTCCTTATCCCCATTGGGAGGAATTCCTAGCTAGGGTCATCCTCATAGATCCTGGGAATTTCCATTTTCTAGATTTCTAGCTCTTCCCAGAGATTCCCCTCTTCCATCTAGTTGTCTCTCCCAGAACTTTCTTTCTCTGTCTTTCCCCCATCTCATCTCTCCTATTCCTATCTCCATCCCTCCCCCATCCAGTCCCTTTCTTCAATCCATACCCCCATGTCTAATCTAATTCCCATTCCAATGAAATTCAAGCATTTCCCTTTGGGCGCTCCTTGTTACTTAGCTTCTTTGGGTCTGTGGTTTGTAGCATGGTTTTCCTATACATTGTCACTAATACTCGCTTATAAATTAGTACATTACCATATTTGTCTTTCTGGATCTGGGTTACCTCACTCAGGGTGATGTTTTCTAGTTCTATCCATTTGCTGTAAGCAGATTTTTTTTACAGTATTATCGTCTAATTATTAATGTGTAAATCTTACGTGTGTAGTATGAAGTTTATATTATAGTATGTTATATAGAACTATATCATTAAAACACGCACTTAAAGGGCCTGGGAATAGTTGAGTTGATCAAATGCTTGCTGTGCCTGAGGACCCTAGGTTGCTTTCTGTCACCTATATAGAAAGCCAGGTATAATCACATGTACTTTCTTTCCTAGCACAGGGACATGATGCAGGCGAATCACTGGAGTTTACCAGCCAGCTAGCTTAGTCTTACAACTTCAAACTCTAGGTCCCAGTGAGTGGCCTTGCTTTAGAAAACAAGATGGAAGACATCTGAAGACCAACATCAAAAGTTGACCTTGTTTTCCACATGCAGTCACACATGCACATGTATCTTTATGTGTATGTATATGTGCACATGTGTGCATGCATCATGCACACATACACACAAACATAAATACTTTAATATGAAACATATACAGAGATAAAGATGCACCTATTGTTAAAAGTAAGCTATCTATTGTATAATAGGGATATATAGAATATCCCTTTAAAATAAGGATATGTTTATATATGCTGTATATAATTTATATATAACTATATACATTTATATAAAATATAGTAATCATTATGATATAAATTGTATGTAATAATATATAAAATTGAGACTACTGCTGTGCAATGGTGGCACATACCTTAAATCCCAGCACTTGAGAGGCAGAGGCAGGCAGATTTCTGACTTCAAGGCCAGCCTGGTCTACAGAGTGAGTTCTAGGACAGCCAGGGCTATACAGAGAAACCCTGTCTTGAAAAAAACAAAACAAAACAAAAAAAAAAAAAAAAAAGAAAGAAAACAGAAAAGAGAGGAGACAGACACCACTAATCTTCAGACCAAGATTTTCAGTTAAACCAGATGGATGTAGTAGTACATACCTGTCAGGAATCCCAGTGCTTGGGAGGTAGAGGTTGAAAGATCAGAGATTTAGTGCCATCCTGGTCTATACAGCCAAGTCTGAGGCTCACCTGTACTATGTGAAACCCTATCTTTAAAAGATTTTCTGTTGTATACATCAAGTATACAGTAAACCTTATGTTAAAAATATTCAAAAAAGATAAATATTTCATAATTGAGTCTAATCTTCCAGACGTTGTAAGATATAGTATAAGTCTATATGGTGTATTCACGGTTACAAAATGAATCTGAGTCATTACAAAATAGGAATAATGTCTGTATCAGTTCACTGTGCAAGACACTTTTGTTGTCATGATGTAAAATAAAATCCCTGTTAAATTTCAAGAAGATCTTACATTACATAGAGGATGTGAAGGAGGGTAAGGTCTGGGTCAGGAGAGGCAGAAAATGGTGGTAGGAGCAGGAACATTGCTGAAAGCAGACTTAGGAACCAGTGCTTGCAAGAAAAGGTGTGAATGCTTGGATGCTGGGGAGGGGTCTGGGAGCAGCATCTACACCTGGTAATTGTCCAGAGGGCTGTGAGGCTGCCTGAGTATTGCACACAATGACTGCTGGGACTGCTGGTTTCTAAGCATAGTACTGCAAGCTAAAGGCAAGTACTATGTTATCCCAAAAGTGAGGATATTCCTCAGAACACTTCATTTAGGAAGGGATCTTCTGTTTCAGCAGGTATTTCAGTATAAACAAAACAGTTACTTTAAGAAAAAAATGCTGAAGGCTGCATAGGATCCTATACCTCCTTACAGAAGAGCAGGTGTACAGTGCCTGCCAGCTCAAGCCTTTCATATTTCTTCAGAAGTATTAACAAGATGGCCCACTGATAGGAAGAATGGGGCTATGTGTGACTGACTCCTTTTCTTTTATTAAACTGAAAGACTTGGAAAGAAAGGGCTATCCCTTATTGTCACACATGGATCAGTTTTGCTTAAGTGATCATGAGAACTGACAGGGCATGTTTACAGGTATAATCACATACATTTGCTAGTGATTTAACACCAGAAGACACTGTCAGTAATCATGCTTCTTTTTAAAATTCAGGGTTCTAGTAAAAGCTTTTTAGAATAAGAAACTTGTGTGAATATGTCTCTAAAAGTATTCTCATGTTTTAATTCTCACTGTTTAATTCTCATATCTCCCTTGAAAACCAGGCAAAAGTAGGTTTAAAATGTTTTCCTATAGTTTTTTATTCATATTACTAAGTTTACTTTACAATGATATAATAGTAGACCAAAACTATTAATGTAAGTAGAATTATGTCTAGAAAATGAAGAAAAAAATAACTAATTTATTTTACTTCATTGGAAGCAATATACAACACCAAGCATGAAATGGATTTGTGAGTGTTTACTATATTATTCTTTATACTTTCAATTATATTTGCAATGTTTATGTTAAAAAGAAATGTCTTAAGTCTGATGAAGCCATATAAGACTTTTTGAAAGGATCTAGAATTTTATGTTACATTACAAAAATAAAGCCTGCCTCATTACAACAGCAGTATAGCTGAAGCTGTTCTGAAATATAGCTGAAATATATTGAAATATTAACTCTAAGTACTATTCTGGGAAAGTTAGAGAACTCCCACCCTGAACATTGATATAGGATCTAAGTTGTATATGTTTGTTGTTAAAGGTGACAACAAGCGTGTGTGTGTGTGTGTGTGTGTGTGTGTGTGTATGTGTGTAAATATGTATATATAAACATATATAATTATCTGATTGTTTGTTCTTTATCTCCCAACTAATAGTGGTTTGTCGGATACTATCATTTTGGATATAATATCAAACTATCTAGTGCTTCCCAATCGAATCACCGTTCCTCTTGTCAGTGAAGTTCAAATAGCTCAGTTGCGGTTTCCCATACCAAAGGTAAGCATGCATTTGTATCCACTAGTGTTTAAAAACATACTAGGACCTTTTCAAGCACAGGGGATGTTATCTTTAGACTCACCTTGTCTTTCTGAACAGCTCTCTTGCCACTTGTCTTAATACATTGCTAGCTGCCCTGCACTACCCAGAGATATTCTAGGGAGTCTCTGACTCTCAAGCTGTCCAGAGACTTCAGGAGTTCTTATGCTTCAGGCATGTTCCTCCAGGGTACCAGTAGGGTTCATTCTTCAAATGTAATCACAAGTCATAAGTATAGCAATAAACAACAGGCAAAAGTCATCTCAGGAAGTATATGCTATATTTGTCTTCTATGGTAATATAATCATTCTCAGTGACAAGTGAGATAATTCTGCTGATACAATGAATATTCTGATATGATGAGTGTAAATTTTTCCTCAAGTATTGGAATGGACTATCTCTGGAATTACTTCATATAATATATATATTATATGAAATTTCATCAGTGAAGTTAGCCTTGCTGTGAAGAGATACCATGACCACAATAACTCCTATGAAGCAAAACTTTTAATAAGGGCTTGCTTACAAGTTCAGAGGTTTAATCCATTATCAGCATGGCAGGACTCGTGGTGTCATGCTGGGCAGACATGTTGCTGAAGAGATAGCTGAGAGTTCTACATCTGGATCTGCAGGCATCAGAAAGAGAGAATAACACTGGGCCTGGATGGGGCATCTGCACCGCCAATGACCATTTCCTCCAACAAGGTCACACATCTTAATCTTTTCAAATGCCACTCCCTAAATATTTAAATATATGAACCTATGGGGTCCATTCTTATTCAGACCACAGTGACAAAAGAGGTCCTTGCATAATAGCTGCACTAAAAAAAAAAAAAAAAGGAAGAACAGAGCTCTTAGATGTGGAGGTACTATTGAACATGTGACTAGATGTATTTCAGTTCCTATAAAAAGTGGAGCATAGAACTAAGTCATCTGTCTATGGAGTCATCTTGAATAAACAAAACTGCTGCAGACAAAGGCAAGGTGTTGCTATGGTTCTTAGAGAGCAGGTCTAAGTGTCATCCAGTTATTGTAAATCCACAGATATTAAGGAAACAGTGCTACTGTGGCTTGTCTACAAGAAACAGTAGTACTGGTACATACTCCTTAGGTTTACTAAAACAGGAGACGGTAAGCTGGTACCGTTTCAATGGCTGTGTAGTTTTCAGTTTTATTTCCTGAAGTAGAAATAACATTGCCTTGATACCCTTTACTTTTTTCATTTAGATTTCAACAATACACAAATGGACAAACATGCATGAGTGTGCATACATATAGTGTGTGTGCAGGCACACACATAAACACACACACACAACATATATATTAATTCTTCTTTCTTTTTTGTCTCACTTTGATGCTGAGGCTCAAACCCAAGACTCATGTTCTTAGCCCTCTCCTTACATTTTTTTTTTAAAGAAAGCATATCCCATTTAATTTGATGATAAAATTGTATTGTAGGCATTCAACAGACGTGATAACACTACATAGAGGGCACTCTTTAAAATATAAAAATTTGTTTTGTGCATTAAGTACAATTAACACTGGAGCTCGCCTAGATCTTAACAGTCTTTGTTCTCTGAGCTTAATGTGAATCTTGGAGGAAACTGTAGCCATATAAAACCACAGGCAGCAATCATTTAGTGCTTTCTAAAGTGTGTTCATCTGCAGAGAAACTTCTCTTCTCCTGAGAAGCCAAGAATATTAGCCTGTAATTTTCTTAAGCATTTGGAGGGAGGATATTACCCTACCAAACTTTATTTGTCATAGAAAAAAAAAGAGTAAATATTTTTCCTCTTGCAAATAAAACGACTTTGGGGAAAAAGTGTTTATTTTCAATGAGCACTACTTCAAAGTTTCAGTTTCTTCCTTTATAAAGTAGGCTTAATAACAATATTTCAGAGAATTGATCTAAGAATTGAATGGCATGGTTGCTGAATAAGAAATGCTTAGTAGCAGGTCTGATATACCCTATCATGTTAGTTATTACCTCCTTAGTCTCAGATTGTAATAATTTTGGTGAGCCTTGTGGGTGTGTGTTATCGACTTCTTGGAGATAAGCATGCTGTCCCACTAGAACCTCTGAAGTCAGTGTTCCCTCTGCCAAAAAGACTTAAGGTTCTCACAGTATTTCTGTTGAGTCCTTGTTGCCAGTCAGCAGTCTTATGATCTAGTGGGTGACATACTATCCTCCTGTCTTTTTTTTTCTTTTAATTTTTTTATTTATTGAAAAGGGAAGTAAAAACACTTTATGATAAAATTAAAGATTTACATGGAAAATATTTCAGATAAACACTTTAAAATTGACAATTTTCATGGAAAATTAAGGTGTAAAGTGGTAGACATGTAAAACATTGCTAAATTAATTGAAATATGGGATAGAAACATTTTATGATAGAATTGAAGATTTACATGGAAAATATTTCTGATAAAATTATAGAAAAATGTAGAAAAACATGTTGGAATTGAAGATTATCATTGAAAATTTTATATAGATACAATAATGGTAGGCATAAAAGTATTGATTTCAGTCAACTAAGTTGATTGAAAGTGGAATTATAAACATTTTCTGATAAACTTGAAGAATTACATGGAAAATATTTCTGATAAAATTGTAGAAATATATAGAAAAACATGTTAAAATTAAAGATTATCATGGAAATTAGATAGATAAAATGATAGGCATAAAGATAATTCTAAGTTGATTGAAGGTGGAATTATAAATATTTTCAAATAACATTGAAGATTTACATGGAAAATATTTCTGGTAAAATTCAAGAAATAAATAGACAAACACGTTAAAATTGACTATTTCATGGAAAATTTTACATGAAGAATGGTTGATGTAAAAACTCTTTCTAAATTAATTGAAGGTGGAATTAGAAACATTTGTGATAAAATCAAAGATTTACATTGGAAACATTTCTGATAAAATGGAGGAAGTATATAGAAAGACATTAAAATTGAAGATTTACATAAGAAATATTTTGTTAGTCTATGTCTTTTTATTGGGGAGTTGAGTCCATTGTTGTTAAGAGATATTAGGGAATAGTGATTGTTGCTTTCTGTCATTTTTGATGTTATTTTTATGTTTGTATGGGTATCTTCTTTTGGGTTTGTTGGAAGATTACTTTCTTGCTTTTTCTAGGGTGCAGTCTCCCTCCTTGTGTTGGCATTTTCCATCAATTATCCTTTGTAAGGCTGGATTTGTGGACAGATATTGTGCAAATTTGGTTTTATCATGGAATATCTTGGTTTCTCCATCTATGATGATTGAGAGTTTTGCTGGGTATAGTAGCCTGGGCTGGCATTTGTGTTCTCTTAGGGTCTGTATGAGGTCTGCCCAGGATTACCCTCCTGTCTTAATTCTTGTTGTCTAAGTACACGTCACAGCTGATCAGTCACAGTTTCTGCTGAGGTGTATGCTTTGTGTCTTCCATTCTCCACAGCGAATGGTCAGTGGTTTGTTCCTCTCCTCAGGGTGTCCTAAGGATTCATTTTATTGAAGCTCAAGATCTTCAGGGAAAAGACACCTACCTTAAAGGCCTTGTCAAGGGAAAATCAGACCCCTATGGAATTATTCGGGTGGGCAACCAAATCTTCCAGAGCAAAGTCATCAAAGAGAACCTTAGTCCAAAATGGAATGAAATATATGAGGTAAGCAGTGGGGTCAAGGCACTCCCTAAATAACAGAGGGGGCACAAGAAATCTCATTCCAGACCTGTCGCACAAGCAAACCTGTGTGGCTAACTTGGATCATTATTGAAGGTTTTCACTGTTTCATTTTTGAGAAAGTTTGTACTTTCCTACCACAAAATAGTCTTGAAATGTGGATATATGATAGTTTTAAGCAGTAGTTTACATAAGGCTACCACAATGATTTGTGGCAATATATTTTTAATTGTAAATGGGTTTTTCTGATTATAAAATATTATATTGTTAAAACATATAAACATAAAAATATACTGTTTTATACATTTTCATTTACTATATCTGGACATCTCAGTGGATAGACAATTTTGTTTTTGTTACATTGTTTCCTTTTTCATTGTTTTGTTGTCTCTTTTTCTTTTAAACATTTTATTTCCTTCCCCTAAGATGGTGTTTGTTTATTTACTTATATCCTGTGCTGGCCTGTAACTCCTGATCCTTCGGCTTCAGCCTCCACCCACCCTTCAGCTGGGGGTTCATCTCCACACCCCGCTAGGGTGTACTCGACTGTTGTCAAGGTCATTCCATTGGATTTCTTGACCTGTGCAGGCCTGGGCTACTGAGTGCAGTACTATAGGTAGTGCTCCTTAAGTGTAATGTCATATGTATAAATTATTGGATTCAAAATTGGAGGTTTTCAGAGAACAGACTTGATGTTGAGAACAAGGTGTGTCTCTCCCTGTCCTGTTACCCTCAGTCCTCTGTCACCTGGCAGTTGCTATTCTCTGAATGGCTAAATGTTTTTCAAGACTTGGTTCTGAAGGGAGCCAGTTCAGAATGTAGGACTGTCCTGCATCTTCACTCTAGATCTTATGTATGGTGACTTCACACTGCCACCTAGTTTCAGGAGCTTGTGTTTGGCCCACTGACACAGAATTCAGATAACCAGAAACAGGTCCAGCAGACTTGTTCTGTGGGCAAATATTTTAGAATGCATGCGTTCTGACAGTAAGAAAGTACACTTTTAAAACTGCTTACTGCAAGAGAAAAGTTGACCGTAATGTTTGTTATAAGCATCTTTGATTGTGGTAGTAAAACTCCCTAACTACTAACCGTTAATTTTCAGGCTTTAGTGTATGAACACCCTGGACAAGAACTGGAGATTGAACTCTTTGATGAGGATCCAGACAAGGATGACTTCTTAGGAAGGTGAAAAAAGGGCTTGGGACACCTGGTGCATACTTACACATTTTAAATGCTGTTTACATAGGATGTCTAATTTACCACATATTTTAAAAAATATTTTTACTTCTAAAAATTCCTTGTTGTCCCTCACAGTGACTTACGCTTAGGTTCATTCCGTCTTTCCATTAGGCTGTGCAAACTGGGGAGCCAGTGAATGCAGGAGCCCCCCAGCCCCCAGCCCTTCTTTGTACAGGGAAGTCTGAAACTACTTTCTTCCAGGTTGTAAATATGGGTTTAGTTTTAAGCTTTTCTGCTTGCTAGGGTACCGTCACTTACATGGTACCCACATATTGGGATGGTAAATAATGGTTTGTTTACTCCAGTTGAAGAACTAATATAACTGGGAAAATGGGCTTTGAAAATGCATTCCTGACTGACAGGTGGCTCAGTGGTTAAGAATGCTTGCTGCTCTTCTCAGTACCTAGTGCCCATGTCACATGGCTCACAGCTGCCTGAAACTCCAGCCCCTCTGGCCTCTGTGGGCACCTGCATGCACCTGGTTTTTACACACACATATACACATATTAAGGTAGCAAAAATAAATATTAAAACATATGTTTCCAGGACTGAGAAAATAGCTCAGTTGGAATGGTTCTCATGATTCATACCAGTAGCAAAATTGCAGTTATGAAAATAATTACAATCATCATATTGTTTATCTCCATTACTGTGAACTCTTTATACACCTCTGCCCTAATGCTGCCAGTGCATCACAGTGTGTCCACAATGAAGTCAGTTTGTTATTCTGTGCTTTTTACATCTTGTGAGAGATGGCTCAGTGGTTAAGAATACTTGCTGCTCTTCCCAAGTTCAGTGCTTAGCACCCATGTCAGATGGCTCATAGCTGTCTGTTATAGTAGTTCTTCTCCTGGAAAAAACAAATCAGTATTTACTGTCTCAATATGTGTGTACATCTCAGACCTCTACATATGTGATAAATGTCATACAGCAATTAAAATAAGTTTATAGTTGGGTGTCATTACAACTTGAAGAACTGTTTTAAAGGGTCACAGCATTGGGAAGGCTGGGAACCACTGGCTTAGTGGTTAGAATGCTTTCATTGAAAGCACAAGAGACCGTGCACAAACGAGAGAGGGGGTGGGGGTGGGGGCTGGAGAGGTAGCTCAGTGGTTAAGAGCACCATTGACTGTTCTTCCAGAGGTCCTGAGTTCAATTCCCGGCAACCACACGGGGGCCTGCAACTCATCTGTAATGGGATCCAATGCCCTCTTCTGGGTGTATCTGAGAACTACTATGGTGTACTCATAAATAAAATAAATCTTTAAAAAAAAAAGTTGGGCGCAGTGACACATGCCTGTAATCCCTGAGGATTACACTGGGGAAGCAAAGACAAGAATATCCTCGGGGCTAATTAGGGGCAACTAAAGTCCTAGGTAAATTCCGTTCTAGATCAGTGAGATACCGTGTTTCAAGAAAAAAAAACTATACCTGAAGAAAAAATAAAGAAAAATATGGCCTCCACAGCTGTGTATTTGTATTTGTACACATAATGAATAAATGTGCATATACACATCTAATATGTGTTTATCTAATTAAGGTTACTTAAGTGAGTTTCTTGTGGAGGGGGTGGTGAAGGATTAGGTTATATTACGTTACCAAGGATTAGGCCTTATCAATGGTATGGTCTCATGTGTTAGGCTCTAACTTGAGAATCTCTAAGACCCATGTGTTGTACTATGATTTCAGAATCCGTGATTGCATACATAGCTTAAGTAGGAGCAGGAACATGGTCCAATCAAATATGTATGTAAGCCTGTTGATAAGAGGCTGGTAAAGCAAGTAGGAACATGTCATTGACTAGGGGCTAAGACTGGACTGATTCACCCTGAAACCTAGATTGTAAGAGAGGAAGGAGATATGTTCAAAAATACAAGTATACTAATCTTTTATCATCATTGCTAGCTAGCTCCAGTGCGGTAGTGCCATGATTCAATTAGAATATGAGTGTTTGATGGTAATAGAACCTACTCTTAGACTGCTAAGAGACTTGATATAGTGTGGTCTTATACTTCATTATGGAAATAACTGTGTCCATAGTGATGACAGATAGCACTAAAGGATAACAGAAAAACTCGTCAGCTCACCAAGCATGGTGGTGTACACGTTAATCCCACTACTTGGGAAGCAGAGGCAGGCAGGTCTCTTGAGCTAAAAGCCAGCCCAGTCTATATAGTGAGACCCTGTCTAAGAAATAAAATCATCTGCGGCTGGGGAAATCAGTGCATAAAACACTTGCCATGTAAGCATAAGGATCAAAGTTTGGACCCACATAAATGCCAGAAGAGCAGGGCAACTGCCTGCAGTTCTAGCAACTGGAAGGCCGACGCTGACATGGCCAGACAATCCTGCTATTTAAACTAGTCATATCAGGCTCTGGGTTCAATTGGAAGACTGTCACAATGAGTAAGATGAAGTGTTTGAGGAAGACTCCTGATGTTTGTCTCAGGCCTCCATGTGTGAGAGCACTGTCAGTGCCTGAGATAGTCATATAGGTTTCCACGTGCATGCACACATGAGCACTGTCAGTGCCTGAGATAGTCATATAGGTTTCCACGTGCATGCACACATGAGCACTGTCAGTGCCTGAGATAGTCATATAGGTTTCCACGTGCATGCACACATGAGCACTGTCAGTGCCTGAGATAGTCATATAGGCTTCAATGTGCATGCACACATGAGCACTGTCAGTGCCTGAGATAGTCATATAGGCTTCAATGTGCATGCACACATGAGCACTGTCAGTGCCTGAGATAGTCATATAGCCTTCCACGTGCATGCACACATGAGCACTGTCAGTGCCTGAGATAGTCATATAGGTTTCCACATGCATGCACACATGAGCACTGTCAGTGCCTGAGATAGTCATATAGACTTCCATGTGCATGCACACATGAGCACTGTCAGTGCCTGAGATAGTCATATAGGCTTCCACGTGCATACACACATGAGCACTGTCAGTGCCTGAGATAGTCATATAGGTTTCCACATGCATGCACACATGAGCACTGTCAGTGCCTGAGATAGTCATATAGACTTCCACGTGCATGCACACATGAGCACTGTCAGTGCCTGAGATAGTCATATAGGCTTCCACGTGCTTGCACACATGAGCACTGTCAGTGCCTGAGATAGTCATATAGGCTTCCACGTGCATACACACATGAGCACTGTCAGTGCCTGAGATAGTCATATAGGCTTCCACGTGCATGCACACATGAGCACTGTCAGTGCCTGAGATAGTCATATAGGTTTCCACGTGCATGCACACATGAGCACTGTCAGTGCCTGAGATAATCATATAGGCTTCCACGTGCATGCACACATGAGCACTGTCAGTGCCTGAGATAGTCATATAGGCTTCGACGTGCATGCACACATGAGCACTGTCAGTGCCTGAGATAGTCATATAGGCTTCCACGTCATGCACACATGAGCACTGTCAGTGCCTGAGATAGTCATATAGGCTTCCACATGTATGCACACATGAGCAGTTAGTTCTAGTCTACATGCTTAATGTTTTGACACAAAAAATTAATCCTGTGATTTCTTACTGTTGATTTTATTGGACATAAATTATAGGAAGCATGGAAGAAAGTTTTCCTGGTAAATTGTATAGCTTTTTTTTTTTTTTTTTTTGCATTTCTAGAGTACTTTTTCATAGACAATGTTCAACTTCTTCATTTGTAAGAAGTGCATTTCTATGTTTTAAAATTTTTGTGTTGTTTTATTCTTATAGCCTTATGATTGATCTTATTGAAGTTGAGAAGGAGCGCCTTTTAGATGAAGTAAGTTTTCTCTGACTTTGGTCCACTTAATGAACACTGTAAGTACTTCCTGTATACCAGAGTCACTGTGACCTACTGCTTTCGCCTACCTACCCATTGTGAGAAGTTTGGCTACTACTCTAGGAACAATATTTGCTTCACAGATGTTTGAAATGTAAAGGTATAGCTTAGTAATAGTGTGCTTGTATAAACATGCAAAGCTTTGAGCAGAAAGTGAGGGTGAGCAGAAAATGTAAACCTGACTTTTATTGTGGACAGACTGTGGTGCCTTGGAGGAATTAGGGCCAAGATGTGTAAACAGTTTACAGTTGGAAATTTTTGCTGTAGTTGAAGTGACTAGCAGAGATGCACAGAGTTGTCAGAATGTAAAAGATCCCTGTAAATGGACTAATAATTTGCAACAAAAAGATACTACTTCAAGCAGGGAGAGTGACCCATAATGCCATAAAATAAGACAATTACATAAAGGAAAATTGCACAATAGCTTCCGACAAATAAAAGATGGGTGAGACTTGGGCAAGGTCGACCTCATCAGCTGAGCCAGTGTGGAGCCCCCTCCACGTTCACAGCAGCACCCATTCCCCCAGAGTGCTTCTGTCCATTTCTCAGTGTTTCTTGTACATCTGTGAGGTGCCAGTCACCGAACACAACAGTGAACAAGAGAGACAGAATCCTGCAATGTTTTTAGACTTGGTTTGATCAGAACGTTTTACTCAACACTTTTGCTCAACACTTTGTCTACAGTGGTTCACTCTGGACGAGGTTGCCAAAGGAAAGCTACATTTGAAGTTGGAGTGGCTCACACTGATGCCTGATGCCACAGACCTTGACAAGGTACTGTGCAAGTGTCTTCTCTTCATGACCACCTACTCCTGATTATCAGGACTATTCTCTTTAATTGTTTTGGTACTTACTTAAATTGTATTATTGTGCCATAAGTCACTACAGTATAAACAGGAATAAAACTATAGAAAATACAGTTATTTTTGTTATAATCATTATTCCTGTTATGAGACTGTTAAATTTTGTGCTTGTGATAGCACAGAGATTTGAAGGACTATATGTCATCTTAGTGCTTCATTTTAATTGGTTTATATGAATAATAATCTTGTCATTTGGCAGACATTAATTCTTGTTCTACTGTGCATATTAGATTGTTACTTTATCTTCTTGAGCACAGTAAGTGAAGATAATGTGTACTCTTGTAGACATACGCTCACAGAGACTTTCCTCTCACCTTGTAGGTGTTGGCAGACATCAGAGCTGACAAGGATCAAGCCAATGATGGCCTTTCATCTGCACTATTGATCTTGTATTTGGATTCTGCCAGGAACCTTCCGGTAGGTAATACAGATCTAACTCCTGTGAACGCGTTCCTCACTTGGTAACTACTACTTTGTCCAGCTACAATATATTACCTAATCTTGTATAGCAGCGACAGAGACAGGTACATAAGAGGTAGCATTTGCTTTGCACGCGTGCATTTATATCTAATTATTACTGCCTAGTTGTCTCAAGGTAAAAATCCTCCTCTTAAAATGAGGAATAAATGAAACAGCTCTGATCACAAATCCTAAGTATGTCTTAGATATAGTACAGTGGAGAGTGTGCTGCTGAGCTGTGACTATCCTCAGGGTTACAGTGGAACATTGTTAATGCCACCAGGTAGGTGTGCTGACTTTTAGCTACCTGGGATACTTCCAACTGAACAAAGGCACAAACGGAGTCAAATAATAATGTTTAGCTTAAAAGAATGTTTATTTGTTTATATCAGATTGTTTTGGTTTTAGGAGGGAAAAACTGTAAAAAGTAATTTGAACATGTTAGGGATAGTGAATTTTTCACTGTTCTGCTATAAACCCCACTAACTAAAGTAATGTCCTCATTATAAATTACATTATCTTGTAACGTTTTAGGTGCTAATGTGCTTGCATATGAGGGCATTCTGTATGTCACTGTGTCAACACCAGTTTTGTTGAAAGAAAGAACACTGTCATCAGTTACAGGCGGTATACCCGCCAAGGTTATCCATTGCATAATTCTTCTTCACAGTAAATGCTCAGTCATGTGAGTGCATTTGTGAGCAGACCCCAAACAAAAGCACACAAGCACTTTGTTTATCTTGTCTAACAGTCTTTCCAGGACATTTATCCTGAGAGCTTATGTAACTGCATCATTTAACACCTTGTAGTTTTTCAAAATTTTATGTTTATTTGTACTTTGTGAACAAAAAAAGGAAATTAATATTCTTTTTGTATTACTATATGTTATTTCAGCTTAATAACTGAAATATGATTAAGCATTTTGTAATAGGAATATATAGTTATCATTTTGCTAATACCATACCCTTTCTTTCAATGAAGTTTTCTTGTCTAACTTTTAGCTATTTAAATTCTTACATTTTTTTTCTTAAATAGTTTAATCAGTCTTTCCACTAAAGCCTGTGACTGTACCTATTTTTATTTGTTTGGGAATATCATTTTATTATTATTTAGCCTTTCTGTAGAATTCCTCAGAGTAGAACTTCCTGCTTTTGACCACAATAATGTTTGATATGAAATATTTCAATGTTTTATAATGCCTGAGGGAAGTTTATTTGTCAGGCTGATAAGATGGCTCAGTGGGTAAAAGGCACTTGTTTCCAAACCTGGCCACCTGTGTTCAAGTCTCAAAATACCCATGAAGGGAGAAGAGAACCGACTCTTGGGTTGTTCTCTGATCTCCACATGAATGCCATGGAATTCCCCCTACCCCAACTAAATTCATGTTTAAAAACATGTTTTAAAAGAATGAATTTAAGCACAGTTTAGGATATAGAAAATAGTGATGGTTACAGTTGAAAAAAGAGACTGGGCTTTTCTGTAAAGCCATGTGTTTTGTCACTTCAATTTGAAATGCAGATAATGTCACATGAGCTTAAGAGAGGAATGTGCTCCCCTTCTATTCCAAGGGTCCTTCGCTCACAGTGTGCTGTGGCTCATCAGAGGCAAAGGAGCCATAAAGCCATACCTGCTGTTTGTCGGTTTTAATGGGGAGGCTTTGTTGGCCAGTCCCTGTCTGTCCTGGGATCCATTGACTCTCTCTGCACCCTGTTTATTTGTGCTTCTGGTGTGTGCCCACTGACCACAATCCACCATTCTTTGCTTTCTCTTCCTGTCTCCATTTTCCTAAGAGTATCTACGAGGGAAACTTTGGGTGTGGCTACTTAAAAGAGAGGCGAGCGTCGGGACTAGTGTTTTGTGAGAATACTACCTCAGTCTATAGAACACTATTTGTGAGTCCTCCAGCTCCTTCTTCTGTGTTCATTGAAGACTGCCCGAGTGTGGCCTGGAGCTTCTGTCTGCTGCTCACCGGAATGTTGTGCATGCTATTTTCATTTTCTTGCATGACTTCAGTTACCATGTCTTCATTTGATGCTGGTTTTGTCAAATGTGACTCTTCTGTGATGTTGGGAGTACATCTGACATGAGATGAACTAACATGAACTAACTCTACTGCTGCTGGTCCATAAAGTATTATAATTAGTTCTCTGAGGGGAAAACAAAGCCTTAAGGTTAAAATGATTTTGTGGTTCATCTAAGGAAGAAATATGAATTTTGTTCTAACTTTCCCAAAACTTTCCTGAATCTACTTTTCCTCCTCAAGAAGGATAGCAGCATTAGAATTTAGGCAGCCTTCTAGTCCACACCACCTTGTCCTCTCCGTCACCGGTTATTGCCACATGAAGCCACGAATCTGCACATCATGTGAGAGCCTGCTTTTGCCACATGACCCAGCTAGAGCCTCTGGAGAAGAAAGCTATAGGGGGTCCATGATTTATTTTTTTCTAGGAACTTAAGAGTTCCCTGAGTTTGATGGCATTACATCTGATCCCATTGCCTGTCTGCTGCTTCCACTCCTGTGCTGTTCAGGGCTTTCTGGTGGCTACTGAGTTCATTTCCTCTGGGGTCATAGAAAACTGCACCAGACCCTCTATTATACTAAGTAGTATTTAGAATCACCCTTTAGATTTGTACTATAAATAGTGAGATTTGTTAAGACCTCTTAAGAAAGGGAATATGGGTATTTAGCACTGTTTTATGGATAAGGAAAAACATTACCCTGAAGAATAGGCAAGTCACACTACTAGTAAGCAGCACCTTGATGTCTCTAACTCTGTACCCCTAATCTGCTTAAGGCCATTTTAAAAGGCAAAAGAAAGCGGGTGTACAGTGGTGTCCTCCTGTAACGCACTTTGCAGGTTAAGGCAGGAACATTTCCTCTTTCAGTATTGTGGCCCTGTCCCAAAACCAAAAAGGGGGGGGAGCTGTTAAAATGATAATTCCAGAAGCCATTACTTCTTAGAAAATTGTTTGGTTTATGCTTCTGTTTTCGTAGGGAAAATGTCATCAAACACTCTTAAAAGTGACAAGGCCAATCTGTATAATTCTGTCAGTGTGTCTCCAGTGACTTCTCTAGGTCTCTTTTCTTAATCTCTAACTCCATCTATTTATTTATTTATTTATTGGTACTAAGAACATATTTTTGAGTCATATTCTTGAGTTGCTTTGTAATTCTGACATCAGTTGTCAGACTTTCAGAATTCATTCTCTTCAAAGTCATGTTGAACTTTATGATGAAGATACACACACCATATACAATGTTTTGTGGCGTAAATGTCATCAAACACTTTTTATTCACTGGTTTCCAGTGTAAAGACAACACAAAGCACATAAGTGTCTAAAATTAGCGATCTGGGATCTTCCCACTATAGAATGTTCACTGCTCATATTCTCTTAATTCTGTAACTGAAGATTATCTGAGATGAATGGTTATTTCCATGATGCCTACCTTACTTACATGTAAGAACATGACTATGCCATAGCTACTACTGAACAGACCCTTAAGGACAAATATACTTTTTACAGGTAATTTTAGGTTTTACTTATTTGAGATAGGGTCTCATATATTCCAGTCTGTCCTGAAATACTTTAGCTGAGAATAACCACTGAACTTCTGATAATCCGTCATCTACATGCAAGTGCTGGGATCATAGGTATGGGCCACAGTTCCAATTTTTTGAGGTGCTGAACCCAGGGCTTCCTACATGCTAGGCAAGCAGTCTCAAGTGACCTCTATTCTTAGTTTGTGATTCTTGATTGAGAGTTGGGGGAAGGACACGTGCTGCTGTTTGCAGTGACCAAGAGACCCAGCAGTGCATGGTATATGGTGCCTGACTTCTGAACTGGACACCTGGACATCTGCCAGTATTTCAGTTACTGTTTTAGTAGCTAGTCTGACACCCCCAGCCCTTGTGGTACAGTTTTCTGTGACCTCACACAGCTGTTGCATTCCTATTCACACTACCACTGTTGTCTTTGTTTCTCAATAATTGATGCATGTTAGAATACATTTGGTTCAGCTGTTTCTATCCAGTATGAATTTCAAGAGAGGCCCCTGTTGTATCTGGAGAGCACCAGTCATACTCCCTCTGAACCAAAACCCTTTGTTGGAACTTGTTAGGGAATATCTGACCAGGCTTCATCCAGACATAGAAGCAGGATGTTCTAAGTCTTTGGAGAGCCCTATAGCCCTGCTTGAATAGTCTAGATTTAGACCCACTTAGTATGACAGGAGCCCAGGTAGGTGCTCTACTTTTCATTTCCCTTATACCATAGAAAACTGGGAAGCTATTTTTCCATTTTCTTTCATATAACTTCAGTTTAATAAAACATTAAGGAAAAAATAAAAATTAAGAATCAAATTTAATGTCATATTAAGTCAATTACAATTAAAATGGCAAAGATCTTTAACCTCAAATGTGAATCCTGAAAGCTTCTAAAACAAACGGTCAGTTTGAGAATGAGCAACTAGCTGAAAAGTTTCAGTCAGGAAGACATATACATACCCTATTACAGTAGAATGTATTTAAATCCAGGAGAAACTTTTGATGACTTTGTTGGCCCGTGCTTCAACACCTTGGGAGTTCACAAAAGAGATAGAGTCCACCTCGGGTGGAGATGGGTCCCAGATGGCATAGCAATGGCATAAGCCACTGTGGCGGGACCAGCCCCAGCAGTGTGGCAAGCACCGCTGCTACTGCACTTCCTAGTAAACCCCAGTTGTCTCTGACGTCAGGGTCTCAGCAAAGGACAGTAAGCAGAGCCTTTCCTCAAATCACACTTGATTTCTGCTAACACTAAAAGAGGTGAAGAAATGAAGGGTTACCAAGGATGAGGAAGTGTGTCCTGGTATTTTAGAGTATCAGTCACTTACAGTAAAATCTTGAGCGTAAATCTGGCAGTTTATATGATTTTGGGTCTAGTTTAAGTATTTGGGCCATGAATTTTTGTGTCATTAACCTTACATAAACTCCTCATTGCATGTTTTATTAACCCTTGGTGTATTCATTTTCTTCTGACTTGAAAGAATAACCCATTAGACTTTAACCCCGGTGTCTTGAAGAAGTCTGCAGTTCAGAGAGCTTTGAAGGTAAACGAAGTGTTCCCTTGAGGCTCCAGTGCTAATCCAGACATATTGAAAGAGATGATACTTTGGCTTTCCTAAATGTGTGGGCAGTTAATAATTGATTGTTCAAATTAAGAGATCCTACTTTGTTATCCCCGAATTTGTACTTAGAAGAAATGACATCAACAACAGTTAAATTTTAAAATTTCAATATATGAAAATTTAGATTCATTCTATCATAAAGCCATTGAAATAGTGTTTTGTTTGAATTTGAACTTGTGGGTAGCAACCTAAAAGTTCTATTTAAAATCTTAACCAAATTTTCACATTGTGATTTAAAGATGTTGATGATGCATACTTAAGGAATTGCCTCTTCCAATATGTTGAGTAGGACCTCACTGAATCAACCTCATGGCTTTGGTGCTGTGGGCTTGGGTGATAGATCTTTCCAGAAGGTTCAATTTTTATCAAATGAGGTATATTGAAAACTAAGCTCCACTTCATTTCCAAGACAATACAATAGCTTGTGTTCTCTGGCTAAATTGTTAATGTTTGTTTCTTAATTAAGCTTAATTACACTGAGAACCAGGGGCATTTTAAGTATAATTGTCTTAATATTCCAAAGAAATAGGAATATTTTAATCAGTTTCATCTAGCAAAGTAAGTTAAATTTCTAAAACAAAGGAGATTCCGGGCGGTGGTGGCACACGCCTGTAATCCCAGCACTCTGGGAGGCAGAGGCAGGCGGATTTCTGAGTTCGAGGCCATCCTGGTCTGCAGAGTGAGTTCCAGGACAGCCAGGGCTATACAGAGAAACCCTGTCTCGAAAAACCCAAATCTAAAAAACCAAAAAAACAAACAAACAAAAAAAAAACCAAAAAAACAAAACAAAACAAAACAAAAAAAAAAAAAACTGAAGGAGACAGTCAGTGAGTTGTCTAATACCATATTTGTAAACCTTACTATGGCCTGAACTAAGGAGATAATGGTGTAGTTTTAGTAGGGCATCATACTCTGAGAGTGCTGGTTAACACATGGCTCAAACAACTATAACTCCCAGCATAGTTGGGACCTGTGGCAACTTAGGAAGGGACCTGTAGCAACTCTCTGCTCACCATTTGGTTGCTGTCTTACTGGACAGCAGAGCATAGAGGTCAGGAAAGAAGGCGCTGAAGTCATGCTGTTCAGCATTGTGATTCAAAGACAATTAATACGTCCTACTTACAGGGTAGAGGTAATATCTTCTCCATTGGGTTAGTAAGCAAATTAAAATATTACATATAAAATATGTAATAGGTAGATAATTAGGTGTGCTGTAATTATCTGGTTTAATACATTGGTTCATTTAAGCCTAAAAAGTTCTAAAAATGGTATTGTGCCTCTTTTATAGATGTGGAACTAAGGCTCAGATTAAAATGTAGTCTCAGTAATCAAAACCTAAGAAGATGAGATTTAATCTCAACAGAGTAAGACCATGTTTTAAGAGATCATTTCTATATAATACATTAAGTTTCACATGTGGCCTAAAAGACTATTTTTTTAATCCTATTTTGTACTTTTGACATGTGCTACTGTAATGTAAACGTTCTGTCATGGTAGAACTTAATTTAAAAACCTTATTTGTGTAATCTAAAACATCATCTGTGTTAAGGAACACCCTTATGCTAAAACATTATTAAGGTTATAAAAGTACCAGCTAAACTTTTATTTATTTTATATTTACTACAACTTTAGATTAGAATAGATTTTGGTGTAGTATTCACACACACACACACCCCACACACAAAGTATGCACAATTAATTGATTAAGGCAATGACAACTGCAAATTGTTCAGGGGCTGGTTTTTAATGTTATCAGTTATAAACGTCATTCTATTTTTAAAAATATTAGGAGGCTCACCATAAAATTATAGATTCATTAAATCTTTAATACTGAGTGGCCTCATTTTCACAAATACAGTCTTAATATTACTTAGAAACAAATTCATGTATCAGAGACCCAAGGAAGATGTGGCTTAAATCAGTGTGATCTTATGCCTAGAACTGTGCACAGTCTCCTTAGTAGCTTCAATCTCATACTTAGTACAGGCCTGCATGCCCTCCTTGAAAATCAGTTGTCAGCTAGCCAGGAGGAGAGGTGAGGTGGCATCCCTATTCCCAGAGGACTTGTGCTCAGCTTAGAGTTAGGAATGTTCATATTAAAGAAAGAGGAAATGAATTTAGGAAAAATCAGTTGGCTTTGATATTTTTAACAGTATTTATTTCATTTTGCAGAATTCATTCACATCAAAAAGATGAACCAGAAAATAGATTATCACAGTAGGTTTGGGTTAGTCATATCTTTTGAATAAGCAAATGATTTTTACATCTATTTCTGTCATTGCTGCAGTGTTGAGGATTGACTCTAAAATTACTTAACTAAAATACTTTTTTGTGACCCTCTAATTTACATTAACACTTAACTGCATCTTTTTGTGGGGCTAAGTTACAAATAAACCTCATGTCACATATCTGCTGTGTTTTTCTATATTTTCTTCTATCAGCTCTCTGCTAAAGTAAGCTTCTTGTCATTTTTTGTTTACAAATTTTTAAATCATATTTATAGTTGCTTAATTTCATGTAATCCTAAACCATTAATGGTTCTTTTAATAACCGTTATTTCTTTTAATAATAACGGTTATTAAAAGAAATAAACCATTTATTCTTCTGGTGATGTTTACTTATCAGCTGGTAAGCAATATCTAACATCTGATAACTGTTTACTTGAACAGGATGGTGGTAGATTCAAGGTGTAAAGGTGTGAATCTGAAACTGCAATATTTTATACTGCAGCTGGAAAAGTATTCTGAGTTAACATTCTTTTACATTTGTCTTCTTATTATTTATTTATTCATTTATTTATTTATTTATGTTCATTGCACTTACATTTTTGTTATCCTAATAAGTCAGTTTTTAGAGCTGTAGTTAATATTAAAGTTTCAAATTTTAAAAGATTGAATTGCCCTAAAGTAACTTACTTTAAAAGTTTGACATTTCAAACTCCGTGCAGCCGAGGTACATAGGAACTTGTACCTATAGTCACAGCCACTTTGGAGGCTTATGTGGGAGAATGACTCATGCCACAGAGTTCCACACTAGCCAAGCAGTATTGTCAGGCCCTGTCTCTCTAAAACATCAAAAAGCATATTAATGGAAGTTTTCTCAGTTTGCTTCATGATGGACATAATAATGGTGGCTCAGGGTTTGTTTAGCAGTCTTCTACTTCCATTGTTCTTTGATGTTCTCCATGTCTGAAGTATCAGAGGTAAATAGAAGTGACTATTGTTCATAAAAATGAACTATAATCTTGTTTTTATTAGGACCCATTTCAAAGTGTGTTTATTTATTTTATCTGGTTTTGTGTTTTTTGTTTTTTTGTTTTGGATAGTCAGGGAAGAAAATAAACAGCAACCCAAATCCTCTTGTCCAGATGTCAGTCGGTCACAAGGCTCAGGAGAGTAAGGTAAGAGCTTGATGGCTTTCTGAGCTGCTCTCCATAGAGCCCCGCCTGTCAGTGTCCCCATCAGATGCTGCCCAGGTGTGTGATGTGGAGGCTTTGCTTCCAAATGCAAGTCATTCATAAACACGAGCTGCTTGTAACATAGAACATACCATAGAGATAGACTTTTGTTTGATTTCATGAGAAAGATGTGGAATCACTCCCAAACCTTTACGTACTTATTTAGTTTAAAGGTAACATATTGTACTTTAAATTCAGCAAACACAGGTTCAAAAATTCAAAAGAAGGTATTGTTGTATGTTCCTCTTTTCTGATCAAGGGGAGGGGATTAGAAATTACTCACAGTTGTAGGGCACTGTTAAATTTGCATGACAGTCCTTTACAAAGCAGGGCTATGTGGAGTACAGTGTCAGGCACCCTGCGAGAACTGAAGACCATAGAGCAGCAGAGGTCTTGGTCTCTGGGACTCCTCGTCAGTCCCTTTCACAGGCCTCACACAGCCTATGCTTCATCTTCTGAACACTGCTGTTTTTGCTAAGACAGCAGTCCATCATTCAGTAGATATCTGTTTTTAGATTTAATCACCGTATGCCTATATACACATTGAATAAGCATTGAGTCAATAATCCTTCTCCATAGAAAATACTAGAGAATTGATATTGAACTATTTCTTACAGATTCGATACAAAACTAGTGAACCTGTATGGGAAGAAAACTTCACTTTCTTCATTCATAACCCCAAGCGCCAGGACCTTGAAGTTGAGGTATTTATTTTTTGCATTTTGTACTTATATTTTGAAATATGATTGATACAAATTATAAATTATGCACATTTACAGTCCTAACTGAGTACATAGTACACTGGGACCCATTACTACTGTCAAGATAAAGAAATTCTCTTACTCTCTCTGTGACTCACAGCTCTCCCAAACCCATTGCCTTAATTAGGGTTTTTATTCCTATGATGAAACACCCTGTCCAAAAACCAAGTTGGGGAGGAAGGATGTATTTGGCTTACACTTCCAAATTGTTGGAATTACACTTTCATTATTGAAGGAAGTCAGGACAGGGCAGAATCCTGGAGGTAGGAGCTGATGTAGAGGTAGGCCTTGGATGGGTGCTGATTACTGACTTGCTTCTCATAGCTTGCTCAGCCTACTTTCTTATAGAACCCAGAACCACCAGCCCAGGAATGGAACTACCCATAATAGGCTGGGCCCTCCCCCATCAGTCACTAATTAAGAAAAGCCAGATCTTATGAAAATATTTCTTCAATTAAGGTTCCCTCCTTTTAGATGACTCTAGTTTGTATGTCAAGTTGACACAAGATTAGCCAGGATGCCCATCTTATCTTTAGATCTATGTCAAGTTAATTTTCATTTGTAGTATCAGGAAAGGGTCATGATTTTTTATTTCTTAATATTTAGCTACATAATTTTTCAGCACATTGTTGAAAAAAGTCATTCTTTACTATATATCGAGGTTAGTGACTCTATGGAAATTCAGGACCAGTAGGCAGTTTGCTTCTGGAATGATTTCTGCTCAGGGTTCTGTACTTCCACAGTCTAGCGCCGTTGTCTCTGTCGCTGGTATGGAATGAGTACATCACAAAACCAACTTGTGTACACACTGAAACTTATTTTCTATATTGTTTTGACTAATTCTAAGTCTACATTCCATATGAATTTTAGTATCAATTGTGGATTTATGCAGAGAACCTATAATTTTGATAAGAACTCCTGATATTATAGAACCGGTAGGTTGAACTGACATCTCCACAGCAGGAAGCATTCCAGTGGGGAATGGCATGGATAATATGTAATTGATACATAGGAACATTACATTGTTGAGGTTTTTTTTTTTTTTAACTTAGTTGGCTTTCATTTTTCTCAGTGGTATTTTATAGCTTTCTATGTTCAGAGTAGGTCTTACATATTTGTCAGACTTATCCCTAAACGTTTAATACTTCTTCATGATGTTGTGAATGATTTTACTTTATTTTCATACTTGAAGTGAAGACAGAACCTTGTTTATTCCAGGCAAGAGCTCTACCATTGTTTCCCAGCCATTAAATGGTTCCTAGTCTTGTATTTTTTTACTAATACAAGACTGTGTGTGTGTGTGTGTGTGTGTGTGTGTGTGTGTGTGTGTACACAGAGATTGTAGTAGATTCCTCAGTAATCTCAGCATTTAGAAAGCCAAGGCAGGAGGGTCATAAATCAAGACTACTCTGAATTATCTAGTAGCAACAAAGCCAATAAGAGACTAGGGAAATAGAGCAGGCAATAAACTGCTTGTTGTGAAAGCATAGGATCTAAATTTGACCCCCATAACCTATGTGAAAAGCCAGGCATGGTGGCACAACGGTATAATTCGAGCTCTAGAGAGATGGAGACTGGTGTATCCTAGGGGCTCACGGGACAGCTGGCCTTGTCTACTCAGCAAGTTCAAAGCCAAATGAGAGACAGTATTTCACTGTGTGTGTGTGTGTGTGTGTGTGTGTGTGTGTGTGTATTGATACTTATATATTGATACAATCTCATACAACCCACTAAAAATGGCTTACTTTTTTGTTGTTTTTTGTTTGTTTTTGCTTGTGGGAAGGGGCAGTGGATTTTTTCACATGATCTTGAATTTACAATTCTACAGCTTGGGCTGAGATTATAGGAGTGTGCTGCCTTGCCAGGTCTGCTTACTCAGATATTTTGTAGCTATCTTAGAATTGAACCTGTGGGACATCATGTTATCTTCTATTAATGATCCTTTTCATAAGATTTGCATGCTTTTTTTCTTACTTTTTCTTGGCCAGTCTCCCTGTTCAGCCTTCTTTACAGAAGTAGCACATGAGTCTGGTTTCCCTAGAGAGACCTCTTTCTCCTAGTTTGCTTTGTCTTCATGAGTAGATCCTGACTTTCACTAAAGGCTTTGCACATATGTTGAGATGACCATATGTTTTTCAACTGTAAATATGGTGAAATACATTGTTGATTTTTAAATGTTAAATACTGCAAACTTTCATTTGGTTTTCTACATTTAATACTTAGATACCTTGAACACAATATTTTATTGGGGTTATCTTAGAGTTTCATTGCTGTGAAGAGACACCATGACCATAGCAACTCTTAGAAAGGAAACCATTTAATTGGAGCTGGCTTACCATTCAGAAGTTTAGTCCACTATTATCATGGTGAAATGAATGTTGGTGCACAGGTAGACAAGGTGTTGGAGAAGGAGCTGAGAGGTCTATATCTGATCAGCAGGGGCAGAAAGAGAATGAATCACATTCCTTCCTCCAACAAGGCTATAGCAGTGTCACTCACTGTGGATGTATGGGGGGCACTTTCATTCAGACCACCACAGGGTATAAACCCCACTGAGTCATGATCATTTTCACATATATCCTGCTTATTAGAATTTGGGGTTTTGGGGTCTGGAAATTTGGCTGGAGTCCCTTGTAGAAAACCTGGATTCTGTTCCTAGCATTCACTTGGCAGCTCTAAACTGCCTGTAATTTGAGTTCCAGGCAATCAGATGCCTTCTTCTGGCCTCTGAGGACTCCTGCACACACATAATACACATAAACTCAGTCAAGTACACACACACACACACACACACACACACACACGATTTAATTAATAAATAGGAAAAAAAGAAAAACATTCTTGCTTCTTTTTAAAAAAAAAAAAAGTTTCGCCAGGCAATGGTGGCACAGGCCTGTAATCCCAGCACTCTGGGAGGCAGAGGAAGGCGAATTTCTGAGTTGGAGGCCAGCCTGGTCTACAAAGTGAGTTCCAGGACAGCCAAGGCCATACAGAGAAACCCTGTCTCGAAAAAAAATATATCCAAAAAAAAAAATAATTTCACTTTTTTTGTGATTTTTTTTTTAAAAGATTTATTTATTTTATGTATATCAGTACACTGTGGCTGTCTTCATACACACCAGAAGAGGGCATCAGATCCCATTACAGATGGTTGTACGCCACCATGTGGTTGTTGGGAATTGAACTTAGGAATGAACTCTCGGGAAGAGTAGTCAGTGCTCTTAACCGCTGAGCCATCTCTCTAGCCCAACGTTCTTGCTTTTTGATCATGAAGGTTGCTGATTATAATTTTGCTTCCTATTAATTTTTTTTCTGTTTTGATGTCAAGATAATGGTAGCCTTTTGAATGAGTTAGAGAGAACTTGTTCCAGAGTTTTCTGAAAGAGTCTGTACAGAGTTGTCTGGGCTTTGCCTTTCTCTCTTGGATTTTTCATTTTGAGGAGGTGGTTATATACAGTCTCAATTCTTGCTGTATCTGGTCAGCTCTTTCTCCTTTATGAACTGTGGTGCTTATTCCTTTTGGGTATGTTCATTTTGCCCAGAGTTTGTTCTTTTTTTGATCAAACTATTTTGAACAACCATGTGATGGGTATAGTTCTTATAACAGAAGCAGTGCTGAAGATTAGTATTCATGAGAAAGAAATACCATGTATTTAAAGGGGATGCTGTAAATTTTCAAAGCAAGTATGTAGACTTTGAAGAAGGATGACTTTAAGACACTTAAAAATGTATTTTCTTCACAAGTAGTGTCTTTAGTAGAAACCTTGCACATTACTGTCAGTGTGTACCACAGGATTTCAGAGTGTAAAGATTATTTCCTTCTGACCTTTAGTTTTGTATAGACTGTTACTTTTTAATTTTTTTAAAGATTTATTTCATGTGTATGAGTGTTTTGCTTGCCCCTGGTGCCCTGGGAATCAGAAGAGGTTCTTGGGTTCCTAGAGACTGGAGTTAGGGATGGTTGTGAACCACCATACATGTTCTAGGAATCAAATGTAGGACCTCTGCAAGACGAGTGCTATTAACTGCTGAACCATCTCTCCTGCCTCTAGACTGTCAATTCTTACCTAAAATTTCTCACAGTAGATTTATGAACAAGATGTCCTTTGTTGTGCTCTCATGATTTTGTGTTGAGGAAAGGGCAGGTACCTCCGACAGAAATATTGCTGTATTTTCCTAAGAGGTTCCCTAACAGTTTTGGACACACTACTTAAATAATATACATAAAATGTATTGTGTTTTGTTTTGTGCTGGTGTGTCGTTGATGTTGATCTGTGGACCATTCTTCATTTAATAATTCCTTTTTGTTTTCCTTGGTGTTCAAAGTGTTTTCTGTACGGCATCTTTCAGGTTAAAGATGAGCAGCATCAGTGTTCTCTCGGAAGCCTGAGGATCCCACTCAGTCAACTGCTTACAAGTGACAACATGACTATAAACCAGCGGTTCCAGCTCAGCAACTCGGGGCCAAACAGCACCTTGAAAATGAAGATTGCTCTACGGGTACTTCATAGTTCTTAGAGGGCTCGGTAGTGTGAGGGAAGAACACAGTTATGCTTTAGTTCCACCTGTGCAGAGGTGGTTTTGTACAGGCATACATCAGGTGATGTGCTAACCGGTAGTTGAAGCGGAGCAGAAACTGTAGCAGAGTTGTAGGACGATAGTCTAGACTCTGTTCTAAACAAACGCTTTATTGCTAGATTCATTGACTGCCCAGAGGGCCCACAAAATAAGTATGTGCCAGTAGAGTTTGCTCCTCAAAGCTGGATCTTCAAAGGTTGTTCAGAAGGCAGTTTGATAAGCACTTGTAAGAGGTAGAAGTGACAAGAACAAAAATGTCATTTGTTCAGAGTAGAAATACCTGAGTACTTAGTCATAGGAAATTCTTAAACATACAGGAAATGCCATTAATTAAAAGTATTCACCAGCAATCTCAATTAAGCCAGACCCCTGAAGTCTCTCAGACACTGAGCCACCAACCAGGCAGCATACATGAGCTGTTCTGAGACCCCTAACACATACACAGCAGAGGACTGCCTGGTTTGGCCTCAGTAAGAGAAGATGTACCTAACCCTCCAAGAGATTTGAGGTCCCAGGGAGTGGGGAGGCCTGGTGAGATAGAATGGGGCGGGGAGGGAGGGGATGGGACATCCTATCAGAGACAGGAGGAATTGGATGAGGAACTATTGGAGGGTGGACCAGGATGGGGGAGGTAGTAATGCCTAGACTGTAAAAAAAAAGTAATTTAAGTAGGAGGAAGAAGAGGAGGAGAAGGTTAACACTAAAAAAAGAGAAAAAAGTATTCAAATTGGGCCAGGAGATTGCTCGTCAAATAAAGCCCAAGCCTGAGAACCTGAATTTAATCACTGAACCCCCACCTTTCCCCTATTCAGTTCTCTTGTAAAAACAAAGAACTGAATCCACAGGATTGTTTTCTAACCATGGCACACATACCCCTATAAAACAAAAAGATGCCAGGCGGTGGTGGCGCACGCCTGTAATCCCAGCACTCTGGGAGGCAGAGGCAGGCGGATTTCTGAGTTCGAGGCCAGCCTGGTCTACAGAGTGAGTTCCAGGACAGCCAGGGCTACACAGAGAAACCCTGTCTCGAAAAAAACCAAATCCAAAAAACAACAACAACAACAACAACAAAAAAGATTATATATAAATCACAATAAAGAGCCAACTTTTTATTTTAATACTGTGGTTTGAACCCATAGCCTTGCACATGGTGGGTCAGTGTTCCACCACTAAACTATACTCCAGCCCTAAGAATGAGCATTTTGTTTTTAATTAAAACACATTTAGTCTGACAGGGTCCTATGAAAATGTTCTTGCACATGATCAAGACATAACACAACCTTATAGTGACAAAATAATGGTGACGTTACCTGCTGCCAGTTCCAGGTCCCTTCTGGTTACCGTGTAAAGTACATGGAGTCTGTAAAATTAAGGTGTTTGCTTTGGTTGTGGTTAATAAAAACAGAGAAAATCAGTAACTGCAGAGTGTTCTGCTGAGGACAGGCCTGGCCTTCATGGTTTGTCCTTCCCAGTCTGCAGGATGATGTGGCTGTCTTTTGATTACTGTATTACACTTGATTGGGGATGTCTTTCTGAATAGCAAGGTATCTTTGTATTCTTCCTTCATCTGGGAGTTCTGGTACGAACCACCTGAAAGAATGAGAGATTTCTTCTTTTGCCAAGAGCACATGGCTTAGTGGTTGACAAGTAGGTGCCTTGTCCCATAATTAAAATATGTTCAAGTGGAAGAGACTTGAAGAAGGCATAGAAAAGTGTTTGTATTACAGAAGTAGTTTTAATTGCTTAAATTTTTCCCTTTTAAATTATTTGTTTTATATTTTAGAGATAGGTTCTTTATATATGGCTCTGGTTGTCCTTGAATTCTCTGTGTAGAATATGCTTGTTTCAAACTCATAGACATCTGCCTACCTCCCAAGTGCTGGGATTAAAGGCATGTGTTGTAATGCCTGGCAAAATTTGCTTCTTCTATGTAATATCCTGTTTCAATCACTGCATAGGTGAACAGATTAGAGTTGTAAAAATGTAGCTGAATGTTAAACACTTATGTGTTGATGAATGCATCTAAATGTATACATCTAAATGAATGTATGATGAATACATCTGAAGCCGTCACGCCATCACTGCTGTCCATGGCTTCCCTCTTAGGTCCTCCAACTTGAAAAGCAAGAAAGGCCTCCAGACTACCAGCATTCAGCTCAAGTGAAACGGCCCTCTGTCTCCAAAGAAGGGAGGAAAATGCCTATCAAATCTCAGATGTCTGCGTCGCCAGGCACTGGTGGTACCAACACTGCTCCGTCAACACCAGTCATGGGAGTCGGTGATAAACTTGTCATGGAGGAGAAGCCCCAGGCCCCTGAGGCCAGCCCTCTCGGGCAGCGTGACCTAGGCAGGAGCTCCTCCAGCCTTTTGGCCTCTCCAAGCCACATGGCAGCCAAGGAACCCACCCCAAGTATTGCCTCAGACATATCACTACCCATTGCCACTCAGGAGCTAAGACAAAGGCTGCGCCAACTTGAAAAGTAACTAATACCCCATTGTTGTTTATCATCTCAGAGTTTCCATTCCACACACCACAGGGAGGGAGATAGCTCGACTTCTCTGAAAGAAGTTTGAGTTGTGCTATTATTTTGCTCATTGAGTCTTTGACTTTCAAAATAACATTTGATGTTTTATAGGACCTTGAATGTGTTAGAACAGTAGTGGAGTAAGAGGCTTCACAGGTGGAAAAGGCAAGAGAATTTAGCTGTGTAGACAACATACACTCAGTTCGTGCCAGGGACAGACTCCTGCAGGGCTAGTCTGTTACTGTGTTGAACATTGTGTCACCTGCACAGGTTTGGCAGAGGCTTGTCTTCTCTCCATTGCAGAATACGAACCTCACCACTACCAAGTCTACTGATTTTCTATGGATATTTGTCATGGTTTATAGATGGCATTTATATTTCTTCAGATAAGGAGGAAAGCAGTTACCATATGCGTCTGATATATCGTAACCTCTTATGACACCCACTTATAAGGAAATAAAAGTAGCAGTGGTTACAAAAGTACTTCAGGATATAGCATTGGCCAACCTGTGTCTCTGAGGCTTCACTGACATACGCTCACCTTCTGTTTTCTTGCTCTCTCATATGGATCAGGTCAAGGTTGGTGATGTAGTGCAGTGATAGAGCACTTGCCTAGCAGCAGGCAGAGGGAGCTTCAACTATAGGATTAACATTTGTCTCAGGGAGAGTTCTGTCTCTCATTTGTACCTTGAATGTTCCTTTGGAAAGCTGTCGTTGTAAATAACTAAGGAATACCAGACGCTCAAGTGAAATAATTTTTAACTTTGTGTATATTCAGAAGTTTTGAATTGTGTAAGTTCATAGTCAGTTAGATCCCAGTTTGTCTAAATGAGTGGACATTATCTTACTGTACACATGAACCAGTCCAGCACACCTTTTTTGAAGTTGAGGTAGAGCTGGTGATATTATGTTGTTTCCACAGTGGGACGACCCTGGGACAGTCTCCTCTGGGACAGATCCAGCTGACTATCCGGCACAGCTCCCAAAGGAATAAGCTCATTGTGGTTGTGCACTCCTGCAGGTGAGGCCAACTGCCACTGGGGTTATCAGGTTATTTCTGTCTCGTGTGATCCCTCCCCTACCACTGAATCAGTGGTCATGTAGATATTTTGAGCTTATAAAAATCTTTTGAAAACATGAGTGAATAATAGAACTGGCAGCATTGATACACAAGGTCCTGGAAAATGTAGAGGGATTATGGGGACCCTGTGTATTCTGGCTGCCGAGATGGTGACGAGTGAGGGTGGGGCTGCAGAGGCTGCTCCCATGGCTCTGCGTGTGGCTGGGGTAAATGAATGTGTTTGGTTTATCACTAGTTATCCTAGGGGAAGAGCAGGGGACAGGTTCATGGAGGAGGTTGACCCTGCGCAGAAGCTATGATTAGAGGTGCTTCAGAACTAGCCAGTGTGGCCACTCAGGGTCTTACTGACAGAAGGACAGTCTGAGAAACATAGAACAAGGGCAGTGAATGTCCACCCACGCTCTGGGCTTAAGTAATAAAGACAGCAGTTACTCTGGCAAAGCTGATAAAAGGGAAATAAAAGTGATGCCAGCAGCCAGCAATTCAAAAACTTACTTTGGGAAACTTGATGTGTGTTGCTTCTTGTGGTTCAGATACTATGAAGTCAAAACATGATAAAATAATTTTAATTTTAATATGGAACTTTTTATTTTTTGAATTCTAATATCTAGTCTTCTCTGGTTTGTATTATAAGAAACCTCATTGCCTTCTCGGAAGATGGCTCTGATCCATATGTCCGCATGTATTTATTACCAGACAAGAGACGCTCAGGAAGAAGGAAAACACATGTATCAAAGAAGACATTAAACCCTGTGTTTGATCAGAGGTATAGTGAACACTTGATTTAGCCAAGAGGCTACCTGGATGAAATGTTACGTTAGGGCTGTTCTGATAAGGAAAAGCCTGTGGAAAAACAAGATTCTCTAGCATAACTCAGCATGTGTTGCTTGTTAAGTAAGTCAAGGAGCTTTTGACCTTCAAGCAGAGATGTTAAAACATCATATGTTCAAGTTATGATGCTGCACAGGGCCTTGAACTCAGAAATCTGTTTCTGCTTCCTGAGTACTGGGATTAAAGGCTGTATTGCCAATGCCCCCAGCTAAAAGTTGAATCCTATTGATAACTTTGAAGAATTTTCATTTAGTGGGTAACATACACTAATACTGAATTCTAAATTAAATAATTTAAAACTTTTATTTTGTAGTATAAGCTAGTAATATAAAATACACATTTTTGCAAAAACTTTTTTTTCTAAAACAATTTCAAAAATTAGTGGAGATAAATTTTTTTGCAAATCATGATGGTCACCTTAAATAGAAGCTGCCTTTGTGTGGTCTTTGCATGTGGCCGATTTGCATGTGGTCAGCCAGAGATCCTTGGATCATCAGTCTGTGCAAACTGTCCCATCTCAAAGTTCTCTGACTGTGTAGTATCTGCTAGCTTTGAGAAAAGTAATACAGTTGAATAGCATCAGTGTCTGTTGGCCCAGTTCTGTTTCTTCCTTAGAGGCACCTTCCCCTCACTAATTTCAGGCAGTAATTTTAAGTAAACTAAGGTTAGCTGGGTAAGCACTGAAACAGCAACAAGAAAAAAAGCAGTGTTTGGAATAATCTCAGACACAAGTGTGTTTAGTTAGAAGAAAATGCAGCAGGATCATCAGGAACTGACATGAGGTGTTGTTTCCATTTCAGCTTCGACTTCAGTGTTTCGCTGCCTGAGGTGCAAAGGAGAACACTGGATGTGGCAGTGAAGAACAGCGGTGGCTTTTTGTCCAAAGATAAAGGGCTTCTTGGCAAAGTGATATTTTTAAGTCCTTGTATACTACACATTGTAGAATTGAGTGCAATTTAGATCATAGATTATATAGTGGGAAGGGAGGCTCACTCTAGTTAATGTGTGTTTATCACATTGTAGTAAGACATCAGTACATAGCTGTTTTCCTGCATTCTTACTATTGGCTTATTACTCATACTAACATCAGGGACTTAGAGGTGAAGAAACGCTGATTCAGTAGTTCACTGGAAGAAAACGTGAAGGAAAATACACTCAAACAAGCTCCAGCCTCACCATGCAGCTACTCATGTACTTCCTTTAGCAAGCCATTGACCTTCTTCCTCCAAAATTTCTTTTGTTTTTTCCATCTTTCATTTAATTTGGATGTAGGTTTATTTATTATTTTACAGTCTAAAGAGGTTTAGATAGGGAAAGGGACTTTTGAGTTGTAGGTGTTACTTTGTCAACAGCAAAGTGAAAAATCTGTTATCAGCCAGGCCATGACAAATACCTAAGAGAGGCAATGTAAAGGAGAGAAGGTTTAATTTTGCCTCTTGATTTCACAAGTTTCAGTGACTAGGCCTTTGGCTCTGTTATTTCTGGACCAGTTGTAAGGCAGAAGGTCATGGTGGGGAGCCTGAGTCAGAACCAGAACCAAGCTGTCTACCTCATAATGGCCAGAGAGCAGAGATATGCAAAGAGACCAAAGAGAAAATACACCTGTCCAGAGGACATCTCTAGTGACTCCTAGTCACCCACAATTTCCCATTGCCATCATAGTATGAGTCTACCTGACGATTAACTCATGGATTAGGTCAGAGCCTTTGGGTTCTAGTCACCTCGAGGAGCCCTTCAGTTAGTTGGCAACAAAGCTTTTAAAACATGAGCCTTGGCCTGGAGTAAAAAGCAAGCAGACTGACCGGAGCAAACAGAGGTCCTGAATTCAAAATTCCCAGCAACCATGGCTTACAACCATCAGTACAGCTATAGTGTACTCATACATATTAAATAAATAAATAAACAAACAATTTTTAAAAAAAGAAACAAGAGCTTTTTATAGTCACTTCATATACAAATCACACTGCCATTAATGATTTGCTAGTATCTCCATAAACTGCCTCTGTATGTGTTTCATAATAACTGTAATACTATTAGATACAAGAAGAATCTCTTGAATATACTCAGCTGTGTAAAAGTTAAAAGGATTTTTAAAAATGAGAACCTCAAAACATGATATTTTCATATTGTTAAGAATTTAGAGAGGTGAATGATCTAAAAGGAATTTCCCAGTAATTTTCACAGTACTTTCTTTTAATCGGCAGGTGCTGGTAGCTCTGGCATCTGAAGAACTCGCCAAGGGCTGGACCCAGTGGTGAGTGCCCCTGTCCCAAGTTGCAGGCAGTTCCCAGAGAAACCTAGCTGTGCTTATCATCCCAAAGCCTGACCCAAGCCTGTTGTACTTTTCTGTGCTTTCTCAGGTATGACCTCACGGAAGATGGGACAAGACCACAGGTGATCACGTAGCTACGCTGGATGTAGGCCTGTTTCTCAGTGTATCACGTGCCACCTCAACATGGAACACACTTTCTCGCAGACGTACCAATGCTATTTTTATAGTTTTCAGTATTTAGTTATACATACCTTAACAGTTTTATAAAACTTGGCATTGTAGGAAATTTGGCCAATATTATTGTTGAATCTCCTTGTTGAGTTTCCTCCAGCGCTTTGCCAGGCACTACAGTGTGCAGTGGTGTAGTGATGTGTTCCTGTACTGTGTGGGGCTCTGTCAGCCGTAAATGTTGGAATGAAGATACCTGGACTTGTTTCTGTCTTGTCCTGCATCCTGGAGGTGCACTACACCATGTAAATAGAATCTTTTTTATAATACCTACATGTTGGTTTGGATAAAGAAGAAAATGTATTAAGGAAATACGTATTTTCTTCTAAGACTTACTACGTTCTGTGATAAATAATCATTTTCATCTTTTCAGCAAAATGTTCTCATAGATCTGTTTGTTGTATGGTATGGCTTTTTAAAGAGAAAAATGGAAAGATTATTAAATATTAGAATTTTTATATCTAGTATGAATGATAAGAGAAATTTCAAATTATTAACATTATTATAAATAGGAAAATACAGTGAGAAGTCAGTGAATGGCTTATTTAAAAAGTTGTATAACTGAGTAATGGACAATACCAAGAGCATTGTCAAGGCTCTTGAGAATCACAGTATACTCATCTGAAATTGATTACATAAGAAAGAAATGTGCTGTTTATTTGTGTAATTGTTTGTTATAACAGATTTATGAATAGTACAGAGATACACACATGATAGGCGTTGTACCTCACATCTGTAATCCCAGAGTATGGGAGGCCATGCCAGGAAGACCCAAGTGTTAAAGGGCAGCCTGGGCTACACAGCAAAACTCTGTCTTGGGAAAAAGAAACATACATTATACTTTGCCCAAAGCATAGGAACTAATCTTCAATACTAGAATTAAGGTGTTATCAAGAGAGATGCAAGCCTCATTTGTTTAGTCCATGTGTCTAACCCTGGGAAGACAGGTCTGTTGTTACTGTAAAGAGGTGAAATGGGATGGATGTGTAGTCACAAAGGGTGCTGTGCTAAAGACTACACTGCACTTGCTCTTGACAGGAGCACCTGGCCCTGGGTCCACACACAGGACACACACCTCTGGGTGGGAGCTACCTGTGCTTCCCCATACGTAATAAAGATCCTGCCCAGTGCCAGCAGGCTGCTGTCCGGCTTGACATTTTCTGGATATCTTCATCTTGTGCCATGCCAGATGTTGATACAAATTTTATTTTAGAATCCTTTTATTTTTAGATTGAGAAAAGCATATGTAAGAGTCCTCAAACCTCTTGTGAGGTGAGACCATGTCACAGTATTATAAGCTATGCATGTCTGCAAACAAAAGATACACAAATGTAGGAAGATTCTTTTCAGTATGCATTTTAACCTCCAGGATGAAAAGGGCTTTTCGGCTATGAGATCATTTATTTAAAACTATGTACACTTATAGCAGGAAAATACAGCTTTGTAATCAAAATTGGAGTAGTTCCATTCACATGCTTCCCGGAATTAAACAACCTATGGGAAGCTTATGTGACCAAACATACCAAAGTGCCTGTGATGAATATCGAGTGTTCCTTTTACACTCTCCTGTCTAGAAGATGAAAGTGTGCCTCAGTTTGTAATGTACCATGTACAGTTGTAATGGAGTCTGTGGCTCTCCACGTCACATCCCAGGTAGTCATAGGGGTCAGAGTAATCTCTCCCCTGCCATCTGACACCTTCCTCTGAATCCTGTTTATAAATTTTTTTTCATTAGTGGGCAGGATTGGGAGAAAGTTTATGTGTATGTATACACATGAACATATATGCACATAAAATACTTAAGGGTGGCATTTTAGTTGCAGGAGAAAGGCAGGTAATATCTTATTAAAACTAGTTCCTTGACCATGGTATTAGATTTTTTTTTTCCTTAAGTGTCTTTTTAATTAGGTCCATTGAAGGGCTTCTGTCTATAAAGGAGATTCTTTTTTCTGAAATTGTATCATGTCAATGTTTTTTTTCAACAACAACCTGTCTATCTTAGTTTTGCTCCCATAGACTTAATCTGTTCAGTGTATATTTTATTTAATGGAATGCATTTCATGATTAATTAGGCAAATTGAGTACAGTTAAGGGTACCATCCCCTAATAAGTCAGCATGATCCCTGTTTTAGTCACAAAAGCTGATACCAATGAGTTCAGTGACAGTGCCCCCACGTGCATCATCTGAGTCTTCACGTAGCATCTCCAGTCTATGTGGAGAGAGTAGGTCCAGTAATACTAGCCCACCTAGTTGTAGCTCTGTGTGCTGCATGAGGAGGGCTGACTTGCCATCAAGGCACACTCCAGTGTCCTGAAGATAGAAGATACTTTTCAGTTCTCAAAATGTTAACTTTTAGTTTTTAATGACTTATCTAGGAAAAAAGAATGTTAAGTTTTCTACTTTGAGCCAAACCAATGAGGGAAATTAGTGATTTGAAGTACAGCTCTGCTAACTTATTCATGTGGTGGCTTATCCTGTGCCTTAAAGTACAAAGGTGTTTTCAAGTTTCAGATGAAAACAAAAGCAGCCTTGCAACCATATGTTCCACCATTTGTATTTTGCACTCTGTATTTCTTGTACAGGCAGTCCCTATGCAGAAGTGTTTAGGATTAGTTTAAAAACCTCAGGCAGATGCAGAGTCCAGACTGCTGCAGTGACTGGTCCCATCTGGATTACCCACTGTAGAGGTGGGCCATAGAAGGTGGTTTTTATTTTTTGTTGTTTGTTTGTTTGTTTGTTTGTTTTAATCATAGAATGTCCTTTCTGCTTAATTTTATACAACAGCACATGTATTTATTCAATAAAACCTTTATGTTAGTGTACTCGTAATATGTTTTTTGTCTGTCTCTTAAACAAGGTTAGTGTGGGAACAGCTAATCTGGAAAGCCCACATGCTGTGTCAGGTATATGCTCTTTGTGCATTCTTTCACTGTTCATGTGGTTTGATAGTCCTCTTGTTCCCATCCTAGCTTGACTCTCCTTCATGTAGCTCACAGACTCTAAGTTTTGCAAGCAGCTCTTTGAAGGGCAATTTCTGAGTAGGAAAAGTACACTAAATAAGACTGGAATACTGAGAAGTCCCCAAACAAGATGCTGATATAGACGGTTTGAACACAGGGCAAATGCGTGGGTACCCAGTGTCTCAGGTAGGCTTGAGGACGTACTCTGCGTCTTTCTTTAGCGTCTTCACATTTAACCCTATTAGTTTATTTATATGCGTGCTGAAATGCCACCTTTGCTTGACTTTGTTGAAAAGGGTAGCCAAGACTGGCTTTCAATTAACAGTCCTCCGGCCTTAGCGTCCTAAAAGTTGAGATTACAATTGTATGCTCCAAGTTTAGTTTCTTTATCCTTAACAATACCTTTGTTTACATTCATTTTAAAAAAAAAAAAAAAGGTCTTAGGACACTATGCATTGAGCTATAACCCTAACCTTTACCGCACTACTCTTCACTGTTGGTGCTCCAAAAAAAAAAAAAAAAAAAAAAAAAGACCTCTTTCTCTTTTTCTCTCTTACCTACACTCTAAATATTAGAATACATGTTTCTTTGTTGTTGTTTTTTCATTTTTATTTTGTAATTTGAATGTCACTGACTATCTGTGTTTTACAAATTAGGATCATGAATAGACTATCATAGTACCTTTCTTCTACTCATTCTAGCATGGTTCCCTCCTGTCTTTGTCTCTGTCTAGGTACCAGAGCTGAGGATTAAACAGCATCCTTCCCTGGCTCCCTCCCTCATATACACACATACTAAGTCTTTAATCCTAACCTGAAGACATACCTACTTCTGCTACTGCCTCACACCCATCTTGTCTCTTCTACTGTCAACTCCCAGTTCTCCATTGCTTCCGTCTTTATTTTAAAAACAAATCTCAACTGCTATTTTCCATTGCTTTTGCAATGAAGACTAAGAGTCTATCATCTCTCCCGCTCCTTGAGACTTTGCAAACCACATTTCCTCCAGGGTCTACTTGTCCTCAAGTTTAATTACCATGCTTCTTCCCACCTCAGCATCCCCATGATGCTTTTCACAGGATGTGAGCCTGCTCATTTCCTCCCCATTTCCTTTCATATGATGTAAAGTTGGGTTTTGTTTTTTTTCAGTGTCCTTTACCAATAGTCTAATCTTAAGCAGCCTCCATGATTCAGATCCTTGGCACCATGTTACTTCTGTTCATCTTACTTAACAAAGTTTCAGTTGAGTATTCCTTATAATCTTTCTGCCTAGACTATAATCTACTAAGAGCAGAGACTGTATGAGTATTAATTTTTGATGGCTAACCCACATATCTGTTGAATGAATGATCTATAAACACTTACAAACTGTATAGGACTCTCATTTAATGAGTTTAACTTCAAAGAATTCTAGTTACCTCTTGCCATTTTAATAAAGGCTAAAGATAAATGTAATGAAACATGTAAATAATATAATAAAGATAAAAGGCTAATGGCATAATTACCTCAAAAACATCTGAATCATGAAAATACAAAATAACCCAGGAAGTCTTAAATTATTTGATGCTATTCTAGAACTCTTGGAAAAATTCAGGATAAAAAGAAATATATTGTCTCTATATACTGAAAGGGCAAGATATCTTCAGAAGTTATCTACTTGAAAACCTCAAGAGAATAATGCCCAAAACTCAGGTTTAATAGGTGTCTAATGAGTTACCTATGAGACTATAAATCTCCACTTCTTCCGTTCTAATAGTAATAGCAATTAAAAACAAACATTTAAAAATATCATACAGCAGCCTTTGGATGGCAACAGCAGTGAAAACCTGCACCCTCCAAAGGAGAAAAAATAGGTTTTAGAATTGTCTTATTCCCAGAAAACTGCTACTATATGACCTGCCTAGATCCTGGGAAATCTATGTCTATTGTGTTTGTTAAACATTATCATTGCAGCTACATGAGCCTTCGGTGTCTCTGGAGACAGATGATGACAGGACAACAAAGGAATATCCAGAAAAGGAGACTTATAGAATGTTTGGGAGACATAGAAAGATGCATGAGGATGGCATGTGCATCTGCAAAGGATCTACAAAAGGCCTGGTGTTGTTTCCGGGTGTGACTGGTAGTGGATTAAAATTAATCCAAACTACGTAAAGAAAGCTTGGTTTACTTGCTAATTAATCACACAAACTAACTGGGCAGGACCTTCAAATACTGTGCCTCTTAGGTATTACAGTAAGTTCAAGAAAGCAACACAAAGCCTATGGGGAGAAAGAAGGAACTTGTTTACAGAATTTTCATTCTTACTTTTTTAACCCTCTAATCATGAGGCACACACACACACACACACACACACAAAATAATAATAAAATGTGGGCCACATGCTAATGGTGGGGGCAAAAACAGTCAATAACAGCTGTCTCTAAAGAAGTCCAGATGACCTTAAATCTGCTACTACATGTGGGAAGAACTACACGTCTAAAGAATGGGGTTATAGAAGAATAGTGTCTCACCAAGAAAAGAGAGTCATCAGAGAAAGAATACAAGTAGAAATTCTTGAATACAAGAACTCAAGGTCCACTAGAACTCAGCAGATTAGAGCAGAGAAAGAATTACCATGTAAAGATGGGTCAGTAAGAAACATCTTCCTTATCCAAGGTATAAAGGTAATACAGAGTAACAAGAAATGTATGGACACATAGTTAGAGATCCATAAAGGATGGAGAGGAACACCTAAAAAAAATGTTTTTTAGAAACATTATAGGCTAATGAGATGGCTCAGCAGATAAAGGCAGTTGCCACCAAGCCCAATATTTGTTCCATACCCAGAATCCATATTATAAGAACTGACTCCTGCAAGTTCTCTGAGCTCCACCTGTATGCTGGCAAGTGCATATGCACACAATAAGTAAATAAATATTTATTTTAATAAGTTATTTAAAAATATTTTGAAAGAAAAAAGATGAGGCTGTGTGTGGTAGCACGTACCTATAATTCCAGCACTTGGGGAATAGAGGCAGATTAGGAATTCAAGGCTAACCTTACAAACTTAATTCAGACCAGTCTGGACTACTTAAGAACTTGTCTCAAAAGAAGGAAATTTGGCAAAACCAAATATGATAGATAGAAAAATTTATATATTAGGCTGAAGGAACAGTAAGTGGAATAAACCTTAAAAGAGCCACACTTAGGCACATTATGATCAAACTATTGAAAGTCAAAGATGACAACAAGAAACTCCTCTCATGCCACTCATGTAACTGCCTGCAGTTACATCGAACGGGTTACCTGGAAGGGAAGCTGGGGATATATGGGAAGGTGGCAAAAAGAGACAGAGACCAAGATAACACCTGCTATTCAAGGTCTCAAAGTTTAATGAAGAACTCTAAATATATAGGGAGAGGAAAACCCTTCCCCAAAGGCTGGAAGCTTCTCAGCCAAACTGGTTCAGTTGCTCCACAGGTGGCTAGTGTTTCTCAGGGAACGGCAGGTCCTTGAAGAACAATAGGCTTCTTCACCTTGGTCTGAGCGCTCCACCCTAGATGGAGGGGATTATGGCTAACAGAGGAGTTCTCTCTCAAAGGCTCGGAGAGGAGCTTCATTGGTCGAAGTCAAGTTCCTGCCAGGTGACATTGCACCTCAATAAGGCCCTTTACACAATCAGAACAACTGGGTTATTTTAACAGGGACAAATAGGGGTAGCAAACTAAAAGGGAAGAAGACTGCTATCCAGGAGTCCTCAACAACTGTACAAAATGGGAAGTGAAGGCATTGTCAGATTTAGGAAGTAATACAAGGGACTTAGACGTGCTTACTACATAGCTCTGAATATCTGTGGGTTCTTAGTTCTCCTCCCTCACCCTTATGACTGCTGGGATTATATGCACATACCACTACCCCAGTGTCATTTATTTTAGTGTGCATGTGTGTGTTCATGTTTATGTATATGCCACAGTGCACATGTAGAAGTTGGAGGGTAACTTTGTAGAGTCTGTTCTCTCCCTTGACTTTCATCGATGTTTCTGAGGATTGAACTCAGGTCACCAGGCTTACATGGTAAGTGTCCTCATCCACTGAGCCATCTCATCAGCTCCCTATTGTCATACTTAAACAACAGAATTTGTTGATAACATGTTCTACAAAAATTACTAAATTAATGTATATAGCATGCTTGTCTTTACAGATATTTATTTGTATAAATATTTGTTTGATTGGTCTCTGAAAGACATCTATGTTGTATCTCAGGATATGGGAAGCTCTGGGGTCAGACCTCCCATGTCCAAATTTCATATATGCCTCTGTATACCTTGGGACCACCATAGCTTCTCTATACTTCAAGAACCCAGTGCCAAGGTAGGAAATAGCCATGAAGCTTATCAAAAGGGTAGTGCTGAGGCAAAATGGAAGATATTGCAGAATGATCTCAGCATTACCATGCCACGTTGAGGCACCCGGACCTGTAGGAAGGACTGTTGGTCTTAAGAGAACTAACCATCTTCCACAACTAATTTCTTTTCCCAGAAGATCCCCGTGGTTACCATCAGAATCACATGTATCACAGGGGAGACTACAGGTAGTTCCCAATACACATGTCTAACATAGTGAATAGGGGAAAGAGAACATCAAAAATGAGATTTCTTTTTCTTTAAGGAAATTCACATGAAGATTTTACTGCTTGGGCCAGGTCACACCACCACAGTCTCAAGGCACATGTTCCTTACAAGTGTCCCACAGAACATGTTGAAGGTACTGGTGTTGTCAGACAGCATGCGACCTCAGTTCCTAGTTTCCCATGAGAACCACACACATATGCACAAGACACATAACTCCTTCTTTTCAGGACTCACAACAGTATGGCACACACATTATGCAATGTGTCCATGAACAATATATAAAATATGCATGACACATTATCCAGTATGTACCAAACACACAAAATATAACACAGCATCTATATAGCACTACATATACAAAACACTGTAACTACAACATATAATATGCACAACAAATCACAAGTATAGTACATAGCCTATACTTATGCTATGCTATACTATACTGCAGCAGCCCATAGTCAACACCACACAAAGCACACCTCATAAATATAATGGTTCAGTATACAATACAGACACTGTATACCTCACACACTCATCTGAATAACAATAAACATACAGAATATTCAACCCAGTATATACAGCACACAACACAGTACATACACATACCACAAATGATAGGCAATACACAACACAACCACACATACAACATGACATGAGCAACACAGCTTGCAGAACACATTATGTACACCATCTAATAGTAACATATAGATGTGGACACAGTACACAACATATTTTGCTGGACTAACAATTATGGTAAGTCCAAGAGAGGATTCCTGCTCTTTGTGACTTTGCTGTCTTATCCAAGAGCAACAAAGATATTTATTTGCTCTATGTGAATTTGACATAAATCTGGCAGAATAACAGACCAACCAAGGCTAATCTCAAATTGCTAATAGCAGAAGGAAATAGGAAATATTACTACTGAACCTATGAACCTGAAAGAAAAAAACCCTAGTGATAACCTATATAACACAGTTAAGTCAATTTCTTAAGACACCAACTGTCAAAATTTATATAGGAAGAAACATAAAATCTTTGTCTCCATCCATTAAGGAAAATGAATCAATAGTCCATAACCAAGGTGCCAATCATATTCTACCAATGTTCCAAGAAGGAATTATACATATTCCCTAAAATTCTTCCAGAGGACAGAAACAGAGCATATACTTTCCAACTCACTCTATGACACTCTAAAATGGAATTCTAAAACTAGGTAGAGATAAGAAATACACAATAGCTCTCAAGAATACAGAGGCAAAACTTCCTAACAAAATATCACCAGTTTGAATCCAACAAAATCTCATCAAAATGGATCTAACAATGGAGAAATGGAATTATACCTCTATGAAGGCAAGATCTTGACAACGAGCCTGATGACAAGAGGTTGATGCCCAGGACCCATGTGGTGAAGTAAGAGAAACTGACTTTTTTTTTTTGGTATGCTCAGACCTACACATCCATGCATTTCGGTGTAGGGTTGGAGAGATGACTCAGAAGTTGAACGTACTCACTGCAATTCCAGAGGTCCTGAGTTCAATTCCCAGCAACCACATGGCAGCTCACAACCATCTGTAATATGATCTAGGTGCCCTCTTCTGGTGGTATGTAGGCAGAACACCATATAATAAATAAATAAATAGATAAATAAATAAATAAATAAATAAATAAATCTAAAGTTTGGGTGTAAATGGTTATATTAATTTTGTCATGCCAGGCAGTGGTGGCAGACGCCTGTAATCCTAGCACTCTGGGAGGCAGAGGCAGGCAGATTTCTGAGTTCGAAGCCAGCCTGGTCTACAGAGTGAGTTCCAGGATAGCCAGGGCTATACAGAGAAACCCTGTCTCGAAAAAAAAACAAAATTAAAAATAAAGAATAAAAGTATGTCACTGTAACCACAATGCCTGACTTTTGGTTAGTATATGAATGGTATTTTCCCCCCACACATTTAATACCAGAACTTGAGAGATAGATAACAAGACCCAACTATCCTCAAAAATATTTGGGTTTTTTGGTTTGTTTTTTTTGTTTGTTTTTTTATTCGATATAATTTATTTACATTTCAAATGATTTCCCCTTTTCTAGCCCCCACTCCCCAAAAGTCCCTTAAGCCCCCTTCTCTTCCCCTGTCCTCCCACCCACCCCTTCCCACTTCCCCATTCTGGTTTTGCCGAATACTGCTTCACTGAGTCTTTCCAGAACCAGGGGCCATTCCTCCTTTCTTCTTGTACCTCATTTGATGTGTGGATTATGTTTTGGGTATTCCAATTTTCTAGGTTAATATCCACTTATTAGTGAGTGCATACCATGATTCACCTTTTGAGTCTGGGTTACCTCACTTAGTATTGTTAAAAGTCAGATCCTGTTAAGTAATATAAAATACTAGAGCATTGTGAATGTTAATGATAGACCTTTATTTTAAGCACCAGCTTTAATGTTCATTTTTCATCTAAATAAGCTAAGGTGTTGGAGGGTCAGGCTCATGTGAATCCTTAACAAGCTGGTAGACCCTTTGCTGGATTCTGCTTGCCTGGAACAGGAGACTATCAGCCCGGCATCTAGCCAAGTATATGCTTTGAGCATTCATCAGAAGTTATGAAGAAGCTGTGCTGCCACCATAGCTGCTCTCTGCAGAAGCACAACTCCAGCTCTAGAAGATACTATTCCACCCATTGACTGTGGCTTCTGCTGGACCAACTTTATGACCATCATAAGCCTCAGTGAAATCCAGGCCAGAGGTCACCTACCCTGGCGGCACAGCAGAAAGTGATACTCACACAGTTCTTCATTTGTGTGAACTTGCTACACTCTTTCTTTTCCTGGTTCTATAATCAGGGTGTTCAGTTCATTTTTCAAGTAAGCTGGGGGACATCCCCTTGTTCTAACTCTCACTGTTACATTTTAAACCTATTTACAGGTGTCTCTTGAATATTTTTTTTTTGGCCTACTTTTGAGCTTCTTCATTAATAGTGTTGGCTGAGCTGGTAACACAGAGATGTCTGAATTGGCGGTAAAGAAGTAGCAGTGGTGGAGGCAATAGAAGTTGTAATCACAGACTGCCTAAAGAGTTCCAGAGAAGATACGGGACAGAGGTAGAGGGGAGTAGAAGCAGTAGAGACAATGGGACCATGAAAGTAGAGAAGGTGAGAGAGGTTGAAGAGCCAAAGCTGACAAAAGATTAGAGGCTATGAGGATTCTTTGTCTTTGGCTCTCTGTCCCTCCCCTGCCTCTCTCTCTCTCTCCCTCTCCCTCTCTCCCCCGCCTCTCTCCCTCTCTCTCTCTCTCACACACACACACACCCTAAAACAAAAGGCCCACAGGCCCTAGTCTCTGGGTGAGTTCCAGAAAAATCACTAATGGTCTTAGACACCCAAGACCCAAAAACTGAGGCATTAGCTGAGATAACATCCCCCTGTTGCCAGTAACCCTACCAAACACCATCTACTGTTGCTGCTGCTGCTTACTGCCACTGAAAACCATGGATTAAAGTTGCCGAGTGCTAGGGCTGCTGGTAGTTAAAACAGAGCAATGCACCTCCAGGCTGAGGTCCAAACGTTTCTAACTCTGAAGCCCGGAACATTGATTGGGCTCTTAGCTACAGATTCTTAGATCCATAAGCCTACGTGGGCCTTCCTATCGAGCCCATAGTCCTCAGTCACCCAAGAGCGTGGGACTGCCAATACCACAATACTACTATGCCTATTCAGACTTGTAACCAGCTAGACCAGGACTCCAACTTACATTTCATATTCCTATTCCATTGATGCTCCATGGAGCTCATCTGTGCATTTCTGGCTCTGGCCCATTTTTCTTATTTATTGGAACCAAAGAAATGAGTGGAAGCAGGTCTCCACCACTCGTGGTTACCAACATCCTCTCATACATATAGACATACATTTGTTGTTACCTAGGCGCATTCCTCTAAGGCGGGTAGCTGAGTGCATCTTCCCTGAGAAGAACCTGATGCCAGCAAGGACTTTTGGAGTTACTGCCAGAGCACTTATTAGGAACACTCTAACTTTGGGGGCCAAAGCAAACCTAATTTCAATTTTCCTCTACATAGAGTAATATTCAACCATAAAGCAGAATGAAAATAGGCCACTTTCAAGAAAATAGACCATCATGTTGAGCACAATAAGCCAGATTCAGAAAGTCAGTGTTTTCTCTCACATGCAGAAAACATAAAAAGTAAGTTTTAAAAAGTAAGACATAAAAGTAGAAGTGGAAGCGGGGCAGTGGTGATTCACGCCTCTAATCCCAGCACTTGGGAGGCAGAGGCAGGTGGATTTCTGAGTTTGAGGCCAGCCTGGTCTACAACAGAGAAACCCTGTCTCAAAAAAAAAAAAAATTAGAAGTAGAACTATTGAGGAAGACAGAAAACCAGAGAGAATGAAATGACAGGAAGGGGTAAATATTATCAAAGTATGTTAATAGGTATTAAAATGTCAGAATGAAATATATTTGCACAATGAGTCTATACCATATAAATATATCTCTCTCCGTCACACACACACACACACACACACACACACACCAGAGGCCTACCTGGGCCTTTATGGTAGAATGGTACTGAGTAGGACACAGCATTGGATGAAGGCTAAAGACTGATGATCTATGACCTTGTAACTCTCTAACTGTTCTGGGGGCCAGAAACTGATGGCTTCTGGAAATTTAACTCTTTGTTACTGTTCTGTGTTTTAATAAGTGCTTGTTTCTTACTGTGTAACTCTCTGTGCTTTAACAAGCCCTGGTTTCTTTCTCTTTAACTCCCTGTGCTTTAACAAGTGCTGTTTTCTTACTCTGTAGCTCTCTGTGCTTTAATAAGCACTGGTTTCTGTTATCTATAGCTCAAGGACCTCTTGCTGGCCAGGCTAAACGCTGGGAACTCATTAACTCTTTGTGAACCAGAAATGTGTTTTAGGGACCTACTGGAATAAACCATGACTTAATAATGTCAGTTTTGCACTGTAGGTACAACCAAATCTAAATATAGTTACAGGAAAGTCACTTCTGTTATGTAACAATTTCCTCTCAGATCCTATCCTTTAGAGAAGCTCTTTAAGCAAGAAGATATACAACTCAAAAATAGCATCAGGAAATCCCTGAAACTGGCCAGATTCACTAGGCCTCTCCTTGCCAGAATAAGCAATAAAAGCTCCAAAGATGACTTAGACAAGCCAAGCTGCAAAGAAAAAGTTGCTTGAGACAAACAGAAACCAGCTGAGCTACCTGGGAGAGATTTAGACCAAATGAGTCAATTGGAAAGGACACTCTACCCATTGAGCTGTGTATAGGCTGTGCAGTGTGCTCCAGGTTCCCAGATTTTATTAGTTGTCACCCATGCTGGGGGGTTTCAGTGGTTCAGCTGCTTTTGAGTAATTTCTGTTCCTGTAACCCCAATGAAACTCATTGGTTAACCAAGTTGAACTGTGGTATATATCTAGCTGGGGTAAGTAGATATGTGTTGTGTCTCCCCAGGAAAAATTTTGTCACACAACAATGCTGTGCTTGCACATATGCTTCAGTCATGATATTATCAAGCTGTGTCTCAATTTCATGAGATTGTTTGGGCCATGTCTATAAGTACCAATGGTTGTTTTTCTGCTGTTTCACAAAAATAGGAAATAGCCAAAAGAACGTAGGATGAAGATATTGTGTGGGTGGTGGAGAGCTATGTATGTATGTGTGTGTGTATATATATATATATATATATATATATATATATATATATATATATATGTATGTATGTATGTATTTATCTATGTATATATATATATATTTAATTACATTTAATTGAGGAAAGAAGGTAATTTTTTATTTTGAAGCAATTTCTTACATGAAGATTGAAGACACTCCTAAGATGCAAGTTCCTGTCTGCTTTTATTAGAGAATACCATTGAAAGAGTGTTGGTGCTTGACTAAGGGGTAAAGAACTACATATTTAGAAAAGATTATAGTTAGATCCCTCAGATATAATGATGTACTGTAACCATATATGTTGCAACCCACAACACCTATCCATAGAAAAATTAAAAAGAAAATTAAAAGCATATAGTGACACTCAAGGTGAAGCCATGTTCTCCCACAACTTCTTTCTGCCCCAAACCCAATACTCTGCTGTAATTTGATATCTTCTTTTGCCAACTAAATCATGCAGTTCTGTGAGACCCTTGATTGAATCCTGGTAGCTTCAAAAAAAGAAAGACTAGAGGTGATGCACATAGACATGCAGACATTCCTTGTCTCCTCACATATGATACCCTGGGCTGCCTTAGGACTGCTTGCAGGCAAGAAAACATTGATGGGGAATGAAGAGATAGCCCAGCAGGTAAAGGCACCTGCTGCCAAAACTAATGGTCAAATCTGTAGAATGCACAAAAGACAACCTACTCTAGCAAGTTGTCCTCTCAACTCTGCTGGCACATGCATGGTCTCTCTCTATATATCATCTATATATCTATGTCTCTCCTCCAGAAAACCCTGATTAATATAAATTTTGCTAACATAAGTAGTTCTAGAGCAACAGAAGTATAAAGATGAATTTTTAAAGTATCTGGAATAGGCTTTTTAATTTGGCAACACCTACAGTTACTGAAGCCAGTTTAGTTGTTGTATCCTCTCAGAGAAGCTCAGAAAGTACTAAAGATTATCTTGGAAACTAGTTTACAACCTAAAAAGATAAATTTAGTGGCAATTTTGGCATGTTGGTTTCTTTCTTTTTTTTTATTCGATATATTTTTTTATTTACATTTCAAATGATTTCCCCTTTTCTAGCCCCCCACTCCCCAAAAGTCCCATAAGCCCCCTTCTCTCCCCCTGTCCTCCCACCCACCCCTTCCCACTTCCCCATTCTGGTTTTGCCCTATACTGCTTCACTGAGTCTTTCCAGAACAAGGGGCCACTCCTCCGTTCTTCTTGTACCTCATTTGATGTGTGAATTATGTTTTGGGTAATCCAGTTTTCTAGGTTAATATCCACTTATTAGTGAGTCTATACCATGATTCATCTTTTGAGTCTGGGTTACCACACTTAGTATGATGTTCTCCAGCTCCATCCATTTGCCTAAGAATTTCATGAATTCATTGTTTCTAATGGCTGAATAGTACTCCATTGTGTATATATACCACATTTTTTGCATCCACTCTTCTGTTGAGGGATACCTGGGTTCTTTCCAGCTTCTGGCAATTATAAATAGGGCTGCTATGAACATAGTGGAGCATGTATCCTTATTACATGCTGGGGAATCTTTTGAGTATATGCCCAGGAGTGGTATAGCAGGATCTTCTGGAAGTGAGGTGCCCAGTTTTCGGAGGAACCGCCTGACTGATTTCCAGAGTGGTTGTACCAATTTGCAACCCCACCAGCAGTGGAGGAGTGTTCCTCTTTCTCCACATCCTCAGCAACACCTGCTGTCTCCTGAATTTTTAATCTTAGCCATTCTGACTGGTGTAAGGTGAAATCTAAGGGTTGTTTTGATTTGCATTTCCCTAATGACTAATGAAGTTGAGCATTTTTTAAGATGTTTCTCCGCCATCCGAAGTTCTTCAGGTGAGAATTCTTTGTTTAACTCTGCACCCCATTTTTTAATAGGGTTGTTTGGTTTTCTGGAGTCTAACTTCTTGAGTTCTTTATATATATTGGATATTAGCCCTCTATCTGATGTAGGATTGGTGAAGATCTTTTCCCAATTTGTTGGTTGCCCATTTGTCCTTTTGATGGTGTCCTTTGCCTTACAGAAACTTTGTAATTTTATGAGGTCCCATTTGTCAATTCTTGCTCTTAGAGCATACGCTATTGGTGTTCTGTTCAGAAACTTTCTCCCTGTACCGATGTCCTCAAGGGTCTTCCCCAGTTTCTTTTCTATTAGCTTCAGAGTATCTGGCTTTATGTGGAGGTCCTTGATCCATTTGGATTTGAGCTTAGTACAAGGAGACAAGGATGGATCAATTTTCATTCTTCTGCATGCTGACCTCCAGTTGAACCAGCACCATTTGTTGAAAAGGCTATCTTTTTTCCATTGGATGTTTTCAGCCCCTTTGTCGAGGATCAAGTGGCCATAGGTGTGTGGGTTCATTTCTGGATCTTCAATCCTGTTCCATTGATCCGCCTGCCTGTCACTGTACCAATACCATGCAGTTTTTAACACTATTGCTCTGTAGTATTGCTTGAGGTCAGGGATACTGATTCCCCCAGAATTTCTTTTGTTGCTGAGAATAGTTTTAGCTATAGGCACAACATACCCAAATCTTTGGGACACAATGAAAGCAGTGCTAAGAGGAAAACTCATAGCCCTGAGTGCCTCCAAAAAGAAAATGGAGAGAGCATACTCTAGCAGCTTAACGACACACCTGAAAGTCCTGGAACAAAAAGAAGCCAATTCACCCAGGAGGAGTAGAAGACAGGAAATCATCAAACTCAGGGCTGAAATCAGTCAAGTGGAAACAAAAAGAACCGTACAAAGAATCAACAAATCCAGGAGCTGGTTCTTTGAGAAAAATCAACAAGATAGATAAACCCTTAGCCAAACTGACCAAAGGGCACAGAGAAAGTATCCAAATTAACAAACTTAGAAATGAAAAGGGGGATATAACAACAGAAACTGAAGAAATCCAAAAAATCATCAGATCCTACTACAAGAGCCTATACTCAACACAACTGGAGAATCTGGAGGAGTTGGTTTCTTTTAAAAACACGGAAATATAATAGTTTTGTTTTGATTCCAGTTATGGGATATGGGGCTGCTTCAGATTGTCCACAGCAGCTGACTATGATTTGCCTTGTGCTCTAGCAGCGGGGTATTTTTCTGGTAGTTTCTGAAATTGTGTGTCATTTAGAACTCTGAGGACTTTTCAGAGGGTTATATAAATGCTAGGACCCAAAGAGGCAGGTGGGGTTGTTGTTGGTTGGTTGCTGTTGGTTACTGTTGGTCATGGTTTGTTATGTAGTCATACATAAAGAAACAACAAGAAGAAATTAGATGTTCTGACAGTGAAGATCAAACTTGCTCCAAGGAACTTGACACCCCTAATCAGCAGGAAGTAGACTAATGATAACATCAACCCCTCTTTCTCCTCTATGCTTTTCTCTTTCCTCTCTAGAGTTGCATTGAAAGGGTGGGAGAAGGGGTTGGAGAAGGGTGGAAGAAAGAGGAACCCACAAAGTATCTCACTCTGGCTATAGACAGATGCATCTGATTACCCTGATTCAACAATTGTGAGAGGCAATGAATTTGGTCAGTGTATTTAAAACCTTTTACAATTTGTGAAAAATTAAGAAAATTTGTTATTCTGGTTAGTTGTTCCTAGCATCTCTGGATAAGTTGACAAAGGATAAGAATTAGCTCTATGGAAACTCTAGCTAAGACTCTTAGCTAGAAGGGATATGGAGCCATCTTCTGTAACCAGACAAGACTTCCAGTGGAGGGATTGGGATACCAACCTAACATCAAAACCTTTGATCTACAATTTATCCCGCCTAAAATATGGACTGTGGTGAAGGTGGCACAGAAATTGGGAGTTTGGCCAACAAATGACTGGACCAGCTTGAGACCTGTGCCACCAGAGGGAGCCCCTCCCCCAATACTGCCTGGAGGGCCAGGAACCAGAATCTAGGAAGAAAGGAAGGAGGGAGGGAAGGAAGGAAGGAAGGAAGGAAGGAAAGAAGTCAAAATGATTCCTAATATTCTGCCATACTTGTAGACAGGATCCTAGCATAACTGTCATCAGAGAGGCTTCATGCAACAGCTGATGGAAACAGATGGAAAGACCCACAGCCAAACACCAGGCAGAGTTCGGGGACTCCTGTGGAAGAGGGAGAGGAAGGATTGTAAGAGCCAGAGGGAACAAGGACAGCAAAAGAAAACCCACAGAAACAGCTATCCTGGGCCCATAGGGGCTCACAGACACTGAGACAATCAGGAGCCTGCGTGGATCTAACTTAGAGCTTTTGCGTATATGTTATAGTTTTATAGCTTGCTGTTCTTGTGGGACTCCTAACAGTGGGAGTGGGGACTATCTCTCACTCTTTCTAGTTTTGGGGACCCTTTTGCTCATATTGGATTGCCTTGTTCAGCCTTAATAGGAGAGGAGGTACCTAGTCTCGCTAAACTTGATTTGCCATGATTGGTTAAGATCCCTGGGAGGACTGCCCTTTTATGAAGCAAAAAGGTGGAGGAGTGCATGGTGGGTGGTGAGTGGATGGGGAGAGGAGAAGAAATGGGGAGAGAAGGGAAGGGGAACTGCAGTCAGGATTTAATATATGAGACAATAAGTAAAATTTTAAAAATGAGCCTCATGATAAAATAATCAGCATCTAGCACATCAGAATGTGGTGAGGGGCAGCAGTAAACTCAGTGACAAAAATTGGCTCCACCCTGAGCAGAAGATGAACACCCACACCCTGAAGTACTGACTTTCCCACTGTTGACTGAGGAAAGTAATCCTTCATTGACTGCTAAACCCATAGTGACTTTCTCTGAAGGAAATGCCAGGCAAGACAGTACTGATGTCCCTCAAGGCCCCCAATAGTTGCTTCTAGAGCTATAAGAAGACTTAAGCCAAAGCAGGCAAATAGAAGGGAGGTAGAAAGTGCATTCTATAAGGAGGTGTGTCACACTACTAAAGAGCTTAATGAGTTTGCTAATTCATTCAAGCAGAAGTCTGGGAAATATGAATGGGAATGGATTTTAAGGTGGGATAATGGTAAAAGGAAAATAAAACTCAATCAGGCTAAATGTGTTGATATAGGCCCTTTGAGTGGGTATTCTAGGTTTAACATCGATTTGTGCAAGGTTTAAAACAGTGTCAAAAATGTTTAAATGGTTGCACAGCATTTGCTAAAAGGCAATTCAAGATGCCTGATATCCCTTGCCTTAGTGTTGATGAAGAGATTTCAAGACTTGGGGAAATTGAAGTGCTAGAGTGGATACATTGTGTAAATTTAATTCTCACAATGAAAAAGTGGAGAAGACTCCAAGCTCTTCATTAACACCATAAGATGCAAAATTGTGAGTGGAGCGTCAGCACACTTGAAGAGCTTTGTTGTAACTCTTTGTGGTAGATCTTCAGGTTGGAGACGCTGCTGCTTGGTTGGATGAATTTAATGCAAAGGATTTAATTGGACCCTGAGGTAGCAGGGGTCAGTCGGGAGTTCGTAGTTATTGTAATGGGCAGCAGACCCAAAGCAATGTCAGTTATGGCCTGACCTGCAACAGGCATCACAGGCAAAGTGAATTTTATGGTAGCATGACTCAGATGGACTTTTGGTACTGGAAAATCAATTGTGTTTCCAGGTATGAAATTGGTAAAAAGTCTACTGCCTTTTAGTTTGATCAGTATAAGCAGAAAATTTCTCAAACAGATGAAAAAAGGGCTCCATTGGATTGTGCCAAAAGGAAATATCCAGCTGTGAACCAATTTTCAGACCTGAGCCAGTTTAAAGACCCACAACCCCCTCAATGTGGGCATGAGCAGCTTCCCCTGAGGAAGGATCTTGATAACATACCTGAGTTTTACTGTTAGGCTTTTTCTAGTCTCTTCCCAGAGGGACCTGTGGCTTTTACAAGGGTAACTGGAAAATAAATAATTAGACATCCCCTAATCTATTGGATACTGGTTTTGAATTGATGCTGATTCCAGGAGATCCCAAGAAATGTTATGGATCTCTAGTTAAAGTAGGGGCTTATGAAGGCCAGGGGTTGATGAAGCTTTGGCTAAAGTCTGACTCACAGTTGGTACAGTAGGTCCCTGAACTCATCCTGTGGTTATTTCCCCAGTCCCAGAAAGTATCTGGCATAGATATACTTAGAAGTTGGCAGAATTTTCACATTGATTCTCTGACCTGTAGAATGAGAGCTATTATGGTTGGAAAAGCTATATGGAAGCCATTAGAATTGCCTCTGTCAGGCAGTATTGTAAATCAGAACAGAATCCTTGGAGGTGTTCTGGAAATTGGTGCCACCATCAAGGGCTTGCAAAATGCTGAGTTGATAGTTACTAATTTATCACCCCTTAACTCTCCTCTCTGGCCAGTGAAGAAGACAGATGTATCATGGAGAATGACAGTTGAATAATCAAAAATTCAATCAAGTAGTGGCTCTAACTACAGCTGCTAACCTGATTAACACATCTCCTAGTTACATGGTACACAGCTCTATAGCCCTCGCAAATGCCTTTTCTTGGTACCTGTCCATAAGCACCATCAGAAGCAATTTGCTTTCAGTTGGCAAGGTGATCAGTATACCTTTGCAGTTTTACCTCAAGGATATATTAAGTCTCCTGCCCTGTATCATAACTTAGTTAGAAGGGATCTTGATCGTGTCTTGTCTATTAAATATCATATTGGTTCACTATAGTGATGGCATTATGCTGATTGGACCAAGTGAGCAAGAAATAGCAAACACTTTGGACTTGTTTTTAACACATATGCACATCAGAGGGTGGAACATAAATCCAACCAAAAGTCAAGTGAAATTCTTAGAAGTCTAGTGCTGTGGGGCATGCAACGATATTACTTCTAAGGTGAAGGCTAAGGTGAGGCGCACCTGGTCCCTCAAAGAAAGTAAGAAGTCCAACATTTAGTTGACCTATTTAGATTTTGGAGACAGCACATTCTTCACTTAAGTGTGTTATACAACCCATATACCAAATGATTCAGAAAGCTGCTAGCTTTGAATGGGGTCTGAAACAGAAGGCTCTTCAACAGGTCCAGGCTGCTGTTTAGGCTGCTCTACCACTTGGACCATGTGATCCAGCAGACAGAATGGTACTTGGTATCAACAGCATATGGGGGTGATGTTTGGAACTTTTGCCAAGCCTCTGTCAGTGAATCACAGAATAGACCTTTGGGATTTTGGAGCAAGGTTCTACCATCATCTGCAGACAGCTATTCTCCTTTGAGAGGCAGCTCTTGGCTTACTATTGGGCCTTACCAGAAACTTAACATTTTACAAGGGGCCATTAAATTACCATAAGATAGGAGCTGTGTGCTTTCCAGCCTGCTGAATCATAAAGTAGGACATACACGGCAGCAATCCAATATCAAACGGAAGTGATATGTATTTGATCCAGATCGAGCAGGTCCGGAAGGTACAAACAAGTTACATGAAGAAGTTGCCCAAATGCTTATGGTTTCTAATTCTGTTACAATGCTGTCCTCTGTGAAGCATACACCTATAGCCTCATGGGGTGTAGCCTATGATTGGGTGACTGAGGAAGAGAAGACTAGGGTCTGGTTTGCTGATGGTTCTGCACATTATACAGGCACCACCTGGAAGTGGATAGCTGCAACATTATAACTCCTTTTGGGGACAACTCTGAAAGACAGTGGTGAAGGGAAATCTTAACAGTGGGCAGAACTTCAGGCAGTATATATGTTTATACATTTTGTTTGGTGACAGCGCCCGCACTGCCACGGTACCAAGTATCGGGTGTAGGCCTGGGGGATTAACAAAAAACACAGACACGGGTCATTCTGCAAGGAGAATGCCAAAGCTTTACTGAGAGACCAGCAATATATATACTAGAGGCCAGGGAAGGAACAGGAAAAAACAATTATAGTCATAGGTCAGGCACCATATGGGAAGTCCGTACCATACCAGGCAGGAAGGCAGGAATCAAGTTAAGCCACAGGATGTTTTGCTCTCAAGAAACCTGTGCAAAAAGCTCAGCTGGGGGTGTTGAGACAAGCTCTCTGGTTCCCAACAACTCCCCCTTTTTTATTTTTTTAAGAATGAATAGCGTCTGTCTTAGGACACCTTCCGTCCAACTCCCATTGCCCGTCTCTGGAAATCTCTGCCAGTCCCAGAGCCCCTGTCTTAGGTTGGTGTGGACTGCAAAGGAGTTGCCCGTCATAGACTAACTATTCTCGTTACAGGCTGAGCCAAATTTGAGCAGATGTATTATCCTGTGCCTAAGCACTTGTTCAATTACTGCTCTGGACTGGTTTTGTTGTTTGCACGTACAGTTTAGCAGGAACAATCCCAATGTGGCAGCTCCACAAGCCAAAAACCCCAGTGCCATAGACCCAGATCTTTTTAAATCAGGGGTGGCAATAATGCCAAAGTCTCTCTGATGGTGATACAAGGTGACAAGGAATCTCCCTTCATTATTTAGAGGCAGAGACACAATTCCAGGAAGTCTTCAGCCACGGCATCATCTTCATACTCTCAGTAGTTTGTCAGTACACACAATCTGCTAGAACAATTTAATTTCTTCTTGTCTTCTTCCTTTTCATTAGAGACTTTTCAAACTATAAAAGAATGGGACTAAAACACATGGTTTAGTATTCAAGGAAACATTGCAGCAACAGTCATTCAAACAATGAAACAAAGAAGTATTCAAGGAAACATTGCAACAACAGTCATTCAAACAATGAAACAAAGACAGACACATGTAGACAAATTGGTGCACCAAAAACAATACATAGAGAGGAAAGAGCACTTGTAACCAGTACTAATAATATCTCCAGTAGGGCCCATAGAGGAAACAGGACGTCTCCATGTTTCCCCTTGTCCCTAAGAGAGTTTTGAATCCATTTTCCTTCTCTCTTTCTCTTTCTCTTCCATGTTTCTAAAATGTTTTTTGTCTTTTACTCTTTTTATTTTATTTTATTTTATGCCCCATTCCTCTTGCCTGATGCAGTTTTAGACTGCTGACAATTTGCCTAATAAAATTCACCATCCCAATTTGCTGTCACACCCTAGCTGTTTTAACCTTGAACCCAATACTTGTTACCTAAGCAGAACCCCCAGTTGATCCACCAATTTTAAGGTGGAACTTGTTATCCCCATGGTGCCATCCTGTACTCACTTTTACTTTGTTTCTTGCAACATATATTCCCCAATACGTTCCTCTTCCTTTTGCCGGCTGGTTTTCCTTGGAACGATCCCGTCAGGTGCTCCTCTCTTTCCCGATCTCAGTGGGACCTCCATTTGACAGCGCCCACGCTGCCATGGTACCGAGTATCAGGCGTAGGCCTGGGGGATTAACAAAACCTACAGACACGGGTCATTCTGCAAGGAGAATGCCAAAGCTTTACTGAGAGACCAGCAATATATATACTAGAGATCAGGGAAGGAACAGGAGAAAACAATTATAGTCATAGGTCAGGCACCTGGGAAGTCCGTACTACACCAGGCAGGAAGGCAGGAATCAAGCTAAGCCACAGGATGTTTTGCTCTTAAGAAACCTGTGCAAAAAGCTCAGCTGGGGGTGTTGAGCCAAGCTCTCTGGTTCCCAATAGTTTGGAAGGAGAACTAGCCCAGAGTTGTAATCATTTAATGATTCATGGACTGTAGCCAGTGAATTGGCTGGATGGTCAGGGACTTGGAAAGAGCATGATTGGAAATTTGGTTAGAAAAACATCTGAGAAAGAAATGTGTAGATAATTCTCTACATATAGGTGATATGTGAAGATACTGGTGTCCCATATAAATGCTCATCAAAAGATGGCTTCAGCTGTCACGTCCAACCTCGCCGGCAAGGAAAGACGCAACACTGGGGAGTTTTCTTCCTTCTGTAGTTTATTTCGGGAACCTTGAACAAAGCTTATTTTCTTCTTATTGGCGGCCCGGAGCCCTCTCCCTGCCACCCTTATATAGCCTTTACAGCCCCGTCTGCAGTAGAATAGATAGTGCGCTGCTTCCTAATAGGTGAACTAAGTGAATTCTTCATTAGCATGTAAGTGTGATAACAAATACAGCTCACTGCGCATGTACTAAAGTTGATTTACTACCAGGGAGCTGCATCTGGCCAGCACCATCTTGTAATGGAGATGAACAAAAGGTGGCTTACTACATTCAGCAGAAGAGTCTTTCAATAATCAAGAACATAGGTTGTTCTATTCTATGGACAGCCATTCATTTTTGCCAGCCATACCTATCATTGCCCAATAAGCCCATGAACAAAATGGCCTTGGTGACAGAGATGAGGGATGTGCATGGACTAAACAATATGGACTGCCATTCACCAAGTCTGACCTGATGACACTGCTGCTGAGTGCCAGATCTGCCAACAACAGAGACCCAACACGGAACCCCAGATATGGCATCAATCCCCAGGGCGACCAGTCAGCAACCTGGGAGCACTAAACCACTAAACCACTTCCTCCATAGAAAGAACAATGCTTTGTTCTTACTGAAGTGGATACTATTCTGAATATGAATTTGCTTTTCCTATATATAAAGTGTCTGCCAAATCACCATCCAAGGGCTTACACTATTCCTTACCCACCATTATGGTATTGTACACAGAACTGCTTCTGACGGAGGAACTCACTTCACAGCCAGGGAAGGACAACAGTGAACTCACAGTTCTGGAATCCAGTTTCCTAACATCCTGAAGCAGCTGCCTTGATAGAAAGATGAACTGGCCTTTTGAAGACACAATGCAATGTATGTGGCATCCGTCTGGAGTGCTGTGCTAGGGTTCTCCTGAAGGTCATATAAACTTTGAATCAGTGTTCAACATATGGTATGTTTTCTCCCATAGCCAGGATTCACAGGTCCAGGAATCAAGGGGTGAAAAAGGAAATGGTTCTACTCACCATCTCTTCTTGTGTCTCACTAGGAAAATTTTTGCTTTCCTGTTTCTGGAACCTTAAATTCTACTGGCCTAGAAGTTTTGTTTCCAGAGGTGGGAGCATTTCTGCCAGGAGCCAAAACAAATGTTCCAGTGAACTGGAAGCTCAGACTTCCTTCTGACTATTTTGGGCTTCTGATGCCCTGAAGCCAATAAGAAAGAAATAACAGTTTTAGGAGAGTTGGTTATCTCAGATTAACCAAGAAGGAGTTAGAGATAAGAAAAATTATGTCTGGAATGCAGGGGATCCTTTAGGGAGTCTTTTGGTGCTACCATGTCCTGTGATTAAAGCCAGTGGAAAAGTACACCAGCCTAATCCAAGCAGCCTTGCTAAGGTACCCGCAGAGGGTAGGAGAAATACAGAATGAGTACTAGACTAAGGTAACTATATATACCAGTTAAGATCCTGTGACCAGTGCAGATATGAGGATTATAACTGATATGAGTGTTTCTGTTGTATTTTGTTAAGAATGTATTTGTACAAATATTTGTGATTTTTCCCCTCAATTTCCCCTTTTTATCAATTATCAGTAGTTATAATATTTAAGTTTGAGAGACTAAACATTTAATAGTTGTAATATTTAAATTTGAGATAATAAAAAATAAGGCACACTGTTACCTAATCTAAACTTATATCGTGTTTGTGGTCATACGAGAAATAGTTATACCACGTTAGACATACTCATACCTGGTCATTGCTTTCAACTAGAAATTAATCACAACATAGGAGGTATGATTGTGTGTCAAGTTGGGTAAACTTATGCTGCCTATTCTTTTCTTTTAACACATTAAACACTCTATTTTACATTAAATGTAATTAATAATAAAATAAATAAAACAATAACAAACAATGCTATTTTACATCTTCTCCTCTACATTTTTATAAATACATTTAAATGTAACTAAATATGTCTTCATGAATTGCAGTTCCTTGCTGTCAGGAGGAAACAAGCACATGGGTGAGACCCCTGGGTGGTGATCATGCTTTCTTATGTGGTACAGTTACATTCCCTCAAGGGAAATGCAACATGCTTTAGCTTTACATTTTGTTTACATATGTAATATTTAAATAAGTATATAATCCAAGAGTATATAAATATATTACAGCAAACATAAATTCTGTGGGAATATGAAATCCCAAAAGTAGCAAAATCATAATTATATTTAGAGCTTAAACGAATTTATATTTTCATTATACTAGTGGCCCAAAGATAAATCAAATGTTTGTATATTATGAAAGTCATAACAAGTACTCAACTAACCATTTATTTATTTATTTATTTATTTATTTATTTATTTAATTATTGGGTTTTTGTTTTGTTTTTTGAGACAGGGTTTCTTTGTATAGCCCTGGCTGTCCTGGAACTCACTCTGTGGACCAGGCTTGTCTCAAACTCAGAAATTCACTTGCTTCTGCCTTCTAAGTGCTGGGATTAAAGGCGTGCGCCACCACTGCCCAGCTGGTGTAGTACCTTGATGTTGTGCTCATGGCTGTCTCCCATTGGATGAGGAGAAGCTTCTAATGCCCGTTCAGAGAAATTGTGATGTGAGCCCCACTCTGAGCATCTGTATTAATGCCTGTGCTTTAGGCCATCTCTGAGATATAATTTCAACCATGAAAGCTTCCCTTGTAAAGTATGTAAATGATGTATCCATTACTGCTCACTTCTGATGATGTTCATTACCCCAAAGCTCACCTCTATTAGCAGTCATTCTCTAATGTATTGTCTTCCACTTCAGCAAATCCTAATCTGCTTCCTGTTTCCTGATTTGAGAATAACTGGAACTTTCATATAAGGGCACACCCTCATATGGCTATTAGTGCCTAGCTTCTTTCACCCAGCACAATGCTTCAAGGTCATCCCTTGGTCAGCATGTCATTGTGCTGTGGCTGAATACTGTTCCACTGAATAGACAGAGTACTTCTTTGTGTGCATTTGCCTGTTGATAGGCATTTGGGTTGCTTACCTTTATTTAGTCATGCAGTAGACTTTGAAGACTTGTAACCAAGTATGCATTGGAGGGATGCTGGGATGACACCTCACCAGACACTCCCCTTCCCCATTGTAGCTTCAGAGGACATTGGAGCATCAGTAATACAACTTTCAAGTTTCTCCCTTGCACATTTTCTAAGATCATTTTCTGTTACTTGAGATTAGAGGTTCCTGCCTCTTCCTGGAAGCCATGGGTAGGATAGAAGTCAAATATTGCTCAAACACTGTTAAACATGGTCATATCACAACCAGGCTGCTTGGTTCACTTTTTGAGTATCTGTAGCTGGTGTTGCAACCTTAGACCATACTAAGGCTTCTCTGGAGTAGGCTTTCCTTGCCTGCTTTGGAGCTTTACTATTGGCAGAACAGGGTGATCTAGTAACAACTGCAAGTAGTGTGGCTGGTGTCACAGCTAGCAAATGCCTGGGGTTAGGATCTCATGACAGCTGTCACTGCTGGCACCTTGTGAATTTAGAATCTTAGGATTCTGTCTAAGCTCCACCCCACAGTTACCTAGCAACAGTCAGGTAGGCCTGAAGGGGGTGCTTGGTGCCTCCTCTCTGTCTCTGTCTCTGTCTCTGTCTCTGTCTCTCTCTGTCTCTCTCTGTCTCTCTCTGTCTCTGTCTCTCTCTCTCTCTCTCTCTCTCTCTCTCTTGCATTTCTTATTTTCTCACTCTCTGCTTCTCTCTTGCCCCCTCTTGGACTCTTCTCCCCTCCCCCCTCTCTCCACATGGTCATGGCTGGCCTCTGCTTATCTACTCTCTCTCTCTCCCTCTCCCTCTCCCTCTCCCTCTCCCTCTCCCTCTCCCTCTCCCTCTCCCTCTCCCTCTCCCTCTCCCTCTCCCTCTCCCTTTCCCTCTCTCTGCCTTTCTGTGCCTCTACTACCCCTTTAACCCTCATCCCATGCCCTGAATAAACTCTATTCTATACTATACTGGCATTTGTCTGGTCAGTCAGGGGGAAGGGATTCCTCCGCATGGGCCCACTGAGACAACCCGTTCCCCCCCCACACCACTGAAGAACATATTGTCTTAGCCGCTTTCTCTTTTTTTGATCACAACACCTTGTTTTCCCTTTCTCACAAAGGCAAGGATGCTGGCACTGTTAGGACAGCAGTGACAGCGGCAGTCACTGTACCCAGCAGTAGCAATGAGGAGAAACTGAACTTCCAGAGAATATCCAGGACCAAGGACAAGGAGGGGAGATGGAAGTAGACAGAAGACACTGGACACTGACAAGCTGAACACTGTGCTAAAGGATAAGGGTTATAGTACTTAAGGCCTACATGCAAGAGAGCTGCAATATTATTACCATCTCCTGCTGCTGCTCAAGGCTCCCAAAAAGCCAAGGAATAAAACAACTGTCCAGTTGTAGCTGGAGAGATGGCTTAGTAGTTAAGAGCACTGACTGTTCTCCCAAAGGACCCAGGTTCAATTCCAGCACCCACATTTTGTTCACACCTGTTTGTAACTCCAGTCCCAGGAGATTCAATCACCCTTACACAGAGCTACATGCAGGCAGCAAACATAAAATAAAAATAATTTTAAAGAAAGACAACATCTGCAACGTGTGTAAGCTGCTCTGGTTTAAAGCAATAAGCTGCCTTTATGTGCTTATTTCCTTCAAGCAGTGTATGATTGTTGCTATCCTGAATCAGAGCAGCTGTGTTTGTCTGCCATGAGCTCCCATCTGGAGAGAGGGGAAAGGCTCATGAAGCTTCTCTTCTTCCCAAGAATTCATAAGTAACAGCAATCTCTTGGAGGAGGAGACTCTTCAGTGACGTCGTTGTACTCCAGCAGTGAGACTTGTTTGAATCCCCATGTATTAGTTTGGGTTCTCTAGAGTCACAGAACGTATGGATAGTCTTTATATAATTAGGGAATTTGTCAATGACTTACAGTCTATAGTCTATAGTCCACCCCTTGTCAACTTGACACAAATAATATCTCATGTCCACATGAAACAATAACAAGATTGTGAATACGACTAACATGATATAACTATTCCTCGTACAATTGCAAACGCATTTGTAAATTTACAATGGGGAAATGTCCCTTGGGAACATTCTTTTAGTGTTTCAATTCCAATTGATGTTAAAGGGATTGGAAGAAAGACAAATGTCTTTCAAATATCTTCAACAAAATAAGATAGAAGCATTCATATTACTTATAATCCTCGTTTCTGCAACTGGTTACGTGGCCTTAGCTGGTATTTATAACTACCTTCCTCTGCTACCCATTCTGTATTTCCTTCACCTTCGGCAAGCACCTCAGCAGGTCTTGGCTCTTTTCCTAGAGGATTGACCCATACCTTCATTCCTGATGGGTCTGTGTCCTTTGTCATTCTGCTTGGATTAGGCTGTTGTAGTTTCCCATTGACTTTAATCACAGGACATGGTAGTACTAAGAGACACCCTAGGGAATCTCCTGCACTCCAGACATAATCCTGCTTACCTCCATTGTGGAGAGGCAATCCAATTTCCCCATGGTAATCTGGATCTATCACCCCTCCTAACACTGTTATTCCTTTCTTAGCCTGTTGGTTTAAGGGCATTAGAAGCCCAAAATGGCCAGGGGGAAATCTGAGCTTCCAGTTCAATGGAATGTTTCTTGTGGCTCCTGGTAGGAGCACTCCCTCCTCTGGAACCAAAACATCTAGGCCAGCAGAATCTAAATTTGTGGGAACAGGAAGCAAAAATTTTCCTAGAGGGTCACTAGGAGTGATAGTGAGTGGAACTATTCCCTTTTCCACCCCTTGATTCCTGGACCCATGGATCCTGGCTATGGGAGAAACTGTACCATATATTGAACGCTGATTCAAAGCATATACTGCCTTCTGAAGAACTCTGCCCCAGTCCTCCATGCTGTTGCCACCTAATTGGCACCGTAACTGTGTCTTCAAAAGGCCATTCCATCTTTCTATCAGACCAGCTGCTTCAGGATGATGGGGAACATGGTAAGACCAGTGAATTCCATAATCATGGGCCCACTGTCGCACTTCTCTGGCTGTGAAATGAGTTCCTTGGTCAGAAGCAATACTGTGTGGAATACCATGACGATAGATAAGGCATTCTGTGAGTCCATGGATGGTGGTTTTGGCAGAAGCATTACGTGCAGGAAAGGCAAATCCATAACCAGAATAAGTATCTACTCCAGTAAGAACAAAACGCTGTCCTTTCCACGGGGGAAGTGGTCTAATATAGTCAACCTGCCAACAGGTTGCTGGCTGGTCACCTCGAGGAATGGTGCCATATCTGGGGCTCAGTGTTGGTTTCTGCTGTTGGCAGATCTGGCATTCAGCAGCAGCTGTAGCCAGGTCAGCCTTGGTGAGTGGAAGTCTGTGTTGCTGAGCCCAAGCATAAACTCCGTCTCGGCCACCATGGCCACTTTGTTCATGTGCCCACTGGGCAATACCTGGGATGGCTGGGGAAAGAGGCTGACTGTCCACAAAACTGGTCATCTTATCCACTTGATTATTGAACTCCTCCTCAGCTGAAGTCACCTTTTGGTGAGCATTTACATGGGACACAAATATCTTCACATCCTTTGCCCATTTGGAGAGATCTATCCACATACTTCTTCCCCAGATGTCTTTCTCACCAATTTTCCAATTGTGATCTTTCCATGTCCCTGACCATCCAGCCAATCCATTGGCTACAGCCCACGAGTCAGTGAACAATCGTACATCTGGCCATTTCTTCTTCCAAACAAACTGTAATACCGTGTGTACTGCCCGAAGTTCTGCCCACTGTGAAAATTTTCCTTCACCTGTATCTTTCAGGCTTGTCCCAGAAAGGGGTTGTAACGCTGCAGCTGTCCACTTCTGGGTGGTGCCTGCATAACGTGCAGAGCCATCAGTAAACCAGGTCCTAGTCTTCTCTTCTTCAGTCAACTGGTCATAGGGACCACCCCATGAGGCTATAGGCGCATGCTTGGAAGCAGATGGCATTGTAACAGGAGTAGAAACCATAGGCATCTGAGCAACTTCTTCATGTTACTTGCTTGTGCCTTGAGGACCTGCTCTGGCCCAATCACGTATATACCACTTCCATTTGATAATAGACTGCTGTTGTGCACGCCCTACTTTATGACTTGGAGGGTCTAATAACACCCAGCTCATAATGGGCAGTTCAGGTCTCATAGTAACTTGGTGTCCTATTGTCAAACGTTCAGTTTCCACTAAGGCCCAATAGCAGGCCAAGAGCTGTTTTTCAAAGGGAGAGTAGTTGTCTGCAGATGACGCTAGAGCTTTGCTCCAAAATCCCAAAGGTCTCTTCTGTGCTTCACCTACAGGGGCCTGCCAGAGGCTCCAAACAGCATCTCTATCTGCCACTGATACCTAAAGTACCATTGGGTCTGCTGGATCATATGGTCCAAGTGGTAGTGCAGCCTGCACAGCAGCCTGGACCTGTTGAAGAGCCTTCTCCTGTTCTGGGCCCCACACAAAGCTAGCAGCTTTCCGAGTCACTCGGTAAATAGGCCTGAGTAACATACCTAAGTGAGGAAAGTGCTGTCTCCAGAATCCAAATAGACCCACTAAACGTTGTGCTTCTTTCTTGGTGGTGGGAGGGGCCAGGTGCAATAACTTATCTTTCACCTTAGAAGGAATCTCTCTGCATGCCCCACACCACTGTACTCCTAAGAATTTCACTGAAGTAGATGGTCCTTGAATCTTGGTTGGATTTATTTCCCATCCTCTGATATGCATATGTATTACCAATAACAACACAAAGTTATTGCTACTTCCAAAGTGGTTGCTACTTCCTGCTCACTTGGTCCAATCAGCATAATATCATCAATATAGTGCACCAATGTGATATTTTGTGGAAGAGACAAACGATCAAGGTCCCTTCTAACTAAATTATGACACAGGGCAGGAGAGTTAATATATCCTTGAGGCAAAACTGTAAAGGTATACTGCTGGCCTTGCCAACTGAAAGCAAATTGCTTCTGGTGGTCCTTTTGTACAGGTACTGAGAAGAAGGCATTTGCCAGGTCAATAGCTGCATACCAGGTTCCAGGAGATGTGTTAATTTGTTCAAGTAATGACACTACATCTGGTACAGCAGCTGCAATTGGAGTTACTACCTGATTTAATTTTCGATAGTCAACTGTCATCCTCCATGATCCATCTGTCTTCTGCACTGGCCAGATGGGAGAGTTAAAGGGAGATGTGGTGGGAACCACCACACCTGCATCTTTCAAGTCCTTGATTGTGGCAGTAATTTCTGCAATTCCTCAGGAATACGATATTGTTTTTGATTCACTATTTTCTTTGGCAGAGGCAACTCTAAAAGCTTCCATTTTGCCTTTCCAACCACAATAGCCCTCACTCCACAGGTCAGAGAACCAATATGAGAATTCTGCCAATTTCTGAGTATATCTATCCCAATTATACATTCTGGAACTGGGGAAATGACCACAGGATGTGTTCGGGGACCCACTGGACCTACTGTGAGTCACACATCAGTCAAAACTCCTTTAATCACCTGTCCTCCATAAGCCCCTATTCTAACTGGAGGGCCACAATGTTTTTTGGGATCTCCTGGAATCAGTGTCAATTCAGAACCAGTATCCAATAGCCCCCAGAAAGTCTGATTATTTCCTTTCCCCCAGTGTACAGTTACCCTTGTAAAAGGCCATAGGTCCCTCTGGGGAAGAACTGGAGAAAGACTAACAGCAAAACTTTTAGGTGTCTTATCAAGATCCTTCCTCAGGGGAACCTGGCCACCTCTTCATTCAAGAGGTTCTGGATCTGTAAACTGGCTCAAGTCTGGAAATTGATTCACTGGCCAAGATTGCCTTTTGCCATGATCCAATGCAGCCTTCCTATCATTTGTTTGAGGATTTTTCTGCTTGTACAGATCAAACAGATATGTAGTAGGTTTCCTATGTATTTCATCCCTGGAAACACCATGATGGATTAGCCAGCACCAAAGGTCCAAACGAGTCACACCATTATAAATTCCACCTCTCTGCCCATTACGGGGTATGTCATTATAAACATTGTTTTGTTTACGCTGTCCATTATAATAACTACGATCACCTTGTCTCTGGCAATTCAATCCTGCTACCTGGCCCTTGTTAACTCGGGGCCCAATTAAACCCATTGAATTTAATTCATCTAACTGAGCAGCAGCATCTCCAACCCTAAGGTCTGGCACAAGAAAAAGGGCAAGAACAAAACTCTTTAAATGTGCTGGTGCCCCTCTCACCAGTTTGCGTCTTATAGGACTGGTGAAGGGCATATCTTCTGGACCTTCCCACTGTGGAGGATTAGGTTTTACACAACGTATCCACTCTAGCATTGCAATTTCCCTAAGCCGTAAAATCCCTTCATCAACGCTAAGCCAAGGGATATCAGGCATCTCCAACTCCTTTTCAGTAGGCCATCGTTTGATAAATACTTCAGTCAACCAGTCAAACAAATTTTGACACCTTTTTGAACTGTGTGAGCTTCCATATTAAACCTAGAATCTCCACTCAGAGGGCCCATGCCAATAAACTCATCCTGCTCTAGTTTTATGTTCCTTCCACCATTATCCCACACCCTTAAAATCCATTCCCACGCATATTCCCCAGACTTCTGCTTGAATGAATTAGCAAACTCATTAAGCTCCTTATTAGTATAGTGTATTTCCTCATGGACTACACTTTCTACCTCCCCTTTAGGGGCCTGCTTTGCCTTGAGTCTGGTTATAGGTCTAGAAGAAACTATTGGTGGGCCCTGAGAAACATCAGTATTGTCAGCAAAAGTCACTGCTGGATTATCAGGCTTTGAGGGATTAATTTCCTCAGGTGGAGAAGGCATTATTTCAAGGGGTGGGGCTGAGGGTACTACTTCTTCAGGTGGAGCAAATTCTTGAAAATCTGAAGATTCAAAATTCTCAATTTCAACTGGGTCTTCCCACACATCCCCATCCCAAGTTATAGGATCCCATTCTTTGCCAATTAATGCCCTTACTTTAATGGCTGACACCTTCTGAGGTTGAGACTTAAATTTTTGCTGTAATTCAGCCAACCTTATAATGAGGGCTTCAGTTTGATTTTCTGCTACTTGAGCTCTATGGCTGCTAGAGAGTAGATTCTCTTCAAGGGCACACTTAGCAACTTTTAGATTGTTTACTTGAGTCTGGAGATCTTTGATTTTATCACACAACTCCTTCCTTTCCTTCGTTGTTTTTTCCCGAGATGCAAAGAGCAACCAGCCAGCAAAATCATTTTCCGATTTTTTCCCCAACTTGGAGAAAGTATTGTATACCACAGAATCACCTAATTCATCAAGATAATCAAAGGCATTAGCTTCTTTAAGCTTGAGATATAGTTTCATCCATGGGTCTTCAATATTCTCTGAGCTCCCAGGAGGGAGAGAATCTGGAGAGGATTCAGTAGTTGAAGATGCCGGTGGACCAACCAACCAACTCCAAAATTTTGAAACATTCATCCTTATACTTGTGCTCCTCTAGAACCACTCCTGGTACCAACTTCTGTATTAGTTTGGGTTCTCTAGAGTCACAGAACGTATGGATAGTCTTTATATATAATTAGAGAGTTTGTCAATAACTTACAGTCTATAGTCCAACTCACCAACAATGATCAGCAGCAGCTGTGGATGGAAGTCCAAGGATCTAGCAGTTTCTCAGTCCCACGAAGCAAGCAGGCAAGGAAGAGTGAGAGTGAATCTTCCTTCTTCCAATGTCCTTATATATCTCCAACAGAGGGTGTGGCCCAGATTATTGGTGTGTGGGTCTCCAGCAGAGGATGTGGCCCAGATTAAAGGCATGTGCATCCATGCCTTTAATCCCAAATGATCTTGAACTAGGAGATCTCCTTGTCTTAGCCACTATGCTTCAAGGTCTCCATGCCAAGATCCAGGTCAGAAACTTATATCTCTGAGCCTCCAAATTAGGATCATAGGTGAGCCTTCCAATTCTAGACTGTAGTTCATTCCAGATATGGTCAAGTTGACAACCAGGAATAGCCACTACACTCCACCTGGCATGTGGCTGCCTAAGTCACATTTGCTCGTGTGAGTATCTCCTCACCCAGGATCCTAGAAGCAACCTTGCTGAACTCATTGGTTTGTCACATTTACTTCAATGGGAGTATTTGTCTGTTCTGTTATTCCTCTTTGTATCTAGGGTGAATAGAAATAGGCTCCAAGGAAAACTCACAAGACTTGGCACCCAAACTAGACCTTCAGAGCCAAACACGAGTTTCGGGGGGATAATTACATGTCTGCTTCAATAAGCTACACACCCAAGGCTGAGCTGTCTGAAGGTTGAGTGCCCATGGAAGGAATCCCAGGGTGGTCATCATCTTCTATGTATGGAGTAATGAACCTGCTTGATGAATGGAACCTGTCATTTGAGTACAGGAGGCTCCCCAAATGGATAATGAACTAGAAATTATATTGAAACCCTGAAAGTAGCACATAGGGGACAAAGATAAGCAGGCCATGCTGTTAGCTGTATGGCATTTGCTGTGGGCAAAAAGACATGCAACTAAAACTTTGCTCTCTGCTCAGAATGACAGCTGGGGAAAGACTTGTAGTGCTATCTTTCACATTAACTTTTGTCATGGGATAAAAAGTAAGTAAAACAGAGGATGAAAGGGTTTGCCATTTCTGAATATTGCTGGGGCATAAAGGAAAGAGCATAGAATTGAATCTGTTCTAAAGAGCCCTTTCTGTGATCTGTATAATCTTGACACCTGTGGGAAGAACTGGATGGACAGCACGGAAGGGAGAAGATGAAGAACTATTAAAGATATTTCTCATCTTCACTCTTTAATATAGAAGTAAAAATTCATGATCCAGCACACAGATAAGAGATTTGATAATAGAAACTGATAACCAGGGAGTATGCTGCCTCTGAACTGCTTGGATTGGAGAAAGGCTTTTAGATAAGAAATGAAAAGTGTTCCCACAGCCCAGCTCATGAGACTGTATGTGGGATATCTCATGCTCACAAGGGTCAGCAGTCAGCCTTCATAGATCCTGCCCATCCTTCTGTAAAAGCTTCATATATGACCACCTTAATTTCTGTGGATACAGAGAAATTCAGTAATATAAACACGGGTTCCTCCTAGAGACAAAGGCTCCATCATCTGAAGTACTACAGGATGAATCAGTCTTGGATAAACTGGCTCGTACAAACATTAGGGACACTTGGTAGTACTATATATGGTCCTCATGAATATCAGATACCAGAAGACAACATAGGAAAAACAGGCATTTTGTGGGAATAGGTCATGAGAAAGACCATATTTGATATTCAGTACACTGGACTGAGTAGGTCTGTCTGCATAGAAGGGCTGAGAGAAGTTAATTTCAGAGGAATCTATGACTGGAAGGTTTTGTGACTTTGTTGGGTTCTATGGTAGGGTCTAATCCTTAAGCACTAGGAGAGGCAGTAGTGGCTCTGAATAATTTAGTCTGGCATGTAATGAGGGGTTTCAGGCTGCTGTAGCAATATCCCCCATGAGAACTATGCCTTGACACAAATTTTGCGATATTTACTTATAAGAGACCATCAGAGTGCTAGAGATATAGCTCAGTTGGAGTGTTTGCCTAGAATGAAGGAAGCCCTGGATACGTTGTTACTAGGGATTGCCCAGTATCAAATTGGAAGTGATAGGGGCATGCCTATAATTACAGCAGGAGAATTAGAAGCTGAAGGTCAGTCTCAGCTACATAGTTTTCTGCCAGCCTGGATATATGAGACCTTGTCTTTAAAAAAAAGTGAAACAGCACTTGTTTTTCAAAGTTTTATTCCTTTCATAAGCAATTCATGTGTTCTCAGCAGTTTTACAGTGATGACTTAATGTTTTCCTTAGGCTGTCTTGTTCTTAGACTTATGCCATGGCTAAAATTATGCCTCAGCTTTGCAATGATTCCCCCACAAGACACCCTGGAAGAACTTGAGTGGATTCAGGCTCATCTTTCCTCATTATTTTGCCCTTACAAAGGTCAAGAATAGAAGGGAAATTACAACCAGGAGAGGAAAAGATGGGACTTATTTTTGTGGCACATTACCACCTCATCATTCCACTCTTCCCCTGTTCCACTTACTTGAGAAGTGGGCAGCCAGTTCTGGAGTATCACCTTTCTCACCTCTGTTCCTTTTCCAAGGATTTCCCACAGTTCAGCCCTTCCATCCTAAGGGAGTCCCAGAGCATGCCTTATCTCTTGGGTCAACAGAGAAACTGCAGAGTGTTGAGCCCAGCTAAAGGGCCCACCTAAAGCTTTTGGTTCTGCTTTTTCTTTAATTCTTGTACTCTGAGAATATGTTATCCATATCTGTGCTTTCTGAGATCTAATTTACTCTTAGAAACCACCAAAGGTAAAGAAATATTTCTCCAATCACTTCCTAATTAGCTGTGAGTCGTGAGCCTTTCGCAGAATCAATGACATCTCTGGCTGGGTCCTGCGCAGTTCTGGATTCTCACAGAGGGCAGGAAACCTTCATAGCCACCCACACTGCAAGATTTTGCCCAGAATAGCTTGAAGAACTCACTTTGGTCAGGACAAAGGTGAAGTTGTGCCCTTCCCTGAGTCTTGAGCAGGCTAAATAGTTCTTAAGTGTTTGCCAGAGTTAGACCTTAAGGATGCAGGTAGAGTCAATTTCCTACAGGAGCAGACTGTCCACTGAACTTGCTTTGCAACTCAATCCAGCTGAAATAAATGATGGTGTCTGTGGACTTTCCCTATATAAATGCTGTGCTGACTATAACTTTGAGCCTTTGATGCCCCAGTATAGGGGAATGCCGGGTCAGGGAAGCAGAAATGGGTGGGTTGGTGAGCAGGGGGAGGAGAGTATGGGATAGGTTGTTTCTCGGAGGGGAAACCAGGAAAGGGGATACTATTTGAAATGTAAATATATCTAAGTTGGGCAGTGGTGGCACATGCCTTCAATCCCAGCATTTGGGAAGCAGAGGCAGGCAGATTTCTGAGTTTGAGGCCAGCCTGGTCTACAGAGTAAGTTCCAGAATGGTCAGGGCTACACAGAGAAACCCTGTCTTGAAAAACAAAGCAAAAACTAAAAACAAACTGAGTGCCTCGCTTCTAGAATCTAGTGGGGAAGTGGAGTGGGCAGATGTCTCACAGGTAGTAGAAGAGTGTAAGTTGGGTGCTAAGCTCTTCTTCCCATAGAAGTAGAGATGTGTTCTGGCAGTGGGTTATGCAAGAGGAGAGGCACCCTCCTACAGGAGCAGGCTACATGAACAGGGTGGGTATATATATGGCCATGGCCATTTTCACACTGCCCCACACCTAGCATGTTCTCAATTCTTCACTGATATAGATAGGCATATAAGGTATAGGCTTTATAAGTATTTCAGGACTCCAGATCACAGTAGGCCCTGAGACCTTAGCATAATGGACTTCATGATGGAAGTACCATTCACACTGTACAACTCAACATGCAGACAACACCACCAAAACTAAAACAAAGACTTAATCCAACAAAGTCCATAGTTTTGGGAAAATCTCCAAATGTACTAACCTTGCTTTTTAGCTTCTCTGGTTATGCTTCTGGCTAACTTTTCTTGTTAACTGAAGTTATGTTAACCCAGAAGTGTGTGTGTGTGTGTGTGTGTGTGTGTGTGTGTGTGTGTGTGTGTTTTAGAAGCTCACTCTGAGAAAGGCTTGGAGCTACACTGGGATCCTAAATGTAGTCCCTGGCTGGGTGATAAAGACTTTTTTTTATTGGTTTAAACCATGTCTAAGCAGTCTTCTTTGGTGGATACCCCACAACATTTCTGGAAGCCCCAGCAAGATCCTAGAAAGCAGAGTTTGAGACACCAGGGTCTCAGAGTCCTTTGGAGCATGGAAGAGTGCAGTGGTGAGGGGACTTTGTAGGGGTGCACAACCAGAGATGTTCCAGGTCCCCAGAATTCCCTTTGATAAATTGCTGCCTGATGGTTCATAGGGGTATGATACCTCTCTCCAAAAGGAAACAAATAAGTCTGGTTAAAAAGCCTTCTGTTTGGACACATTGGTGAAGTCAGACATGGCTATTGATCCAGTGTCCTGGGTCCATGTGAGACGTCACTGGATTCTTCTGTCTCTTTAGGTGTATGTGTGGTGGCCACCTCTGGTTCTCTCTCTGTCTGTCTTTCTATGTGTTTCTTTCAGTTCTGTTTCCTGGTACTGGACAATGGTTTCTCTGAATTACCTGGCTTAAGACTATACCCCTTCCTGTTGGAGATGGAATGCTTTTGTCTCTGTCAGGTTGCCTAGAGATTGACCATCGCACTCCAAGAACAGGGGGTGCTTGCTTGGTTTGTTACTTGATCACTGGTCGTGGTCAGGGCTGGTACCTGTGTACAGCTGGGGAGGGTCTGGGCTTCTCATCCAGGGTCCCTGCCATCAAAGTAGAATGCACAAAGGGAGGGGAAAATAGCTTCCCCAGGTGAACCTTTCCTCTGCTCCACTCTGTGCCTGCTTTAAGCAGCCTCAGGGAAGGGGAAAAGTTCCCTGGACTTGGGCTGAACCCAAAGGAAAAGAGAAAGTTCTACTCCTTCTCTTTGATGATTTATGTCTTTTTTAACCAATGAGCCACGTAATTGGAAAACTCAAAACCTCTTATTCTCTGAAAAAAGTAGAAAACCTGTCCCTGGGCCAGGCAGGGGGACTGATGTTAGATCATGCAGCCTGGACAGATTTTCCCTTCTGTCCAATGCTGACCAAGGAGACTTTAGACAGTCTTCATTCACTATGTCCTTTTAAAAAGGATTAAAGACAAGCTGGTAAGATGACTCAGTGGTTAAGAGCACCGACTACTCTTCCAGAGGTCATGGGTTCAAATCCCAGCAACCATATGGTGGCTCATAACCATCTGTAATGAGAAACAAAGAACCTATGGTCCAGAGCAAGATGGAGAAAGGGAAGGGATAAAAAGGATTAAAGACTGCTGGTCAAAAGGTTTTGTCATTTAGTTGGCCCCAGATATTAGGAGAAAGTTATAAAAGTTAAAGGTTTAAGTAGGTAGGTCCCAGTTGCTGGAGATTGCTCAAAAGGTATTTAACAGAGGACTGATTGGAACAAGACCTTTTGCATAAACTGAAAGCCACCATCACATTTTCTGATGATGAGATACAGTTAGACTTAACAGATATACAGCGAAGTTTTGGTGTCTTAAACTGTCAGAAGAATATCTCTTGTCTAAAAGTTCTGACCTTAGCCCAACTGACTCCATGATAGAAGTACCATTCAGGCTGTAAAACACAGCACGTAGACAGCACTACCTGCCAAAATTAAAATAAAGGCCTAATCCATAGAAGTCCATAGTTCTGGGACAGTCTCCAAATACTACCCTTGCCTTTTGGCTTCTGTAGTTCTGCTTCCAGCTAACTGTTCTTGCTAACTGAATGTGTCAACTCAGGACACGGTTTTTGTGCTTAAAAGCTCACTGTGAGAAAGACTTGGGGCTACACCAGGATCCTGAACACCCGGTGTAGTCCCTGGCTGGCTAATAAAGAGACCTTCTACTTAATAGAATATATAGAATATAGTAGAATAATGAAGATATTGGCTTACACCCGTGTCTGAGCAGTCTTCTCTGTTAGTCCACAACATTAAAGGATAGTAAGATACATTGCTCTAGTTTATGTTTTTTTGAGAAAGGATTTCACTTATTCCAGGCAGGCCTTGAACTGTGTAACCAATAATGACCGAACTTTCTGTTCCTCTTGGTTCCACCCTGGAGTGTTGGGATCACAGGTGTGTTCTATCAATTTATGTGGTGCTAACTGTTGAACCCAGGGCATTGTACAAGCTAGGAAGACATTCTGCCAACTGAACTACATCACCAGCTCAGTTCTCATTGGGTTGTTCACATTTTGTTGTTTGGGTTCCTTTGTTATTTTGTTTTCTAAATACGTGGCAAACCAGGGAAGCACAGAGTTGTTACTGGCCTGTCTAGGCGCATAGCTCTGAGTTTTCAGAACTCACTGCTGGACTCATTATCCATTTCTGTTTCTTAACAGGAAGCATACCAGTCAGGAATGGAAAAGTGAGTGAAGAGGGGGAGCAAGGCAGGGGAAACTGATTTCTTTTGGACATGAGTCAAACCGCAAGGAGAATGGCAGGAAGCTCAGCACAGTGCACGGCAAGTCCATGTGGGAGTCCAGCTTGAGGCTCTTGCTCACACTTTGACTGTCGATGAGAGTGGTAAGGTGGGTGTTCAAATTCAAGGGGCTGCAGCGAAGCGAGGGATTGTGGAGAGGAAGGTGGTCAGAGATTAAGGAGCTCCTGATGAAGAATCAGGTAAGTGGTACAAATGGTAGCTTGCTGTGGGTAAGCTGACCTGACTCTGCGGCTCTGCTAACTACCTCGAATTTAATTTCCTAACTGACCTATACCCTCTCCCCACTATCATTTTATACTGTTGAGACTATACTTTCACTATATCAAATTAAATACAAGTTTAGGGCTGACTTTTCTTTTTTCCAGTCTTTTGAGACAGGGTTTCTCTGTATAGCTCTGGCAGTCCTGGAACTCACTCTGTAGACCAGGCTGGCCTCGAACTAAGAAATCCACCTGCCTCTGCCTCCGAAGTGATGGGATTAAAGGTGTGTGCCACCACTGCCTGACTGCCCTTTCTTTCGTAGTCAATAGATATCTTGTCCTTTGTTGGGCAGGCTGGCTTCCCCTGGGGGTAACATCTAACTCCTTCAAATTCAATCTGGGAAACAGAACTCATTCTAGACATTTTGTGCTTCAAGTTCAGGAAACATTTCTGAAGGGACTTTCCAAGAACTGATAACACAGTCTTGTGGGTTGGAGGGCTGGCTTTGGTTTCCAAGTGCAGGAAACCACAAACAGGAAAGGCCATGAGTGAACTCAGTCTGTTTCCTAGCTATGGAGGGCTGCCCAGTCCAGGCAATGGGGCTAAGCACCATCTCCTGTTGAATCTGGGAAAGGACAGGTTGGGGCTGCCATCTTCCTCAGATGGCTCCTCCCCTCTCCACCACCCCGTCTTCATCTTTTTTATGCTAATAAGAAAGCTCCGGCGACGGGTGACTTATAAACAACAGACATTTATTTTTTTCTCAGTTCTGAAGTTGGGAACTCTAAGCTCAAGACACCCTTGGTGCCACCTGTGATGAAGGCCCAGCCTCTTCTTTGGGGTGTCCTGACATCACACTCCTTCGTCCTCTGCCTCCTCTGCCACCACACCCCAGACTTCCTCCTTTCCACTGGTCCTTCCCTTTCCACTCAGCCTCTTTAGCTTCTCTCCCTTCTCCTCCTCCTGCCTCCCCGTTTTCTTCTCAGCGTCCCCTTCTCTCTCCCCTAGTACCATCTCGTTCCTTCTTCTCTTCCGTTCTATTCCTTGTCTCTTCTTGCTCTCCCTCTCTCGTCGGCAGCGGGATCTCTCACGGAGCAGCAGCGGGCAAGAAACACAGAAGCAACCGCAGCGCGGTCCTGGAAGGTGGGTGTGTGCGGAAGGGTGCGGAGGGCAGGAAACGCGGGCAGCAGCTCTGCGCGTGCGCATAGCACGGGCGCTCTGGAGAGACTCCTGCCGGAGGCTTTGAGTCATGCCCAGGGGGCGGTGCTTGAGCCTCGGGGGCGGAGCCTGGCCCGGAGCTGTAGGATGTGGGCGTGGCCCGGATGGCGTCAGATCTCGTGAGAGCGGCGACTGGTGACGGGGGTGGGGGGCGGGTGCGCCCGGGATATGCGCGGGTGTGTTTGAATCTGGTCCGAGCGCGGGAAACGATGGGTCTGCGGTGAGGTGAGCTCTGCGCGGTGCGTTGAGTGGGATGTGAGTAGGACCGGGCGGCGGGCGACCGCTGGCGGGCAACCGATCCCGTCGCGGGCTTCCTGTGCGCGGCCGCCATCGGTCTCGGGCGCTTGTGGAATGGGAGGTGCTGCGGGAGGGCAGAGCGGGACCCCGGCTGACTGGGACGGATCCCGGTCCGAGACGCGCGGCTCGGCCAGGGAGGGTCTCAGCCTTGAACCCGGGTTCGCTAGGTAGGACCTCAGACCGGGACTACCCCGGAAGAGGGCCCGAGTGTGACTAGAGAGGACTCTGGGACACGACCTGGGCACACTGGGGAGGCGCTCAGACAAGGACTGGGGACGCAGACCCCAGACGGGGAGCCAGGGTGAGTAGGTAGCGCCAAAGACCTTCACCCGGGTCGACCAGGGAGAACACCAGCCCTGAATTAGAAACTGACATCAAGAGGACTCCAACCCTGACCCGAGAATGACATGGATGATCCTGGCACAGGGCTAGGGAGGGCACCAGTGCTGACACTTGCTGGATTTATTCTTGGACTGACATAGGGAGGAACCTGAACCTATACTTAGGACTGATCTAGGGAAGGAGACTAATCAGGATATGGAGTCATGGGCTGGAGAGAAGGCTCAGCGGTTAAGAGTACAGACTGCTCTTCTGAAGGTCCTGAGTTCAAATGCCAACAACCACATGGTGGCTCACAACCATCCCTAATGAGATCTGACCCCCTCTTCTGGGGTGTCTGAAGACAGCTACAGTGTACTTAGATATAATAATAAATAAATCTTTAAAAAAAGATATGGATTCACAGTTTGTAAATCTAGCATATGTATATATTATATGGCGTACTAAGTTGCCAAAGGCTGTACTTAAGTAAACAAAGTGACCATAATTAGCAAAGTGTTGATACTGGTCACCCTCAGTTTTCATCTCCATTTAATTTATCACATAAAAGTTATGGTTCACAATTCAGCCATTTGATTTGGGGAACAAAGTGGCTGTATTTAAGATTTACTAATGTCAAATTGAGGTTATTTTCTTAAATTCAGTTTAGAATAGGAATGTATATTTATTGTGATTCACGGTCTCTATAATTAATGCCAACAAATCTCCATATTGCTGTATTTTTAAAGGTATAGGCGATTTTCAGATTTATTTTTAAAATGAGAAGACGTGTTGCAAATATCATTTGTTGTAACTGTATTGTTAGGTTTTTGTTTTGAGCATGTCATTGTAGCACCAGGTAAAAGGGTAAAATAGCATTTCCTGGGAGAACGCATATAGGAAGGAGCAAGGTCCCTTGAGCTCTCATTATCCTGTAGGTGTGCAGAGGAGGGGAGGGTGCTCAAGCTGGGCACAGATGCACTGTCTAACAAGCTCCCAGGTGACCTCAGGACTCTTGTTGTGGTTTTCCTTACAAGTCTCTCACTTGACAAACAAGAGAGGATTGTTGGGTGGGATCTTCTTGGAGGAATGGGACTTTAGAAGTGGAGTCTGCAGAATTCAGCTGTGGAGATCAGCCTGACCCTATTGCATAAATCCAAGCCAGCATCCAAAAGAGAAAGTAAGAAGAGAAAGTAAGATCCCTGAGGCAGATTTAATTTCTTGTTCCTTTTGTTGTAGTTTCATTGACAGTTGGTGATAACATAGATACTTTGTTTATAACATCATCGGTAGATTTTTTTTTTTAATTTTCAGATTCTTACAATTTTGTGTCACAGTGTTGTTATAAACGGTCTTCTGCAGTGGTATAAAATTTCTTGAATGTTTGTATTAAATTAAAACTTACGGGAAAATTTGCACATTTACTTTTTGGTCTGATTGTATCCTACCAGGGTTGTAAGGCAATCTCCCTTAGGAAAGTCACATCCATCATGGAAAAACGGGAGGCGTTCATCCAAGCAGTGTCTAAAGAGTTGGTTGAAGAGCTTCTGCAGTTTCTTCAACTTGATGTAAGTTATATGTTTTACTTTTGTTGCTTTGACTCTGCATATAAGTAATACTCTAAAATCGTGTCACTGAGTAAAATATAGTTCTCTCAGTGAATGTTTATTTTCTAAAATGATAGGTAAATTCTTTAGAATGAAATGGACTCACTTTGGGACTGAGTTAAAAAGTAGAAGATAAACAGAAGTTATCCAAAGAGCCTATGGAGCTGAAGGGGCTTCTAGGCTTGGAGAAGGCTGGCTGTGTTTTAACCTGGAGAGTTTTGGCAAGTCCAGAGTGCAGTGATGGGAAAATCAGGGAAAATGGGAGGCTGAGTCACTTTTCTGTTTCTGTGATAAAACACTGTGACCAAAAGCATCTTGCAAAAAGATCTCATTATTGTCTTATGGTTCCAGAGGACTGAGCCCATCATGCTGGGGAGGCATGCCAGCCAGAGCAGGAGGCTGAGAGCTCACAGTCTCACCTGCAAGCATGTGCATAACAAACATCTAGGCTGTAGCACTTAAACCTTCCCAATAGTGCCACCAACTGGGAACCAATGGTTCAAATACCAGAGTCTGTAGAGGACATTTCTCATCCAAATGACTGCAGGACTTTTAGGAAGTTCAGAATTTGTCTAGTGGGCAGAGAATGGCCTGCATGTAGACAGAGGGGCCAGAGTGGAGGGGAAACTAGAACAGAAGACAATAAGAAGATGGAAGAAAGATTTGCCTCTGGGAATGCTTGTCTGCCTGCATGTGCAGAGCAGGTTGAGGGACCGAGCCAGGTAGTTGGAGAGTAGAGTCCTGCTTATCACTGAAACTGGCTTTAGGTGGAAGTTGGAAGCCTTCAACTGCAGGGATCCAGTGTAGTTTGATTAGATATAATGGTAAGGGTCTAGGTGTGGGGAAAAGATGACTGTCAATATGATATGTTCAGGGTGGTGGCCACGAGACAGACTGACTGTGTATTTGAAGGTCAGAGCAGTCTCAGCAAGAGATAGAAAGGTGCCATTAGCAGTACATGGGGATTTCTGTCCTGGAAGTGTGTGGGAGTGAGTGATAGGAACGAGAGTGGGGTGGAGTTCTGCACTAGTACTGTGGTAGTTGGCGCTTTGTACAGGAGGCTGGAGCCAATATGCCCGACCTATTTTGATTATTCAGTGAAAATCAAAAGGCACAAGATTAGGGAAGGGTCTAATCATGAACTTATTGCTGGTAACATTTATAAAACTACTTTTCTTCATAAGACAAATGATCTTATAACATGATCTTGTCTCAGGTCATACCATAGTAGTGTCTATAAGAGCAAAATATAATTTATAACTGTGTAATTATCTGCATTAGTGGAGGTGTGACTGGTGGTTTGTGTTAGAAATGTAATTCATCTGTATTTTATGCCTAGAGGCTGTTGTTTCGAGTCACATGCCACAGTTGAACTAATTTTCTATAATGGCATTTTCAGTACTTTAACCTGATAGGAGCTAGGGAAAAGATGCACATCTGTTTGAGGCCTGTTGGGTAGGTGAATCACTTAGTGAATAATCACTGAGTTCTGACATGTGCATTGCTAACCACCACCTTGCAGCATTGGTGATAAAAACTAGAATGGTAGGCATGATGGTCTAAAATTAAAATGGTGTGAACTGGTAGTAAAGTAAGTTAATAATATTAAAAGGCAAGCAGAGAGTCGGGGAGATGGGTCAGTTTATAAAGTGCTTGCCACCCAAACCTGAGAATCGCCTTTGTAAAAGGCCAGGTCCCATTGGCATGCCTTTAATCTCAGTACTGGGAGGTGGAGACAGGAGGATTTCTAGAGCTTGATAGACAGTAGTCTATTCAGTCAATAAGCGCTAGGTTCAATGAGATATCCTGATGACATCCAGCATCAACTCTGGTCTTCATACAAGTGCACAGCTGTATACACAAACAAATGGAAAGACAAATGTAGTAATTCAAGGGCACATTAGTGGCCTACTGAGGATGCATCTTTTTGAAGTTCCTTCATACTAGCAGCCTATTAATGTTGAGTCTCTGTTATGGCTTGGCAGCTAGCTGATATCTTGGTGAAATATTTATTAGTCTTTTTTAGTCTAGCATTAGTGAGCTTTGTTTATACTTAATAACTTAATGTAACCAGTCATGAAACTTGTAAAACAATATAAATGTATGTGTCTTTATTAGAATTGTATATTGCTTAGTTTTGTTATGAAGTGCCATTTTCTTTCTTTTTTTTTTTTTTAATTTTTTTTTATTAAAGTGCCATTTTCTATAATGGCATTTTCAGTACTTTAACCTGATAGGAGCTAAGGAAAAGATGCACATCTGTTTGAGGTCTGTTGGGTAGGTCTCTCCAGCTTAGTGAATCACTGAGTTCTGACATGTGCATTGCTAACAACCACCATCTTGCAGCATTGGTGATAAAAACCAGAATGGTAGGCATGATGGTCTATACCAGAAATTACAGCACTCAGAATACTGAGGCAGAAGAATCATGAATTGAGGATTGATGGTTTGTGGTCAATCTGGGCTAAAAAGAAAGACTATCTCAAGTAAATAATCCACAGAGGTTATTGAAGAAAATAGGGCTAGAGGTACAATACTAAAACATTTTGCCTATGACACATTAAAGATAGCACCCTAATAGAACACAGTAACACACATTAAGTCACTAAAAATAAGTGCTATGGTGTCTTAGTTGGGGTTTTACTGCTGTGAACAGACACCGTGACCATGGCAACTCTTATAAGAACAACATATAATTGGGGCTGGCTTACAGGTCCAGAGGTTCAGTTCAGTATCATCAAGGCAGACATGGTATAGGAGGAGTTGAGAAGTCTGCATCTTCATCTGAAGCCTGCTAGCAGAATACAGGATGAGTGTTTTATAGCCCACACCCACAATGACACACCTACTCCAACAGGGCCACACCTTCTAATAGTGCCACTCCCTGGACTGAGCATATACAAATCATCACATATGGTAAGTGTGATGCTTTCACTGGAGAAAGATTGGGAGTTTATAGTTAGAAGTAGACGGCCAGCTTACACAGTCTCTGCCATTTTTGTGGGGAAGGGGAAGCAGAAAAGAGAAGAAAAAGACAAACTAGCCTGAGAGGCATGTGGATTAGTGCATAAGAGTGCAGTGCAGTGGGCTTGGGAGTTGAGGGAGCTAATAATTTTTTTTTGTTGTTAAAGAAAGTATCTTTGTTTTAGAAAAGTAGACCCTGATAGAGTCACATGCCTATAACTAACTGCATTAAATGATTCCAAAACAAAGAATGATCCTAGGATAAAGAATCAGTAATTGGTAACCACTGAGTACACTTTGAGTTCTTCTTATGTATGCTAGAACTTTTGTGTATGTTTATTTAACATGGGGTGCACATGTGGGGGTCAGACAATGGTCTCAGGTGTAGGTCTTTGGATGCCTCCCATCTTTTGTTTGAGACAGGATGTCTCAGTCTGGAATTTTGCCATGGAAGCTCTTGTAGGTGGCCCAAGAGCTTCTAGACAAAGATCCTCTTATCTCTTCTGCCTCAAAAAGCAGGAATTTAAGAATTAGGTTGCCATGCTCAGGTTTTTAAATGAATTCTGGGGATCCAAAGGTGGCTCTTCTATGTTGACCTAATGATTTGAGCTATTTCCACAGTCCTGTACAAGCTTGAAACTTAAACTTGCAACTAGGTTTCATTATGGTATTTTTCATGTTAGTTTTTTGTTGTTGTTGTTTTAGTTTTCCTCCACACTCCTAGCTTCTGCCTCCTCCCATATGCTTCTGTACAGTAGCTTCCTTTCTGCTTGTATGTCATGTGTGTATTTTTCCCATGCTTTCCCTTACCCAGCAACACTTTGCCCCTCATGGTCTTTTATGAAGTTTAATAACCAATACCCACTTTTACACCCACTTTCACATGTACATAGTAGATGGAAGTATTGAAACTTGCTCTCTGCATATCAGAATGTTTTTTGATGGCAATTTTTTGATGGATCTGGGTCACCTTTCACCTTAGTTAATGCAGTACTCTGTAGAGCTATTAATTTTCCTTCAAATTTCATTTTTCTTTACAAATGATTGAAACTCCATTTTATATAACTACATGAAGATCCTCAAGAGGTGAAACTTTAAGCACTATTTACAGTACATATTTGTGTTTGAACAGTTGACACAATAATGTCCTTTATAGTCATGCTTTTCCTGATCCAGGATCTAGCACAGTGTCAGACTCTGCCGCTAGCTATCACATCTCTTAAGTGCTCTTTAGTCTGGGATTGTAGGAGGCAGCTCTGCCTTCTTGTGCTTGTCACAGCACTGAAGGGTTGCAGGTGTGGGTGGCTCTTTTGATATTCTTTTTGCTATTACCCAATCTAGTCAGATCGAGTGTCTCCCTTCAGAAGGAGCTGCTTGGAAGTGTTAGAGCCTTTCAGGACAGCCTTGTTATATGGGGGTCATTTGGTGGTGAATAAGTTGGGTGCTCATAACCTATCCTGGTAGGTTTCTGCTTTCCCCAAAGGGAAAAGGGTTACAAATAACCATGGGCTCTTTGAGGAAACACATGGCTGTGGACAACCTGCCTCTCAGCATACTTGTACCTGTTCGTTTTAGTATCTGGATAGTTCTCACCAGAGTCTGTTACTGTGATGGCTATCAAATTGTCCTTTGTGAACTCCATATTTCTTTAGTTTTATTCATTAGTACTCTGCTGCATACTAGTGCTATTAATGAATGATTTGGGTTCTATTAATTTATAACCTCATTGATACTAATTTATTCTGTAGGCTATAATCTATTATTGTCACTATACTTGTGTCTCAGTTGTTCCAGAGCAGCTGCTGGAAAGTCCTTTTGATTGGGTTACAAAGGTTTGACAGTGCCTGTTCTTACTCTCTCAGAGAGATGTGGTCAGTCTGTCCAAAGCGAGAAGAGAGTTCAGTAAGCCAGGGGTGTGGGGAAGGACTCAGTGGTTCGGGGAAAGTGCTGTCTAGTGCTGAGGAGCAGATGACATGGAGGATCTGCTGGTAGGACAAGGAACTGGAAGGAAGGGAATCTGACCCTTTCTGTTATTTACTTCCAGCATACGTTTGTAACTGAAGACAGGCCTGGGGATGGTGGATGTTGAATTGATTTTAGGAATTTTAAGTTGGTGAAATTTTAAACTTTATCCAGTCTTAAGAAGAAGTGGGGAAGAGATTTGATGCTTTCTGTTTGGTAATTTTTTATTTTTTTCCCTATTAGGAAAGGATTTTGAAAAAACTAGCCAAATGCTTAAACGTGTAACTAATTTAGTACTTAAACTTTTCTTTTAATACCAGTATGAAAAGAATACAACTAATTTTCATATTTTGTGTTTTTAAAAATATTTTACAGGAAGATTCTTCTGATCCTTTCAGTTTAAGTGAGTTACTAGATGAATTATCAAGGAAACAGAAAGAAGAATTATGGCAAAGGCTGAAAGACTTACTAACAGAAACATTGTTGGAAAGCCCTGTGGATGAATGGCAGACAGTCCAGGGTGCCGACGATATGGAATCAGAGCACAGTCCAAAGATGGTATTTGTCTTTCACAAATGAAAATGTTCCTCATTGCTGTGTTAAGAAAATATTTTTATTTGAACAACTGAACATTCTCTTTGAGACAGAGTCTCACTCTTAGTCCTGGCTGGCCTGGAACTCACATGCGTATCCGGCTGGCCTCAGACTCAGAGAGATCACCTGCCTCAGCTTCTTTAGAGCTGGGATCAAAGGTGTGTGCCACCATGCTAAGCTCAAGAGATGAACTTTAGATTTAAGAAAATGTACTATGCCAGTTTTGTAGTTTTGCTCATTGTGATTTTACCTGCTGCCCAGTCCTGCTATTGCTGTTCTACTGCTCAGTGTTATGATTCTTTTAGGACATTTGACTTATATTCAGTTTTAATCTACCTTTTCGGAAAAGCTAGAGGTGGCTCCAGTTTTGAAATTTAGTAACTATTTGATTTTTTTTTGAGTTGAGTGTTGGGGACTGGTGAGATGGCTCAGCGGTTAAGAGGACTGACTGTTCTTCCTAAGGTCCTGAGTTCAAATCCCAGCAACCACATGTTGGCTCACAACCATCTGTAATGAGATCGGACACCTTCTGGTGTGTCTGAAGACAGCTACAGAGTACTTACATATAATAAATAAGTAAATCTTTAAAAAAAAAGTTGAGTGTTACAAGATCCTCATTTTAACTCATGTTTTAATGTTTTATTTTTAGAAAAAGAGCATACAAATAACATATGCAGTTGTGACTGTAACTCTTGCTTCTGTATCTGTAATAAATGAGCATGAGAACTACGGAGCCCTCCTGGAATGTGCTCTTATATTGAATGGTGAGTGGCCTGTTCAATAGTGGGCACTAACATGGCACCTTGTGAAGGGAAGTCAACTACGTTCATGAGCAGGGTGGCAGTCTGAAACAAGAATTTAAAGGCACGTCTTTGCACTCAAGTTCTCAAGGGCACCATGGATTAGCTAGGCTCTGCTCCAATGTTGTAGAGGATGACATGGGTTCTGAGCTGCTGACTGCTGTTACTTGCAGGTTCTTCAGGACAGTGTGCCCAGACTCACAGGACTAACATAACAAGTGCTTGTCTGAAGGGGCATCTCTGACTGCAGATTTCTCAGTTTGTGCTATTGCCACAGAGCCCAAGGATCTGTGTTGCTGAATTTTTCTTAGGGATGACCATGGTCTAAGGAGTCGTTGGATCCCCTAGTTCTTGTTTGCTTTAAGCCCGTGAAGCTGTCTATTAAACAGGCATACTTGCCTAAAATCATGAGACACCTGGTCATAAAATAGTTACACAAAGTTATTTTATAGATATAAAAGCAATTTTAAAGATTTTATAGAACTATCCTTTGAGGACTTGTTCAATTGGGTATTGTTTCCTGGGACACATTCTCAAGTTCTCAGTCTTAACATCATTCAGGTTTCTTTATGTCTTTAGGATCCTGCTTTAGTCTGATTTCTTGAAATTAACATATTTTTTTCTTTTTAAATATTTTATATTTTTAATGTTTTTAATCTAGTCCCTTCTAGCTACTGCCTCTAATCCTCTTTCTTTGTCACTCCCCAAGTTGATAGTATCTTTCTCTCTCCCATTCTTTTCTTTTCTTTTCTTTTCTTTTCTTTTCTTTTCTTTTCTTTTCTTTTCTTTTCTTTCTATTATTATTATCTTAAATCACCCCAGACAGTATAGAAAGTCGTTTATATACTTTGTGGATTTTACTACAAGTTTATTTATAGTCTCCAAATTGGTGGTAAAATGAGTGCTGTCATTGTAGTTGCTTCTAGACTCACAATTACTTTAGGAGCTTTATATGTGTATAACGGTACTGAGGCATCTGTGGGTAGTCATTAGCATATTATTAACATTTATGGAGCCTTTATGCTTCGAAAAGCAGTAGTTGTTATATTCAATATGTTATTTGCTTTGATTATTTTCTACCTTTGAGCCTAGACCTGAAGCCAGCACATTGAGCTTGTAGGGAACTGGTGGTCACAGCCTGTCCCGCTGGGTATGGAGGTGTAGTGACTGCAAGATGTGTTAGTATGAGGCTTCCAGGTCTAAAGTTCTCTGTTTTGTAAGTATTGGCATTCCATAAATGATGTTTATTTGGCAAATTAAGCTAATATTTGCCTAGCTAGGCCTTATACTAAGTCATAGTTCTCTGAACTTTTTTTAATGTTTATTTATTTATTTTGTGTATATGAGTGCTCTATCTGCAGTATACCTGCATACCAGAATAGGGTGTCAGATCACATTACAGATGGTTGTGAGTCACCATGTGCGTGCTGGGGATTGAACTCAGGACCTCTGGAAGAACAGCCAGTGCTCTTAACCGCTGAGCCATCTCTCTAGGCCAGCACTCAGGACTTTTGAGTCTGAATTGGTAATAAGTTGCTTGACAACAGAAAACATTTGTGCTGTGTTTAGGTATTTTATATGCATTGCCTGAATCTGAACAGAAACTCCAGAACTCTATTCGGGATTTATGTGTCAAATGGTGGGAAAGGGGCCTCTCTGCCAAGGAGGACATGGGAAAGACTGCATTCGTCATGCTGCTGAGGAGGAGCCTGGAGACCAAAACAGTAGGTTTCCTTTCTTCGGGATATACTTTGTGAGGGTGGGTCAGGTGGAGAGGGGTCGGATTCTACAGCTTCCCAGCTTAGGAGAGTATAGAGGTTGAAGGTGGGAGCACAATCCAGACCGAGATTGAAAGTTGGGCTTTTCTTCCTTCTTCTTTCCTCAGGGTGGCTACTGTTTTTGTTTTGGGTTGTGTGTGTGTGTGTGTGTGTGTTGTTGTTGTTGTTGTTGTTGTTTTGTTTGTCACTTCATGGTGAAAAGGTAGTTACTCTATCTGCCTTGTTCCTTGTTGTGCAATGGAAAGGAAGCAAGGGTGCAGGAAAGGCCAAACTTTCTCAGACTAAGCTGTGCCAGTGGGTTTTTCTGACTTATTAGGTAGAGGATGAGAGGAGATACCTGTGCCCCTGTGGTCCTTGGAGAGATATACATACTCTAGAATAGGACTGAGCAGGTTGTCAGGGAGTATCCTGGATAAAAGGCAGGCATGATTTAGAATTCTTATGGGAATTATTTCACATTACTATGAAGTCTTAGGGAAATTGTAGCTGAGCCAAAGAAAAATAAATTGGAAGTTTGAGGCCAGCTTGGGCTACATGAGGCCCCAGTTAAAAAAAAAAAGACAGTCCAGAGTGTTCAGTAGAACTGCACAGCGCCTTTGCAAATCTCCTTTTTTTGTTGTTTGTTTGTTTGTATTTCTTGTTTTTGTTTTTTGAGATAGGGTTTCTGGAACTATATAGCCCTGGCTGTTCTGGAACTAGCTCTGTAGACCAGGCTGGCCTCAAACTCATAGAGATCCTCTGCCTCCTCAGTGCTAGGCACACCCTTCTTTTCACTTGTTACTATGTCCTAATTTTTCATGATTCTATAATCTAATCTTCATTATTCATGATATAAAATACTTAGCTTGAAATATAACTTTACATTCTTTTCATAGAGGAAAAGAAAGTAACTGAAACAAGTAGTGCATTGTTTTCTCCTGTGTGGCTCTGTGTGGCATTCGCAGGGTGCAGATGTGTGTCGGCTGTGGCGCGTCCATCAGGCTTTATACTGCTTTGATTATGATCTGGAGGAAAGTAGAGAAATTAAAGATATGCTACTTGAGTGCTTCATAAATATTAACTACATCAAGAAGGAAGAGGTAAGTCATAGTTGGTGTTTGCTAATTTGTGTCTTTTTCTTTTCACTAAGTAGTGAGAAGGAAGGATAAAGAAGGGAGAGAACTAGAGATCCCCGAATCTATTTTTTTTCCTTTTTTCTTTGAGCACGACTACTTACAAACTGCAACCAACCCCCCTAGATGACTACCAACCATCCCACCACACATTTATCTGGGCCCTAGCATTTATATACCCTCTGAAAAGTTCCCAGAATTCCAAATGTCACACAATTGCATACACTATCTGCAGCTGGCAAAACCATGCTTCTGCTAGAGCCTGAGGCAAATCATAGTGGCTTCAGACTGTTGGAAGCAGCAGCCCCATATCCCAAACATGGCATTATAGCAAAAACAAACTTAGTGCAGCTGCTGCTGTACCCATGGGAGGAATGCCTGTAGGCCCACAGGTCTCTGCTGTTAGGAGGGCGACTCTAGCACTTCCCAGTTCAACCCCTGTGCAAAGCTGCCAAGTGATAGTGACTTGGGCTTCATTTTTTTAAATAACTGATTGGGTGTATTAAACAAATAATTGTTTGTATTAGAATAGTTTCATTTAATTGTAGTTTTATTTATTATTTTAGATGATGTTTGTGTGGCCAGGCTGACCTTGATCTTGTCATATTCTGTCTCATCCTCCCAAGTAGCTGGGATTATAGGTGTGTGCTTCCATGCCCAACTAATCCTCATTTTTTTTTTTTTTTCATTTACAGGGAAGAAGATTTCTTAGTTTTCTCTTTAGTTGGAATGTAGACTTTATTAAAATGATCCATGAGACCATTAAAAATCAGTTATCTGGTTTACAAAAGTAAGTATTAGAGGTCTGATTTTGAAAGGTTCTCTTGGTTTGTTTTAAAAGTTTTGGGTATGTGCATGTGTATGTGTGTGTGCGTGCATTATGGCAAGGCCTTGCTGTATAGCCCAGTCTGGCCTGTCACTACACAGCAGCCTAGCTGCCTTAGCTTCCCTGTTGCAGTTGTGCACCACCATAATTGGAAGCTTTAGAAATCATGTCTTATAGTTCACTACTGGATTATTAGGATTATTAGTTTTTTCCCTCTAATAAAACATTTCTCTCATAGTGATTGAGATTTTCAATTGTTGTTTTTTTAGTTCTTCTCCTTTTTCCCCTCAGGGGGCTGTGTTTGCTGCCCAGATTGGTTTCCAGTCTCTGGGGTCTTGTGTGGTCCTACTACCTCACTCTGGAGTATCTGGAACAGAACGCAGTGGAAGATTTTTAGACAGATATATTATAGTTACAGCTTTGTCTTATAACAAAGCTTATGTCATTAGGATTCAGGGGACATTTTGAGTATAGGATACACCATCTAATTGAGTGTGGGCTGAACTGTGGTTGCAGTGAGTAGCCCTGTGGTATAACTAGGAAGAACCACAGGTAAGAAGTTCTAACCCTAGTACTTCCTTTATTCAGCAATCAGACAGCCATGCAAACCATACACCTTTCCTTTGGTTCTCTCTGTTTTGAATATTATTCCTTACTGCGGAGGAAGGCTACAGTTACTAAATCTCTTAGTGCTAGGTAGCCATGTAAGCACTGAGTGGAGATTTGTTTCTAGTTTGAATGCAGAGCTCTTGGTATATTCCAGATTTCTTCCTCACACTTCCTTTGTAAAATGTTTGTGCTGAACTAATTTCTAAATGTAGATGATTTTAAAGTTGAATCCTATTGTAGCTTTTCCTATATGTTAAGAATTAGTATTTAAGGTGTTTTTAATTTTTTTTAAGTTTACTTAAGTAGTTTGTGTTTTGGGGGTTCGTGGGTGTGGGTATGCCATAGTGCACATGTGTGTTTGGGGGAGGGTATCCCATGGTGCGCATGTGGAGATGAGAGGACAGCTTGCAAGAGTTAGTTCTTTTCCCACCAATCGGGGTCTAGACATTGACAGGTCATTGAGCTTGGTGGCAAGCTCACCAGTCCATATTTAACAATTTTTTGACTGTAGAATTTAATTCTGGGCCTATGTTGTCAGGGTTAGAGTAACATTGACTGAGGAGGAGTTTTTATTCCAGCCTTCTTTCCCCAGTTTTGTCTCTTCCTCTTTCCATTTCAGGTAGGTAATATTGCAGATGGTTTACAGAACTATATCCTATATCAGTTCCTTTTCCTGAGGCAGGAGAATAACTGGAGTGTGGTGTATGATAAAATTATTTTAAACTTAACATCTTTTTTTAAAAAATAGGTCTTTGATGGTACACATTGCAGAAATTTATTTCAGAGCTTGGAAAAAGGCTTCGGGGAAAATGTTGGAGGTATTTTCATTTTATTTAACATCTACTGTATTCTAATTACTTAAGTATCCAAGGGTGGGCTATTTAAAACTAGTGCCTAGTCTACCTGAAAATAACGCTGATTAGTCATGCTGATAGAAGTACGACAGCCTGAGTCATTGTGGCCCACTTGTTGAGACACAGCCTCATCTGTCACCTTGCCAGGATGTGCAGTTTCAGAGAAGTCAGTGGACTTCGTGTTCCTTATTCTCTTGTCTCTCAGCCTATACTGTCTAGTTGCCTTTAGTTATTGAGTTGCTGGCATGTGTCTAATCAAAAGGAGATGCTCTGCAAGATGGATATACTAGGCTTAACAAAATGTATTAAGTACTTTGACCAGTTTCTCTGTTTTCATTCTGGCTACTTGAAAGTGAAATGCTGCATTTGCGTTTGGGTTCTCTTCCCATGGATGGTGCTCTTGAGGACTCTCCAGTGCCTCTGAATATGTTAGAGAGATCTAGCTTCCCATTCACATTCTGTATTAAATATGCAGAGACACGTCAGCTGTATGCAATGTCATTGTCTGTTTCTTCTTTCTACATTTTCAAAGACTAGAACTTTTTCTCTTTGATCCAGAAGTATTCTTCTCTCTGACTCTTCTCTTTGGAGAACTGACTAGTGTAGGTAGGAAGACTTTCCCATGGTGTCTAGTGCAGGTCTGTCCACACTGCCTTTATGTCTGCTTACACTTGCTAATAGTTGTCATTTCTTTCATATCTAGAGATCAAAAGTTACTGTATTCCTCTTTGGACAATTTTAACAAACTAGTTTAAATGTCTGGTCATTTTAGCAAAAGGGCAGAGCTAGGGCATTATTCTCCATTATTTTGTTTGCTTGTGTTTTTTTTTTAATGATTTATTTAGTTATTTTAATTATGTATCTGTGCAAGGGTTTATGTATGTGTTTATTAACATTGAGTTTTAGGCCTGTGGAGGCCAGAAACATTGAATCTCCTAGAGCTAGAGTTAGTTGTGAGCTGCCTTATACCATGTGTGCTGGGAATTGAACTTGTGTGCTCTGGAAGAGCAGTACTCACTCTTAGCTACCGAGCCATTTCTCTAGTTCCCTACCTCCTTCTCCCCGACCCCCCAACACTTCACATTTATTTAAAATAAGATTCTTGGTGGTTTAAAATAGTACCAAGTCACTAAGTCCCACTGTTTAAACACTTCCTTGCATTACATATCTAATGTAACTTAAAGAAGTGCTTTTGGCCCCCAGGCCTATGACATCAGCATCATCAGAGAATGTTTCAAATGTAAACTGAGTCATAATACACATCTTAAGTTAGTAACTGAGGATTCGGGAGCCCTCCAGACAATGAACATAAGAGAAATTCTGACTCAAGATGAGGAAAATTAGTAAGTTTGGTGTTGGAGAGATGGTTCGGACATTTGGAGCCCATATTGGTGTGTGCAAAGGACCTGGGATTGGTGGCTCCCAGCACTGATTTCAAGGGGTTCATAAAAGCCAGTAACTCAAGCTCCAATGAAGAAGCCAACATCTCTGGCCTCTGCAGACACCTGCACTAATGTGCAGGAGCTCTCACAAAGACACATACACGAGCACAAAGAAATTAGTTCATAAAGGCTGAATTCAACTTTCCAGACACCTGCTACCGATGTCAGAATGGAGACAACCACTTCATGTTTTCTGTCAGCTGCTCATTCATACATCCAACTAGAATGTTGATCTCGCCGGACTCAATGACGATGGCATCATAGACCCAGCGCCAGTTGCACCGGCCCTCCGGCCCACACTTGTTGGGGTTGCACTTGGGGTAAAAGCATACCAGGCAGTGGTTCTCCAGGCAGTCACACAGTTCAGCCTGCCGCTTTTGTCGTACTTTGTACTTCACAGAAAAAGATTCATTCATCTTCGACATCCTCGCTTTCTTTTTCTGCTGCCTTGTCTCAGGGGTCAAATCTGCGACCAGCGGTCCAGGGTTTTGAAATGCCAAGCACTTTAGCTGCCGTTCTATCTGTTGCAGTTGCTTTTGTCCAATCTGACTGCTTCTTTCTGGAAACGTGTGGTTTGTGTGCTCCTTTTGAGTGGAGTTGTTCTTTTGTGGTGGTTCAGTCATTTTGACAAAATTCACAGGGATACTGTACACCATGGCAGGAACGTAAGTCAGTAGGCATTTATTTATTTATTTATTTATTTATTTATTTATTTATTTATTTATTTATTTTTGGGCTGGTCTTGAAGTCATGGCCCTCCTGCTTCAGCCTTCTAAGTGCTAGAATTACTGGTTTGCTTCGTTGTGCCTGGCTTTTAATTCATGTATATATGTATGTATGTATAGTACTAAATTCATACATAGATGTATATATTATTATTTACATTATTTATGCTTTATATTTGTGTATGCATGAATATGAGTGCACATGTGCTGTGGTAGAAGTGGAGGTCGGAGGACAGCTGTCTGGAGTCAGTACTCAGGCCGTCTGGCCTGGTGGCCTTTTAGTGCCCTTTAGTCCGGGTACAAGCACTCATGGCTTTGCTTTTTGCTCTCCTCTTTATGTCTGCCATTGAGATTTTGGAGGCACGTGTAGAAGGGAATGCCATATTCTAACAGTTTGGTTTAGTTCCAGTTTGTCTTTATGTAATGTCCCGAACAGATGGCATAGCTCCTGTCTCATCATTTGTCAGATAGGGTGTTACCCCACACTCAGAGATTTATCTTTAACTTCAAGAAAGGTAAATTTTCAAGATGATATTGATAGTGATATTTATGTGTTTGCCTAAAGCCATGGAGTCCTTGCACCCTGAAGTACAGGGTGACACATAGTCGGTTGGGCCTAGCTTTTCTTTTGTTTTACCCTGTGGCTTTTTTTCATTGTGAGTTGTCAAGGAGTCTCTCACATACCTTTTCCCTAGCACTTGTCAGAGGTACCTCAGATTTCATGTCAGGTAGTTCCACTGCATGTTTTGGAGAGGTTCTTGAAACAGGTTGAAGTTTGTGATGCTCCCAGGACAGTATAGCTTTTTTGAGATCTCTGTCTGGCTTACATACACTTCTTTTTCCTAGTGTCTGTATTTTGTTTGGTGTGAGCTGTTTTCTAATGATTGTGGGGAGTTTACCTTGCTACATTGCTCAGATTCACTGTTCTATCAGATAAAGTAGAAGTAGCTAAGTGTACTCTTTGTATATCAAACTAAAGGAATAGATGCACAATAACAGCTCTAACAGGCTATCAGAGGTTTTCTCTGAGTAAGAGGAAGGGCATAGGTGCTGCTGTATGGGGATTCTTGCCTCCCTCACTGCCTGTGTGATGGATGCTTGTCATTGTTCTTACTGTTTCAGACCATTGAGAATGACTGCATCCAGGACCTGATGTTCCATGGGATCCACCTTCCCAAGAGGTCTCCAGTGCACTCCAAAGTCCGAGAGGTGAGGGAGGCACCTCTGGTCTACCAACTGTGAGCAGTTCCTGTTGAGATCCTATTTCAGCCTTTCTATTTGGGGATAATTGTTTTGACTAACTTTAAAAATTCATGATTTCATCCCATCAAAGGAGTTTCTTAGAATCTTGGTATTTGGTGTCGCCAGCCAGGACTGTGTGCTTTAACTCTATGGCAAGTGAACTCTGTTTCACTTTAAGCTGCTTAAAGTCTTTCTGTGAAGTGAGAACATCATCTATACCAAAACATGATAATACTGTACTAAAAAAAAAATCCAGACCATCAGTGAAACTCATAGAAAGAAACAGCCAGGCTGAGTGTGATGGTATCTTTTTATAATTCCATTGATCTGGAGGCTGAAATGGGAGGATCATGAGTTGGAGGACGGCTTAAGATATGTGTAGTAGGAGGCATTTTCTAGAATTTAGAAAGAATGAAATCTTCCATCAGAAAACCATGCCCATGTTGTAGTTAATTCAGGGTTTTCACTAATAAATTTCTGGAGGAGTGGATTCCAAAAATAAGGTAAAACTGATTATTTCTGAGTTTAAGCATTTATATAGAATTGTGGGGTGATTTTGACTATCAAAGAAAATGGATGGTCTATTTGAAATTTATTGTAAGTTTTGGGAAGAGCCTGGTATCTCAATTAAGCTAGTGCGATAAAGAGTATTGAGTAGATGCCTGTTCTTTATGAAATCTTAAGAGAGAGAGCTGGTATATGCCCCTGGTGTGCAGCAGAGAGTTGAAACCTATTGGGCAGTAAAGAGCTAGAAGCAGGACCAATAGCAAATTCAAAGAGCATTAGAGTCAAGATGAATCAGGCAATGTTGTCTTCCTGAACCCCTTTTAACTCTTCATTTGTACATTTTTCCCTTACCATCAGAGCTCTATGGAGGTTATGTGGCTCTTGGTAGGCTAATAATAATTTAATTTTTATATTATTTTTTTTTTTGAGATAGGGTCTTACTGAGTTCTCCTGGATAGTCTAGAGCTCCTGAGTTTAGGTTCTTCTGCCACAGACTCTGTGACAAGAGTGTGACAACAGGCATGTGTCACTGGATGGTAGGCATTAGAACCCAAGAAGTATTAGAATTCAGAGCCATTGATTGTTACTTTGGCTGTGATCTCTTTTTTCTGATTTGTTGTAATCAAAGTTGTCTTGTATCTGTTGTAGGTCTTGCCAGAGAATGTTGGGTCACAGCGGTGGGATGGGGCAGAATAACCTTTCTTCTTGCTCCTGAGCCTTTGTGTTTGTTTTGACATAGACTCTTATGTACACTACTACATCTGACTCAGATGCCTTACTAATAACTACATAGCCTTTGTTTCCTTTCTCCTTCTTGGGCTTTTAGGTGCTGAGTTACTTTCACCAACAGAAAGTTCGTCAGGGAGTGGAAGAGATGCTGTATAGGCTGTATAAGCCCATCCTGTGGAGGGGACTAAAGGTAACATCTTACTGGTGTTTCTTAGTGCAGGATGTGCATTGATTGATCCTGTGCCAATTCAGAAGGTGGCTAAAACACTAGAAACAGTGCTTTATGGGATTTCAGGCCAAAATTTCTTATGTTTTTGAGTTGTGCTATTATTAACTGTTGCCCATCCTAGCGACCTGGGCTCAAGTGATCTTCCTGCCTCAGCCTCATGTATATATACTGTAAGTATATGCCATCATTCCTGGCTCTCAGTTTTTAACCTTTATGAAGAGCATTTCTTTGATCTACTCAGCTATAAAGGAAGATCAGTTCAGTTACTAAGTAAACAGTTTCTGTGGAAATCCATGTCTGGGTGTGCACAAACTCAGAAGAGAGACTGGGGAGAGTAGCAGCTGCACCACCTACCTGTTCTTACTCGCTCAAGGCTGTAATGAGGGCAGAAGACAAGGACACTCTGGTTAGCATGCTGATGAACACCTAGGTGATCAGCAGACAGCTCTGGTTGATTAGAAGGCAGCAAACACCTCTCGATAATCTCTTAATATGACTAATCTTTCTTTTTTCTTCTATTTGTGTAATCAAATACAGCTTTGAAGTGAGAAAACTGGTCTTTAATATCTGTTGACACTGAACTGAGAGCTTGGCTTAATTTCAGGATGACCTCACAAAGTTTGGCTATTTACTTTTGTGATGCCAAGTGTAGAGCCCAGGGCTCCACACATGGGAAGTGTGTCCTCTGCCACTAAGTTACATCCACAGCCTGTTTTTGCTAACTTAAAGGTTAAAATTATCTTTTTTTTTATTACAATGTGTTTGTTTATTTACTAGGAAATGGGAGCACAGGTGGAGAGCAGAGTGTAGCCTGTAGGAGTCAGTTTTCTCCACCGTGTGTTCCTCGAATTGAACTCAGATTGTGTGTGTTCCTCGAATTGAACTCAGATTGTTAAATTCAGGTGCAAGTGCCCTTGGCCTCTGTCTTGCCAGCCCCCAAAATTGTCTATTATTTATAAATAAATCTTTACTGAAATTGTGGAAGTATTAGCTTGGGAACACTCTCTGAACTTCTAAAACAACTTATATTTTTATAGGCCAGAAATTCTGAAGTTCGATCAAATGCTGCATTGTTGTTTGTTGAAGCATTTCCTATTAGAGATCCAAACCTCATTGCCACTGAAATGGACAGTGAAATTCAGAAGCAGTTTGAAGAACTATATGTACGTATTGCTGTGGAGGGCATTCACTGCTTGCTAACCTATATGACTTGTAGCTAATGCAGGGCCAGTGCTTGTCAGCAGGGCCATCCTACAGAGGTGTACCTATTCTGCTTGTGTCCCCAGATGCACAGATCCACATTATCTCCTCCTCCTCCTCCTTTTAGTCACTCTTGAGACGTTCCATTATGTTTCCTTATATAGTTTTCAGGATTGTAGCTGTACATGCCTTGTTCCCGGTAGACATATGCTAGCACTCTGGCTTGTAGATTTTCTCTACCACTCCTGCTTTATAGCTTTGTGACTTTGGGGAATTTATCCATCTTTTCATGTGTCTTTATCTGTGACATCATATGGACTGAAAACATTCAGAACAAAAGTGTGCCTGAGTGAACATGGCGCAGCTTCCATTTCTTGCTGTTAGTGTGTAGACAGTATAGTAGAGCAGTTACTCATGTAACTCCGAGGTGTTAAGAGTAACATGTAACATGGTCACAGTGTTGACACTGTGCTGCTTTATATGAGCAGCTGCAGATTAGGCATCCTGGAACAGAGAACACTGGACCACTATTTCTGCAACTCTAAGTATCTGTTATTAAGTTTAAAATTCCCAGAGTACTAATATGTGACACAAACAACAATGTAAAAGCTGTGCACCTTTTCTGTCTTGTACTTTTAGAGTCTTTTAGAAGATCCTTACCCACGAGTCCGTTCCACAGGCATCCTTGGCGTTTGTAAGATAACTTCTAAATATTGGGAAATGATTCCCCCCGCCATTCTTGTTGACTTCTTGAAGAAAGTCACAGGGGAGCTGGCATTTGATATAAGCTCAGCCGATGTTCGGTGTTCTGTTTTTAAGGTAGGGTTTTTAAAGGTGTAAAAGTAACATTCTATTATACAATAGTTTTGTAAAACTATAAGGATTTTGTAAGAAATACAAGGGGAAAATAATAGAAAATTATGTATTATCCTACTCAGTGGGGAAAATGTCACTGATATTTAGAGACAAGTGTATATATAAAGTGTTTTCTTTATAAAATGTCTAGTTGCCATAGTACTAGTTTTGGGCTGGGCGTAGTATTCTATCTCTATAAAAGTCCTCCTTTTTGCCTCTATGGAGTATCTTACTGAGCCATTCCACCAGCCCCAAAGCATGCCTTTGATGTATTTCTACACCAAAACTTAATATGTTTTTGTAGAATTTTATTTATTTTTAAAATAAAAAATATTTTATATGTATGGGTGTCTTGGCTATATGCTATATGTGTAGCTGGTGCCCATGGGTGCCAGAAGAGAGTGCTGGGTCTCATGGAACTGGAGTTACAGATGGTTGTGAACCTTCATGTAGATGCTTGGAACTGAACTAAGGTCCTCTCTTAGAGGCAGAGGCATTGGATTCTCCTGGAGCTGGTGTTAAAAGGTGGTTGTGAGACACCTGTTGTGGATATTGGAAACTGAACTTGACCTCTCTGCAAGCCCAGTATATGATTTTAATTGTTGAGCCATATCTTCAGTCTCTAAACTAAGCTTTTAAAAAAGTATTTTCTAGCTAGGTGTGTAGCCAAAACCTATAATAGCAGAAATACTCAGGAGGCTGAGGCAGGAAGATTCTGAGTTTGAAGTAACTCGAGTTGTCTAGAGACCCTGTTTCAAAGAAAAATGTTTTCTCTATAAAACGTCTAGTTGCCATAGTACTAGTTTTGGGCTGGGAGTAGTATCCTAGCTCTGTAAAAGTCCTCCTTTTTCCCCTCTACGGAGTGTCTTACTGAGCCACTCCACCAGCCCCGAAGCATGCCTTTAATATGCAGTTTCATGAAGGTAGTGTTCTCTGGTAAGAACGGGACTCAGCATGGTCTTAGATGCTTCCTGCCTAAGTGTTTGATTGGTGTGTTCTGATCTGAAGTGCTTTCTCCCCTCTCCCATTCTCTGTAGTGTTTGCCAATTATTTTGGATAACAAACTGAGCCACCCATTATTAGAACAGCTTTTGCCACCACTCAGGTATAGTCTGCATGATAACTCAGAGAAAGTGCGGGTGGCTTTTGTGGATTTGCTGCTGAAGATCAAGGCTGTTAGAGCTGCAAAGGTAAGAGGATTTGTGAGAGAAACTGAGATAGACAAAGGACGTTCGTCACCACCCAACAGAAAGACCTAATGTTAATTCTAGGAACCTCCAATTACATTTTAATCAATTTGATAACTAATGCTAGATTATCAGAAAATGTGGTTTTTATGTTTCTCATGAAAAGCTCTAGAAATAATGTGTTTCATTTTGCAAAGACTAATAAAAGCATTCACCTTTATATATATTTTTAATCATTATTTCATGTGAGATGGGGCTTGTGTGCACAGTATACTTTTGGAGGTCAGAGGAGAACTTGAAGGACTTGATTCTTTCTACCACGTGGGTTCTAGAGATTGAATGCTGGTTGTCAGTCTCGGTGGCAGGCACCTTTATCCCCTGAGCCAGCTTGCAGGCCCTCCCTTTATATTTTTATATTACATGTTAAAAACATTGAAGTACTTGATGGATCTATACATATACACTAATATATACACTTATATATTACTTGCAAAGGTTAGCTGAAAGCTGTTCTGCTTTTTTTCTTTTTAAATAAGGAATTGCTTATAACGTGGTAAACATGCACTGGGCATAGGCCAATTTATTGACATCATAAAAAGGACATGAAAGTCTCCTTCTTTCCAGTTCCAATTCAGCTCTTTTTCTTTTCTTTTTTTTTTTTTTTAAAGAAAACTTTTTCTCTGATGCATGGGGTTGAACTCAGGACCTCATAAATGTTAAGCAGGTGCTCTTCTCACTGAGAGACAAGAGGGCTTCAAGGTTAAAAGGAGTTCAAGGCTAGCCTGCCTGACCGTCCATGGAAATTCCTGTTCCTGGGGGCGTTGCCTCCCACATACCTGCTTGTGTGCTGTTCAGAGTGACACTTGTACCTTGTATACATGTGTACCTTATCTGGACTGAGCCTTTGGCTAAGAAGTATGTTTGTGTTGGTGAGGACAGACATGGACTCCATGGAGGAGTTGCCCAGGTGCTAGAAACCCATGCTAGAGTTGTAGTTCAGTTGGCAGAGTACCTGTCTAGCATACACAAAGGTCTGCGTTCAATCCCTAGCATAAATATATGTGCTGCTGTATGCCTGTGATTCTAGTATTCAGGAGGTAGAGGTCAGAAAGAAGACCAGAAGTTGAGGTTAACCTTCAGCTACAAAGTACATTTGAGCCTGGCCAGGACACTTAAGATCCTGACTTCACACACACACACACACACACACACACACACACACACACACACACACACACACACACACACACACGCTGCAACCATAAACAGTCTAATGTCTGTCTCTTATGGAGTGTGATTATGTGAGCTTCTGAGTTGGACAAGGAGACTATTCACAGCAGAAGGAGCGAGCCAGCAGTCATTAGGTGTTATGGAGGGATGGTCTGAGTCTCTTAAGAGAGATGAGTAAGGTGTTCACATCAAAACTATTAATAGAAAAAAAAATCTTCCTGTTAATAGATCGGCCAGTGGATTAGTAGACCTACAGATGTAGAAGTGATCATCTTGATTAATTGGAGCTATCATTTGTTCATGAATTATGCTGCTAAGGAATCCTAGTTGGCCTTTCCACAGCCTCGTGCTATACCGTACATGTTACATTTCTTTAAAATGTAGATTTGTTCACAGAAAAGTCAGATTCTGGTATAGGTATTAGAAAGGATTCTTCTTGAGTATAAAAAAGTTATTTCTTTGGTTATATTCTGGAAACTAGCAGTTTTCAAGAGTATAGGAACCACTGCTTATTTCCTTTTGCATGTCTCCACCCCCACCTCCTAGTTTTGGAAAATATGCCCAATGGAGGACATTTTGGTTCGCCTGGAAATGGATTCTCGGCCTGTGTCTCGGCGCCTGGTGAGCCTCATCTTCAACTCCTTTCTGCCCGTGAACCAGCCAGAGGAGGTGTGGTGTGAGCGCTGTGTCACGCTGATCCAGATGAATCGCGCAGCTGCCAGGAGGTTCTATCAGTATGCCCATGAGCATACCGCCAGCACCAACATAGGTCTGAACCTCTGCTTCCCCATCTCTTGCTGCTTCCCACCCAGCAGAGTGCACGGCACAGATGCTCAGTGTTCTCACTTAGTAAGCTTCATGCTCTCTGGCGTCCCTTAGTGATTTCCCTTAAAGTAATGCTCTTTACTGTTTGAGATTATAATCTTCTGATTGGAAAGCTGATTTTACAGAAGATGCCTTTGTTTGTTGATTATCTTTACCACTTTAGCAAAGCTCATCCATGTCATCCGTCACTGCTTGAATGCCTGTATCCAGAGGACGCTGAGAGAGGGCCCAGAGGCCCATAAGGAGTGCGAGAAGGAGAACACCAGTGTAAGCGTCTCTCCCTCTTCACACTAAAGACAAGCAGGATTTGTTTTGATTTAATTTCTATAGACTGTTAGGATGTTTGAATTTCCCATTTTTGTTCAGTAATGATACTTAAGTACAGCTTTTGATGAAAAGTCATAAATTATATTTTTTAAAAAATTATGGAATATGTTTTGTACTTTTAGAGTCTGGCAGGATTTTGTAAAAAGAATATTCTTACTGGTGTCACCTTGTCCCATATTTCTTTGTCCTGGCCCTCTCTGTGTTCAGTTCATCTTGGGGGTAACACTATTGAGCTAGATTCTAGACATGGAGCTGGTGTCTGTCAGAGTTACTAACATGATGTTCTGGAAACACTTGGGGATGATTCTGGGTGTATGCTTACTGTAGAATTGTCTTAAATTAGTCTTTTAGTAAATCCCCAAATATCTAATAATAGCTAGTTGAGACTTGACTACATTTACTGCTTTCAAGCAGTATCTTAAGCTTGTATATAGGCACTTCAAATTTAGATAGCTAAAGTAAAACTTGGCATTTTTTTTCTTTTTTTCTTTTTTTTTCTTTTTTTGCAGTACCCAAATGGATTAGAAATCTGTCCTGTAGAAGAAAATCACAAAACAAAATTCCTTTGCCAAAGTTCTATGCTAGTATGCTTACTATATGACTAAGTCTTGGGGCTTGTTCCTACTACCCTGTGACCCGTCTAAAGGGAGTAGACAATTATATTCAGACTGCATCTTCCATGGATTATGCCAGTGTTATGGTTGTTTCAGTGTGTCTCCTTCATTGCATCTTGATAGACAACTAGCTCCACCCCTGAGTAGACATCTTTGTCTCCCATTTGGCTTGGCTAGGCTGAAATTGTCAGTAAAAACTGCTGAAGAACTGTAGAAAGTAGGCGTGTAGTGGAGAGAGAATAGAATATAGAATATTGTGAGTTCATGTTCATACCTTGGCTGACTAGTACCTTTTCATGTGTTCGAGCTGTCTGAATGTAGAGTTTGAGGCCCTTCTGCTCTTCTACTCTTTCTGCATTGTAGCTAGGGTGTGTGAAGCTTTTCTGGGACGCTTAGCTAGGTTGCGATGTTGCTTTTGTGCTGTAATCTACTTATCAGCCTGCCATAGGAGATAGTTGGCACTGACAGAAGTGGGTAAACATCTTGCTGTGGGCCACTGCGGTCTTGTACTGTGATTGAAAATGACTGCAAAAGACAACATGAATTTGGTCTTGCACTAGTTGAGAATGTTTTATATATTGTAAATATTGAAGACATTCTTTAACCTTGTTACTAATAGCTACATAACTACTGTGAAACTGCAGTATCTTTTAGGTCAAATTCTATATCATTAAAAAAGACAATCATTTCCATGTACCGTATATAAAAACATATAATTTGCTATATAAATTCTCATTCTAGTTTGACAGAGGCTCAGAATACACATCTACACTGTAACTCACATTAGAAAAAAAATATAACTTGTCATATAAGTACATTTAGAACATATATATAGCTAAAATATTTTATTTTGTTTTTGAGGTAGTCTCACTATGTAGCTCTGGTGGTTCTGGAAGTCCCAGGGTTGCTTTGAACTTGTGACAGTCCTCCTTATTGCCTCCTTAGTGCTATGCCCAAGGTTTTAAAGAATTTTTTTTTTTTTTTAAGATTTTTCTCATGGTGCCAGGCATGGACGCATACAAATTTAATCTGAGGACCAGGGTGGTAGAGGCAGATGGGTCTCTGTGAGTTCAAGAATAGCATGGTCTGTATAGCTGGTTCTAGGACAGCCAGGGGCATGTAGAAAGACTCGATCTCAATCAAACCGATTTTTTTCATGGCCATCAATTAATGTCCAAAGATAGTCTTTTCTAAAATAAAACGTTGAAACTATTACTTAGGAGCCTGGTATTGTAGCCTAGCCTGCTAAAATAAAATAAGGAACCGTTACTTAAGAACTTAGTACATTATTCAAGTGTTATTCTCAAAGGGGAAGAGTGGGTTTCATAAATTTTAATGAGTCTGCTGTGCTAAAATATTGAGCTTCTGTGGTTTACTTTAAAATAAATAAACTACTTACGTTTGTTAGGCTGGTAATACATAAGGATCACATACTTCGATGCTCAGTATGAATGTAAGCTTGCTCTATTAAGTGGGTTTTCTGTTCACAGAGCTAGAGCACAGAAAAGGTAAGGTCAAGGCAGAAGCAACACTAATCAGTTTGTCACATTGTGCTTCTGGTAGTATGCAAGCCACTAGCAGATTGCATTATCAGTCTGATTGGCCTTATTACATTTCAAAGCATCTAGTGCATGCTGACACAGCTACTAGGGAGAAAGTATGTTTGCTTCAATCAGGGTCAGTCTGGTCCTCCCAGACTGAGGTGAAATGGTGAAAACTAAGCTGCATCATCCTCCTCATCCCAATGTTAGGAAGTTACTTCAATTCTGTGTGTCTGTGTCCCTCCAAGGGCCAGTCACTGATGGGCAAATCACCAGCCAGAGCTGGTCACCAGCTCTGGAGAGAGGATTTTGTTATGCACATCTAGTTTGCAGTGAGCATTCTGCTATGGGATCGTTGTGAACTACCAGCATAATAGGAAAATATAAACAGGTTTGTTTTTCAATAAGTCAAAGAAATCTTATGATTTGAGTGATGGTTGGCTACCGTTAATCACTTTCCAGCTGTGAGTTATATCTTGTTGGTCTCAGAAAAAAAGTGTCTATCAGTCAGTGCTTACTGGGCAGGCCAAAGTTATACAGCCGTGCTTAGCAATGACCTTGTACTGTAATCCGATTTGCACTGGGTGTGGTAAAGAGTATTAGTTTCTGATTTTAGAAAAGTTTTAGTTCATATAGACTTTCATTTAAAAATGTAGAGTTAATTTATAATTTATTTCTTGGATGGTATTTGGAAATAAATCTACATTTCTAGTATAGTTTGGTTCTAAAGTAGTGAAGAAAGTTTTATTGTACCATAGAAGTTGACATTACATTATTTATATTGTTTTGTGTTATAATTCTGAGCTGTGCTTTAGGACTTGTAATACTTGTTATTCTTTCACAGTAACATTATTTGTGTCTTAGGTATTAGACAAAACATTGTCAGTGAATGACACTGCGTCCATGGCAGGCTTACTAGAAATCATTGTGATCCTCTGGAAGAACATCCATAGAAATCTGGAAAATAATAAAGAGGCCAAAGTTTATACTGTTAACAAGTTTGCATCTGTGCTTCCAGAGTACCTGAAGATATTCAAGGTAAGTCTGGGCATTCTTACAAGCTTGTGGTGATAGGTTTCATCTTTAGAAGTTCTGTCTTGTATACACAGCAGAAAGGCTGTAGTGGCCCTTACCTTGGCATGAGGTGACATTTATGTTATATAAAGCCATGCCAAATATGTAGACTTATTAAATAAAAATGTATTTTTAAAATGTCCTCTGATGATTTCATTTGCTTCCTTCATTTTGATGCTATGCACTGCTCCTGGTCTCCTCTCTTATTCCCTCTCGAGCTCTCTGAGCCCTTTCTTCCCAACATGACCTTTGTGTCTTTTAAAAAAAATTTTGTCTCCTGAGTTTAAGGTTGCTTGCTTGCATATATATGGGTGCCACTTCATTCACCAGATTACTGGGACAAGGATGACGACTTCTAACCCAGCAGCTGTCAGCTCCCACTAGCTCCACAGCTCGGAGTGGCGTCCCATCAGCTCGTTCCGTGCTGGAATGTTGAAGGGATCAGTCTTGTACAGTCTTGACCAGCTAGCCACAGTCGTTTTGGGTGTATCGGTGCCACAGCTGTGTCATGTCTGGAGAACAGCAGTTTTCCCTGTTCTTTGAGTCTTGCGTTGTTTTTCCTGCTTCCTCTTCCATAATGTTCTCTGAGCCTTGGTGGGGAAGGAGTTTATGGTGGTGTCCCATTTAGGGCTGAGTATTCAACAGTCAGTCTCAGTACTTTTACCAGGTATGAGTCTCTTCATTTATTGATACTACCACAAAAATAGGTTTCTTTGACCAAGGTTGAAACTGGCACTAATCTGTGGGTTTTAACTTACAGATTTAAAAAGCAGTTTGACAGCATGCACATGTAGTAAAGCAAAAGCATTAGCTCTCCCCACTGGAACTTACACTTTGATCATGGCTTTTGGCCAGTTTTAAAATGGTTGGTTATCTGCACAACAGTTATGCCACTGTTATACCAGTGGGTACATCTTGTCTGACATATCATTATTGTTGCTTTCAGGGTCTGCTGCAGGGAAAGACCATCAGTTGCCTCTCTAGCAGCTTGCATAGCAAGCCAGCCTGAAAGAGGAAGTTTTTGGCTGAGTTCCAGCTTGATTTCTTTTTGTCTTACAATCAAAATGTATAGTATCTTCCACAATGAAATTTTAACTTGTATGTCCAGTAGGCAGCCAAGAATACTGGTAATAGCCTGTGTTATTTTAGTTTGTTTGTTCAGGGACTTCCCTTATCAACAACTCAGAGGAACCCCATGCCTGGCAGTAGGATTTTCTTTTAATAGCTTGTGTTTTCTAGGAGTAGCAATAGCCACCCTTGCTGGGTATTTCTATTCAATCACCATTAAAAAAGAAACATATTTTTTAATTAGTTTACAAAGTAGTATTGTGTAAGGATTTTTTAATACATTTTTGATTCTAGTTAACTCCATCCTTTCCTTCTTGGCCTTTCTCCCATCCACGCTAAACCTTTCTACCTTCAATATTCTCCCTCTTTGCTTTTATAAAATGTGCACAAAGAGATACTTTTACTTGGCAGATAAAAACTTCTGTACTTTTCCTGGCATGTTTTGGAGTATGTATAATTTGGTGAGATGGTTGAATTGATTGAATGCAGGTGGATAATATGCCTCACTTTAATTTTGTTCTTTCTGTATTTATGTTTATTTTTAAGAAAATTATTTGTGTGTGTGTGTGCGCGCGCGCATGTAGGATGGACACAGTTATTCTCTTCCTTATTCATTGAGGGATGGTCTATGAGTTCAACCTAGAACTCATCAATATGGCTAGTTTAGCTAGTCAGATTGCTCTAGGAATCCCTTGTCTCTACTTTCTGAGCACTGGAATTACAGATAGGCTGCCACACCCACCCAGAACTTATGTGGGTTTTGGGAATCCTAACTCCAGCCTTGAAACTTGAATGGCAAGGAGTAGCTACAGAACCATCTCCCCATTCCTTATGTGGTGTTCCTGATGGAATCTGCGCAATTAAAATCTGCTCAGTTAACTTTACTGTTGCAATAATAGTACTAGTTAAGCTACAGTTTATTGCACTTACTAAACTTTAGTGCACACTTTTTTGTGGTTTCAGTCTCTAATAGCACTCTTCATTTTAGGAGGAGGAAACTGACTGTGTTCAGGCCCTTTCCTCTGTGTTTTACTTGATCTGAGCTCTTAGGTGTAGGATCCAGTTAGACTGAAATTTATTTTGCAGCTACAAAGCATGTGCATTCCCTCAAATAGCATTGTCTGATTCATCTTGTATATTATTATCTGAATAGCATAGTTCTCTCAAGAGGGTTGTTCAGGATAAGTAATTAGTCAACTTTTTCCTGTCATCAGAAGTGTTGAAAGTATAGACAGCTCCATGACTATATTGCTACAGTTAGTATTTGCTGGGTAGTAAAGATGGTGTAGAAATATCGGGGTACTTGATTCAAGTAATCTCATCTTCAACCTGAGGGGCCTTTAGATTTGATTTTTTTTCTAGACAGTGACTGTTGTCAAATCTTGCATTAGCTTGATGTTTCTTTTTGTGTTCCCAGGATGAGCGCTGCAAGATCCCCTTGTTCATACTAATGTCCTTCTTGCCAGCCTCTGCTGTCCCTGTGTTCAGGTATGCTGTCACAGTGTAAGAATCTGTCCTCACTGGGGTTTGCTGTCACCTACTCCTACTCTGTGCCTCTCTTGCCTTCCCTGCTGCTGTATGGAAAGATAAATAGGGTGTGATTTTAGTCGACTCTGAAGTTGTTAAAAGATGTCCGGGCATATTCTCATGTCCAGAGTGGTTATCTCTAGAGCCCAGGTCACTGGTAACTGTGCTGTGAATACACCTGGGAAGAAGACTGTCAAAATCTGAGTATATGGTAATGTGTTCTTAAGAGGAAGATTAAGCTGCTGAGGACTGGAGAGATGGCTCAGTGGTTAAGAGTGCTGACTGCTCTTCCAGAGGACCTGGGTTCAGTTTCCATCACACACACGTGGTATCTTACAGCTATCTGCTAATCTAGTACCAGGGCATTTGATGCTCTCGTCTGGTCTCCTCGGCCCCAGATATGCACGTGGTGTACAGATATACATTCAGATAAACACCCATATACATAAAATAAAATTAAAATTAAAAAATGAAGCTGTTGAAATCCATTTCTCTGGGTCCTTTTATGTAGTTGACATTCAACCTTTTTGTGTAGGTGTGAGCAAACCCTGGGCCTGACCTATTGCTGTCATGCCTGTGATCTATTTGCTTCTATTCACATACTATTCTGTGTGTATGTCTGTGTGTGCATACCTGAGTGTGTGTGTGCCATCGGTGTATAGGAGCCTGTGGAGGCCAGAAGGTGTTGGATCCCCTGGAACTAGAGTCACAGGTGGCTATGAGCCATCGTGTGGATGTTAGGAATTGAACCTGAGTCCTGTACAGGAGCAGCAAATGATTTTAACACCTGAGCTATCCATCTCTCCAGCCCCCACATAGTTTTCTTTATTAGGTAGTGCAGTTCTGGAGTTTGCTGCTTGTGAGTAAAATTTACTTGGTTTTATTTACACTCAAAAGAAAAGAGTGGTTTTTAAAATTTATTTTACATGTATTTTGTTAATATGTGTGTAAATGTGCACACATATGCACACTACAAAGTGTGTAGAGGCCAAAGGACTTTTGAGAGTTGGTTCTCTTTGTAGATTCTTGGAGTCAAACTTAGATCATTAGGCTTGGGATGACACACTCTTACTTGGTGAGCTAGTTTGCCAGCCTTGAAAATGAATGTTTGTGGCATTACAAAAACTAATGTCTTATTTTTGTCTTATTATTCTTTTGCTTGGATATTTGGGTTTTAATTTTGTGGTGGTGGTGGTGGTGTGTGTGTGTGGGTGTATGTGTGTGCATACACACACTTTTTTAAAGAGAAAGGGTATGGAGTTAGGTAGGTAGGGAAATGGGAAGGATCTAGGAGGAGTGGGGGGAGAGAAAATTGTGATCAGAATATATGTGGGGAAAAGGAAAAAAAACAATACCCTAAATTAGGACCTTAGGAAGACAGCTGGCTCTAGCGACAGGAGGTTGAGGTGTGGGTCATGTCCTTTTGCAGCTGCACACTGTTGCATGGGTTTCATGGTGGAGCAAGTACCAGTGTAACCATGAGGCCTGCGTTCCCTTGATACAAATTATGTCTTGGTTTGCCTTACCTGTGGGAAAGTGGGAGCTTTCTGTAGAGATTTTAACCATGTTTTCTGTACTTGACATTTTCAGCTGTGGTGTGATTTCTGTTCTGAGAAATCAGGAAGAGAGTGTTACAGGCAGGACCTACTGTACCTTGCTCGATTGCCTCTGTTCCTGGGGGCATGTGGAGCATGTCCTGGAGCTCATTGTGGACTGGCTGCCTACGGTGCCACCTCAAGCCAAGGTTTGTATACAGCTGCACCCCTGGAATGTGGAGAACAAGGGCATCTGGAAACTATAATGTTCTGGGAACACAAGCTCTAATTGCCTCTTTGTTTCACTGCTTTCCTTCAGAGTAATTCGGCCTCTAAACGTAAAGTGCAAATCAATGACACATGCTCAGTGAAACCGGAGTTAGCGTTGTTGTACATGGAATATTTGCTGACCCATCCAAAGAATCGAGAGTGTCTCCTCTCTGCACCCCAGAAGAAACTGAATCAGCTTTTAAAAGCACTTGAGGGATCCAAGGTAACTACTTATCCTGGAAGTTAAAGTGACTTCTTATAGCAGTAACAGTGATGTGGTAAGATAGAGTTTTCATGTTTTGGTGATGTAATGCTTACAAGCTGGAAGAGAATTGAGAATGAGCATCTAGACTTTGAAGTGCACAGGGGAGGCCAGGAGCACAGCCATTTCCTGTCTCCTTACAAGCAGTGTTTAGAGCCCACATTTCTCCAAGGTTTCTAGTGTATCAGGACTCCAATTCATCTCCTCTTGTCTCAGAAAAAGCTGTCCAGTATAGTGGTCATGGGGAAGTACTAGCTCTCTTAAGTCATAAGCTGTATTTTTTAGGAATCTTGGGAAACTGTGACACGAATTCATTGTTCCCCATGTGCCCTTCGGAGTCCTTTTATTTCCTGGCCACCTCCTGTGTGATTCTGCACTGAACAGTCCTTATTGCTGCCACCCAGGATGGTGGTTCAGCAGAACCGGCCTTAGGAAACAGACTGTGGTACCTTTGGGCAGTGGTCCTGTGGCCCCGTGCAGCTGCCAACTATGTGGTGTGCTTCTAATGCTCAGCAGGTAGTGCTAGGTGCAAGGATGGCAGCCCGAGCTGCACTGCTGTATCCCTTTTGTGTGCCTGTGGACCAGGCACTTTCCACTTTGTTGTGATGTAGCCACATGTCACTCAGCGTATGGGCCCTGGCTTGTAATTTTACAGGCAGATCTGGAATCATTTCTTCAGTCTCCAAGTGGGAATCCCTCCAACTTCAACAAAGCAACTGCCCTGCATGCCTTTGGTCTGTACTGTAGGATGAGCGTCCATCTTCAGTACAAGGTATACTGTCTGGTTCTTGTGGTCTATGCATTATGTGTCAAAGCTGCTTTTGTTAACCCTTAGCTTCCTTGTTGTGTTGGGACAGTTCTGCTCAAAAGAGAAAATTCATCTGTCCATCTTGAGTGAGACTGGGTCTTGGTTAGAAAACAAAGTTTTGCCTCTTCTTGAAGACCAAGAAGAGGAGTATCTGCAGCTTCGGAGGGATGTTTATCAACAGTTAATCCAGGTCAGCAACTGAGATACAAAGTTTGTTCTCTTGACCATTTGCTGTATTTTCTTAATGGCTTATTTTGTTGTAAAGTGGTTTTAGACCCTTATATTGCTTTATAATATCTAAAATGGCATTTCTTTTTATAAAACACAATATACATAATTTCAATTCAATTAACATGTTGCACATGAATGGGCATTTGGCTAGGTTGGTGGAATTGCATACATTGTCTGTAGAGGCCTTGCAGGAACAATGAAAATACATGTATTTATGGAAATTTCTTTAGCAATAGTAGACATCTGGTTATAACTGTAGCACATCACATCTTGGAGAGGTTTTGTGGGCTTAACTACCTTCCTTGTTAAATGGTTTTTGTTGTTAGTGGACCCTTGCATGTCTTACAGACTTACCTGGCTGTGTGTAAAGATGTTGTCATGGTGGGACTTGGAGATCCTCAATTTCAGATGCAACTTTTACAGCGGAGTTTTGGAATAATGAAAACAGGTACCATAATATTATTCATCCATTAAGGGAATGTTTGAAGCAATAAGTATTTACAACTGGTCCCTCATTTCCTCCCTCTGTAGATAAGAATCTGGCTTCCAAGCAACTGACATGTGTTCCAAGTAACACACTCTGCTTTTGCCAGAATAATTGTTTATTAGCTAATGCAGCTGGCAGTTTCAGAGACGCATCAGATGTCAGGCACACTATCCAGTTTCTCACAGGGTTCTTGGGGTTCTTTTCCCTGGATCTGCCTGTTGTTGGGCAGACTTTTCCACCTAGCATCTATGTAGAGGCCTTCCCAGAAAAAGGGTGTGAGTGATGTGGCCAGGAGGGTGTCACACCTAGAACCAGAGCTAGTGATGCCTGATACAATGTATGACAAGAAGAGTTGTACTGAGCATCTTCCCAAGGCCCCAGTCATCTTCTGTGATATGGACTGTTAGCAGTGGCTTTTAACACATCCCAGTCACTGGGCTCTTTGCAGATGTCTTCCTACATTTGACATTTTCATTTTTAAAGTCCAGTAGTTTAATGAGAGAGGCCGTCCTTCATTGAATTCTGTTTAGCACATTTAGTTGGGTGAAGTTAGCCATTGCATTCAAGTGATGTGAGTGACAGCTTGGCATTGAAATAATCAGAATTCATTCATCACTTCATTCATCATTTAGGAATTATTTTGTTTAAGGGCTGAATCTTTTTAATTATGTATAAAACTTAGTATTGTAGAACTAACCAGATTTTGCTGTCTAGTTAGCCCATTTTATCACATGGTAGTGCCTAGTCCCTTTAGATCAGGATCAGAGCTGGAACTGAGTCCAGACGTTTAGGGAAGCAAGACCTAGATACTGTGTTTTGAACTTTCTGCTCTGCTTGAAAGAGGCAAAATGAAGAAGCCATTTTCAGAAATTAGTTATATGTCTTAGTTACTTTTCTATTGCTCTGGTAAGACACCATGATTAAGGCAGTTTGTAGAAGACAGTTCATTGGGAAAGCGAGTCCTTGACCTTCATGGCAGGGAGCATGGCAGCAGGCAGGCAAGCATGGAGCTGTAGTAATCTTTGAGAGCTTACACAGCCACTGGTCAGAAAGAGAGAGCTCTCGGGAGTGGCATAGGTTTAGAAAACCTCCAAACCTGTCCCAAGTAATACCTCCTCCAACACAGTGGCCCAGCTCAGGATGTCTGGGTCTTGGTCAGCAGAATCCTGGTCCCATTTGGACATTCCACAGAGGATTGAGTTCTTCCACCCTCCTTCGAATGAGAGTAATAGATCCTTGAAAGTTTCTGTTGTGGTTTCGTGATTTTATGCAGCCGCTTATTGATTCTGGCAGAGTCTTAGTCCTAGAGTGGATTCATAGAGAGCTTCTGGGATAGAAAGTCTGTCTCCCTTTTAGCAGGAAGGTTTGGAATATAGTTTGTTATGGTCTCTGGCAGCTTGCTGGATTTTGTAGGTGAGTGGCTTCACCCTTTATATGCAGACCCATGTTCTGGGCATCCTTGTGGTCACCTGGACAATAGGCTTTCTGTGAGTGACATCATTTCTGTGCTTTATTGCATGCTCATTTTATTTTAGTGTATCTCATACCATGGATTCTGGCAGGAGGCTTGTTATTCAGTACCCCAAAGTTAAAGGTGAATCAGCACCTGAGCCCTGTATTAGGGTAGGGCAGGGTGATATAGGGTACCCTTGAAGCTTACTGGGGGCAGACCACTGTCTCTGTTTTTATATCTTCTACTGGAAAGATTGATTAGAAAGGTAAATGGAGTAATAGTGTTATTAGGCTTATATACAGAATTAATTTTTACCAGATTATGTACCCAGTGGGAGGTAATTGGAAAAAAAAAACCACAAAGGAAACCAGTTACTACTGAGCATCAAAAATCTCTGAGGTTATCAAATGATATTGAGAGATGTGAGGTTGGAGTTGTCCTTTCTGGGTTTTCACTAAATATAAGAGAAAGTTTCTGTTTTCTATATCATGTGTCATAGGAGTCACACTGCCAGTTGTTCACATGCAGTGACCAAAGTTCTTAGTTTACTGACAGTCAGCTGTACTGTTGCTGCTGGGGAAAATTTTTTTTGTGTGTTGAGTTCTAGTTTGAATCAGTCTAATGAGATGCTTGGTGCTGACTCAATAGTAATAGGTTCTTCCATTACTGCCAGATACATGTATTGAGCAATTTTAACTAAATCATGTACTTAGGTAATGTTTCTTTTCTTTTTAGTGAAGGGATTTTTTTATATTTCGTTACTTCTTGGCATTCTGAAGGAGATAGCTGGGAACACCATGATTCACGGGACAGATTCAGATAAAAAAGTCACATTACTGTTTGACTTAGTTCAGAATGTGTTTCAGAAGATGTTGGAATGTGTTGCCTGTATCTTTAGGAAGAAGCCTGAAGAAAGCCCGCAGGTATTGTGCTTGAACTGGCTGGGTTATTTGATGGGGGGGTGGGAAAGGGATCGGTATTAGTAGGAGGGGTGGCTGGGTTAGATGTGTAGAGGCTGTGGCTGCCCGCATTAACTCTCACTGTGCTGTCTGCTAAAGGCACTGAGTGATGGCTGATGCCAATCCTAAAGCTAGGCATTGTTGCATTCTTTGGTGGCAGTGCAGATCCGTATCCTTTAGCTCTGTGATTGAGGTCCCAGATAGAATGTATTTGTGAAGATGCTCATTTGAGCAGAGACAGTGACTATGTGGGAGAATGCTAATGCTCATCCTTTGTTAATGTCCCCATGTAGAAGCACTCTGAAGAGGCCATGGTTTTCTGTTGATGGTGTAAAGCTCATAGACTGAGATGACTGAAGATCCAGGTCCTAAAAAAAAAAAAAAAAAAAAAAAAAAAATTCAAAGGAACTATACCTGTTCCTAAAAACAGTTCAAAGCCAGATCCTGAATAAATTATATCGTTAGCAGAGAGCCATTTTTTTCTATCAGTAAACTGTTATTGTTTTAATTAAAAAAATGTTTAAATGACAGGTTGTTTATAAAATACTAGAGTCTCAATTTTATTCTAGCCTTATCTGATGGAAATATGTGAACTTTGCTGACATTGTTTTTGTGGTTTATGCCTGACCTTAATATCTCTGCCAAGTTGACCCCACCCACTGAGTAGTGTCATTCAGAATACACTGCCTGAGCTGATGGTTTTATTTTAGTGTTACTGCCTTCTTTCTGTCATCCCTCCCTCTTTACTATCGATATTTTTTATATTATTGATTTCTTTTATTTTTTGTTGTTGTTGTTTTTGAGAGAGGTTCTTTCTATTGTGGAGCTCTGGCTGTCCTTGAACTCATTGTGGAGACCAGACTGGCCTTGTAATCACAGAAATCAACCTGCCTCTGCCTCTGCCTCCCGAGGCATATGCCACCATGCCCAGCAGACATTTTATTATTATTTTATTATTATTATTTTTTGGAGGCAATATCTTACTCTCTAGCTTAGGTTGGCCTGGAACTCACAATGTTGCCCAGACTGGCCTCAAACTCACCTCAGTCCTCCCGCCTCAGCCTCCTGTTTTGCTTTTATATAGATATGAGCCACCACACCTGGTACTTGTTTTCTTTCCTTCCTTTCTGATTTTTTAACTCTATTGACAATGACTGATGTGATTTCTTGTAGCTCTTTCATTCTGTTCAGACCCCTCTTCATGAATTCATCGCCACTATCCAGTCCTGGCACAGGGACACTGCAGTGCACCATGCTGTGCTTTCTACTCTGATTGCTGCACCTGTGGTTGAGATATGTCACCAGCTGCAGAAGGTGAGGTCGGTCGGTTCTGAAACCGCTATTTCTCTACTGTTCTACTTACAGGACTTGGTTAGGTGTTTCCAGTTTTGGTCAGGACTGTTTTGCCAGTTCTTGTACTTTGCCATTCAGCTAATCGGCTGTCTAGAACCATATGGCAACTATGGAGCGTATGCTAAGGATAGCAGAGCTCCTGATGGAGTACAGCTAGGCTCCATGACGTGGACATGTCTGTTGGTTCTCAGACTTTGTGAGTCTTGTGTGAGTTGATAGTTCCTCAAGGTTCCTCTTTGCTGAAGATGAGATCAGGGATAGTTTGGCAAAGCATTCTGGACTGCTCTGAACTTTATTGGTGTACAGTGGTTTACATCTCTGTATGTCTTTATCTCTTTTCATTCCAACTGTAGGAAGTTTGAATATTGTGTACGAGTGTTTTAACTACATGAGTTTATGTGTACCATATACATGCAGAGACCATAAGAGGATATTAGATACTCTACAACTGGACTTACAGGTGGTTGTCAGTGCTTTGGGGGTTCTGGGAATGAAGCTTGGGCTTTTCTGTAAAAACAACATGCTCTCTTAGCAGCCAAGCTCCAGATACTTGAGGTTTTGAAATCTGTTTTCCTAGCATAGCTCAAGGTGAATGGAAGACTCTTATTTACACAGATTTAAATTTTTTGGTTAAAGTGAACCATTTGAGCTAACATAGAAAGTGATATAGTACCATAGAGAGAGCGCGGAATAGTCTTTTTCTTCTTAGGCACCGAAATGTCCCACATACACATAGGTATAGTGACTTGGAGGAGAATGGACTTACTGAATGCGTGTACTTACAGATGGTCATGTACTGCTTGACCATGGGTATTCTCATTGCAAATTGTGCCACGTCCTAAGCATGCTTACATAGATGCTAGCACAGTCGGCATAATGTTCTAGGGTACTGTCAGATAGATACACTGTTGCTTGCTGCCGAAATGTCAGTATACAGCTTATTCAAGTTTAAATTATTTTGTTTTTATGTCTGTGAGTGTTTGTGTGCATGCCAGGTGCGTATGGAGGTCAAAAGAGGGCATCAGATTCTTTGGAACTGGAGTTAATAGATGATTTTTGAACCACCATGATGTTTCTGGGAGCTAAACCCAGGTCCTCTACAAGAGGAACAAGTGCTCTTAACCCTTGAGCTATTTCTTCAATCCAAACAGATTATTATTATTATTATTATTATTATTGGCTTTTCAAGACAGGGTTTTTCTGTATAGCCCACGCTGTCCTGGAACTCACTCTGTAGACCAGGCTGGCCTCGGGGATCCGCCTGCCTCTGCCTCCCAAATGCTGGGATTACAGACATACGCCACCACTGCCCGGCTGCCAAAAAGATTATTTTAACTTTACAAATTTTGTTGTATAAAATGTCATGATGTTTACCAAATTCTAAAACATAAATTAGAATTTATAGTTATCTGAATAAATCTAGGATTAGAACTTAGTTTCAGAAAGTTATACAGCTGAAGTTACAGAGAATTAGTGGCCTTTGTACAGACCTGGAACCTGAACTTGCCTGGCTCAGCACAGGTTGCTCATGTTGTTCATACTGCTCTGCACTGTGCAGTGAGCCAAGCAGTGCAGCAGCTGAGTGTGTTCTTTCCTCGTTAGACTCACACTGCTCCGCCTCTGCAGAGGAGCACTGATGACGTCTGCCTCCTGAAAGGCGCTGTCCTCCACTGCACATTATCCTTTTTTCATTTTCTTGTCAGTTTTCCGTTTGGGATCTTCCTGGTTGGTTTGCATACACATTTAAGAATACAGTTTTATGCCCTATTTTTTTTTACTGTCCTCTTAGAATATATGTTTTCCATGATGCTTCACAAAGTCTGTTAGTTTTGTAGCCAACCTAGTGTTCTCAGACTTCATGTTTGTATAAGAATTCTGTTTTTAGATTTTATTTCTAACTGTCTTCATAGTTAAAGTGTTGTAAGTTTCATATAAGTAATTTATAAAATCCCACTCCTGACAAGTATCTTCATTTGGGATGTTTATAGTTTATCTGATATTAAGGAGAGCTACTGATGTGTTTGTTCTTCAGCTAATCACATCAGCATTTAAGACTCACATGTTGGCTTAGAACTCATGATAACCCCCGCCTCACCTTCTAGCATGCTGGGTCACAGGCATAAGCCACCATGCCTAGCTTTTTCTACTGCTACAGTTTGTCTTTTCTATGGATTGGCTCTTACTTGGTTTCTCTAGAGCAGTGTTTCTCAACCTGTGGGCCACAACCCCTTTGGGAGCGTTGAGTGACCCTTTCATAGGGTCACTTAAGACCTTTGAAAACAGATATTTACATTATGATTCATAACAGTAGCAAAATTACAGTTATGAAGTAGCACTGGAAATAATTTTTTTAATTGGGGTCACCACAACATGAGGAACTAACTGTAGACAGCATTAGGAAGGTTGGGGAACACTGGTCTAGGGGGTTTTCATGTGTCAGCTCATCACAGTGCCTCCATGAATTCACCTCACCTTATACTTCGCAGCACTCTCCTAGTGATGGTCTCCCTACTAGAACTTCCTTTCCATCTTTGCTGTGGTCAGATGCTTTATTTTGACATAGACTAAAAAGTGTTATTGTATTTTACATTTTTTTTATCTTAATCAGTAGTACTTTCTCTCAGAGTGTCATAAATGTATGCTCAACACTTAGATTGGTGGGTGCTAAACTTTATAATTTAATGTAGTGTCCTCAAGACATCAAGACTTAAGGCAGGGAGGGGGGAATAAAGTGAGATGGGCATGTTTGTTCAGAAACTGTTTCCATGAGGAATTCACTCATCAGCAGTGAATGACCTGTCAACCCTCATGTGGTTGGTAGAGGAAAGTGCTGTCCAGGGTGTGTCCTATGAGGATCTGTCAAGCCAGTGGGCAGAGGCCAGGCATGCTGCTCTACATCTTGTAACTCACAGCCAGGACAATGTATCCCTACCCTGTCCATTGTACCACAGGGAAACTTTAGACCAAAACACTAGCATTCCGAGACAGATTCTAATCTGGGCTGGGAAGGAGAACTGATTAAAGTGGCTTAGCTTAAAGTATATTGTTTATAGAAGATGATACCAAGTTAGATAAAGGCCATTTGATAAAGGGAAATGATATGTCCTTTATTTCTGTTTCACTGAGTAAAATGCCCTTGGGTAAAATAACACCATATTCACAACTAACTGTAGTGAATAAAGCTTGTCCTTTTGAGTTTCTGGAATGCTTTTGTCAGGTACAAGAAACCCAGATCAGTGTGAAGCAAGTTGTCAGTCCAGGCCATTATAATATGCCGATCTGAAACATTTCTAGGTTTCTGATATAGAAGAGCTGACCTCACCACAGTGTCTTGCCGACCTTCCTCCATTTTCAAGGTGTTTAATGGGAGTAATAATGAAGTCTTCGGATGTGGTCAGGTAATTGTCTTCTCTCTCTGATCTTGGCACAGCCCTTTCTAAAATTGTTCCCAGTTCCTTGTGCTCTATTACCTTTTGCTCTCAGTTTTCAAAGGTATTTTTACCCCTTTGAGAAAAATATTTCTTGGAGTTTTCATTTTATGAGTGATAGAAAATGTTAACATTTAACTTTCATAAAGGTGACCATGACTTTCTATAAACTGTTATATTCATTTAAATAGTTTTAGCTATGTTTATCACAACTAAATTCTGGTAGAAGGGGAGATGTGTATACAAAGATATTTCTTGCTAGGTGGTGGCAGCACAGGTCTTTAATCCCTGCGTTCGCAGCAAAGGCAGGTGGATCTCTGTAAGTTTGAGGCCAGCCTGGCCTACAGAGCAGGTTCCAGGACAGCCAGAGCTACACAGAGAAAACCTGTCTTGGAAAAAAAACCAAAAACCTTCTTACCGTGTGTTCTAGTTTGCTTCTTTGTTGCTTTGATAAATTAGTAACCAAAATCAACTTGAGGAGGAAACGATTAATTTAGCTCTCAGGTTATATAGTCTAACATGGTGAAAAGACAAAACAGGAACTGAAGACAGAGACCACTTAGGTACTCTGCTTACTGACTTGTCCTCTGACTTGTTCAGCTTGCTTGCCCATGTAACGCAGGCTCACCTGTCCAAGGGTGGCACCTCCCACAGTGGGCTTGGCCCTCCAACTTCAGTTTTAATCAAGAATATATATACGATAGGCATGCCCACAGGTCAGTCTGGTGGAGGTATTTTCTCAGTTGAGGTTCTGTCTTTCCAAGTGACTCTACTTTGTGCTAAGTTGACAAAAGCTAAGGAGCAAAGTTCATCACCCATTGTCATTTTGACTTACATATCATTATTAAACCATGACCTTTCCTTTCTTGCTAACATCACAATACAAAACTTTGTATAACTTTAAAAGTACCAGTGTAACATTAAAAGTCCCATGGTGTTTAAAATTTTCAATACTTTAAAAAAAAAAAAAAGCAAGAAACTGGACTTTCAAAGTAACATTTCTTTAACTGTGGGCTCCTGAAAAACAAAAAACAACTAATATATTTTGTTATTACAAAAGGGAAGAAGCAAGGCATAAAAACAGTAGCACTTAAGCAAAACCAAAGGCCATTGGTGTAGTTTTAGATTATTTGGAGTTCATGTAAGAGCTTCTGGGCTCACACAACTTGTCTAGTAGGCTCAGGCTGGCTTTTTGTAATACCTGCTGTTGTCCTGAATGGCTGTCCCGAGGACCTGGCATTTCCAATACCTTGGAGTCCCCGTTGCTAGGGCTTTCCATTCACCAGTGGCTTTCCGGCCTCTGTGGGGACTCCAGCTTTGCCAAATGGTGCCAAGCCTCAGCTGCTTTCTGTGACCCCGTCATGCCTTCAAAACTAGTTCCATGTGGGAAACGCTTACACATCAACACGTTTGGCTACCAACTTGGCTTGTAGTCTTGCTCCAACTCCCCCGCCCCTCAAAAGGACCCCCATCTTCTGTGTGCTGACCCTGTGGAAGTACTTTCCAGATATCACCTCAGCGATGCTGGTCTCTTACTAATCACAACTGATTCTTCCGCTCCAGCTAACCAGCATCATTTGTTTCAGTAACACGAAAGCTTTCATTTCCATAGATAATTAATTTAAATTAAATCATATAAACAACCCTGTTGGAAATCATGCTTTCCTCTGAAACTTCACACAGGCCTCCGTTTGTATATTTTTCAACATTCCCCTCTTCCCAGAACAACTCAGTGTGCTCTGAACACTCAAGAGGTCACTGAGAGAACTGGCCTCTCCAGTTTAAAGCTCCAGAACCCTTCCGCAGCCCTCCCTCAAAGCCATATGGCCATGTCCGTCACAGCATGTTCTACTGTTTGCCCCAGTTTGCTTCTCTGTGACTCTAACCCTGAACAACAACCACAGTGTGAGAAGGGAAGGGTTTATGTGGCTTGTGTATCCAGTTATATTCTATCTTGATAGAAGCTATGGCAGGAACTCGAGGCAGGAATTAAAGCAGGGACCATGGAGAAACACTTTGCTGCCAGTTTGCTGTCTCCAGGGCTTGCATAGTTTGCTTTCTTATATAACCAGGACTGCCTACCCAGAGGCCAGTCTGAAGGAGGCGATTCTCAATTGAAGTTCCCCCTTCATGGGTGACTCCAGCTTATTTCAACATAACAAGAACTTAACCAGCACACTGTATTTTCAGAAGACTGCAGATGAAACATCAGTGTAGTTTTTGTTTAACATTCAGCTGTGACGTGGCTCCCCAGCCCATTTACCCCTTGACTGGGATTCTAGGCACAGGGGACTGGCAATACAGAGGGATTTGTTTTTCAGACTTTGAACACATGTGGCACTGTATAGTGTGGATCCATTCCGTGAAATCTTGTCGTTTTGAGAGCTGTGGATTGCCTTTTAATTACATACATTTGAATTATAGAAAGTAGCCAGTGTTTTTCAAAGGCCATAGTTTTCCTGTTCTCCTTCTATGCATACCATTGTGGTTTTAACATTTCGTCTGCAAGAACTGACATGTAATGCACATAGGGAAGGATCTCAGGCAGTTTCCCATGTTATCTGAAACATGGTGTTTATGATTATGGGTGACCCTTGTCCATGTTTATTTTTCTGTAAAGTATTAGGATGTGGAATAATTTCAGATGTTTGCTGATTTTATAGGTCATTTTTGGATGAACTAAAGGCATGTGTAACTTCTGGTGATATTGAAGGCATTGTGTGCCTCACAGCTGTTCTGCATATTATTTTGGTTATTAACAAAGGTAGGTTACATTATTTCTCCTTCGCCTGGTGCATTACTGATAATGTCCTTGTTTGTTCTTAATGTTAGAGATGTTTGAGAATTTGGCCTCTGTTTCACCTCGCCTCTGCCAGGATAGGCTTCTCAAGGCCTTTTAGCCTTGTTCCCTAGTGCTGTCTAAGGGCAGTGTGGTCCACTGGGCCTCTCTTTGCATGAGCTTACCTATTCTGCTCCTGTTCTTCCTTGCCTCCTCATCTTCTTTACCCTCTCTTCTCCCCCTTGCCTTGCACAGGCTAGATCTGTGCTCTGTCACCAAGCTATGACACCAGCTCCCCTTTTAATTTTAAGGCTCCATCTGATTAACTTATCTGGGCTGGCCTTGAACTCACTTTAACCCTGGAAGGCCTTGAACTTGGTGTTTTTCTGCCTTAGCTTGGCTAGTAGCTGGGATTATAGGTCTGGCCCACTGGGTCTAGCTCCAAACTGAATTGTTATTGGATTTTGCCCAGTGTTACTTATGTCTAAAAATCTGGGTGGACTTGGTAGCACAGGTCTGCAGGCCCAGCTACTTATGAAGCTAATGCAAGAAGTTTGGGGCAACATTATTGAAATCCAGTCTAAAAAATAATTCTAAAATGTATTTTTTTTTAAAACAATGGGCACATTGGCATTACTCCTCTTGAATACGTAACCATTAGAAGTGGTACTGGGAAAACAATTGGCAATACCTGTAATATGTCAGCCTCAGTGTGAAGTACAGTGACGTCCTTATTGGCTGACGACATTCGGGTTTCCATATTTTTGGTAAAGTTTCACTGATGTTCAAATGTCTTTCAGCTCTAATACTTTACAGGCAAAGATAGCTCCTATGCCATGAACTGGAAGTGTGCCACATCTGGAAAGAATTACAGTGGCTGAAACCTTTCACCCACGTGTCTGGGACAAGAATTCTTTCAGATTTGAAAGTTCATAGTGGCTTTATTTTTCTATGTAAAATATACTGGTTGAAAATCCTTGAATTGAAATTTTAAAATCTGAAATACTTCAAAATCTGAAACATTATAAGTGGAACAAAAAGTCTTGAATTTTTCAGATGTTGCAGATTACACATTTTGGAGTTAGGGTGTTCAGTCTATTATATTTCTGAAAAAAGTTTGTTAGACTCAGTTTGGGTACCAAAAAGGCTTATCTGAGGGACTTCCCCTCATTGAGATGCATAGAGCACTTGCGTTCTGAGGAGCAAAGGACAGGCATCATGAGGAGGTGTAAGAACGGATGTTGGGTGCTGAGCACCTGTCAGTTATATAAGCAGTGGATGAGTGTGATTTGTGCCGACTTTCTTTCCTTTCTGGTAATTGCATTCTCACTCATAGCAGATCTACTCTCATAGCATCTCTGTGGAAGGCATAATTATCCTGCAGTCAGCCAGGGTTAACTTGTAAAACAAATAAAAACCAAAGAACTGATCCCATGTACACGGCCCGAGTATGTGTATGTGTATTGATGTTGAGATCTTTTGCCTTTTCAATGCAATCTTCTGACAGATAAACATGTAAGTGCAAAAGTGAAGGACGTTGCAGCATCTGTGAACAGAAAGCTGAAGACCTTTATGGAGATCACTTTGGAAGAGGATAACCTCGAGAGGTAAATATGAAACTTACTCCAGCTGAGAACTAGGTGTGTTTGGGACTGCTCTTCTATGCAGTTTGTTGGAGCCAGGTGATTAGAAGCTGGGTATAGGATGCAGATGGTGGTCGTCTGAATGAGAATGGCCCCCATAGTTCACGTGCTTGAATGCTTGGTGCCCAGTTGGTAGACCTGTTTGGAAAGAATGAAGAGGTGTGGTCTTGTTGGATGAGGTGAGCCACTGTCTGTGAACTTTGAGCATCCAAGCCATTTCTGGTCTGCTCCTCTCTGCCTGTGCTTGTGGGTCATGTGTAAGCTCCCGGCTTCTGTTCCAGTGCCGGGCCTGCTGCTTTTAGTTCCTGCCATTCCAGACTACGACTCTCTGGAACTGAGAGCCCCCAAATTAAAAGCTTTCTTTTATAGTTGCCTTGATCATGGTACTTTCTTGAGGCAATAGATTGGTGACTAAGACAGAAGTTTCTGTTTGGGGTGCTAATGCTTTTCTCTCTCTCTCTTTTTTTTAAAAATATTTTTATTTTCTATATTCTTTGTTTACATTCCAAATGATTTCCCCTTTCCTGGATCTCCACCCCCCCCCCCCATATGTCCCATAAACCTTCTTCTCTCCATCCCTTCTCCAATCACCTCCCTCCTTTTCCTCTGTCCTTATCATGCTCGTGGATTGGCAGGATTAATATAGTTATAATGGCCATCTTGCCAAAATCGATCTATAGATTCAATGCAATCCCCATCAAAATCCCAACTCAGTTCTTCACAGAGTTAGAAAAAGCAATTCTCAAATTCATCTGGAATAACAAAAAACCCAGGATAGCTAAAACTATTCTCAACAACATAAGAAATTCTGGGGGAGTCAGTATCCCTGACTTCAAGCAATACTACAGAGCAATAGTGTTAAAAACTGCATGGTATTGGCACAGTGACAGACAAGTGGACCAATGGAATAGAATTGAAGATCCAGAAATGAATCCACACACCTATGGTCACTTGATCTTCGACAAAGGAGCTAATGCTTTTCAGAAACAAATGAAAACAAGCATTTGTAAAATTTTGCTATAGAAAAAAAAAGACCATTTACTTCAACTCATGATTTTCAAATGAGACATTGCTTTGGGTGTTTTTGCTTTATTTGAAAACCACGGGTATTTCCCAGGTATAAATGCAGGTACATCTGGAAGTGTCAAGGTTTGTTCCTAGCCCTTGGTGATATTATGGGGTGCCCACCACAGTTTGTGGCCAATTGAAAGTCTTTATTCCAGCCAGCTGGGAATATACTCAGTTATTTGGGATGCAGCCAAGCCTTTTTAAAGGCAAAAACCACATCCTGTATCTCCCTCTACAGCTTCAGGGGGAGCTCACTCCTGCACAAACAAGAAATTTGACAGACCCTAAGTAAATTAGTTGGGACATCTCAACCTTGGGTTCCTAGAATACTGTTGAGTAATTTTCCTTGTTATGTCTTCTGCAATGTCTTCGGTGCCTCAAAAATTTTATTATACAAGTCTTTCACTTCCTTAGATTTATTCCAATGATTTTTTGTTTTGTTTTTGTTATGTTTTTGAGGATATTGTGAATACATTTGTTTTTGATTTTTTTTCTTGGTATGCTTGTTGTTGATACATAGGAAAGCTGATGATTTTTGTGTATCAGTCTGTATCCCACTGCTATGCAGAATGTGTTTTTTAGCTGTAGGAGTTTTATGGTATGCTTTATAGGGTCTTTTAAATAGAGAACCATATCATCTACAAAATGGATATTTTGACTTCTTTTTTCCTATTTGTATCCCCTCTATCTCCTTCATTTGTTTTACTGCTCTAGCGAAGACTTCAAGCACTGTACTGAACAGGAATGGAGAGCTTTAACCATGCCCACTCCCATATCCCTAGGTTCCTAAGAACTTTTTTTTAAATCATGAATGGATCTTGGATTTTGTTAAAGATCTTTTCTGTATCTAATAAAATGGTCATATGCTGGAGTTTATTTATGTGGCGGATTGAATTTACTGATTTGTATATGTTGACCTATTCCTGCATCTCCAGGATGATGCTGACTTGTACATGATTTGTAATCTTTTTGATATGTTTTTGAATTAAATTTGTATTTTATTGAGAATTTTTGCTTCCATATTCATCAGAGCAATTGACCTGTAATTTTTTTTTTTTTTGATCTTTGTTTGGTTTTGGTATCAGAGTAATACTGGCTCCATAAAAAGAATTTATTTTCTTGATTTAATTTTGGTAGGTCATATATATGTTGAAGTTTACCCATTTCTCTTAGATGTTCTAGTTTAATTGAAGATAGGCTTTTAAAGTATGTCTTTAATGTCCTCTTGAATTTTCTTGGTTTCTGCTGTAATGCTTCCCTTTTCATCCGGTTTTATTAATTTGGATTTTTTTTCTCTGTTTTGCTTAATTTGGCTAAAGTTAATCTTACTACTCTAAAGAACCAACTCATTTTATTGTTTTATCTGTTTGTTTCTTCCTCCTCTTTTTTTTTTTTTTTTTTTTTTTAAGCTAGGTTTCATTCTGTAGTGCTGGTTGGCCTGGAACTCATTGTGTAGACAATGTTGGTGTTGAATTCAGAGATCCACCTGCTTCTGTCTCTCAAAGTATTGAAATTAAAGCTGAGTACCACCACTTCTGGCCTGATCTTTTGTTGTTGTTGTTGTTGTTGTTGCATCACAGCCAATTTTATTCAAATTCTCCAAAATTTGTAGCAAACATGTTAACTACTTCTAAAAATGTATGTCATCCTTTATACACAATGGTTATTGTGTCTTCCATTTATTTTCTTTTTCTGCTTTTCTTTATAATCTTTAAATAGAAGACAGAATCTTGGGTTGCCTAATTGGGAGGCTCTGATCTACTGTTCTGATTAAGTTTCTTTTCAATATTCATGGCCAGCATTTGGCTTCTAAAAGAAAGACTTTTAGTCTTTTCAATCACTTGCTGGTAGGGTGAGACTACATTGTTGCTGACTTTTTAGTTTTTTGGGGTTTTTTTGTCTTTTGGGTTTTTTTTTTTTTCCCCCGAGACAGGGTTTCTCTGTAGCCCTGGCTGTCCTGGAACTCACTCTGTAGACCAGGCAGGCCTCGAACTCAGAAATCCGCCTGCCTCTGCCTCCCAGAGTGCTGGGATTACAGGCATGCACTACCACTGCCCGGCTGTTGCTGACTTTTAATACTGTCTTTGAGTGTTGTTTGTTCTTGTTTTTCCAAGGCCTTTAGGTGCCACATTAGTTTAAAAATTTCACATTAGTGTGAAATCAGATCTATCTCTCTCTCCCATCCTCTCCCCCTCTTTTCCTATTTCCTCTCCCCTCTCCCATTTCTCTCTCCTCTCATTCATAGGTCTTAGTGTGATATAACTAACTTTCCTCTTAGGACTGCCTTCATTGTATTCTATAGATTTGGTCTGTTGTATTTTTATGTTCATTCAGTTCTAGTACTTTTAATTTCTTGGTTTCTTTCTTGACTTAATTTTCAGTCAGTAATGTATTTAGCTTCATGTACTTCCAGTAGTTTCCATAGCCATTGATATCCAGCTTTATTCCTTTGTGATCACAGAATATAAGATGTTCTTTTCATTTTCCCAAATTTGTTGAGATTTGCTTTGTGTCCTAATATGTGGTCAGTTTTAGAGAAAGTTCTATGGGCTACTCACAAGAAAGTGCATTCTTTAATGATTAGGTAAAATAAATTCTGTAAATGACTATTAAATCTATTTGATTTAAGATGTCAGCTGAGTGTGGTGGTATAGGCCTTTAGTTCTAGCATATATATATATATATATATATAGATATAGATATAGATATAGATATAGATAGATAGAGAGAGAGAGAGAGAGAGATACCATGTAGAGAGATCTAAAACAAAACGTAACAAGACAAAAAACAACAATAACAAAAAACAGTTGGGTATTGAAGTCACCCACTATCACTGTACTGGGATCAATCTGTGGTTTTTAAATACAGCAGTGCTGCTTCTGCTTCTCCTCCTCCTCCTCTTCCTCTTCCTTCTCCCTTTATCTTTTTCTTTCGTCTTACTCTTCTTCCTTTCTTCTTCTCCTCTTCTTTAATGAGAGTTGATACTCCTGTGTTTAGTGTGTATTTATAATTATAATATCCTCTTGCTTTTTCCTTTAATGAATGTGAAATATCTTTTCCTTCCTGTTTTTTTTTTTTTCAGATTAGTTTCGTCTGAAGCATATTTTGACAGTTATCAGAATAGTTCCTTCTGCTTGTTCCTTTGTTTCATTTGCTTGGGATACCTTTTTCTAGCCTTTAATCCTAAAGTAGTGTCCATCATTGATGCTGAAGTGTTTTTCTTAGAGGTATCAAAAAGATGAATCTTGTTCTCTAATCTGTTAATTTGTATCTATTTAGTAATTGGTAATGTTGATACTAAGAGTTATTATTGGACAGTGTGGTGGTGTTTTCTTAAACCTCTTTTGATTAATCATTCTGAGTTTTATATTGCATGTGCCCTCCTGGGTATGTTTAATTTTCTCCTCAGACTGAGGTATTTTCTAGTAACCTGGCTTAGTAGACTCCTTAAATCTTATTTTATCAAGGTAAGATTTTCTTTCCCTTAGATTATAGCTGATAGTTTTGCTAGGTATAGTAGTTTGCAGTTGGCACCTGTGGTTTTATAGAACATCATTCTAGGACTTCTTGCTTTTAAAGTCCCCATTAAAAAGCCAGGTGTTATTCTGGTGTGCCTGCCATTAGATGTGAGTTGGTCTTTTTCTCTTGCAGCTTCCGATGTCCTTTCTTTGTTATGTACTTAGTGTTTGGATTATTATGTAATGTGGGAGAGTTTTTTCTGATCCTATTTGGTATTCTGTATGCCTTTAACACCTAAATAGGATCTTTTTCCTTAAATTTAGTAAATTTTATTTTATGATTTTGTTGAAACTATTTTCTGTGCCTTTGACGTGGGTCTCTTTTCCTTCTATGCATATGCTTTATAGGTTTAGACTTTACAGTTTCCCAGAAGTCCTGCATGTTCTGTTCCTGGGTTTCTTAATGTAACCCTGACCATTCTCAAATTCACTCTGTAGACCAGGGTGACCTCAAACTCAAGAGATATGCCTGCCCAAGTTTCCTAAGTGCTAGGACTAAGTGTCGCCATGCCTGTCTTGAGACTAAGCATGTTTTTAATGAATAATTCATTTTATCTGTCTTCTTTTCAGCTTCTATCTTCAGTCTTCTACTTGATCAAGGCTATTGGTGAAAGTTTTCCTCTTTACTTTTTGCTTAATAGTGTGCTTCATTTTGAGTCTTACTTTGTTTAACTTTTCTTAAGTGATCCTCTTTAGTAAATTCCATTTTGTATCTTAAAAGTTTTTTTCATTATTTTATTCAACTGTTTACGCCTTCACAGCCTTCATTTAGCCATTTGTTTATTATCCTTGAATTTCTTGAACATACTTTTAATTCCTATTTTGCAATTGCTGTCTTAAGCATTATATAAGTTGCTTTTCTCAGGGAACATTACAAGGAATGTGCCAAAATCTGGAGATGTTTTGCTTATTCCAGTTGCCTGTGCTTTTTGAATGGGACCTTGACATCTGGGGTTCGGTTTCTTTACTAAATTTTGTTCATCATTATATCAACTTGTCAAGTTGTGGATCAGCTAAATGCTGTTTGGTATTCAGTCTTAAGGCCACTGTGTGTTGATGTGGGAATGGAGTATGAGAACCGGTCCTGGCTTACCTTGGTATAGGTACATCTTCTGCACCTAGGAGTAAACCTTTTTTTTTTTTTTTTTTTTTGAGGAATAAACCTTCTATTGGTTTAGATTCTTACAGTTGATCTTCAGGACTCTATGGGTTCTTGAGTTGGTTTTTTGATTACCAGAATCTGGGACCACAGTGGTAGTTTGGCTCTCAGGGGCAGAGTGCAGGACTTTATACTCTTCTAAGATAGGTGGCTTGGAGGCCAGTCTTGCGGGGTCAGGGGCACAAAATTCTATATGATCTCAGTGCATCTTAGTAGATAGGGTGGCTGGTTGACTCTGGGCATCACTACCTCGAATTCTGGTCAAATTCCTCACTGTGCCAGATGGATGGTTTGGCTGAGTTATGTGGACAAGTGGAATGGATTTGGAAGACCTACCTGAATTCTTGTTCAGTTTTCACGTGGTACTGTGTGTCATGCTTAGTACGATGGTTTGACAGGCAAGTAGGCAGACAAAATGCAATGTCTATTTAGAGTGTTAGTCATGGGCTAGGGAGATGGCTCCATGCTTATATCCATCTTGGTTCTCAGATGGAACAAAATGAATATATTAGAAACGTTTTCATTAGAGTGGCTTATTGGATGTGGTCTGAGTAGTCCTGAAATGACTGTCTCACTAGTTGTTTAGTCTACAAGGCTGGATGATTTGGGAAAACCAATCTGGTGCTGGCATCTTGGAAGTTTCTTAGACAGCAGCTGGTCTTTTGTCTGTTGGAATCCTAAAGAAGTGGGACTTAATACTGGCAGTATAGATGAACTTATCATTAAGAGTGAGGGCATGCAACTAAAAAAGTCTACTTCTTCCATGTCCTTTTAAAGTGTAGGCTGTCTCCAGAAGGTGTGACCTCCCTTTTAGGTGGATCTTCCTGCTTCAAATAATCTGACTAAGCAGCTTGGGTTTTAGATCATCATTCCAGTTTGAGGTCAAGTTGACAACCAAGAGCCATGTTAGCATTAAGAGCTGGCTGGTTGTTCTTTCAGGGGTCAGTCATTGATGGCCATCACCTGCATGGCTCTTACAACTGCCTTGTAATTCCAGTCCCAAGGAATCTAACACCCTCATCTAGGCTCTGCAAGCACTACTTGCATGTTATGCTAAAATTTGTGCAGCCAAAACACCCATACACATAAAATTAAAAATGAAGCGAAAAAAGCATCTTCAGCTCAGATTTTAATCAGGTCGATTGTTTTCTTTAGTTGAGTTGAAGGGATTTTTGTATATTTTTAGTACCACCTTTTTATTATATATGGTTTACAACTATTTTCATCTAGTTGGTGGTTTGTCTTTATTCTTTTGTTTGACATTGATATCTCCCAACCCCTACCCTCAGTTGACCCTAGGTCCATTTTGGAAGAACAGAAAATTTTAGTTTTAACAAAATCCAACACTGACTTGTATTTAGAAAATTATCTCCATACTTTTAAATGTCAGAACATAGTCCAAGAAAGAAGTCATGTGAGAATTCTGAGTGCTTGTGAGAAAAACTCCCAAGAAAACCAAGACAGGAGTCTTATGACCTCAGTTTCTTTAACTTGTTCTTGAAATGTGTTGTTTGTGCTTCTCCCAAGAGTAGCAGATAGGAGTGAGTTTACTTCACATTACTCATTATTTCTTGCTAATGTTACTCAATTAAACGTTTAAACTATCCTTTATATGCCTCTATGGGAAAACATGTTCTTGCCACATGTGGCTTGTCCTTGTACAGCAATGGAACGTCACAGAACCTTGCACTTTGTAAATGGGTGTGTTTAAGTCTGCAGTGGCACCCTGAATTTTTTATATAGGAGATGTCCAACCATGTTTCTTATATTGGAAAGGACCCCTGAAAGAGAGAGGAGAGACTGCCTCAGTGTTCCCATCACTGGGCCTGGGTATTCAGGCCTGAAGCTGGAGTCAGAGGCGTGGTGACCATAGTAGCTGAGTATGGTGGTGAAGGTGGATGATAGTTTTCATTTTCCTTCTTTTCTTGTGTGCAGTAGAGTCAGGACTGAATGCTGGGAAGGACAAGCCACATTTTGTGCTCTGTGTGCTATGGACTTAATGAGAGTAGAATTCAGAAAAGGATAGTACTAAGAAAAGTATTCTCCAGCTGGAAGCTGCCAGGTGAGCAGGTGTTAGTAAGCCTGTGCCTGGATGTGATTACCAGGGTCCCAGGGTATGGGCTCTGTATCAGGTACTGAGCCTGTTCACCTTTACTGCTGAGAAATTGTTGTGATCTGTGTAGGACACAGGCTGTTTTCAAGTGTGTCTGCTGCAGACCATATCTAAACTCTGCTCATTCTAGGGGAACTGAATCTGTGTCTTGTCTTTTTTTTTCAGATTCCTGTATGAGTCATCAATGAGAACTTTGGGAGAATTTCTGAATTCATGACAAAACTACCGTCTCTGGGTGTGTAGAAATAGAGAAAAAGCCTCATGAAAGTGAAATGTGTGAATATCTTCCTTGCTTTTTTTTCCGTCTGACTAAGCCTGGAGTCCTGAGTCTGTAAGATCACAGCCAGGTCTGTCAGAACCCAAAGAGGGAGACCAGTACAGCACTGTGCTCCACCATACACACTGTGCCTTTAACCAGCTTGCAGAAATGGAGAGTGGTGAAAAATCATGTGAGAGAAAGAATGGCAAGCAACTCACCACTCTTCTCCAGAAGAGTTGGCAAAACTTATGGGAACTGCGGCATGGGCAGCTCTTAGGTTCCTTGGCCTAGGACTTATCCATTATTTATTATTTGTTGTGAAATTCTCCTGGAACAGATTTCCCCATGCAACAGCAGGGCTATCATTAGCCCACACAGAACCTTTCTTCAAATGACGAAACGAATCACTTCATCAAAATATTTTACTGCTCTCTGTTGAACAGTTGTAATAAATACACTGATATGAAGTATCTGCTCACTCCATTGCACTTGGACTCAGCTCAACTCTTACATCTGAGCTGTAACTTTTACATTTTAGCCTTACTCTAAAGGTAGTAGCCTCCTTCTACAAAAGGCATTCTCAGTTCAGAGAAGACTCCTCGTTTGAATGTTGCTGTGTACCATGCACAGTCAAGGACAGAGCAGGCGTTAAGAAAAACCAAACCAAAACAAAAACCCAAAAGCCAACAAAAGTGGAAGTGACTTGAGGAAGGCCTGGGCCAGGAGTGAGTTGCCACCTAGAAATGATTGTTGAAGTGAAGTGTTACTCAGTGGATTCACATGCTCAGTTGCCTCTGTTTTCCCTCTGTAGTCAATGGCAGAGGCACAGGTCTTTTCCTGTACTGATTATTGAAGAGTAGGCAGGGAACTCAAGAGTTAAAGGATTGCCCTCGTCCTGTATAAATGATGGGTTAATGATATGAGAGTAAAAGGATCTTGTTTAAAAGTGACATAATATGCAACCATGCATAGGCAATGACAAGTTCATGTCCTTCATTTAAAAATGCTAGGAGGAGTCATGGCACCAGCACCGTGGTAGAAGAATCTTCTGGGCCACAGGGCAGTACTAGGCTTCTATATCCTATGTTACCCCCACAGCACCCTTTCCCCAGCAAAGATTGTGTCAAGTAGGTTTGAGTGGCCTGAACTCAGGGTAGAGAGCTCAGGGATGACTGACTACATTGGTAATCAGCAGGTGGGACAAAGGCTGAAGATTTGACATCACACAGGATTAGACAGTTGTAGAAGTTGAACCAGTTTGTCTTACAGACAGCTATAATGACAAATGCAACAGGGCTATGAGGGAAGTTAGCAAACTAACAGAACATTGCCTTTAATGATGTAGCTATAGATGTAACATGCTGCTGGGCAGATCACTAGCATAGTGAGAAGAATTTACATCATGACATAGCATGCCTTGCAACTTACTGAAGACTCGGAATAGGAACTAAACTGTTAGTTGCATTTTTGACAGCATGACCAGATCAACAGTAAGGGAGAGAGTCTCTAGGAAGTTGGCTTTGAGATTATTGAGACGAGAAGAACTGCTACCACAAGAACACCGAGCCTTCAGTGCTGATGAGCTTTGGAGAAGACTCCACGTCTCTTCCGGATGGAGTGCACATACACAGAAGACCTGGCAGTGGAACAGATTGCAAGCTGTTTGCTTTTTTTTTTTTGGACTTGTTTGTGGCCAAGTAAACAAGAAGGCATTGATATCCTCCAACTCTTAGGACTTTTAAAAATAATTGTGATTGGGTTGCTTTAGCTCTCTTATTTTTATGAGGTGGTTGTATTTAAAAAGAAGGAAGATGTAGTAAGATGTCTGGTTCCTGAAAGTTAGGTATCAGATGATTTCAAAATTATAGCTAAATTTTTTAAATGCTTTGCTTTTACATTGATGGGTGAGGCCTACAATATTGTTCATTTTAATAGACAAAAAGGAACATCAGCAATATCTTGTTGTAGTCTGAAGTTTCAAAAACTGTTGAATGCTAATCCCCAGACATTGCCTTTACCTTCAGTCTGAACACTCTTATGAATTGGCCATTGTTACCCTTGTTAGAAGTACTAAGATTAGGTTTTAAAAACAATTTTTCCTGTGTACTTGCTTATGGATGGCACAGTTTGGATAGGTAGTGTTGTTATACCTTGGTCAAAATATTTCAGCTAAATATTAAGAATGGATTAGAATCATTAGGCTTATTTTTCTTGCTATTAATATTGTTACTAGAGATATTACATAAAGATTGGGCTGGTAAGGTTAACTTTTAAAAATATCCCTGCTAAAGACAAGACCTGACCTGAGAAGTTAGTTATTTCTTTTCTTTTTTTTTTCAGTACATCAAATACAATGTGTGATATAGGTATTTTCTTTTGGGCATTAAAACAAACAAAAACAAACAAACAAAAAAAAAAAAAACCTAAAGACCAAAAAAAAAAAAAAAACCCCAAACAAACAAGTAAAAACAACAACAGCAATGAAACAAATGTAAAAATGTAGAACTCGCAGCATATTGTGTTTAGTGTCAACTAATACAAGTTATTAAGCTTGTGACTACAAAGCATTTGATAATATATATATGAAAATCTCTAGACACTTGTGTTTTTGAACCACAACCTAGCTTAATGCTGTTGCTTACCTGTTGGAGAACATCCAAATTTTATTACATTCTGAGCCTTTATGCCCAAGATTTAGAATGAATGGAATTATTCAACATTCCCTCTATTTTTGGAAAGATAGAAGTATAAGTTTTAATGCAGATATCACTGTGACCTCCTACTGACAGGTCTGGTTTATGCATCATTTTCAGGCACTTAGGGAGGAGCTCACAGGTTGATACCTTTGTAATGAGAGACATGGGAAATGCGCTTGCCTTTCTATGTTAAATATCCTAGCACCAATACTTAACATATTTAGATTGTCAGAGTAATTGATTGCTCCAGAAATGTTTGCATTAGACTTTAAAGCAGTACAGAAGGTATATTTTCTTCTCTCACTGGACTTTTAAGGGAAATTTGATTCTTCATTTTATATAAAAGTGTATAAAATTTTTGTCGATAAAAGTATTTCATAAGTTTTGTAAATACTTTATAACATTATGTTTTTATTTGAAAATGTAAAGTACAAAATAAAGTGGACTTCAGCAATCCTAACTGAGTGCCAAGAATACTATTTAAAGGCAGGATGGTTGATGAATACATTTATAGAATTTAATGGTGACGTAGTGAAATGGTTTAGCAGTATGTCTTTAGGAGTTGTTTTTTGCTATATTCCCATAGCAGAATAATAAGTTTTCTCCTTGGCCCATGACTTAGCTAGTCTTGTGTTCTTGGCCACTTTAGCAGTGTCGTGTATGGGTTCCATCTCATAAAGAGAGCTTTAAGTGGTTGGTTGTCCCCATAGCATTTGTGCCACTATTGCACCAGTCTGTCTTGCAGGCTGGTCACTGCTGTAGGTCACAGGGCTTTTAGCTGTATGATATAGATCTTTCTCCTCTGGTGGTGTGCATAGTACCTTCTAGAACTATTTGTGCTAGTAGTCAGTAGGGGTGAAAGTTCTAGCTCTCCTCTCTGTTCAATGATATAAGTGTACTTATCGACAGGGCCTTGCCATAAAGGAGAACAGCTAGCTGCCTTTGCAGTAGCCTGTAATGTTTGAGAGTCATGGGACTTCTTTGGCCAAGTACTCAACAAGATGTAACCCATTCCTGGCGCTGGAGGTCTTACTTGATAATATAAGATTTCTAGTTAGGTCATTGTCTCCCCATTATATAGTTAACTCCATTTAACTTTCTTTTTTATATGTATTTATATTCGTATTTAGGAAGCATTTGCATTAGTAGATTTACATATGATTTTTAAAAGTGCCTTGGGGGTTAGTTTTCCCTCCTTTACTTTTCTCTCCTATCCCTCTCCCTGTTTAATTCTCCTATTCTAGTTTTTCTATTTATGTCTCCATAACACTGTATTCAATTTCCCTTCCTTGAGAGATCTCCTCCTTCTAGTCCTTTTGGATAAAGTAGAACTCAGCCTACAGAATGGAAAAAAAGTCTTAACTAATTATATACCTCATGGAAGGTTAGTATCCAGGGAATATAAAGAACTAAGAAAACTGAACATCATAAAACCCAAATGAAAATGGGATACAGAACTAAGCAGAGTGTTCTTAAAACATGGAACACAAATAGCTGGGAAGCAGTTAAAGAAGTGTCCAATATTCTTAGCTGTCAGAGAAATTTAAATCAAAACTGCTTGGAGATTTCATCTTACACCTGTCAGAATGTCTAAGATCAGTAAAACAAGTGACAGCTCATGCTGGATGTGGAGGAAGGGGCTCACTCGCTCGCTGCTGAGAGGAGTGCAGGTTTGTACAGCCATTGTGGAAATTCATGTGGCAGTTCCTCAGGAAGCTGAAGATAGATCTCACAAAATTCAGCTGTACTACTGTTGAGCATATACTCAAATGGGTCTATATCCTACTATAGAGATACTTGCCCATTCATGTTCATTGCTGCCCCATTCATAATACTTAGAAATTGGAAATGGCCTAGATGTCCATCAACTGATTAATGGGTAACCAAAATATGGGATGATATATATATCATCCCAACTAAGGTAACAGACATAAGCACAAACATAAACACAAATAAACATTGTGTGTTTTTTTGTTATGAGTACATTCAGTGGCTCAGCAGTTAAGAGCATTTTTTTTTCCCAGAAGGCCTGAGTTTGCTTCCCTGAACCTACATTGGGTGGCTCTTAGCCACATGTAACTCCATGTCCAGGGACCTGCATGCATGCTGTATGTAGACATACACTTTAAAAAACAAATGTATATTCATCAGAATTTAAATGTTTCAATTTTAATATTGCCATCACCAAAAAAAAAAAAGAGAAAGAAAGAAAGAAAGAAAGAAAGAAAGAAAGAAAGAAAGAAAGAAAGAAAGAAAGAAAGAAAGAAAGAAAGAAAGAAAGAAAGAAAAAGAAATTGTTCTTTGGAGCAAATCCCATCACTATTGTCAGGAAATCATCAGTTCAGTTCATAGGATTCGGCAGCTCGATTCACTCGAAAATACTTCACAAATGTACCAACAGTCCAGTTCAGTAGAGTCAGGATAGCAATCATGCATCAGCAGCAGTGGCACAACATAGCAGAGACGGGCAGGCCTCAGCCAAGTCGGCAAGAGTCAGCAGGAGGGATTAGTTCCAGCAGGGAGCAGGGATGGCAGAAGTTCTTTGCAGTGTCTCAACAGAGTGAAGATCGGTCAAGAGCAGTGTTGCAGAGCTATGCCAGCAAGCCCCGTTCACGTTCAGTTGTATTTATACTTCCTCCAAGCATCATGTGACTTCCATGGGCCTTGCCTCCCCTTGGGTCTTGCCTCAGCTTGTGAATCTGTATCAGCTGAAATCACTCTGCCTATCTGCCCAGTTGGAGGAAGCATCAAGAAGCTGCCAGCACACCGCCACAAGTTTTCTTGGTGCATTTTTCTCTATGGAGTCACGACAAATGGAGCTCAACAACGCAGTTTAAGTAAGGCAGACTAACACATGCATGCCGTTAGCGAAGACTCCCTCATCATGTTCTTTCACGTGCTTGCTGTAGCAGAATATCCTTCCACTTGTGTCTGCTTTGGGGAAATGTTCCTTCATGTGTTTACTCATCCAAGGCAACAGACTTTCCAAAGAAACCGTAAGTTTCCACTTCACACCATGTCCCCAATTCAGAAAGTTTTGTACCCCATCAGTTACTTCACATTCTCAAAATGGATGTGTTGGTACATGCATGCTGCTAGATGTGGGATGGTAACGTCTTGGGGCTTTGGTTTACATTGCCTAGAGCTTTAAAAAAACAAACACCCCACCCCCACATAAAGCATGTTTTTGTATGTGTGGGTGTGCCCTATGACTGTAAGTGTACACTTCCCAGTGCATTCTGCTGACTGGGTGGCTGCTACAAGGTTTGGTTTCTGATACATCCTGCTGGGTGTGGAACAGTGATTCACTTGGTTATGGTTTGCACTGCCGAAGGCATGCTGCTGGGTATGGGTATGGGGTGGTTATTTCCTAGATTTGGCTTACTCTATGTAGTACACCCTTGTGGGTGTGGGTGGTGACTCAGGTACTTGGCTTTGCACTGCCTGGTGTTTGCTGTTGCCTACCTTACTGTTCTTGGATCTTTGCAGGGAAATGGCTACTCTGACTTCTGATCTGTTCTCTATATACAGTGGCTCTTTATGTCTTGCTTCATTGTCTGACTTCTTTACATGCTGACGTGGTTCTATCTCACCATTGTTTGTGTCCCTTGGTGGCCCCTTATATGTCTTTGCTCTGGGGTTTTCTAAAATTGTTAGCCTTTCACTCCTTTTATTCTGGAGCCCCATCCTGCTGCTCCCATAGCACTGGTCTCTGTCTTATGTTAGTGACTTCATGTGAATATCTGCTGGTCTTTACTGAATTATAAGAACAGTCACTGGAAAACAGATTGACACTGAACATGTCTAGACAGAAAAATAGATAGGTAGATGGATGGCAATTCAAGAAGACTTCATGAGCAGTTCAGGAGACTGAACCAAGCCCCTGGGACAGTCGGGTGTTCTCTGCGGGTCCCGGGTACCACACTAGGTAGTTCCGTGAGAGGTTGCTGGGTTGCTGTTGTCCATCACAATGCTATGTGTTCTCTTTGTGTGGTCCAGGTGATGATGTTACACTCTTCTTTGTCTGATGTATTTCTTAAGTTCTCAGTCCTGGTTTTTCTGATGTGTCTTTAGTATCCCCCTGTGCTCATATGTCCCCAGTCTACTTCAATAAGTGGTTCTTATGGTAGTTTGAGTGAGAATCGCCCCCATAGCCTCAGACACTGAGTCTAGGGTGTTCCTGGCCAGGCCTCACTGCCATGGTTCTGAACATTCACGGGCACACTTTGCATGTTACATGCTACTATCTCATAAAAACAGGCCTAAAAATGCTCCTGGAAACATCCTGGTACACACTCAGCACTCGAATGCTATGAATGTCTGTTTTTACACTATATATCAAGGTTTTTGTTTTTCATTTTTAGAGAAATACCATGTCAATTTAGGAAAACATATTTTTCTACCATTAGTCCTCAGTGTATATTAGTATGCTGAGCTCCAGTGTAATAGAATTCTTGATTCTAAAGATAGCTGTCTAAGTTGTATATTTCCTACAGAAATAATATCAATAGAATGAATGTACATCAACAAGAAAATCATTAGATTAGCTTACATGATATGATCTGAGTAATCTAACAATCTTACCGTCTTCACCCTGTAAACCTGGTAAGTGAGCAGCTCTAGATGCCTCAGCCATCCCAACATGTTCCTGGAGGATTACAGAACTACTGGTCTTCAGTCCACATTGGAAGGCTAAAGGAGCTGTATTCTGGTATCAGTAAAGTCTAGTAGCAATAGGTAGGTAGATGAACTCACAAGCAGAACAAGCAGGCAATCAGACAGCACAAAAGCTTTTCCCTTGGACTTGTTTATATCTGGGCTACTGCTGGAAGGTGCTACCCACATTAAGGTGAGTCTCCTCCCTATGTCAATTTGACCTAGTCAAGAAAATCCCTCAGAATTGAGCGAGCCAGAGGTGTCAAGGACACCACAAAAAGACCTACAGAGTCAATTACCCTGTACCTATGGAGGATCACAGACTAAGCCACCAGCCAAAGAGCATGAAGGGGCTGGACCTAGACCCCCTACACATTTGTAGCAAATGTGCAGTTTGGTCCTCTTGCGGGTCTCCTAAAAATTGCAGCAGAGGCTGTTTCTGACTGTTCCCTGCCGTTTGATCCTCTTTCTCCCTCCTGGACTTGCCTGGTTGGGTCTCAGTGAGATTGGATGTGCTTAAGGCTACTTCAGCTGGAAGTCCCAGGGTGGGGTGGTACCCAAGGGGGCTTCTTTTTTGAGGAGAAGGAAGGGAGTAATGAAGAAGGATTTGTAAGGGTGGGACTGAGAGGAAGGATGGGGCCTTGGTCAGGATGTAAAGTGAATAAATAAATTTCAGAAAAGAAATGAAAATCCTTCACAGCCATGTCTAGAGGTAAACCCAATCTTGATAATCTCTGTGGTGGGAATTGTGGGGTCATTAGAGACTGCATTTAAGGATGGGGGATGAAAGTGGCTAGTGGACTTCTTGTGCTGAATGTAAGCTTGAGAATTCAACAGTCATGAAGTCATACCATATCTCTACCTGCAGATGCTTGGATGGCAATTGCTGCCTAGCCCCTTCAGTGAAAAGATGGTATTGTGTTTAATACTGGCCCACAGTTCCTCAAAACATAGTTAGACCATGTTATCTGTAGTCTGTTACTGGGACCTATGCATGCAAAGAAGGTGCAAGAATACTTTTTTGGGATGTTCCAAATTTAGCATACTTGTCATGGAGGGAAGATGTGAGATTGTGGATCTCTTCTTAGGTAAACCCAGAAATCTTCATCTTAAAATTAGATGTTTAAGTGTTCACTTTATATTCTAAATGTTTTGTGTTTAATATTTAAACTTAAAAACTCACTGTGAAGAATAGGATAAAATTTGAGTATTTTTGTTGTTGTTGCATGTGTGTGTGTGTGTGTTATTGGTTTTGCTTGAGACAGGATCTCATTGTATCCCAAAGTGGTCTTGAATTCACGGTAATCCTTTTGTCCCAGACAGTCAGTTGCTGGGATTACAGATACAAGCCACCATATTAGTTTGCAAAAAATGTTTCTAAGGACACATTTGTCTCTCCTAGGCTCTTAGGAATACCACATACAATGCACTGTATAGACCTCCAGGACTGAATACTCCATCTATCCTGCTGCTTACAAGACCACATGCCACAGCAACAAGCCTGCTTTTTGATAGGGCTCCACTAAGAGACCAGGTCCATGTGCCTCTTGCAGAAGAAGCTCTTAAAAGTTTAGTTCTGTAGTTTGGAGGACCTTGAAACTTTACGAATGGGACACGCAGTACGTCCTCCTGGGGGCAGTTTCATTATCATGTGAGCATGTCAGTATTTCACAAGTTCCTTTTATGACATTCTGACCAGACCTGAGCTGTCTTTACCCTATCGCAGAACAGACCTGCACTTGGTGCCATGTCGTTAAGTGGTGAGGCCTGTGGGCTAGAAAAGATTGAGCAGCTGGGTACAGCATCCTTCTGAGACACTCAGGACCTAGACATATCGCTCGGCTCCAGCTGTGCCTCTGCTTTATATTTTTGATGGTCTGGCTTCAAAAGTAAATCTGATTTCATGTTTGATTGATATTGTTGGCATTCATACTTGTCATTTTATTGCTTTTCTCCATCATAAATACTAGGTTAATCCATGTGGATCTCCTTTATATTAGAATCAGCATATAGCAGAAGTTGCACAGGAAGAAATCTAATATATATGATTGTTACGGACTGCCAGCTATCTTTGTCACTGTGAGCATTATCTTTATTGTCAACTTGGCAGGACCTAGAATTACCTTAGTGACAAACCTCTGGGCATGCTTCTGAGCAGTTTCCTTTACTCTGCATGTGGTTGGGTTCTGTACTCATATCCTGTGAGTTAGGGTTCTAGACTATCAAAACGAGGGAGTGAGCTGAACACTTGGCATTTATTGTTCTCTTTCTGACTATGGACACAGTGTGACCAGCTCTGTCATGTTCTTGGCTGCCATGCTTTCCTCGCCATCTCAGACAACCCCCTTGAATTTCCTTACATCACTTAGGTCTAGTGTTTTATTAAAGCAATAAGAAAATTAATGTGGTCATATGCGTATCTTTAAAGCCCTATTGCTTTCACCTTCCCTTTACTGAGACAACAACGGCCATTCAAAACAGTCAGGCCCATGAGATCTGAAGAAACAAACTGTGCAAGAGAACCTTCTTCATGCTCCCTGGGGTGGTATCTTCCTACCTGTTTCCTTCTGCGCACTAGGGCGGGTAGTTGGAAATCAGAGCTGCCAGTACACCAGGGTGGGGAGCTGACAGCACTTGGTTCTGGCCTCGCAGAGAATTAAGCAGCCTCAGTGCTCCACAGGTAGATTTGTATTGCACAAAATAAATCCCTAGTTTGTTTAAACTGCCTTGGTGGGGGGTGTTGTGTGAGCTCCAAATCAGGAGCGTTTGACAGGTTGAATTATCTTTGCACTCCCAGGAAAAGTACTTCACTCACAGTGCTGTTATGTGAGGCAGCTTTCCTTTTCAGCTATGCAGGGAAAGCACATCTGAAGAAGAGATTGTTTCGAGCAGCTTCATTAAACTTCCTTTTTGTCTTTTTTTTTTTTTCACCATGATATTTTACAGCAAATCTCAGGCTTTGCACAGTTTGCCTCATAAATTCTCTGAATGTGTTTCTAATCGTTAAACCATTTTAAATAAAATAAGACAATTACTACCCTTAAAAGTTTCTCCCAAGAATGGTGTTACATGCTTGTAATCTGGGTAGCTGGCAGGCTGGGATGGGAGGATAAGCCTGGGCTTATCTCAGAACACTGTCTTCTGGACAAGATGTTTCAGCAGTTAAAGCTCTTGGCACAGAACAGTGACCAGCTGAGTTTGATCCCTGCAATCCACACACAGATGGTAGTGAGCCAACTCCCAGAGTTCTCCTCTGACCTCCACACATGCACGACACACACATCAAATGTACAGCATAAGTAACAACAGACACCTTAAAATGAATTAAAAATTTAAAATGTGAAATAAAGCTACTTAAACTCATTTTAAACCAAACTTAATTATGTTGATACTACTAAACTTGTTAGCTGATCAATTTCATTGACATCTAATTCCAATTAGACATTTTGTTTTTTGGTCTGAAAATACATTTTCGCAGTGGTTTGCTTGAATCTGGTTTCAAACTAATTAATTCATATGTTCTTTAACACTCTCAATATATAACAAGTTCTTTCCTCTCTCCCATATGAATCTTTTGAAGAAACTGGGTGACTTGAGATATTTTGTACATTTGCCATGCATTTTAATTCATGTTCGTCTTTCTCCTCATCTCTCTGGTAGATGAGAAGAGGCTAGTTAAGACTCATAAATCCATTTTCCTCAGAAATACTGAGGGCTTCCTTTTGTGTTGTGGGCATTGCAGGTGCTTTAATTCTTCCCATGAGTGGTCAAACAAACAGTCTTAATGATTATTATCTCCTCTCTTAGTTACGGTTTAATACCATGACCAAGGCAACTCTTATAAAGACAACATTTAATTGGGGCTGGCTTATAGGTTCAGGGGTTCAGTCCATTATCATCAAGACAGGGACATGGCAACATCCAAGCAGGTATGGTGCAGGCAGAGCTGAAGTTCTACATCTTCAGAATACTGTCCTCCAGGCAGCTAGGATGAGAGCATTAAAGCCCACACCCACAGTGACACACCTACTCCAACAGGGCCATCCTCTAATTGTGCCACTCCATGGGCCTAGCAGATACAAACCATCACATCTACATTGTTGTTTATTAACTCCGAGTTTTATACAATGAATTCTGATCATACCCATGCCCTCCCTTGACTCCTAGATTCTCTCCCACCTTCCTACCCATCCAACTTCATGTTTGTTCTCTCTTTCCCACTCTAATTTTTTTCTTTAAAGCCATCAAGTCCAATTTGTGTAGGCTAATTATTCTTTGGTGTGAGGCATGACGTGGAGTTGTACTTGATATACGAGATAGAGAAAACTAATTTCTCTTTTTCTAGCAGCAATCAAATACAAATAGCTCCTCAGCTAGGGTTGGGGTTTTGTACCCAAAGTTCTTTCTCCTGGCTGGAATTTTGTCTGTCTTGAGCTTGTGTATGCTGTCATAGTAGCTGTGAGTTGAAAGTTTAACTTTCCTGTTGTTTCTAGAAAACACTGTTTTCTTGAAATTGTACACTACCTCTGGTTCTTATACATTTTTTTAGCCCCCTTTCTGCATAGATTCCTCATCCTTGGGGGAACATCCAGTTCAGGGCTAGGCACTCTAAAACTTCCTACTGTCTGAATAATGAACCTACAACCCTGAGATTAAGAGTCTCAAGCTCTACCGACTGAGCTAGTTGTGCGTCGTTGTGCTAGTTGCCATCTACTGCAAGAAGAAGCTTTGGTGATGAGGGCTGAGCAACATGCTCGTCTAAAAATATCGATCCTTGTAAGGATTTGCATGTAATCCTGCTCAGGGCCCATGCAAATCTTCTCCCTTATTCCAGTGTTGGTATATGTGCTGCCAAAGCAAGTACATCTACATTATTTTTATACTAAGGGATAAGAAATGGCAATTTTCTAGACCCATCATTCCTTCATATTGATCACATGCACTTTTATTATAAAGAAAATTTTGCTTTGAAAATCATTTAGTGACCCCTATATCTGATGCAGTGTGGCAAGCTGGAAGAGAATACATAGGTTTCTCCACTGACCAGCATTTAGAAGAATGACTTGCTGCCAGAATTCTTTAGTTATCAGGGTGTTTCTTAATATTATGTATAAATCTTTCTCTCTCCTTCTCTTGTTTTAACAGAGGGTTTCTCTGTGTAGCCCTGGTTGTCCTGGAACTCACTCTATAGACCAGGCTGGCCTTGAACTCAGAGATGCCTCCCTCTACCTTTCAAGTGGGATCAAAGGTGTGTGCCACCACCACCTGCTTATCTTTATATTACTAAAATATTTTATTATACCGTGGGTGTTACTCTTTTTGATGCTCAAGTTTTTTCATCTCTGACTTACAGGAGCTTCCTCGGTTTTATTGTTTATTTTTTTATTTGATATATTTTTATTTACATTTCAGATGATTTCCCCTTTCCTGTCTCCCCACTCCCCAAAAGTCCCATAAACCCTCTTCCCTCCCCCTGTTCCCCCATTCACCCCTTCCCACTACCCTGTTCTGGTATTGCCCTATACTGCTGCACTGAGCCTTTCCAGAACCAGGGGCCACTCCTCTGTTCTTCTTGGACATCATTTGATATGTGGATTATGTCTTGGGTATTCCAAGTTTCTAGGCTAATATCTACTTATCAGTGAGTGCATACCATGATTGATCTTTTGAGACTGGGTTACCTCACTTAGTATGATGTTATCCAGCTCCATCCATTTGCCTAAGAATTTCATGAATTCATTGTTTCTAATGGCTGAATAGTACTCCATTATGTATATATACCACATTTTTTGTATTCATTCTTCCATTGAGGAACATCTGGGGTCTTTCCAGCTTCTGGCTATTAAAAATAGGGCTGCTATGAACATAGTGGAGCATGTATCCTTATTACATGCTGGGGAATCCTCTGGGCATATGCCCAGGAGTGGTATAGCAGGGTCCTCCGGAAGTGACATGCCCAGTTTTCTGAGGAACCACCAGACTGATTTCCAGAGTGGTTGTACTAATTTGCAACCCTACCAGCAGTGGAGGGGTGTTCTTCTTTCTCCATATCCTCGCCAACACCTCCTGTCTCCTGAGATTTTAATCTTAGCCATTCTGATTGGTGTGAGGTGAAATCTCAGGTTTGTTTTGATTTGCATTTCCCTAATGACTATGATGTTGAACATTTTTTAAGATGCTTCTCAGCCATCTGAAGTTCTTTAGGTGAAAATTCTTTGTTTAGCTCTGTACCCCGTTTTTAATACGGTTATTTGGTTTTCTGGAGTCTAACTTCTTGAGTTCTTTGTATATATTGGATATTAGCCCTCTATCTGATGTAGGGTTGGTGAAGATATTTCCCCAATTTGTTGGTTGCCGATTTGTCCTTTTGATGGTGTCCTTTGCCTTACAGAAACTTTGTGATTTTATGAGGTCCCATTTGTCAAATCTTGATCTTAGAACATAAGCTATTGGTGTTGTTTAGGGACTTTCCCCCTGTACCGATGTCCTCAAGGGTCTTCCACAGTCTCTTTTCTATTAGTTTCAGTGTGTCTGGCTTTATGTGGAGGTCCTTGATCCACTTGGAGTTGAGCTTAGTACAAGAAGAAAAGGATGGATCAATTTACATTCTTCTGCATGCTGACCTCCAGTTGAACCAGCACCATTTGTTGAAAAGGCTATCGTTTTTCCACAGGATGTTTTCAGCTCCTTTGTCAAAGATCAAGTGGCCATAGGTGTGTGGGTTCATTTCTGGATCTTCAATCCTATTCCATTGATCCGCCTGCCTGTCACTGTACCAATACCATGCAGTTTTTAACACTATTGCTCTGTAGTATGGCTTGAGGTCAGGGATACTGATTCTCCCAGAATTTCTTTTGTTGTTGAGAATAGTTTTAGTTATCCTGGGTTTTTTGTTATTCCAGATGAATTTGAGAATTGCTCCTTCTAACTCTATGAAGAACTGAGGTGGGATTTTGATGGGTATTGCGTTGAATGTGTATATTGCTTTTGGCAAGATGGCCATTTTAAGTATATTAATCCTGCCAATCCACGAGCATGGAAGATTTTTCCATTTTCTGAGGTCTTCTTCCATTTCCTTCTTCAGAGACGTGAAGTTCTTGTCATACAGATCTTTCACTTGTTTGGTCAGAGTCACACCAAGGTACTGTACATTGTTTGTGGCTATTGTGAAGGGTGTCATTTCCCTAATTTCTTTCTCAGCCTGCTTATCTTTTGAGTATAGAAAGGCTACTGATGTGCTTGAGTTGATTTTATAACCTGCCACTTTGCTGAAGTTGTTTATCAGCTGTAGGAGTTCTCTGGTGGAGTTTTTGGGGTCACTTAAGTAAACTATCATATCATCTGCAAATAGTGATAGTTTGACTTCTTCCTTTCCAATTTGTATCCCGTTGACCTCCTTATGTTGTCTAATTGCCCTAGCTAATACCTCAAGTACAATATTGAAAAGATATGGAGAGAGGGGGGCAGCCCTGTCTAGTCCGTGATTTTAGTGGGATTGCTTCAAGTTTCTCTCCATTTATTTTGATGTTGGCTACTGGTTTGCTGTACATTGCTTTTACTATGTTTAGGTATGGGCCTTGAATTCCTGTTCTTTCCAAGACTTTATGCATGAAAGGATGCTGAATTTTGTCAAATGCTTTTTCAACATCCAATGAAATGACCATGTAGTTTTTTTCCCCGGTTTTATTGTTATTTTGTTTTGAGATAGAGTCTCACTCTTGATACTTCTGCATTTGCCACCATGCCTGGGTAAGCCACAAATTTGTTCCTGTGGCCCTTTACAGGATTCTTCCCCTTCTCCTGACAATGTGTCTATGCCTGGTTTCCAAGCGATGACGATTGAGATAAACGATTTGGTAGGTAAGACCAAACCTAAATCCATATCCTGATTTAGTCTTTTTTTAGTGGTTAAAGTTCCAGACTTTCAGAGACTTACTTCTCATCTTTTTTTTTAATACTATTTTTTTTATTTTATGCATTTACTTACTTTGATTGGTTATTTTCTTTATTTACATTTCAAATGTTTTCCATTTTCCAGGTCTCCCCTTTGGAAAGCTCCTATCCCATCCCCGCTTCCCTTGCCTCTATGAGGGTGCTCCCCAACCCACCCACCTCTGTCCTTCTGCCCTGGCATTCCCCTAAACTGGGGTATCAAACACCCTCAGGCCCAAGGGCCTTTCCTCCCACTGATGTCCAACAAGGCCATCCTCTGCCATATATGTGGCCAGAGCCATGGGTTGCTCCATGTGTATTCTTTGGGTGGTGGTTCAGTCCCTGGGAACTCTGGGGGAGGGTGTCTGGCCTGTTGACACTGTTGCTCCCTCCATGGGGATGCAAACCCCCTCAGCTCCTTCAGTCCCTTCTCCAACTCCTCCATCGGGGATTCCCAAGCTCAGCCCAAGGGCCTCTGTATGTCAGGCTCTGGCAGAGCCTCTCAGGATACGGCCATATCAGGCTTTCATCAGCAAGCACTTCCCGGGTTTGGTGGCTGTATGTGGGATGGATCCCCAGGTGGGGCAGTCTCTGGATGGCCTTTCCTTCAGTCTCTGCTCCATGCTGTTTCCATATTTCCTCCTATGAGCATTTTGTTCACCCTTCTAAAAAGCACCGAAGCATCCATACTTTTCCTGCTTCTTAGGCTTCATTGGTCTGTGAGTTGAATCTTGGATATTCCAAATGTTTGGGCTAATGTCTACTTATCAGTGAGTACATACCATATTTGTTCCTTTGTGACTGAGTCACCTCACTCAGGATGATACTCTCAAATTCCATTCATTTGCCTGCGAATTTCATGAAGTTATTGTTTTTAATAGCTGAGTAGTACTCCACTGTGTAAATGTACCACATTTTCTGTATCCATTCCTCTGTTGAGGGACATCTGGGTTGTTTCCAGCTTCTGGTTATGAACATAGTCGAGCATGTGTTTTTATTACATGTTGGAGCATCTTCTGAGTATATGCCTGGGTCCTCAGGTAGTACTATATCCAATTTTCTGAGGAACAGCCAAACTGATTTCCAGAGTGGTTATACCAGTTTGCAATCATACCAGCAATTGAGCAGTGTCCTCTTTCTCTAGATCCTTGCCAGCATCTGAATTTTTGATATTAGTCATTCTAACTGGTGTGAGATGGAATCTCAGGTTGTTTTGATTTGCATTTCCCTGATGATTAAGGATGTTGAACATTTCTTTAGGTGTTTCTGAGCCATTCAAGTTTCCTCAGCTGAGAATTCTCTGTTTAACTCTGTTTTCCATTTTTTAATAGGGTTATTTGGTTCTCTGGAGTCTAACTTGAGTTCTTTGTATATATTGGACATTATCCTTCTATTGGATATAGGATTGGTAAAGATCTTTTCCCAATTTGTTGGTTGCTGTTTTGTCCTATTGATAGTGTTTTTTGCCTTACAGAAGCTTTATAATTTTATGAGGTTCCATTTGTTGATTCTTGATCTTAGAACAAAAGCCATTGGTGTTCTGTTCAAGAACTTTGGCTCTGTGCCTATGTGTTCGAGACTTTTCCCAACTTTCTCTTCTGTTAGATTCAGAGTATCTGGTTTTATGTGAAGGTCCTTGATCTACTTGGACTTGAGCTTTGTACAGGGAGATAAGAATGGATCAATTTGCATTCTTCTACTTGCTGACCTACAGTTGAACCAGCACCATTTGTTGAAAATGCTGTCTTTTTCCCACTGGATGGTTTTAGCTCCTCTGTCAAAGATCAAGTGACCATAGGTGTGTGGGTTCATTTCTAGGTCTTCAATTCTATTCCATTGATCTACCTGCCTGTCACGGTACCAATACCATGCAGTTTTTTGTTTGTTTGTTTTTTGTTTTTTCAAGACAGGGTTTTCTGTGTAGCCCTGGCTATCCTGGAACAAACTCAGAAATACACCTGCCTCTGCCTCCCAAGTGCTGGGATTAAAGGGATTAAAGATCTATACCACCACTGCCCGGCTTTTTTTTTTTTTTTTTTTTTTTTTTAACCATGCAGTTTTTATTACTATTGCTCTGTAGCACAGCTTGAGGTCAGGGATGGTGATTCCCCCAGAAGTTCTTTTATTGTTGAGAATAGTTTTTGCTACCCTGTGTTTTGTTTTGTTTTGTTTTGTTTTTTGTTATTCCAAACAAATTTGAGAATTGCTCTTTCTGGTGTACCCGGAGGCAGACTGGGAGCACACAGCTTGCTCCGGTGGGTCAGTACCACAGAGCTTAGGTTCCAGTCCTGAGGCCTCTGGCGGGAGCCTTCAGATCTCCGCTTCAGGATCCAGAACAGCCTGGGCTACAACACCACATCTCCAGGTCCTGCAAGAGGCCAGAGGGGCACTCGGGAGGCCGGCTGGGAGGAGTCAGAGTGCTCTGGTGAGTCCAGCAGGCCCCAGGCGGGAGCCTTCAGGTGTCTGCTTCGGGATCTGAACAGCTTGGACCACAGCACCCTGTCTCCAGGCAGTGTAGGAGGTTAGCTGTGCACCAGAGGCCAGCTGGGAAGAGGCAGCTTGCACTGGTGAGTCCAGCATTGACAAGACCAACTAACACAAGTGAGAACTAGATGGCAAAAGGCAAACGCAGGAATGTCACTAACAGAAATCAAGGCAATATGGCAGCATCTGAACCCAATTCTCCTTTAACAGCATGTCCTGGATACCCCATCACACCAGAAAAACAAGATTTGGATTTAAAATCACTGGTCACGATGTTGGTAGAGGAACACATGAAGGACATACTTAAAGAAATTCAGGAGAAAATGGATCAAAAGTTAGAAGCCCTTACAAGGGAAACACAAAAATCGTTGAAAGAAATTCAGGAGAATACAAAAGCCTGTAACAATGAGGAAACGCAAAAAACACTTAAAGAAATACAGGAGAGCTTTGGTCAACAGGCTGAGGTCATGAAAGAGGAAACACAAAAATCTCTTAAGGAATCACAGGAAAGCACAAACAAGAAAGTGAAGGAGCTAAGCAAAACCATCCAGGATCTAAAATCAGAAGTAGAAACAACTAAGAAAACTCAAAGGGAGACAACTTTGGAGATAGAAAACCTTGGGAAGAAATCAGGGGACATAGATGCAAATATCAACAACAGAATACAAGAGATAGAAGAAAGAATCTCAGATGCTGAAGATACCATAGAAACCATGGACTCAACAGTTAAAGAAAATGCAAAATGCAAAAAGCTTGTAGCCCAAAACATCAAGGAAATCCAGGACACAATGAGAAGACCAAACCTAAGGATTATATGCATAGATGAGAATTGCTCTTTCTAAGTCTATGAAGAACTGAGTTGGGATTTTGATGGGTAGTGTGTTGAATCTGTATATTGCTTTTGGCAAGATGGCCATTTTAATCTTGCCAATTCATGAGCATGGGAGATCTTTCTATCTTCTGAGGTCTTCTTTGATTTCTTTCTTCAGAGAATTGAAGTTCTTGTCATACAGATCTTTCACTTGTTTGGTTAGAGAAACACCAAGATATTTGATATTGTTTGTGACTATTGCATATGGTGTCATTTCCCTAATTTCTTTCTCAGCCTCTTTATCCTTTGAGGAAGGCTACTGATTTGTTTGAGTTAATTTTATATCCAGCCACTTTATTGAAGTTGTTTATCAGGTGTAGGAGTTTGGGGTCACTTAAGTGTACTATTATATTGTCTGCAAATGGTAATATTTTGACTTCTTCCTTTCTAATTTGTATTACTTTGACCTCCTTTTATTGTCTAATTGCTCTAGCTAGAACTTCAAGTACTATATTGAATAGATATGGAGAGAGTGGGCAGCCTTGTTTGGTCCCTGATTTTAGTGAGATTGCTTCAAATTTCTTTCCATTTAATTTGATGTTGGCTACTGGTTTCCTGTATATTGCTTTTTCTATGTTTAGGTATGGGCCTTGAATTCCTGATCTTTCCAAGACTTTTAACATGAAGGGATGTTAAATTTTGTCAAATGTTTTTTCAGCATCTAATGGAATGATCATGTGTTTTTTTCCTTTGAGTTTTTTTATGTAGTGGAGTTTATGTAGTGTTAACGTTGATGGATTTCCATATATTGAACCATGCCTGCATTCCTGGGATGAAGCCTACTTGATTGTGGTGAATGATCATTTTGATGTGTTCTTGGATTCAGTTTGTGAGAATTTTATTGAGTACTTTTGCATTGATATTCATAATGAAAATTGGTCTGAAGTTCTCTTTCTTTGTTGGGTCTTTGTGTGGTTTTAGTATCAGCATAACTGTGGCTTCATAGAACGAATTGGGTAGTGCTTCTTCTGCTTCTATTTCATGAAATAGTTTGAAGAGTATTGGTATTAGGTCTTCTTTGAAGGTCTGATAGAATTCTTCTGTCTGAAGGTCAGATAGAATAATATCTGTTGTTATGTCTCCATTTTCATTTCTGATTTTGTTAATTTGGATACTGTCTCTGTGCCCTCTGGTTAGTCTGGCTAAGGGTTTATTGATCTTGTTGATTTTCTCAAAGAACCAGCTCCTGTTTTTGTTAATTCTTTGTATATTTCTTTTTGTTTCTACTTGGTTGATTTCAGCCTTGAGGGTTATCATTTCCTGCCTTCTACTCCTCTTGGGTGTATTAACTTCTTTCTGTTCTAGAGCTTTTAGGTGTGCTGTTAAACTACTAGTGTATGCTTTCTCCAGTTTCTTTTAGGAGGTACTCAGAGCCATGAGTTTTCCTCTTCGTACTGCTTTCATTGTGTCCCATTAAGTCTGGGTTTGTTGTGACTTCATTTTCATTAAATTCTAAAAAGTCTTCAATTTATTTCTTTATTTCTTCCTTTACCAAGTTATCATTGAGAAGAGCATTGTTCAGCTTCCATTTGTATTTGGACTTTCTGTTGTTTTTTGTTGCTATTGAAGACCAGCCTTAATCCATAGTGATATGATAGGAGGCATGGAATTATTTCAGTTTTTTATATCTGTTAAGGCCTGTTTTGTGACCAGTTATATGGTCAGTTTTGGAGAAGATACCATGAAGTGCTGAGAAGAAGGTATATATTTTTTATTTAGGATGAAATGGTCTCTAGATATCTGTTAAATCCATTTGTCCATCACTTTTGTTAATTTTACTGTCTCTCTGTTTCGTTTGTGTTTCCATGATCTGCCCTTTTATGAGAGTGGGGTGTTGAAGTCTCCCAGCTGTGTAAGGTGCAATGTGTGCTTTGAGCTTTAATAAAGTTTCTTTTATGAATGTGGGTGCCTTTGCATTTGGAGCATAGGTGTTCAAAATTGAGAGTTCTTCTTGGTAGTTTTTTTTTTCCTTGATGAGTATGAAGTGTCCTTCCTTATCTTTTTTTTATGACTTTTGGTTGAAAGTTGATTTTATCTGATATTAGAATGGTCACTTCAGCTTGTTTCTTGGGACCATGTGCTTGGGAAATTGTTTTTCAACCCTTTACTCTTAGGTAGTGTTTGTCTTTGACACTGAGGTGTGTTTCCTGTATGTAGCAAAATGCTGGGTCCTGTTTATGTATCCAGTCTTTTAGTCTATGTATTTTTATTGGAGAACTGAATCCGCTGATGTTAAGAGCTATTAAGGAATAGTGAGTATAGATTACTGTTATTTTTATGTTTGTGTGGCTCTCTGCTTTTGGGTTTGTTGAAAGAAGATTACTTTCTTGCTTCTTCTAGGGTATAGTTTCTCTCCTTGTGTTGGTGTTTTTCACCTATTATCCTGTATAGGGCTGAATTTGTAGAAAGATATTGTGCAAATTTGTTTTTGTCATGGAATATCTTGTTTTCTCTGTCTATTGTAATTGAGAGTTTTGCTGGGTATAGTAGTCTGGGCTGGCATTTGTGTTCTCTTAGGGTCTATATGACCCTATAGATCTCTATAAGAGATCTGCCCAGAATCTTCTAGCTTTCATAGACTCTGGTGAAAAGTCTGGTGTAATTCTAATAGATCTGCCTTTATATGTTACTTGACTTTTTTTGCCTTACTGCTTTTCACATTCTTTCTTTGTTTTGAGCGTTTTTGTTTTGGCTATTATGTGATGTAAGAAATTTCTTTTCTGGTCCAATCTATTTGGAATTCTGTGGGCTTGTATGTTTATGGGCATCTCTTTCTTTAGGTTAGGGAAGCTTTCTTCTATATATATATTTTTTTGAAGATATTTACTGAAATAAATTTCACTCTCTTCTATACCTCTTATCCTTGGGTTTGGTTTTCTCTTTGTGTCCTGGATATCCTGGATGTTTTAGGTTAGGAGATTTTCACATTTTGCATTTTTTGACTGTTATGTCAATGTTTTCTATGTTATCTTCTGCCCCTGAGATTCTCTCTTCTATCTCTTGTATTCTGTTGCTGATTCTTGTGTCTATGACGCCTGATCTCTTTTCTAGGTTTTCTATCTCCAGGGTTGTCTCTCTTTGTGATTTCTTTATTTTTTCTATTTCAATTTTTAGATCCTGGATGGTTTTGTTCAATTCCATCACCTGTTTTCCTGTAATTCTTTAAAGAATTTTTGTGTTTACTCTTTAAGGGTTCTATCTGTTTACCTGTGTTTTCTTGTATTTCTTTAAGGGAGTTATTTACATCCTTCTTAAAGTCCTTTATCATCATCATAAGATGTGATTTTAAACCAGTCTCTTGCTTTTCTGGTGTATTGGTGTAATCAGGGCTTGCTGTGGTGGGAAAATTAGGTTCTGGTGATGCCAAGTAGACTTCGTTTCTGTTGCTTATGTTCTTTCACTTGCCTTTCACTCTCTAGTTATCTCTGGTGTTAGCTTGTCTGACTGTCTCTGACTGTGGCTTGTCCTTCCTGCAAGCCTCTGTGTCAGCACTCCTGGGAGACCAGTTTTCTCTGGGAGGAATTTAAGTATGAAGAGTTGTGGTACAGGGTCAGCTCTGGGGTGCAGACAGAAGCCGGAAGGATCCTGTCTCCAGCAGTTCCTTTGTTCCTGTGTCCCGATAGCTCTGAGAGGGTCCCTCTTGGGCCAGGAATTTGAAGAGAAGTGGTGGTCTCACCTGTGCTTGCAGGTGTGTCAGCTCTCATGGAAAAGCAGCTCTCTCCTTGTGGTATTTGTGTATGTAGCACTGTGGTACAGGATCAGCTCTGGGTGCAGACAGAAACCAGAAGGTTCCTGTCCAGTCTGCTCCTAGGTCCTGTGTCCCAAGTGTTTCAGGATGGGCCCCTGAGCAGCAGTGGTGGTTTTACCTTCCCTCACAGGCTGGCCTGCACTCCTGGGAGACTAGCTCTCTCCAGGCGCTATTTGGGTATGGAGCCCTGCGGCACAGGATCAGCTCTAGGTGCCACTTCTCATCTTTCAAATTGGAGTTGCTACTACCTATCTCATACTGTTCCAGAAGTCCACTAATAACATGCAGATTAGCTGTGTCAATGAGTGTGTGTGCCTGGGTGCTGGAGTGGCTCATGGGGAAGTTAATGCTCTCAAGTGGGGACAGAGTACATGGTATTCAGAATGGGGATTTGTTTCCTCTCCAGAACCCCCAGAGTCTCAGATGTCCTGCCAAGCAAGGACCAGTCTCAGCTAGGTCTAGGTTCCTGAGAGAGGAGTGTCTGGGAACCTCAAAACAAATGACTCAGAGTCAAATCATGGGTCCAAGCTGGTTGCTTAGTTTCTGCTGAGATGGGTTTCCAGGTTGTTCTCCTTCTGTATGTTCTGCGCTGCTCTAGGCAGCTTTTTCTTGTTATTCTAAAAACTCTCTGGTTGAGACAGCTCTCTCTGATAGTAAAAATTCCAAAAGCTCTCTGGATATCTCATAGGATTTCTGACCAAAGTCAGAAAAGCTGTTATCAAAAAAATTCTTGGATCTTCCAACCAAGTCCAAAACCCTGTTAGGAAAATTCTAAAGGTAATTCTTGGATTTTTCCAATCAAAATCAGAAAGCCAGAAAAAAATTCTAAAAGAGCTGTGTTCAATCTTCAGACAGCCTTCTCTGGATAGCTGCTAGAAAACATTGTAAAGGAGCAGTGTCAGCTCTCTAAGTAATTTTTGGGATTTCTGACCTAACTCTGACCAAGTCAGAAATCCTGTTAGAAAAAAAATTCTTCAAGAGCTGTTTTTGCTCTCCAGAGATCTGTAGACAGCTCAGCTCTTGCTAGAAAAAACAAAACAACAACAACAAAAAAACTCCTATTGCTTTCTGCTTGATCATCTTATGCAGACCAAAAGCCCAGTTTTTAATTTACATATCAATTTAGTTATTTATTCCAGGTTCTGTTTTGATTATACTATCAATCATCCTGTGTCCCTACCCCCTTCTTAGGAGACAGCAAACACATTCTCTCTCTCTCTCTTTCTCTCTTTCTCTCTCTCTCTCTTTCTTTCTCTCTTTCTTTATTTGATATTTTCTTTATTTACATTTAAGAATCCAGAGATCTGCCTACCTCTCTTAAACACAGACCTTAAACTAGCTGGGTGGGACCTCATCCTGAAATTACCATTTTTACCACACCTGGCCCTGGATTCTCTGTGTCCCAGGTTAACCTTGATTCTTTCTGACAAGCTGACTCATAGTGTAGCTGTTTCTGTTCCTTTAGATCTGTGAAGCCCATTAAACAATTCATATTGTATCCTTATCTTTTTCTATAGTTATGATATTATATATTTTTCAACGTACAGTTTTAGAGTTCTACAGCCTTAAGGGCTGTCCAGAAAGTCCCAGCATTTACCATTTTGCTGAGACATTAGCCACACTCTTGCCTTCTGGACTCATGCTGTTTCACATTATCATGGAGTCATTAACAGGGAGGACATTCCTCTGAGGAACATGAAATATGTACATTATTATACAAACAAGCGTTATGCCCCTGGCAGCCATTGACGCTTGTGGAGAGCCCATGTTCCCTGGCCCTGGCCCCACCAAGGCCATGCCAGACATAGCAAGGACCCACAGTGGAGACTTACAGTTCAAATTAGATGCAAAGTTGTGTCAGTTTGGCTCTGATGATATACACCCTTTGACACATGTTTTAGGACTTAGCCTCAGTTCTCTGGAGCCTAGACTCTGCTCCATTGTCAGAAATGCAAATCTCTCTGAAGAGCTCACTAATTTAATTAATTAAAGCACTCAGTGTCCGCTATAATCCTCAGTCTGAAAGGCAAACTGTAAATTAGGCCCTCCCAATTGCTAATGAAAACAGAAAGTCTCCCTTTAGGAACACTAGTGAATTGAACACAATTCAATAAAGTGAGGGCTGACACACCTGGGCACATTCAGATTGCAGGCTGCCCAGGACAAAACTGGAGAGTCTGGAGGAGAGCATAATCCCTGTCAGGCCAGACGCCTGGCTCAGTGTGTACTCGGGATACAAGAGGCAGCTCTGGCTGGGCACTTAGCTAGTGATAGAATGTTGAGGATATGGACATTCCTGGTTATTAGTTTTTTGTTTCATCAGACCACAAATGAAGAGCTTATAGGAACTGTTTCAACTGTTTTTCATGTGCGGCTGCCTTAGGGATTGATGGTGAATTAGACCAATGGGTGTTGTGTCAGGTCTTCTCTCCCTTGAGCCCTCACTTTTGGATGATGTGAGCATATGAACCCCCTCCTGACACCACGTGTTTCAGCATCCAGCCTTAGAGAGTCAGTCAGTCAGTCAGTCAGTCAGTCAGGATCCTGGTGTATTGACTGACCCTTACTCTGAAGAAGGTTGAGTACTCTCTGAGGAGCTGGCTTTAGGTTTTGTTGTTGTTAAGAGACAGGGTCTATGTTTCCCAGGCTGGTCTTGAACTACTGGGCTCAACTGATCCCCCTGCCTCAGCCTTTCAGGCATCTGGGCAGATTCTATCATTTCCTGGCTAAGGAACCTGAAAAATATGGTTCAGGACTCATGTCTGAAGGCCACGTGCATCCCATCTTGGCTTAAATGTGCAGAATTATAAACTTAAAACAATATAAAATTTCCTTTGAATTTTTAAATATTTTATAACCTGGCTGGTGCTTCAGAAGGTTATGGATTTTTTATTATTATTATGAATCATTTATTGCTTACTAGTAAGGGGTTTGTGATAACACCTCCCACCCCTTACAGGGGCTGCTGGGTTTCTTAATCAGGTGACTAAAAAGACCAGCACTGCAGACCTTATTAGAAGGCAACTGCTCCATAGAGTCTGGGAAATGATGCTAACAGGGACCGGAGCTGTGAACATTGTGCTGCCTAAATTTATGTCCACTTGACACAAACTGTAGTCATCTGAGAGGAGGAAGCCTCAATTGAGAAAATGCCTCCATTAGATCAGGCTGTAGGCCAGCCTATAGGGCATTTTCCTAAATAGTAATTAACTGATGGGAGGTCTAGCCCCACTGTGAGTGGTGCCATCCCTGGGCTGGTGGTCCTGGGTTCTATAAGAAAGCAGGCTAAGCAAGCCATAGGGAAGCAGGCCAGTAAGCAGCACTCCTCCATGGCCTCTGCATCAGCTTTTGCCTCCAGGTTCCTGCCCTGTGTGAGGTCCTGTCCTGCCTTCTTTTGGAGATGAACAGCAATGTGGAAATGTAAGCTGATGAAACTATTTCCTCTCCAACCTGCTCATTGGTCATGGTGTTTTGTTGTAGCAATAGTGTTGCCAATTAAGACAAACACTAAGGACTGTATGTTGGTACTGTAGCTACAGGACCACATCAGCCTCATCCTAACTCTGTCCACTCACGCTCACATTTCAGGGAGCCAGTGTGTTTAGAGATGCTTTGGGTGTGAGTCTTGTTCACAATCACTTGATAGACAAGAGTTCAAAGTGATAAATGCTAAAGGCTATGGAATGGGGGAAGGTCTGTGTAGACAACACCACTGCCAACACTTTCATCTCTGCTACCATCTTTGTATGACCACCCCCCATCAGTACCATAGCCATTGCTACCACCACCATCACATACACAACCATCACCTCTATGGTCTCCACTATTTAGCCACTGTCATAACCACCACAACTGCCACCATTACTCTATTTCCACCACCACCATTGTTACCTCCACTACGACCATTATCACTGTAGCCTTCATCATTTGCGACTGTTACTATCACCACCACCACCAGGACCATACCAGACCAATAATTTCTACCACTTAACCCCATCATCACCAAACCAATATTACCAACTTCATCAGTACACTCTTATTGACATACTCCCATGCATGTGTGTGTTGCCCCTGGAGGAAAGGAATACCAGATCCATGCAGAGCAGGCAGTTGTGAGCCTCCCACAGGAGTGCTGGCAACTGAATTCAGGTCTTTCACAAAAGTAGTATGTGCTTTCAACCATTGAGCCATCTCTCCAGCCTTGTGGCATTTTTGAAAACAAAATCAGAGGCACAATAACACCATTTTGAATGATTTTGAGTTCTTTTGTGTGTGTGTGTGTGTGTGTGTGTGTGGTATTTTTCAAGACAGGGTTTCTCTGTGTAGCCCTGGCTGTCCTGGAACTTACTCTAGAGACCAGGATGGCCTCGAACTCAGAAATCCACCTGCCTCTGCCTCCCAGAGTGCTGGGATTATAGGCGTGCACCACCACCGCCTGGCAAGTTCTTGTTAAACATCATCATAATTCAACTTTATGTAATCCAGAGCACTGATAAATGCAGTGAAATCATAGATTAAACAACACTTTGCTGAACAGGCATGTAGGCCCTGTGACCAGGAGTAGATGGGACCTCTGAGGGGGCTATGTGGACTAGGGCCCAAATCCCCAGTTTAAGATTAGGATTGCAGATGATACAGATATGCTGCCACTGTGGGAAAAGAAAGATCTTGCTGACCCCAGAGATGGCATGTTATGACCCAGGTGACTATCAGGAGACATGACAATGTGTGACAAAAGCCATCTCAGAGAAGAAGGATTCATTTCAGTTTCAGGATGTGTTCCATCACAGTGGGAAATTCCTAAAAACCTCCTTCTTCTTCCCTGTCTGCCTTCTACATCCTCATTCTCTCTCTCTCTCTCTCTCTCTCTCTCTCTCTCTCTCTCTCTCTCTCTCTCTCTCTCTTTCTCTCTCTCATTAGTGTTTTCTGTCTATCTGACCTCATCAAAATTCAGAGTCCAGAGCAGAAGGAGCAGGTGGCATCGGTCATGAACTCTGTTCTATTTATAAGGCTCTAAACTTCTTCCTTAGCATTATTATTTTTCCTGTATTCTCCTATATTTCCTGTAGGTGTATGTATTCTCTGAGCATGTATATGATGTGTGTGTGTTTGTGTGCACGTATAGCATGGTGTGGAGGTCAGAGGCCATGCTTGGCTGTCAGTCCTTGAAGTAGACCTTGAGACACATTTTTCCTTTCGTTGTTTGCTATAGCATATACCAGGCTAGCTGGCCTACAAACTTGCTTCCAGGTTCCTGGTTTCCTTTTGAAGGATTGAAATAATGGATCACACAGATTTGCAAAAGTAGCATGGTAATTTTATTCACAGAGAAGGACCAGTACAGAATAGAGGGTCCTATTGTCATGATTGACAGCTGGCCATGAGGGAAGGTACTTGGGTCCTGACTATTGTTTGGGAATTTCTTTTGTGGAGTCAAAAGGAGGAGGAAATCTGGTTATTATGAGGATCTAGTAAGAGTGTTTCTCTGTGCTGATCAATAGATAAGACTAAATAATCATTTTTCATATAGCTTGTGTCCCTCATAATTTATGATTTTAATTATATGCATACTCAATTACTTATAGATATAATGTTCTTAAAAGTTCTCTTGAGGACACTGTTTTCACTGTTTTGCCCTATTGCACATGTATCCTAAACCAGTTCAGGCCGCCCCTTCAGAATGTATTGGGAATACATTTTGGTATAAACTGTCTGAGTTTGATGGTTGGTATGGTAAGGGGAGGAGAATCCTCTCCCATTGTTCAAAGCCCATTGGAGTCCAAGGTTGGTAGGGCATTGTTCTCAGAAAGGGGTTCAAGTGCATATTGAAGGTAAATAGAGCACTTAGCTGCATTGCTGGCTGCTAAGTGCATGTTAAAAAGTAGGAAAGTGTGCACAACCTAAACTAAGCACAGTTCCAGGTTAGTAAATTGTCCCCTATGCTTGACTGCCTCACTTCTGGGGATTCTCCCATCTCTACCTCTCATCTGTGCTTAACTTTGCCTGGGTTCTGGGAATCACACTCAGACCCCACACTTACATAGAAGTGCTTTACTTACTGAGATGCCACTTCCCCAAGCCCTGAGTGGTTTCTGTTGTTATAATCCCTGCAGTCCCTCCTGTGCCCATGCTGTTTTCTCTTTTCCTCTTGGGCATTTTCTTCTTCAAGTTGACACAGAGCTCTGAAGTTCAGAGTGTTGCTGTGAGATAGGACCTTGCTCAGGAAAGTGTTAAGCAGCAAGTCAAATAATGACAGGACAAATAATCCCAGCCTAGAATCTGTCGAAAAATAAACAAGGCTAGATGAGGACAGAGATACCACGGCCCAGAGCAAACAGTGCTCCAGGATGTAGACCCGGGAAGCCAGGTAAACTCCTCTGGGTTTTCCTGGTTCCCTGCTTAGCCACCTATCGTTGTGACAGATGGTGCAGGCTCTACAAGTCCCTGGGTCACTGCAGGTGTGATCAGACCTGGCTTTGTAGAGAGCTGGCCCTTCTACATTGGAGGTGTAGCAACCCTCACTAAGGGTGGGTTCGAGCTTACTTAGCTGCTCCTCTGCACTGAAGAAACTTTATTAGGGCAAGCTGATAAGGCCTTCTGAAAACTCACCAAACAGCCGCATGTTCCTGCCCCCGTGTCTGAATACCACTGTCATGAAGAACCTAGCCTTCAGTGTGTTTTCCTTTCCTGTTCTCATCCCCAGATTCATGCCATGACTCTTAGGATCTTGGAGGACATATCTGTCTACCCAGGCGGTCCCCTGCTATTCCATCCAACCTTCATCCCTCCCACACCCCTGAGCTCATTCATGTTTCGGCATCTGGGATGAAGGATATTCTAGACAAGTTGAGGCATGGCATTTGAAGCAGTTCTTAGAGTCTGCAAGAGAATCAGTGTCATTGATGTCTGCTTAAGAGTCTTACTCTGGTGTAGTGTTCTAACTGCTAATGCATGGTCTAGGCTACCAAAAATGGTGAGCAGAGGCAAAGTGTTTATTAGGCTTACCATTCTTCATCCTAACCAGACGGGCATTTTCAGGACCACAGGCGACATCTTTGTAGAGGACTGTGTTGCTGTGAAGTGCTGCAGTGGTCTTCTGGATTATGGGCTTTTTCTCCCAAGGTGAATTCTCACTTCCCCAGGTGGGGGCACAAGGTCTGAAGGAGAGGTTGAGACAAAAGGTTTGAAAGGTGAATCAGGACGGGGGCCCAACAAAGGTGCCAGAACAGATGTCAGGATCTTTAGGCCCAACACCTAGTTTTGTTAGTTGTAGATAGGCAGGACGGACAGAAAGATAGCTCCCTCACTGCCACCTCAAGCCCCAGTCAGACCAAATAGAGGCGGTCTTTCTCCAAGGGACCTTGTGGCAAGGGGCACTAAAGGGAAGGATGGAAGGAAGTGGGAGGGCTGGCCAAGCAGGGCAGGGCAAACTAGTGAGGGTGGTTGGGGCTCCTAGCAGTGCCACAATGACATGAAATGGGAAGATACTGACTCTATGGGAGACCTGAGGGAGGAAGTGAGCTGTTCCCTTACATGCAAGCATGCATACTTCGAGACTGTTACATTCAAAACAAACCCACTCATACACACACACACCCTCCCACAGTCTTCGGATGCTGGGGGTACTGCCCCGTTGAATCCTGCCTTTGTCTCAGGGTCTTTTGGAAAGTGGCCTGAGAATCTGCACTTGGTCTCTCAGCACTGGCCATTCCAGCGATAGACTGACTATGAGTTTGGAAGGTAAACATGTCTGAAATTCGGACTTGACACAGCATAGGGTACACTCCATGGCTACCCTGGCTCCTTTTGTGCTGTTTGAGGACTCCATCTGGACCTCCCACCTCATCTGCCTCCTCTTCAGGCCCTGCACGGAAGTTTTCCTCTCTAAGCCTAACTGCCTACCTTCAAGATGCAGCTCCCAGTGGATCTATGCCTGCAGACCCCAACAGCTGCCTCCACTTACTGCGAACAGTTGAGTTTAAACACAACTGATTAAGGGGGAATTTGGTGTTTCAGCAGCACAACCACATTTCCAATGTCCTCTCTTCACGAACTCATCCGGACACTGCAGGGTGACCCTCGAAGGCCCCAGGAAGAAGGGACCACAGCTTGCGGGGTAGAGCCTACTTCTCGGGAGCGAGCACCTCCTGCCCATCCCCTCGAGGTGGGCGTGCCTGAGCGTGCATGGCTGACAGAGGGCGTGGCCATGGGCGGGGCCGGCGGCGGGGGTGGGGCCGGCGGCGCTGTCCGGTGCTGAAGCTCGGCCGGCGCCGCCGCAGGAGCGCTGAGAGCGCCGCAAAAGGAGCTGGCGCCGCCTCGCTAAGTCCCTATCGGTCCTCGCTCCCGTGCGGCCATGGACTGAGCGCCAACCGGCTGCGGGGATGGGGCCGCCGCTCCCGCTTTTGCTGCTGCTGCTGCTGCCGCCGCCACTGCCTCGCGCTCTGCCCGCCCCCGCGTCTGCCCGCGGCCGGCAGCTCCCGGGGCGCCTGGGTGAGTGAGGGGCGCCGGGATGGGAGCAAGCTCTGCGTTCTGTGTGCCCGTGCGCAGCCGCAGGGCCCGCGGGCCCGCCGTGCGTCTTCCGGTCCTCGCCAGCTACGTGGGGCGGGTCTCGCCCCCACCCCCGCCGCCTCAGTTTCCCTCCCCAGTGACCGACCCCACCCCCTTTGGCTATGGGCTCCTGCGTCAAGGAATAGGGACCTGGGACAGCTCAACCAACCACGGTTGCCCACGCCCCGCGTGTTTGTGCACCCCCGAGAGTCCACGCTTTGCGCGTGCCCCAAGTGTCTATGAGCCCTGCCTGCTCTCGTGTTCCCTACGTGTGTCCGTGCGCTCCTCGTGCTACCTGAAGGGCCGGGACGTGGCTTAGTGAGCGGCTGGGCCCTTCCATGGAGGCTGTCCTCTCCTGCTACCCTGCGCTGCACCTGCCTTTTCCCTCTCACAAGGCAAATCCTAGGTCTGCCGGTGAAGACTGGACCGACATTTTCCTTTCCTGACACGCGGAAGGAAAAGGAAAGGCGACAAGGAGGGAGGGCGGAATTGGTGGCCTTTCTGACATGGCACCTCCCTCCTGCTAATCTTGTCTGTTAAGGAGACTTACCACGAAAACCAATGTTTGTAAGAGGCTTTGGGGCCAGAATTACCACACATAATAGACTAGAACAATCAGTGTTAGAGGAGAGAGTGTGCACCACGCCTGTGGAGGGTAGGCAGTGAGGGGTGAGCTGCAGCCTTGGCCCGAGCTCCCCTCAAGCTCCACACCTCCTTCCTCCCGCCTCTGGTCGCCTCTGGTCTTCAGAGGTGCAAAATTCAAAGAAAGGGACTGCAGGGAAGGAGGCAGCTTTGCTCTCCCAGCCCTTTGGCTGGCTTAGGGCTGCTTCCCCAGGCTCTCCTGGCTTCCTGGTCTCTCCACACTGAGGGTCTAGTTTAGTTTGCAGGAAATTCTTAGGATGAAAAGGAGGCCCCTGCCTACTGCCCAAGACTCCTTGAACAGGCTTTTTTTCCAGTCTACTTTCCTCACAACCAGCTCACAGGCCCCTTATTCCTTATAGAGTGCGTAAATGTGTCCTTCTTTCAGTAGGTGTGTGTGTGTGTTTGGGTGTGTGTGAAACTTTTGCCCTGTTCACCCTAGATGAACCCAGAAGACTTAAGATATATGTAAAATTTCTCTCTCCTATTCCTTTCTTACTGGTTAGAAATTGTCCTGTCACTTCACGGGAGTGCTGATTGCCCAGATGGCCAGATGTCACCCTTCACATGCAAGAGACTGGAAGCAGGTCAGGGAGTAGCAGGACAGTAGAGGTGGACCTACTTTATGACAGATCATGGGAGGAGCTGCTTTCCTAGGTAGTCGATGGCTCATAGCATTTTCCAAAACCACAAAGAAAGGGGAAGAAGGTTGGGGTTTCGAGGCCGGCAAAGGAAACCCAAAGATAGAAATGTTTGGAAGTAAGTCAACCTGCCTAACACAACAGTGTTCTCTTGACAACAACCAAAGTTGAGGCATGTCCTCAAAAGGTGTGACCAGCTTTGCTGCCTAAACATGGCAGAAGTATTGTCTGATGGCTCAGCCAGAGGGGCAGGTTAGTGACTGTCCCCCTGTCCCTCTAGGGGTGGGCATGCTGTCACTGACTGTGATACTGTGGGTCATACGCTGGTCTCAGGAATGTTTGTTTTGTGGGGTGATAATAAAGCCCAAGGTTCTGTCAGGAATGCTTTGAAGGCAGCATCTATAGCCCCCAGGTGTGTGGACCTGGCTTCTTCCATGGGTGCTGATCCCAGCATTCCCCTGACCCCGGGCTGACCACATGGCTCTCCCTAAGTGCTGCCACCCATTCTTAGGACACAAGAGACCACACAGGGCCAATAACTTTGTGAAACGTAGCTGCTGCTGTGCTCTTGTCTTGCAATAGCTTGACTCCAATAATTGTGCATAATCGAAGAAACAAAAGGAGGATATCTGGCAAAGCTGAGGCATCCGTTGTCTCTTTCCCTCTTTTTTTTTTTCTTTCAGTGCTGGGGAGTGAACCCATGACTTTGTGCCTGCTAAGCAAGCCCTCTATCCCTGAGCTACATCCCAAGCCCCAACATCTGTTTTTTTTCATTTAGCTATTAACACTTACTCTTGGGTTGAGGCCCGCGGGACAGATGGTGGAAGGAGAGCCAGAGTTCATTTGTTTGTTTACTTTTCCTCCTCCACTGCATTAAACACCCTCATGGGTTAGAACCAGGGCTGGATGTTATCAGGATGGGAGGACTGATTCTTCCTACATGGGACACATTGAGCGAGCAGGGCACACTTCCCATTTAAAGGATGCCAAAGCTGTTGGCGAGGCCATCAGTGGTACACCTGGGGTTGTCTTGGCACTTTGAGTCGTTCGAGGAGGCCGAGTGTAGCCTCCATCTTGCTTTGTTCCACACTATTCTCCAGGGAACTTTGCACCCTGCACTGTGACATTACCCCCACACTTCTGCTATATCTCTGGCAGGAAAGGATCCCCGATGGCCTTAATGATCTATGAGACTAGTCATAGAGGGGCAATCTCATGATAGCCCATTGACTGTCTCTTCATAGTCTCACATTTTTGGGTGTCCTCGCTCCCCAAGTCTCCCATCCTCTGCATCTCTCTGGAATCTCAGGATCCCACACTGTCCAGATCCTCAGGACTTACTTCTTCCTGAGGTCTGACTTGAACATAAACTACCATTCTATAATTCCAGTGGAGGCCCATTTGTAAAGTTGCTTGGGTATCCTCCCCATCAAAGGGGCAGATGGATAAAGAATCCTGCCAAGCCCTGGCCGAAGTAACAGCCCCACATTTGCCAAAGCCGGAGCCCACCTTTTACACAGAATGTTCATTCTGACCCTTTGTTCCTGCCTCCCCACTTGCCCACGCGTGCTTTCATTCACCAGTGAGCCCACGCAGAGCTAAGATACAGAACTGGCAGAGGCAGGCGTCGGCTGGCTTTGTGAACTGCACGGCATGATTGTTTATTTTTAAATCAAAGGATTCTTCCTCCCACAAAAGCACAGATCTGCGTTTGCCTCATGAGGCCTGGAGATTTTCATTCTGTTGGGTTCCACAGAAATGAGCAGCCCACCCCTACCCTGGAGCTGAAGCCTGGGATCTGTGAGCCGGCTCTGCTGGGGACTGTGCGTCTGCATCAGCCTCGGGCGCTACAGATGAGTTAGGCAGGTCTAGGCTGTGTGGAGAACTCTGGTCTTCCAGCAGAAAAAGGTGCCAGACAATGGGGCTCCTGAACAGAACCAGACGCCCTAGCATGGAGCTCTGAGGTGACTGCTGTCCAGAGATGGCAGTTTTGTGTGTCAGCCTGTGAGAGATAGGCAGGGAGTGAAAAGATCTTCTAAATGGCTTCTTTTTGCTGAGCTCTGCTTTGCATTTCAAAGCCTGCAGCTATTTTCTCAAAGCGGACTTGCTTCACATGGTTACCAACTGGAGGTCTGTCTCCTTACCATCCCTTCCCGGGAAGAGGAGAATATGTCATGTGTATCTACTTCCACCTGGGTGGCCCTGGGCTCATCCTGCACACACTCCTGAGATACGTTATGTATTTCTAACTATGTTGTTTTAATTTTGGGCTTTCATCTCTTGGGAAGACTAAGGTTGTAGCTTGAATGCTCTAATCAACTCTGGGCTTCCTGTATATTATTTTATATGGCAATTTCTTTGTTTTATGAATGTGGGGTAAGAAAGAGGAGAGTAGGAAGGAGGATTGGGTCACTGACTTTCCCTCTTCATCGTCTTATGAAGAAGTGTTGTTGGGCATGGTGGCAAATGCCTTTCATCCCAGCACTTGGGAGGCAAAGGCAAGGCTATCTCTGTGAGTTCAAGGCCAGCTTGGTCTACATCGTAAGATCAAGAATATCCATCACTACACAGAGATATCTTGTCCCTAAACAAACAACAAACAAAAATGAAAGGAAGAAGTAAAAAAGCAAAAGACGAGCTGTTATCACTGCTCCTTGAAGCAGTCACCTAGAATCATGAATCCTCACTGTGCTAGATAGCTTTATGCCAACTAGACATAAACTAGAGTCATTTGGCCAAAGTGAACCTAAGTTGAAAAAAAAAAACCTCACCAGACTGACCTGTGGGCAAGCCTGTGGAACATTCTTTTTGATTGATAGTTGATGTGGTAGGGTCCAGCTCACTGTAGGCCATGCTACCATAAACTGGTGGTCTTGGCTGCTGTATTAAGTGGGTCGAGGAAGCCATAAGGAGTAGACAGTGGGTAGTGTTCCTCCATGGCTTCTGCTCCATTTCTTGCCTCTAGGTTCCTGCCCTGCTTGAGTTCCTGCCCTAACTTCCTTCAGCGATGTAGCATGACCTGAGATTTGTAAGCTGAAATAAACTCTTTAGTTCCCAATTTGTTTTTTATCATGGTGCTTAACTGCAGAAGTAATAAAGATTTTTTTTTAAACTAAATGTACCCTAAGCTAAATGCAACTCTGGCTTTCGTCGGCAGGCAGATATTTAAGGATTGCCTGAGTATATGCAAGTCTCAGCAGTGTAGGAGTATTTTATGTGTGTAAGGCACATGAGAGCTGTAAGAAGAAGGTAGAGATTTCACCTGGTCACACATGAGACGCAGGCTGAGACACTGAGTTAGCCAGAAGGTTGTCTTATCTCTTCTGACAAGATGTTCTGTCTCCCACAGAAAGCAAACAGCTGACTATGTGGATAACTCTAGCTCCACTCAAGAGCACCTGGCAGCTGTTTCCACATTACTCTAAATTGACCTTGGTAAATGTAGACCCAGCTGGACTTGCTGTTTCTGATCATGGTTGATAGAAAGCCCCAAACAGCTGTCTTCTCTGCTGCCTGGAAACGGTGCAGAAAGTTCATCCATGGAAGGTCTTTTTTTCCCCCCTTTCTTTAAATCCATGCTATGTCTAACAGCCCTGCCAGCTGCTTTTTAAATATCTAGGGCAGGAAGTAAAGTGAATGAGGCTGTCCTAGGAGCACCTCTCCATTGCTGGAGTTAAGAACCTTTCCTGAGATAGCCATATCCAAACCTATACCTGGCCCGTGGTGATATGTTCCTTTCCGGAAGTGAACTTTGATCTGGGCCCTTTATCTCTGTAGCTGTGGGCTTTAGTTAGAAAGTCCAGGGTAGGTAGCAGTGTTCCTACAAGCAAACTGGCTCATCAGTGTACCGCTCCTTAGTCTCTGAGGCGTTGACATTTGCCTTCTCTAGGCACACTGCTTGCTTTGGGGAAGCAAAGGCTATTTCCTGTCAGCTCAAAAGAACAACTTGTGGTCATGTTAGGGGAGAATATACTCAGAGTTATAAAACATGTTGTTGAGCTTTGCCTTCAAAATTTAGTTCTAAGATTGCCAGGGGCAGGAGAAATGGCTCAGTAGTGGGTTTTGACTACTTGTCTTGTAGGGGACACTAGTTTGGTTCTCAGTGCTACATTGGGTGCCTTGTAACTGCCTGTAACTGCCTGCTCTGACCCCTCTGGTCTCCACAGAACCTGTGCTGATGTTTCCATACTTACTTACATACAGACACACAATTAAAAAATAATCTGGTTTTGAAAGGGAGAAACTACCATATGTGGGGGTGAGAATGGCTCAGTGGGAACTTGCCACACAATCATGAGCTGAGCTCAGATCCTCACAAATTGTGTAAATGCTACATGGTTATAGTGGTGCACCTATGATCCCAGTGCTTAGAAGGCAGAGATCAGGGGTCCCAGTGCACGCTGGCTAGCTAGACTGACTGAACCTGCAATCTTCCCAGCATGAGGTCCCATCTCAATATTTAAGGTGGAGAGTGATCAAGGAAGATATACAACTTTAACTTCTGGCCTTTATAAGATAGCACACAAATATGCATGTACATCCCCCACGTGCATTGTACACAGAACATGCCCATGTGCACATACAGAGACATTAAATACACATATGAAAAAAAATGTGCCATATCAGGGATGTTGGCTTTTCTTAGGTTCACAGTTCTGTATAGGTACTCAGAGGCTGCTACAATGTGACCAGCTGATTCAAGGTCCTGTCACCAGGACATTCCTGTCATAATGAACCCTTGAACTGACAGCCAACATAAGCCCTTCTTTCCTTATGTTGCTTTTGTCAGGATATTTTATCATGATGATATTTAAGTAGCTAGCACAGGTGGTGAAGGAATGTAATACTGGTGGTGAAGAAATGTAATGCAGGTGGTGAAGGAATGTAATACAGGTGGTGAAGGAATGTAACACAGGTGGTGAAGAAATGTAACACAGGTAGTGAAGAAATGTAATACAGGTGGTGAAGGAATGTAACATAGGTGGTAAAGAAATGTAACACAGGTGGTAAAGGAATGTAACACAGGTGGTGAAGGAATGTATCACAGGTGGTGAAGGAATGTAACAGGTGGTGAAGGAATGTATCACAGGTGGTGAAGGAATGTAACAGGTGGTGAAGGAGTGTAACACAGGTGGTGAAGATATGTAACATAGGTGATGAAGGAGTGTAACACAGGTGGTGAAGATATGTAACACAGGTGAAGGAGTGTAATACAGGTGGTGAAGATATGTAACACAGGTGATGAAGGAGTGTAACACAGGTGGTGAAGATATGTAACACAGGTGATGAAGGAATGTAACACAGGTGGTGAAGGAATGTAACACAGGTGATGAAGGAATGTAGCACAGGTGGTGAAGGAATATAACACAGGTGGTGAAGGAATGTAACACAGGTGGTGAAGGAATGTATGGGGGGGACAATGGTGGACCAGTAATGTCACTCACATGGGCCTCCTTCTTTTCCTAGTGGATATCTCCAGAGTTGGGGAGAGTGCCTATTATATGACATGTATCCTCAGAACTCTGTCTTCCACAGTATATGTAGCTCCAATTGAATAATGAAGGCTGCAGCTTTTGCCTGTGGCCCCAGAAGTGGGACAGGCTCATTTGTCACCCATAAGTGGGGTTTTAGAATTTGTGGGCCACTGGTGGAGTTGGTCCAGGGCGTTGTCAAAGTGCTCTTTGGTCAGGTGTGAATTTTACATTGGGTTTTATATTATTTAATAGGTTCAAATACCTTTCTTGCTTTCAGAAGTTTTGATATTGAAAATAGGTGACTCGCTTTTGAAATGTTCAACCTTGCTATAGTGATAGGAATAAAAAGGAAACTTACAAGGTGAGGTATCTATAAAGCTGTTTTTCTGAACACTTGCTGTATTTCCATCAGATGACACACAAACTCCAAGGGCACCCATGCATTCATTCTCCGCTTTGTAGAGGACAGTAGACTACTAAAAGGACTGCCCTAATCCTGCTTGACACAATGCATCAACCCACTTATCCTTACATTTTCCCTTATCATACTTCTTATTCTGAAGTGCACAGAGAAGGCAGGCATAACAACTCCACCCTGCCACACAGGAGTTTTGACCTTCAAGCTCTGGATGATCTTTCCGTTTGTGAGCAGAGTCCTCCCGGACAGCTCTAGGGTATGTCTGGAAATTGTTGGAAGGACTCTGCAAAGTGCACTTCCTGGGCAGTGCAGGCCAGTCCTGGCTTGGTAGCCAAGCACATCATCTTGTATGTGACAGAGCACTTGCTTGTGCTGGCTGGCCTGCTGCTAACACTGGCAGAGGCCGTGGGTGCTCTGTCTGCTCTGGTGATGTGGGAATGCAGCCCATGGCAGCAGTGAGGCTGAGGTGTGACTTGAGGCCAGCCCAGCTGCCAGCATATTCTCTGAGTTAATCAGAGCTTTTCGCTGGACAACACGGTATAAAGCTCGGGAGAAGTAGTCTGAGTGCCAATCAGAGGACTTCCTACCTCATGTCTACCTCTACCAAAAGCCCTGGAAGTTTTCTTATTTGCTGGAAACTAGCTGTAGTAGTGCTAATTAAGCCCTGCCCCACCAGCACTGTAGAATCTGAATCAAACGTGGGGTTGAAAGTCACCATGAGACACAGAGCTCCAGGAAAGTTGGGGAATCTTCCCTGTCTCTATACCTGGACTCTGCATCTTTTTCAAGCCTCAGCTGCCTCAATCTGCATCATTATCCCGACTTACTTAATACAATGTTATCAAACCTGCATCATAGCACTGGCTTCTCACCCCACACTTCCCATGCCTGCACAGGAACATCTGCATCCTTACTCCAGCCTCCTTGCACCTGTATCTCCCCTCCCTCAGCCTCTTCCCCCTTCATTTCCCCTACAGTCACTTCACTCTAATCTCCCAACCCTGTACTCTCACACCTGCATTTTTTTTGCACACATATATGTTCTCTACATCATGCTCACACGTGTTTTATTATGGTTCCTGGTACTTGTATCTGTGAAATAGGCAATGTTAAGTTGGATAATAGGGCTACAGACATTGTGCTGTTTCACTAATATGAAAACTATATTCTAGCTGGGCATGGCGGGACACTTCTTTAATACCAGCACCCAGAAGGCAGAGGCAGGTGGGTCTCTGTGAGTTTAAGGCCAGCCTGGTCTACGCAGTAAGTTCTGGGATATCCAGAGCTTCATAGTGATACACTGTCTCATAAATAAATAAATAAATAAACAAATAACACACAAACACATAAATACACATAAATACACAAACACATGCACACATGTACAAATAAATGTACAGTCTAACAATAAGACTGCAGGTGGAATTTGAAAGCATGGTGTGGCATGTAGGATGAGTAGTGGCACAAATTGATAAGAGATAATGTACAGCCCAGGACAGACCCCTGAGTGATTGTCTTGCTTCTCAGCCTAGAGATCTTAGCATACTGTTCTTATATTTGAAGCCAAGAAAGACAGGAAGGCCTTACTTTATCCTCAAATGCATGAACCAAATGCCTGCCCTTTCTTCTTACTCTAGGAGGGCTACCTGAAATTAGGATTTGGAAACTGCAGTTCCCAGCAAGTCTGAAGGGTTACTTCTGGAAGCTCTGTTCTTCCAGACCATGTTGGAAGTTGGCGGGCAGATGCAATGGAATGTTATCGTAGGAGAGTCAAGGCTTCAGATGAAATAATTGTCTGGACTTTCCTCAAAGACATTATCATTACATCTTAACTAATTGTGGCTATATATATATATGGATTTTTTTTTTGAGACAGGGTTTCTCTGTGTAGCCCTGGCTGTCCTGGAACTCACTCTGTAGACCAGGGTGGCCTCAACCTCTGCCTCCCAAGTGCTGGGATTAAAGGCGTGCGCCACTACCGCCCCGGCTCCATTTATATTTTAAAGCAGCATATTTTAAAAATAGTTGTCCCCAACTAGCATGCAGATTTGACTGAATTGCCAGATGAGGACAACGAGAGGTGTAGGTCTCGCTTGGCATATTTCACATCATCAACAGCTTGAAGCTCTCTAATATAAGAAATATGGCTTCCTTGATGGTTATGCAAATTTCTCACAATCTTGAGTTAAAAATACAGCAGATGAGGACATAAGGGTATGCATGCTGTCTTCGTTTTTAATGGGCATGCATGCTTTACCTGCATGAATATCTCTGTTCTACACAAGTGCCCATAGAACCCTGAAGAGGGACCTGATTCTCTGGAACTAGAGTTACAGATGGTTGCAATCCAACATGGGCCAGGGGTGGAGGGCCGTCAAAGTCAAACCTAGGTCCTCTGGAAGGGTAGCAAGTACTCTTAACAGCTGAGCCATCTCTCTAGTCTCAAGTATGCCATCTTTGCAGATAAAATTTTTCCTCTAAAATATTTTATCAGTAGACATTTGATAAATGTCTACTGCAATACTACTGAGGCTAAGGTCAACCTTGGTTGCAGTTTCTCAGATGTTGTCACTGTGTTTTTTTTAGACAAAGTCTCTCTCTGATGTTCACCCTTAGCTGAACGTAGGCTTTGCTACCTACTGAGTCCCAGGAATCCACTTGGTTTTGCCTCCCCAGCACTTGGATTACAGACAGCACCATGATGCCCAAGTTTTCACACGGATTCTAGGGGCCGAACTGAGTCAGACTTCACTTTACCAACTGAGATATTTCTCCAACCATGGACCAGGTACCTTTTAAGTAGGAAAAAAAAAGTTTCCTAATAAAGATTGGATTTTTAGTGTGATCTGGCAGGAATCATGTTTTCCATGTTCTCGTAGTTTTCCATATATATATTTTTTTTACATCTCAAGTAAGTACCTTTCCTTAGTGTGTAAAAAAGCCAAACTGACTCTCCCTAGTCCCTGGTGACTGGTGACAGCACACAAACCAGACAACTAGAAGTGTATGAGTTACATCACTGGAAACCCTTGGATACAGCTCATCTGACAAGCACACGGCTGGGGACATGCCAGGAGAAGTCTGTTCATTAAAAATATTGGAGCAGCAAGGGACAAGGCAACACCAGGAGCTTGCTGTGAAGCCAGGCTTGCCATTTCTGCTTAGTGTCTCTGAGAAGTAGGATGTAGATCTTGAAGAATGTCTTCATTTGTTGTTATTATAGGAAAGTAGGTATTTATGTGGATATTATGCCTGTTCTTATTCTTCATAGGTTTTTGAGGGAGTAATTTAGATGAGAACCTCTTTTAGGGTATGAGCAAATGACATAATTGACAATATCAGCATTAAATGGTAAGGAGAGAGATGCATGCTCTAAATCGGCACTGCTAAATAATGCATAACATTTGTTCAGTGATTAAATGTTTATTGTGGGAACTCTGAAAGAACATCAGATACATAGAGTTTAAAGTCAAGTAGTATGGGGGAAAGGAAAGTTCCAGATTGTTCTAAGTAATCTTATATAAAATGACACATTTAACTGCAGACCTTAAAACTTCTCCTTGAACAGCACAGGCACACTGCTGTCATGTTCCATGAGCTAGGCTTCTTTCAGAATACCAAAAGTGCTGCTTTCCCAGGCAAAATAAATGAATAAGTGAGGGGAAGGTGTGCTTGTGGAAGGCATGGTGGGTCACTTCAACTTGTAACATGGAAGGGAGGAAGATCTGGTCCTGGAAGCGATCACTTCTTTTGAATAAGCTGGTGGTTCTCACTTGGGAGGGCTGAGCACTGGGCTGGTGTGGGGAGCGGGAAAGCCCCTTGGTGCCCCACATTGTGCGGGATAGACCCGTGAGAACTCACCCATAAAGAAGCTGGCACAGCTATGGTTAAGGATCCCTGAAGCAGCATGTGCACTTAGGGGATACTGTTTGTGATGCGGGGTCTCTGTGTCCTCTGAGATAAGACCCTGCGTCTTGGAGAGAGAATCATTAAAACACAGGCTGCTGTAGAGGGAGGGGTAGAATTCTGACCTGTAGCAAAGCTCATTGAGCTCAGGGAGTAAACAGTACAGTAGCTTCCTGAGGTCACCAAACAGACCAGACCCACCCTCGAGACCTTTTCCTCTCTGGGCGTATATATGGATGCCCTGTAGGGTCTACACTTAAAGAAGCATTAGGCGGAAAGGGGGATTAAACCCTCTTGTTGCTGGTTGTTGGTCTAGTTGGTGGAGTTTTGTTCCTGCCTGATGAGTGTGGTGGAGCAGAGCCAGAAAGTATGTGCCACTAAGTCCTCTCCTCTATGGCGGTATCACCAGCCCATGATTTTCTTGCCTGGAGCTGAGTTAAGCTGACCCTTGACCTCTTACATCTTGTCACAAGCTGAAGAGAACCATGAGTTTGAGTGGATGTGGGCTGTCCCTCTTTGTGAGAACAGCACACTGCAGCCTAACAGAGCTTCAGCCTTTGCTGCCATGTCATATACGACTGATGATAAACTCTGTCAGAAGCGTGGCCATGTTTGTCATCTTCCACAATGTCAGAATTGATTGAATCAAAAAATAAACTCACAAATTTCTTGTTTTATTGACTGTGATTTGCCAAGTATTTCCAGTTTCCCATAATAGCTGGCTCTTGGCAAGCATGGGTTCTTTTATCCCGATCTTTTAAAATAATTGTGTTTTATTTTCAGCTATGATTTATGTGTGCCTGTGTGCCTGCCATGTGCACAAGTGAAGGCACGTACCCATGCAGACCAGAAGTGGATGTTAGGTCTCCTGAACTGGAGTGACGGGTAGTTATGGCTTGCTTGATGGGAACTAAACTCAGGTCCTCTGCAAGAGTAAGCAGGATGTGCTCTTAACCATGGGGACACCATCTCTTCAGGTCCTATTTTAAAAGTTTATTTTAATTTTAATTTTGTGTGTATGTTTGTTTCTGTGTGGGCATGTGTACTTGTGAGTGTAGTCCTATTCCAGTCTTAACTCTCAGACCATACATTATATATCACACAATGAATGTGTGTGTGTGTGTGGGGGGGGGGGGGGAGGAAAGGTAAGAGAGAGGGGGAAGGGGGAGAGAAGGGGAAGGGGGAGGAGCCAAGCTTATGGAGGTCATGTTTGAAATAGATGTCTTCCTCAATCATTTCTCCACACAAGTTTCTGAGACAGCACCTCTACTGAACCAGGAACTCACTGATTTGGCAGGATTGACTGGCTCGAAAGCCCCAGGAAGACCCTGTGTCTGCTTCCCTGGTGCTGAGGTCATAGGTGTGTGCCACCATGCCCAACTTTTTATGCTGGTGCTGGAAACCTTAATTTAGGTCCACATGCTTGTACCAAAGTACTTGCCATCCCCAAGCCCTAATATTTACTTTTTAAAATGATTATAAAGAGAGGAGATTTCCATAAATACTCTAAGGCTGTACCGATTGACTATGTCTAGAAACGGCTATGGCCTTTGTTGGCTCCCAACATGGGTATTTCTGCATTCCAAGGAGGGATCTCTTTCTACCCACTTGAAGTTTGGCTTGGTCCAAAATGGTAAGAATAGCATGGGGTGTTGGCTGTCAACAACATGGTGCACTCTAGTGCATTGTGCATGAGGACTATTGTCTCTTGAGTGTTTCTGTGAGAGTTACACTGTGCAGAGATATGTTTTCTGCACCAACTTGCAAGAAGTGCCTCTGCTGTCCATCATACTAACATCTGTTTAAATTTGGATTATGATTCTAAGAATCTCTTAACCACCCTTTGGCTCAGAAAATGTCATTGAATGAGACTTATTTATTTGGGCTAGGATACAGTATAAACCATTCAGAAAATACAAATGTACATTCTCAAGTCTCATGTGGCAGCATTAGTGGTCTATAGCGTACACTCATCTTTATTTAGAAACTGACTTTTCTAGATCAGTGTGGTTACTTACTGCTGGAAAACAAAACGTGAAGCAATTTTAATGCTGAGGTTCCCCTGACTGAGCTCTATGACTGGTAGTGGACTTTGGGATTTGATGACAGCACCAGAGGGTCTGGCTGGGTGTTAGAAAATTTACAGTATGTTAGTGAAGATCTGTAGATCAAAGACACAGCAGGAGGAGGCAGTGGACCATGGGTATGTGGGGTCATTCTTCCCTGGAGGGGTTACCAGTCCTGGGAAGCATGGGCAGGGTTCATGCTGTGCCTCAGGCCTCAGTGGGGGAAAGTACAGGGTGGCCGTCATGGAGATATAAGCTGGTACTGGTAGCTCCGTTTCCATAAGGATTAGGGCCAAAGGCCTGCAGGGATCCTTCAATAGCAGACAGTGTCATGAATATGCTGGTGCCGATAATACAGAGCGGCACGCTTGTCTTTCCGGGAGTGTCAGAATCTGTCATGTCAGGAAGTCTACAAGCTTCATCAGGGTGATTAAACCAAGAACTCCTGGAGTCCTTTGGGACAATTATACATTCTTTGCTCCTTCAATCTCAGTCATTGGTGTCTGTAACAGTCAAGCCATACTTCAGTTACATCCAGGTTACAGAAAGTTGGAAGAGGATGAAGAGTTTACAAAAGTTAAAAGCAGACAAGCAGGCAAGCAGGCAAACTAGTTGTAGAGCCAATGCGAGTGGACAGGTATTGATTTACAAATCAATCATGGCAATGTTGAAACAAAAATTTGGTGACATTGAAGTGGCAATATTAACAGGATTCTGTCACACTGAGTCCGAGAATGGGTGCAGTGTGTTGTCTGTAGTTTCCTGAGCAGAGTCTGTGACAGGAGTAGTCCACGGGAGAGTGATGGCTGATTGTTGTAGCCTGAAGTACCCCTCCTTACATGTGTCTCTGTGTCCATGGTCTGGTCTAAAATATGCCCTCCTCTAGTGGTTGTTTACTTCTGCAGACAGCTTGACTCAGAGATGTGCTGGCTCCACGTCTCACTCCCTTTTAGCTATGCTGTCTGCGTACAGAGACATAAGAGTGAACATCAGGAGGACATTTGCATCCATAGAGGTTCATTTAGTGCCATGGTTGCTCCTATCCGCATCAGACCAGGAATCTGCTGAGAGGAAATCAGAGCTTTGACACATCCCTTTCTTCTCACCATGAAACAACAGTATCACTGTCCCATGAACCAGATAATCAGTCCCATAAAAAAAAAAAACAAAACATATTTTCAGGACTGGAGAGATGGCTCAGCAGTTAAGAGTACCGACTGCTCTTCCGAAGATCCTGAGTTCAAATCCCACAACCACATGGTGGCTCACAACCATCCGTAACAAGATCTGACACCCTCTTCTGGAGTGTCTGAAGACAACAGCTATAGTGTACTTGTATATAATAAATAAATAATTTTATTTATTGTATATAATAAATAAATAAATAAATCTTTAAAAAAAGGAAAAGAAAAACATGTTTTTAATAAATGAACCAAATAGCAGTATGGATTGGGGCCTTTGGGCACTGTGTGGCAGACATGATAGGCACACCCTTCTCCTAGAATCCCCCCCTCCTGAGCCCTTTCTTGCCTTCAGAAGATTAACAGAGCCTATCTATTCCAGTGATCTCTGAGTGTCTGCTTTGGTGACACTGCAAAAAGTTAATAACAATATAAATTAATCACAATATAAAGACTACAGAAACATAGGAGGAAACCCTTGGAATACACTGCAGTTTGAGGCAACAGAACCAGGATCAGAGGCCAACAGAGTATGTCTGCTGCTAAAGGATGCAGATGAGAAGATCTTAGAAAGGATCCACTCGAGAGTCTCATATTCTTTATCATAAATTGGAGAAATGAGTCAGGAATTTATGGACGGCCCAGCCACACCCGAAACATGGCAGTCAGAATGTTCCTCTAGAAAAAGTCTGTGAGCTGGCCTTGCCCAGTGGTAGAGCTCTTGCCTCAGCCTGTGTGAACTAGCCCCAGCATTTGAACAGCTGTGTCCCTCCAGACATCTCTAGAAAAGAGTTTGCACCAGAGGATGGATTTTCCTGGCTGTCCGCTCCATGAGACACAGAGTGGGTGAAACAGCAGCATTTCCTGGGGAAAGCCCTGCCCCTCCCTGTACACCTGTGCTTAGGAATGTCTGCTGCTTCTTCTTCCAGGTTGGGTTGATGATTAACTCTGTCCCTGTGTTAATGAGCGTTCGGTCTCTAAAGGAACAGAACTCTCTCATTCTCTCTCTCTCTCTCTCTCTCTCTCTCTCTCTCTCTCTCTCTCTCTCTCTCTCTCTCTCTCTCTCTCTCCACTGTCTCATATTCTCTTTCTCATTCCCTCTCTCTGTATGTATGTGCATGTGTGCATACATGCACATTTGAGTAACATTGTTACTTTTCTATTGATGTGATAAAACACCAAGGTAAAGATAGCTTATAAAAGAAAGCATTGAATTTGGCTTACAGAGTCAGAGGATTAGACTCTATAATGGCAGAGTGATGGCGGCCCAGCTGAGAGCTCACATCTTTTTGTGTTTTACTTTACTGTTCTTTTTTTCTTTTGTTCAATATTTTCTTTATTTGCATTTCAAATGTTATCCCATTTCCAGGTCTCCCCTCCAGAAATCAACCTCCTATTTCATTCCCCTCCCCCATACCTCTATGAAGGTGCTCCCCCACCCACCCATCCACTCGGGCCTTCCAGCCTTGGCATTCCTCTACACTGGGGCATCTAACCCCCTCGTTTCCAAGGTCCACTCCTCCCATGTATGTCCAACAAGGCCATTCTCTTCCACCTATGCGGCTGGAGCCATGGGTCCCTCCATGCATACTCTTTGGTTGGAAGCTCTGGGGGGTCTAGTTAGTTGATATTGTTGTTCTTCTATGGGATTGCAAACCCCTTCAGCTCCTTCAGACCTTTCTCTAACTCCTCCATTGGGGACCCTGTGCTCAGTCCAATGGTTGGCTGTGAGCAGCCACCTCTGTATTTGTCAGGCTCTAGCAGAGTCTCTCAGGAGGCAGCCATATCAGGTTCTTGTTAGCAAACACTTCTTGGCATACACAATAGTGTCTGAGTTTGGTGACTATATGGGATAAATCCCCAGGTGGGGCAGTCTCTGGATGGCCTTTCCTTCAGTCTCTGCTCCTCACTTTATCTCCATATTTCCTCCTGTGAGTATATAGTTCCCTCTTCTATGAAGCATGGAAGCATCCATACTTTGGTCTTCCTTCTTCTTGAGCTTCATGTGGTCTATAAATTGTATCTTGGGTATTCTGAACTTTTGGGCTAATATGCACTTATCAGTGAGTGTATACTGTATGTGTTTTTTTGTGATTGGGTTACTTCACTCAGAATGATATTCTCAAATTCCATCTATTTTCCTGTGAATTTCATGAAGTCATTGCTTTTAATAGCTGAGTAGTTTTCCATTGTGTAAATGTACGAATGTACCACATTTTCTGTATCAGTTCCTCTTTTGAGGGACATCGGGGTTGTTTCCAGCTTCTGGCTATTATAAATAAGGCTGCTATGAACATAGTAGAACATGTGTCCTTAGTACATCTTCCGGGGATATGCCCAGGAGCGGTATAGCTGGGTCCTCAGGTAATACTATGTCCAATTTTCTGAGGAACCGCCAGACTGATTTCCATAGTGGTTATACCAAATTGCAATCCCACCAGAAATGGAGGAGTATCGTCTTTCTCCATACATCCTCATCAGCATCTGCTGTTACCTGAATTTTTGATCTTAACCATTCTAACTGGTGTGAGGTAGAATCTCAGGGTTTTGATTTGTATTTCCCTGATGACTCAGGGTGTTGAACATTTCTTTAGGTGTTTCTCAGCGCATTGAGTTTCCTCAGTTGAGAATTCTCTGTTTAGCTCTGTTCCCCATTTTTAATAGGGTTATTTGGTTCTCTGGAGTCTAACTTTGTGAGTTCTTTGTACATATTGGATATCAGCCCTCTATCAGATGTAAGCTTGGTAAAGATCTTTTCCCAATCTGTTGGTTACCATTTTGTCCTGTTGACAGTATCTTTTGACTTACAGAAGCTTTGCAATTTTATGAGGTCCCATTTGTCTACTTTTGATCTTAGAGCATAACCCTTTGGTGTTCTGTTCAGGAAATTTCCCCCTGTGCCCATGTGTTTGAGACTTTTCCCCACTTTCTTTTCTGTTAGATTCAATGTATCTGGTTTTATGTGGAGGTCTTTCATCAACTTGGACTTGAACTTTGTATAGGGAAATAAGAATGGATCAATTTGCATTCTTTTGCATGCTGACCCCAAGCTGACCCAACAAAATTTGTTGAAAATACTGTCTTTTCCCCAGTGGATGGTTTTAGCTCTTCTGTTAAAGATCAAGTGACCATAGGTATGTAGCTTCATTTCTGGGTCTTCAGTTCTATTCCACTGATCTACCTGCCTGTACCAATACCATGCAGTTTTTATCACTATGCCTCTGTAGTACAGCTTGAGGTCAGAGATGGTGATTCCCTCAGAATTCCTTTTATTGTTAAGAATAATTTTCCCTATCCTGGGTTTTTTGTTATTCCAGATAAATTTGAGAATTGCTCTTACTAACTCTGAAGAATTGAGTTGGAATTTTGATGGGGATTGCATCGAATTTGTAGCTTGCTTTTGGCAAGATGGCCATTTTTTACTGTATTAATCCCGCTAATCCACGAGCGTGGGAGATCTTTCCATCTTCTAATGTCTTCTTTGATTTTTTTCTTCAGAAACTTCAAGTTCTTGTCAGACAGATCTTTCCCTTGTTTGGTTAGAGTGACACCAAGATATTTTATATTGTCTGTGACTGTTGTGAAGGGTGTCATTTCCCTAATTTTTTTCTCAGCCTGCTTATCCTATAAGTACAGGAAGGCTATTGATTTATTTAAGTTAATTTTATATCCAGCTACTTTGTTGAAGTTATTTATCACCTGTAGGTATTCTCTGTTGGAGTTTTTGGGGTCACTTAAGTAGACTATCATATTATCTGCAAATAGTGATATTTTGACTTCTTCCTTTCTAATTTGTACTCCTTTGGCCTCCTTTTGTTGTCTAATTGCTCTAGCTAGAACTTCAAGTACTATATTGAAAAGATATGGAGAGAGTGGGCAGCTTTGTTTGGTCCCTGATTTTAGTGGGATTGCTTCAAGTTTCTCTCCATTAAGTTTGATGCTGGCTACTCGTTTGCTGTATATTGCTTTTACTATGTTTAGGTGTGGGCCTTAAATTCCTGATCTTTCCAAGACTTTTCACATGAAGGGATGTTAAATTTTGTCAAATACTTTTTCCAGCATCTAATGATATGATCGGGTATTTTTTCTTTGAGTTTGTTTATGTAGTCGATTACTGATGTTGGATTTCCATATATTGAGCCATGCTTGCATTCCTGGGATGAAGCCCACTTGATTGTGGTGAATAATTGTTTTGATGTGTTTTTGCATTCAGTTTTTGAGAATTTTTGTGAGTATTTTTGCATCAATATTCATAGGGGAAATTGGTCTGAAGTTCTCTTCCTTTGTTGGGTCTTTGTGTGGTTTTGGTATCAGCATAACTGTGGCTTCATAGAACGAATTGGGTAGTGTTCCTTCTGTTTCTATTTTGTGGAATGGTTTGAAGAGTATTGGTATTAGGTCTTCTTTGAAGGTCTGATAGAGTTCTGCACTAAACTCACTGATCCTGAGCTTCTTTTGGTTGGGAGACTTTTAATGACTGCTTCGATTTCTTTAGGGATTATAGGACTATTTAGATTATCTGATCCTGATTTAACTTTGGTATTTGGTATCTGTCTAGAAAATTGTCAGTTTCATCTAGATTTCCCAGTTGTGTTGAGTATAGGTTTTTGTAATAGGATCTAATGATTTTTTTGAATTTCCTCAGTTTCTGTTGTTATATCTCCCTTTTCATTTCTCATTTTGTTAATTTGAATACTCTCTCTGTGTCCTCTGGTTAGTCTGGCTAAGGGTTTATCTATCTTGTTGATTTTCACAAAGAACCAGCTCCTGGTTTTGTTGATTCTTTGTATGGTTCTCTTTGTTTCTATTTGATTGATTTCAGCCCTGTGGGTTATGATGTATGCTTTGAGCTTTAGTAAAGTTTCCATTATGAATGTGGGTGCCCTTGCATTTGGAGCATATATGTTCAGTACTGAGAGCCCTTCTTGATAAATTTTTCCTTTAACCACTATGAAGTACATTTCCTTACTTCTTTTGATAACTTTTAGTTGAAAATTGATTTTATTTAGAATGGCTACTTCAGCTTGTTTCTTGGGACCATTTGCTTGGAAAATTGTTTTCCAACTTTTCACTCTGATGTAGTGTCTGTCTTTGTTGCTGATGTGCATTTCCTGTATGCAGAAAAATGCTAGATCCTATTCATGTATCCAGTCTGTTAGTCTATGTCTTTTAATTGGGAAATTGAGCCCATTGATGTTAGGAGATATTAAAGAAAAGTTATTGTTACTTTTTGCTATTTTTCTTGTTAGAGGTAGAATTATGTTTGTGTGGCTATCTTCTTTGGGTCTGTTCAAGGATTACTTTCTTGCTTTTTCTAGGGTGTAGTTTCCCTCTTTTGTTGGTGTTTTCCATCTATTATCCTTTGTAGGGCATGATTTGTGGAAAGATAACGCGTAAATCTGGTTTTGTCATGTAATATCTTGTTTTCTGCATCTATGGTAATTGAGAGTTTTGCTGGGTATAGTAGCCTTGGCTGGCATTTGTGTTCTCCTAGGGTCTGTATGAGATCTCAGGATCTTCTAGATTTCATAGTCTCTGGTGAGAAGTCTGGTGTAATTCTGATCAGTCTGCCTTTATATGTTCCTTGACCTTTTTCCCTACTGCTTTTAACATTCTTGGTGTTTTGATTTTTATGTGATGGTAGGAATTTCTTTTCTGGTTCAGTCTATTTGGAGTTATGTAGGCTTCTTCTATGTTTATGGGTATCTCTTTCTTTAAATTAGGGAAGTTTTCTTCTATAATTTTGTTGAAGATATTTACTGGCCCTTTAAGCTGGAAATCTTCACTCTCTTCTATACCTATAATCCTTAGGTTTGGTCTTTTCATTGTGTCCTGGATTTCATGGATATTTTGGGTGAGGAGCTTTTTGCATTTTGCATTTTTGACTGTTGTGTCAATGTTTTCTATGGTATCTTCTATCCATATTGAGATTCTCTTCTATCTCTTGTATTCTGTTGCTGATGCTTGCATCTATGACTCCTGATCTCTTTCCTAGGTTTTCTATCCCCAGGGTAGTCTCCCTTTGTGATTTCTTTATTTTTTTCTATTTCCATTTTTAGATCCTGGATTGTTTTGTTCATTTCCTTTGCCTGTTTGATTGTGTTTTCCTGTAATTCTTTAAGGGATTTTCGTGTTTCTTCTTTAAGGACTTCTACCCGTTTGCTTGTGTTCTCCTGTATTTCTTTAAAAGACTTATTTATGTCCTTCTTAAAGTCCTCTATCATCATCATGAGAAGTGATTTAATATATGAATCTTGCTTTTCCAGTGTGATGGTGTATCTAGGGATAACTGTGGTGGGAGAAGAGGGTCTTGATGATGCCAAGTAACCTTGGATTTTGTTGCTTATGTTCTTACACTTGTCTTTTGACCTCTGGTTATCTCTGGTATTAGCTGGTTTTGCTGTCTCTGACTGCGGCTTGCCCCTCCTGCAAGTCTGTGTGTCAGTACTTCTGGGATACTAGGATCTTTCCGGGAGGAATTTGGGTATGGAGAGCTGTAGCACAGGATCAGTTCAGGTCACAGATGGAAACTAGAAGGATCCTGTCCGAGGCTGCTCCTTGGTTCTTGTGTCTTGGGGGCTCTGGGTGGGTCTCTTAGAGTAGATGTGGTGATCTTACCTGTGCTCACAGGCGTGTTAGCACTCCTGGGAGACCAGGTCTCTCCTGACGGTATTGGGTATGGAGAACTGTAGCATGGGATCAGCTCCTTGCCAAGTGCTCACATCTTGATTCACAACCACAAGGCAGAGAGAGGATCATGTGAGCTTTTGAAGCCTCAAATCCCACTATCAGTGACATGCCTTCTTCCACAAAGCCATATCTCCTAATCCTTCCCAAATAGTTTCACCAAGTTGTGGAATTCAAGTATGTATGTCTATGAGTGCTATTCTCATTCAAATCACCACAATGTAAATTGGATATTAGATTGACTTATAGGCTACGGTCTGGGTAATCCAACATGGGCTGTCTCACACATACAAGACTGTCCCAGTCCTTGAGGCCAGATGTCCTAGAAATTTCAATCTGGCACAAGAGGCCTGGAGGTTTCTGGAGAGCTGCTGGTTTCCAGTCAAGGTTAGAAATCTAAAGAAGCTGTTTCTAAAAACAGTAAAGGATCAATGTAGGTACAGGATAGATGAGCTTGTCAGCAAGAGTGAAGGAAAGCAGGCAAACAGCAAAAGCTCCCCCATTGTACCTGCTTTCCACATTAGGGGGGTTTGCATATTTCAAATAATCTGAACAAGGATTTTTCATGTTTCCTACAGGAGTTCCTGGATACTTGCATTTTAGTTGGTTCTAGATTAAGTTGACAATCAAGATTATTCATCACACTTCCATACACTTGTATGGCACAGATGAACAAGGGTAGAGAGCTGGGGCACTGGCCTATGTCAGCTTTTTCTACCCCAGGGTCCTTTCCTATGGGATAGGTGTCACAGCTAACCTCTGCAGAGCCTCTCCAAAAGCTTCCATCCTCACTGTCTGTTCCTTTTATAGCATAAGGCTCCCACATGTCCTGGTCAGCCTGTTTCCGCAGGGTTATATACTTCCTCTCTGCTAATTAACTTGTGGCCTCACTGGGGACCTGCTTGCCAAGGTCCCTGTGTGGCAGGAGCCTCCATGCCTGTTAATGAGCCAAAGCTAGAGGCCTTGACAGACCTGCCAGGCTTTAGCTTTGACATTTTACATGGCAACAATGAAAAGCTTTCCCAAAATAAGTGTGGCCTGTGTAATAGCTAATAGATTTTGTGTGAAGTGTAGAAATGTTAACCACATTTAGACTTGTCAGTCCTATTGGTCACAGTGATGAGGTATGGAGTAGAGGAATTCTCTAGCTATCTGCTAGATGTACCATCTGGTAAATGGAACAGATCATTTAACTACTGGCAGATGTGATGTCAGCTGTCCTGCTTTCTGGGAACCATAAGATTTCCTCTGATTTCTGATTGTCTCCATGCACGGACAGAAACTGTGTGTGTGTGGGGGGGGGGGGCTGAAGCAGAGGGCAGCAGCCAACTTCCTAGGGAAAGGGTGTTCTTACACCCACCTCCCACTATTGCAAACTGATGGAGATGAAAGATCCTTTTCCTTTAAGCTTCTTTGATGGAGGAGGTTCAAAACCCAGAGTCCTCTCCAACTTAGGCCACTGACTTAGAGGATGAGGTGCTGTGCTGTGTCTTAGAGCTGGGTGTCAGGTCAGCCAGTAGCTTACCCAAATGGCATAGGGGCCAGAGAAGGTCTTAGTCACCATGACCTCCTCTCTTTCTATTCTTGCTTGCTTGGGAACTAACACTTGAACAGAACTTTTCTATGCCAGTGCACCCCTGAGCTCCACAAATTTATTTATAATAGATATGCTTCCATGCTTCCATTCTTCCTTCCTTCCTTCCTTCCTTCCTTCCTTCCTTCCTTTCTTTCTTTCTTTCTTTCTTTCTTTCTTTCTTTCTTTCTTTCTTTCTTTCTTTCTTTCTTTCTTTCTTTCTTTCTTTCTTTCTTTCTTTCTCTTTCTTTTGTTCTTTCAAAGAAAGGAAATGGCCAAGATTCAGGACAATCCCATGGCCAACACCTAGGTCTGGGGCATGGTCTGGGGAGTGCTGCCCAGAAACTATGTGTCTTGGTTTGCTAATGTATGGTGTGGTGAGCAATGCCTGCTCACATTCTTCCTTTTCATGTGGATAGAGCATGCCAGGGTTAGGGTTAGGGTTAGCATGTACGTGCGTGCACGGGCACACACACACACACACACACACAAATAAATAAATGACTATTTATTAATAATAAACACTATTAATAATAAGTGATGTTAACATGGCTGTTTATGCTGGAGATAAGCATATAATTTGAAACAGAAAATAGTTCTTTGGGAACAAAGACAAGGACAGAGTAAATAGGATATCCAAGAAACTCCTCTACAAAGCCATGAGGTTCAAAGGGCATGCTGCCATAGACATGACATAGATCTGAGTCAGGTCTCCATGTCTCTTGTAGTCAGTGTCAGATTAGGCCTATCTGCAACCTCACACACACCCATACATATTACTGTGATCCACACAGCCCATGGGCAGTCACACAGACATGTGACCACAGCAGAATGGAGAAGAAGCATTATATGCAGCCACACCAGAAGCGACAGGATCCATCTGAGGAGAGATGGGTCTTTCAGGAATACATCTGGGACTCTTGACTACAGATACCATCTGATATTGGCACTTCCATGACAAAGCACCAAGATGAGAGCACATACTTTCCAGAACAGTGGTTTCCTTCAGAATCCCAGAGAAGGTCTTGGTTCTTCACTGCAAACCCCAATTGAGACGTCAAACTTTGGCTGATATCTAAGTACTTAACCACAAATAGGAAACCTAGGAACAGCCATGGAATGGGATCCTTTGTCATGCACGCAGGTGTTTTGAGGAATGCTCACCAGTTCTTCCCGAGGTCATGAAGTGTGTTCTTTTACATGGATCAACTCTACACATACTTCTTCCTGAAGTATCCCAGTAGTATATTGGCTTTGCATTAGAATAGGAGCTGCTGCTCTTAAGTGCTAATGGTCTATTAATAATAAGTGATGTTAACATGGCTGTTTATTCTGGAGATAAGCAGAGTCTGGATGTGGCTGGCTCTGGGAGTCCCTGAATTGATCTGCATTCACTTTCTGCTTGGGTTGCAGTTCATTCTTATGATTTTTCCCACATAGAGGACAGATAGCAGACAGGGATGGCTGTCCCCCTTCCTGTTACAGTGTCCCCTAACTCCAAGGAATGGCATCTGCCTTCAGGAGGTGATAAGCTCTGAGGTTGGGCCTGTGATGAAAGAAGTACCATTCAGGATTACAGTAAGTTACAGCCAGACTCTTCACCACAAGGAAGACACCTCTGTGCAAAGCATCTTGCCTGCTGGAGAACTCTGTGATGTGATGTGATGTGCCTAGTCACCTGAGCACCTAGGAGGCCTGAGATATTGCCTAGGTCACACTGGATAAGGAGGTGTAAGCCAGAATCAGAGTGTATGTAGGGTTTTGTAAGGAGAATCAAAACCTAGCTGGTCTGTTTAGTCTTTAAGAAGTTTCTTGCTTCCAAGTGTTACTGCCAGGGCTGCTGGCCTGGCAGGATGGTACTGACTGAAGGCCCATCTGGTGTGTCTACGAGGCTCATCCTCGACTCTCATTCCTGAGGACACTGGGTTTTCTGTGGCAACAGACATTACAAATTCATAATTTTGAAGAATGCTCTGTAGAATGAATTATTTGTAATATAAATGTATGTAGTAACTTAGTAAAGCAGCTGTATCTCTTGTTCCTGGCTAGTTCCCAGGATGAAATAAACAGGATTTATTTTAAAGCTTCATCTCAGTACCTAGGCAGGCTATCTTAGTACCCTAAAATAACCTGGCTACTTTCCAGCCATGATCCCAGTAATACTTACAGTTAGGCCTTCCATGGCTGATAAACTCTGAGGAACTCTTCTCTCTTTCCTACTATGGCTAATCTGAATCTCCCTTCCTCTCTCTTTCTTTCCACTGGAAGTCCCACCCATTTCTCTCTTCTGCCCAGCCACTGGGTGATCAGCTTTTATTGACAAGGCAGAGAATAAATGGTAGGAATTGTTTACACAAACTTGAGATGGGAGATTCTTGGCATAAGCATTACAATGCCATGTTCAGACTGAAATGTGACATGAGGGCAGAGAAAACAGCATTTGAATAATACACGGACAACCTTTACACAGTGCACAAAACCATTATGCCTACAAAACCTAGAAACGTTCATTAGACTCTGCTGCCTTCTGGAGTGCTCTGGCTTCACTGAACTCTAAGCAGTTACTTAATGCTCTGCTCTGCCTATGCTTTCTGTATTTCAACCTTAACATTTGTATGTTAACCTTCCTCTGCCAAGGCTTTGGCATTGGTTACTCCCTTCTGAGGCCAGGTCTACCTCACCGATCAGAGTCTATTGTTTTATTTAGGATTCTGGGAAGAAGGCCTAAGGTAATCAGGGCTCCAGGGTAGCCAGAGCTACTGGGGCCTGTGATGTTCAGGAGCTTGGTCCCCACGCCTCTTCAGACTCAGGTGGCTCTTGTCTCTGCAGAGCCTGCAGAGCCACAGAGTTATTAGCAGAAGAGGAAATCATGCCCCTGGAAGCTGCTGCTTAATCACAGACACTGTGGGAGCCTTCCCCAGAGAGGCACTGGCATAGTTAAACATCCATTTGGCACCAAGGGCTGCCTGTGGAGCAGGATGTGGTTGCTTCAGCTGTATCTGGGAGATGGGTGTGGGCTGAGATTCCAGACCAGGAACAGGTGGGGGATACTCCATCATCCATTTGATCTGCTGTCACCTGATTAGAAGATGGCCCAAGAACTTGGCAGGAGCTGGTAGGGTTCACCACAGTCCAGACAAATAAAACAGAATGCCTTTCTGTGAGGTCTGTGTTTGTGTATGCTTGTCTTTGTGTATTTCTCCGTGTCTATCTATCTGAGTATGCCTATCATTGTGTGTCTGCATGTCTGTCTATCTACATGGCATTGTGTATGACTGTGGGTGTATCTATTTCTGCGTATCTGTCTTTGTGTATCTGCATGTCTGTATGTTTCTGTTTGTTGGTTTGTGTGTGCTTGTCTGCACGTTGTCTCCATATGTGTGTCCGTGTATGTCTCTCTGTTGTTGTCTGCATGTCTGAATATGTTGTGTGAGTTATATGTCTGTTCTTGTGTGTATGTTTGTTTATTTATCTATGTGTCTATTTGTCTGTCTGTATGTGTATAGCAGGAGCTAGAACCGGTGCAGTCCTTTAGGAAGTGGCTATTGTGGCTATGAACCAAAGTATGGAGACTAGGGTATTCCTATTTTTGTTGTTGTGATAAATGTTTAAAAGAAATAGTTTGAAAGAAAAAAGCATTTCTTTCAGCTCATGGTTTCAAGGATGGCTGCGTGCATTGCTTTGAGCTTGAGATGAGACAGAATTTCATGGTAATGGAAGCATCTGGCAAGGCTTCCTCATGTCACAACAGCCAGGAAACAGAGAGAGAGAAAGGAAGTAGGCAAGACACGTCTTCCCAGTGCATGTCTACGCTGACCTACTTCTCCAATGAGGTCTCACCCCTTATTTACACCCCACCAATGATGCCAATAAATTATGAACCCATCAAAGTATTGATCCTTTGGTGAGATCAGAATTCTTATGGTCTCATTATCCCTCAAAGATTAAAATTGCCAGCTCTCAACACATGAAACTTTAGGGTACCCTTCATATTCAAACTGTCACGTGAGACTATCAGCTTCTCCAAAGCTGAATAACATTTCCAGACAGGTATGCTGTGGGCTCCTCTCTATGCAAACCAGACCAGGCACCATAGATGCTGGATCTGGCTGGTCTGCCCGTGAGAATGCACATTGCTTGAAAAGCAAGAACGCAGAACTTTCAATTGCCTATCCTCAAATCATGTGAGATTTGAACCAGACAACCCTAAGTCCCATAGTCATTCTGCATCTTTCTGGCCTTCCCATTCCATGCTTGGACTTCTCATCCACCCATAGCTGGTGGCACCAAAACCTCATGAAGCCAGCATCCAACATGGACCTGATACCCTGGGAAGTTCTACCAATGAGGTGCCTGGGGAAACTCACCAGATGGGAGAGTCTGTTTTTATTAAAGATCAAACTGGGCAGTGGTTTGAACTACACACTTGCTACACACGATGGTATATTCCAGAAGACAGGAAAAGGGGCATAGTGAGGAAATACTGGACTAAAGTAAGACCAAAGCTAAGCAGGGAAAACTCCAAACTCTGTCTTAGATGGCTTACCCACTCCATCCAGCTTTGCTGACTGTAATGCACTCTTCTCTTTGGGAGATGATTCCATACATGTCTGTAGCTCTCCTCAGTAGGCAACTCATAGCTTTGGCATCTCCAATATCTTAGGGTATCTGACACAATTCAGGCCTCACCTTTACAGCTTCACACAATGATCCCTAGCCATGCAGGGACTTCCCAACCACCAGCCTGGCTTCAGTTTTCTTTCCTTAACGCTAGAGGAATATTCTACAACCCCTTTCCTTCTGACTCTTAAATCCAGAACCACCACATGTCTGGAGCTGCCAAGTTCTGCTTGTTTGGGATGGAATCTGTCCCTGTCCTGGGATTGCAGCTAAGTAATCCTTTGCTTGTAGATACTTTGTAGGAAAGGCCCTCTCCTGTCTCAGTTTGCAGGATTAGATGGTGGGCTCTTTCCCTGAGGCACCACTCCCTTTGTTCCATTTAGCATCAGCCTTTTCTCCTCTCATCGAGCACAGGACTTGGCTCCAACATTACATTTTATTCTCTCTCTCTCTCTCTCTCTCTCTCTCTCTCTCTCTCTCTCTCTCTTCTTCAAACTGTATATTTTTCAAAAATTTATTTTTTTTATTCACTTTACTTCTGGATGGAATGGAAAACCCTCCCTCCTCTCCTAATCCTGCCCTTACAAATCCCTCCCCTTTACCCCTCCCCTTCTCCTCAAAGAAGGGAAAGCCACCTTGAGTACCACACCATGGGACATCTAGTCCCAGCAGGTCTAAGAACATCCTCTCCTGCTGAGGCCCAGCCAGGCAGTCCACATAAGGGAAGGGGAACTAAGGCAGGCAAGAGAGTCAGAGACAGCCCATCTCCAATTGTTAGGAGACCCACATGAAGACCAAGCTACACATCCACTACAACTGTGTAGGGGCGTGCTCTTAGATGGTTCAGTCTCTGTGAGTTCCCATGGGCCCAGGTTAGTTGACTCTGTAGGTCTCCTTGTGGTGCCCTTGACCTCTCTTGGTTCCTTCAGTTCTATCCTTCACTCTTAGGCAAGACTGCCTGAGCTCTGCCTGGTGTTTGGCTGTGGGTCTGTGCATCTGCCTCCATCGGCTGTTGGTTGAAGCATCTTGGGAGACAGTTGTGCTAGGTTCCCATCTGCAAGCATAGTAAAGTATTATTAATAGTGTCAGGGGTTGGATCTCAAGTTGGGGCAGTCATCAGTTGGCCGTTTCCTCGGTTTCTGCTCTATCTTTATTCCTGCACATCTGGTTGGCAGAACAAATTTTGGGTTGAAGGTTTTGTGGATGGGTTGATGTCCCTTTCCTTCCCTTTGGAAGGTCCTGCCTGACTGCAGTGGATGGCCAATTCAGTCTTTATATTCGTCACGAGTAGTAATCTCCACTAGGATCACTCCCATAGATTCCTCATAATCTTCCCCATCTCAGGGCTCCAACTAATCCCAGAGATACCTCCCGCCAATTTCCATTCTCCCAGCTCTCTTCTGTACCGACCTGGCTGCCATTCCTGTTCCTCTCTTTATCTCCTCTACCACAGGATGTGGAACAAAAGGAACACACCTCCATTGCTGCAGGGAGTGCAAATTTGTACAACCACTTTGGAAATCAATTTGGCAGTTTCTCAGAAAATTGGGAAGAGTTCTACCTCAAGACCCAGCTATACCATTCCTGGATATATACGCCAAACATATCCCACTATAGCACTAGGACAATTGTTCAGTTATGTTCAAAGCAATTTCATTCATAAAAGCCAGAGACTGGAAACAATCTATATGTCCCTCAACTGAAGATAAAGAAAATGTGGGACATCTATATAATATAATACTATTCATCTATTAAAAACAAAAACATCATAAATTTTGCAGGCGAATGCAGGGAACTTGAGAATATCATCCTGAGTAAGGTAACCCAGAGCCAGAAAGACACATATGGTTTGTGCTCACTTATAAATGGATATTAGCCATAAAGGGAAGGATAACCATGCTAAAATCTACAGACCCAAAGAAACTGGATAATAAGAAGGGCAAAGGGAGGATTCATGAGTCTCACTCAGAAGGGGAAACAAAATAGTCACCAAACTGTATATTTTGTGTTTTCCTTGCTGCACATGCTCCTGTTCCTTGTAGTTCTGCATAAGAGTTTTCATGAATAAATGTGAGATTCAGTCAATACTAGGTTGCAACATTAATCCAAAGAACTTCAGTTTAGCTTCAAACAGAGTTTTTTTTTTGGGGGGGGGGGTTGTTCTTTGAGATACGGTTTCTCTATGTTACATCTCCTGAGTGTTGGGATTAAAGGCATGGGTCACTACTGCCGGCTTAGTTTCTTTTCTTCTTCTTCTTCTTCTTCTTCTTCTTCTTCTTCTTCTTCTTCTTCTTCTTCTTCTTCTTCTTCTTCTTCTTCTTCTTCTTCTTCTTCTTCTTCTTCTTCTTCTTTTTTTTGGTTTTTCGAGACAGGTTTTCTGTGTAGCCCTGGCTGTCCTGGAACTCACTCTGTAGACCAGGCTGGCCTAAAACTCAGAAATCCGTCTGCCTCTGCCTCGCAAGTGCTAGGATTAAAGGCGTGCGCCACCACTGCCCAGCTTTTAGTTTCTTTTCTAAGGCTAGAAAGCAACTATACTCTTAGCCAAAATATCTCAATGGCCTTCAAGCCAGCTGGTAATATTCTTTCCATCTGAAACCTCTTGAGTTAGGCTTCCAGAGTATGCATTAACCTCAGCTGTACCATCTTCTATGTTCCTACTGGCATGATGCGTTAAGCCCTAGTTATAGCATTCAACCACTTGCTTGGTTAGGCCTATCACAACAATATTACAGTCCCTGGTACCAATTTCAGTCTTAGTTACTGTTTTATTGCTGTGCGGAGACACCATAACCAGGAGAGCTTATAAAGAGAAGTATTTAATTAGGCGCTTGCTTAAGTTTCATATGGTGAGTTCATGAACATCATGGCAGGGGCATAGCAGCAGGCAGGCAGGCATGGTGCTGGAGCAGCATCTGAGAGCTCAGCTCTGACCTTAAGTTTGAGGGAGTGGGGAGGAAGAGAGAGAACACAAACATGAGCCTGGGCCTGACTTGGACTTTCAAAACAACAAAGCCTATCCCCACTGACACATTTCTTTCAATATAGCTATACACACTTCGGCTAGACCACATAGCTCATCTTTCCCAAATTATTCTGCCAACTAGAGTCCAAATGTTCAAACATATGATCCTAGGAAGATTATTCCCGTTCAAACCACCATACTCACCAAGGTTGCAAGATAGAAAATCAACATAAAATTTAGTAGCTTTTTGATAAACACATGGTACATTTACTAAAAAGGAAATTAATAGAACAATCTTAATAGCTACAAAAATGCTTCTAAAAATAAAGTTAACCTAGGAATAGGATTCTCTCTACAGATGGAAATTAACATTTATGAAAAAAGATAAAGAGGATATTACAAAGAGCTATATTCATGAAGAACTGGGAATTCTTCATGGGAATAATTGATATTAAAAATGTGCATATTACCCAATGCTATCTACAGATCAAATGCAATTCTTATTAAAATACAAATTTTTATATTTATTTTTCACATAAATTAAAAAACCCAAAATATACATGGAAGCATAAGGAACCAAATAGTTAACCCTGAGCAAACCTACAAAGCTGGAGGCATTGCAGTTACTGATGTGAAAGCACAGTAGAAAGTTGTTGCAACCAAAGCCCCACATGGTAGTGATGTGAGTCAGAAATAAGTTCATGTGTTTACAAACAAAGGCAGTAAGAATAAAGACTGATAGGCTGGAGAGATGACTCAGATGGTTAAGAGCACTGACTGCTCTTCTAGAGGTCCTGAGTTCAATTCTCAGCAACCACATGTTGGCTCACAACCATCTGTAATGAGATCTGATACCCTCTTCTGGTGTGTCTAAAGACAGTGACAGTATACTCACATACATAAAATAAGTAATCTTAAGATAACTGGCTGGCTCATAGAATCGCTAAGTGCAACTTGCTTTAAGATGAAGTTATTCAGGCTAAAACAGAGGACTAGTCTCATTATACAGATAAATCAGAGGTAGTGATGTATACTCTGCTCTTGATATGGTAAAAATCACATTGTATCTATCAGCTGCCAACAAATTAATAATGGTGAACTTTCATCATGAAAAAGATGACATACTTCAGATAGTAACACCACATGAACACCAATGTATGTTGTAGTCATTATTATATCCAAGACATTTGATCTGAAATTAAAATTGATTTCATCAGCTAATATTTTTACATTTCCTGACTATTGCTATATGCCATGGCTTCAAAAGTAACTGAACGATTAAATGAATTATTTAAATTGATTAAATGAATTATTATATTATTTGATTATAGAATGGTAGAAATAATAGCGTACATAATATCTGCAGCATGCAAAAAATAATTTCAAATAATTGAAAAAGAATAGAGACTGGGAAAGGACAAGTTCCTCAGTAAATGGCACTGGGAACACCAGAAATCATGTAGTTGGTCAAAACTGACTCAGATATATCATCCTGCAAACAACTCAACTGAAATGGATCAAAGACCCCAATGTAAGTCATTGGCCTCTGAAACTCTTAGAAGAGTAAGTACTTCATGGCATTGACACAGGCAGGGAATGGTCTGCAGAGTGAAGAGACAGCCGTATATTGGAGAAAATCTTTGCAAATTTCCTCCTTAAAAGGACCTCAAAAGGCAAATATCAAAAAAATAAGAAGACAAAACCCAATTAATCCAGTTAAACTATGGGCAAAGTAACCAATTAGACATTTCTGGCTTGTTTGTTCTTTTACGTAGTTCTTTTGAGAACTTCATACAATGTGTTTTAGTAATATCTAGCCCCATCGCCCAACTCTTGCCCGAATTCCCTTCTCTTTAAGAAAAAAGAAAACCCAAGCAATCAAGTCTAGTTTCTGTTATCTATATACTTTTGGGTTTGTAGCCTTCTGCTGGAGCCTAATAAACAAACCTACCAGGAGCCATACTCTTAAAAAGAACAGAATCTCGGTCTCCCAGTAGCTACGTCACCAGTACCTCTCAGTAGGAGATGGCCACATCATCTCCTCAGGCTGAGATTTTTGTCTGGCTTGAGTTTATGTAGGTCTTGTACATGCTGTCACTACAGCTAAGGGTCCATACATACAATTGCTCTGCTGAGTCTAGAAAAACATTTTGCTTTAGTCATCTATTGCCTCTGGCTCTTACAATCTTTCTGCCACCTCTGAACCTAGGGAAGAAAGGCTATGGCACAGATTTCTTGAGGAAGATATACACACATGATCAAGAAGTATATAACAAAATGCTCATTACTAGTGGTTAGGGAAATGCAAATCAAAGTTGCAGTGAGATGGCCTCACTTGGAGATGTCAAAAGTTCTGGCCTCACATGAATAAACTCCTGAGATTAATCCCCAGCCTCAAGGATATAAAGCACATGCGATATCTTTCTGGTTACTTTCCTGTCAGCTTGACAAAGTCAGAGTCATCTGGGAAGATGATCACTTATTTGAGAAAATGCCTGCATCAGGTTGGCCCGTGGACAAGCCTGTGGACATTCTCTTGATTAATGTTTGACATGTGAGGGCCCAGTTCACTATGGGCAGTGGCCACCCTTGGGTAGGTGGTCCTGAGTATTATAATAAAGTAAGCTAAGAAAGTCAGGCAGAACAAGCTAGTAAGCAAACATTCTTCCATGCTCTCTGCTTCAGTTCCTACCTCCAGGTTCCTGCCCTGCTTGTGTTTCTGCCTTGGCCTCCCTCAGTGACAGACTGTCTTTACCACAACAGTAGGAAGTAAGCTAGGACACAAATAACCTCACTGCAGTTAGAATGACTATTATCATAAAGATAAAAATAAATGTATAAAGAAAATATTGTATGGATCCACAAAGGAGTAATTTTCAGTCATTACAAAAAATAAAGCTATGTCCCCTGCAGGAATTTGGTGGAAGTAGAGATCAAGGTGTTAAGCAAAATAAGACATGAAATCACAAAATGGAGTATTTTAGAAGAGGAACTGGAGCCATGAGAGGGGAAGGGGGACAAATGTGGATCATGGGGAAATGTATGCACTCAAGGTTTATACAACACAGGCTCAAAAGTGTCAGAATGAAACCCACTGTTTTATACTATGACCGATAAAGTATTTTTGGAAAAATACTGGTGATTATGTAGAGAAAGGAGAAGCTTTCTGCCCAGCCGATGAAATGGGGGCCAGTACAACCGTCATGGGGACTAGCACGGAGGCTCTGCCATATACACAGCTATTCTGGGGCTGCAGCTGAAGGACTTGAAATCAATATGCATAAAGGCATCCACATATTTATTGTGGTGCTATTCACAACATCCAAGGCACATAATTTAGGCACATACCAATAAATGGGTGAATAAAAAATGCAGAATACACACACACACACACACACTGGAATATCGTTTTGTCAATATTGATTTTTCATTTTCAACAATATTGATAGAGCTGGAGTACATTATAATGAAGTGGAATAAGCCAGAAACAGAAAGAATAAAAGCACATATTATTCTTTATATATAAAACCTAAATTGTTGATCTCAAAGAAGTAGAGAACAGTTAGGAGAACCACAGGCCTTAGTATCTGCATGAGTCCAGATCGAGGCTACCCATTGGCAGATTCATTACATCGGACTTTCCCTTGGTCTCACCAGGACACAGTGGCTCACCTTGTGTCAACTGAAGAAACTGTGGGGGAATCTAAGGAGAAGGTGGGGGCTGGCAGGTACTGTGCTAGTTGAGAGAGACAAAATTGGCATTTTCCAGCTCAGGAGGAGAGGGTGGCTATAAGGTACAGGGGGAGTTGTGGGAGAGAACTCCTGATGCTCTCTAGCTCAGTATAGGGACTATAGTTGACAATGATTCAGTCTTTCAAAATGGCTGATTGAGGGCTGGGGAGATGGCTCAATGTTTAAGAGCACTTCCAGAGGTCCTGAGTTCAATTCCCAGCAACTACATGGTGGCTCCTCACAACCATCTGTAATGGGATCAGGTGTGTCTGAAGAGAGCGACCCATACATATAAAATAAATAAAAGGTGAGAGTGCTTCCAAGACTTGTTCATTTAAAAGAAATGGGTGATAAACAGGGTTGTAAATATTTCTAACAAATAACAAATTTCTGAGGTAATTATGCCTCTGTGGTCACCTGATCTGAGCCCTATATACCGAGCACATTCTCCTCCACAAATATATACACTCACCATGTACCTATTAAAGGTGAACATCTATAAGACCATATGTAATAATTAAGATTCTACCTTTTTTGTCATGAAGACATTTTAAAAAGTAGTCCCCAGCTGATCCTTTTAAACCTGTAGGAGCATATGTATAGGATGACTTTGAAATCTGATTTTACTGCTTTGCCCACCCAAGCACTGGGATTGTGGCCATGCACTCTCAAGTACTCCAAATGCTGAGCTAGACACACAACCCCTATATATGTATATCACACACAAATAGGTGGAGGGATCTGAGATCTGCAGGTGGCAGTCTGAAGGGCCAGTCCAGGCTCAAGTCTGAAGTCAGAAAGAGACCATGTAAGAACCCCACCTTTCCCAGCTTTCTTATTCTGCCCAGGTTGTGCAGCCTGACCCAGAGCAGGAGAATAGCATTTCCCTTAGCCTTCCCATCTGGGCTTTGATTTCACTCAAAGTGCACACGTATCTATGCCCGGAGCAACTCTCAAAGGTCAAGGTGATTAAGCTTCTTCCGCTGACACAGTGTGAGCCACTGTGTCCTGCTGTGAGTCAGATACAGTGAATCTGCCAATGGGTAGCTTAGATCTGGACTCATCCAGAAATTGAGGGCTGTGGCTGCTTTTTAAACATGGCAAACCTGGCATTACCTAGGTTCAGGAAGGTGGTCATAAGGACATCAAGTCCAACACTGTCCGTTATACTCCAACTTGTGTGGAAGGACAGGGCCTCTCTCAAGGTGTTCTATCCTCTTTGTTGAGGGTGTCATCTCTGACTTGGAAGCATCTGCAGGGATGGGATATCCAGATACTTTGAATAGGGCTGTAGGATTCATTCACATGTAGCTATTGCTGTGGATGTGCTACTCTGACCAAAGTGTCCTAACAGGTCTATGTCATGGCTTCTGGGGGATGATTCATAGAGTCCACCTCAGTCTCTACTACAAGTGATGGTCTACTGATGGGGAACCAGCAGCATACCATCTCCGTTTAGGAGCATCCTCTGCCTTGCATCCTCTGGCTTGTTTATTGGCAGGAATCTGAGACTGAGGCTGCCCTCAGTACCTTGCCTCCTAGGTCCTTCTATGGCTAAGATCATAGGATCGATTTCCCCTGTGGATGGAGGTAGAATTGATTGGGCCTGGTAGAGAAGTGTCTACCTCCGAAGTAAAGTGACAAGAACCCAGAAGAGGCAATGAGGCTGGTGCCTGAGGTCTGCTTCTTATTTAGAGTCAACTCTTGTCTGTGCCTGTACCACAGGACTGAAAGGATACCTACTGTGGCCTACAGTCTTGCCTAGAGTCCTAGAAGGCATGCAATTTATCACTTTAAGTTATTTTAAAGATGTTCAGTGTCAAGATCCCTGGCAGTTGATCTGTCTATCATATTTGTTTTGGGATTTACCAGTTACAGGAATGGTTTTCAATTTAAATACTTGTGATTTTCTCTGGGAAGTGATGGCAGTCACATGCAGAAGGTTTGCAGTAGAACAGAAATCAGAATTCTGTCTCAATGTTTGCACTCTCTGCTTTTTAACATAAACTTGCTCTGTGGTGTGAATGTTATCTGTACACTCCTCCTTTGATGGTAATACAACAATTAAGAATGCTGTCATATATCTTTTTAAAATTAGCATAATTAACCAATTAAAATATATTTGTGGGGGTCAGAGAGATGAGACGATGTTTAAGAACACATTTTATCTTTGCAAAGGACCCCAGTTCAATTTCCAGCACCCAAGTCAGGTGTCTCACAACCTTATGCAACTCCAGCTCCAGAGGATCCGGAACCTTCTTCTGGCCACACACACACACACACACACAGATATGTATTTGTCAACACACATCCATGCACATAGTTAAAAGTAAAAATAATCTTAAAAATATATTCTTGTTTTAAATTGACATATAGTAATTATATACACTTAGGGTACAGTGTGACATTTCAGGGTGTGTCCACAGCATGCAATGATGAGATTGGATTAATGGGCCAGGCAGTCATTTGTCATTTCTCTGTGCTGGGAATATATGCCTCACTGCCCTGTAGTTTAACCTCAGCATCTACTTTGTGCTGTTCCCCTGTACAACTATTTGTTTATTTTGTTGTTTTTCCAATCTGCTGAATGAACGAATGGACTTTTGAGACAGTCTCATTAGTTAGCTCTGGCTGGCCTGGATGGCACAGAGAACCCCCTGACCCTGCCACCATGCAAGGCCCAGGTTATTCTTTTAAAGCTCTCTTTCTTGGGGGACAGGATTAGGTGTGTGGAGAGACAGGAAAAAGACCCAGAGGGCCAGGAGTAGAAATGGAAATCTGCAGCTGTTGGGGGTTGGAAGTTGGGGAATCTTTAAAAAGTCCCAGAGACCTGAGATGGGGGAGGCTCACAGGAATCAAGGCAGGTGACTTTAGCTAAGATGCCCAACAGTAGGGCCATGGAACCTGTCTTAGTCAGGGTTTCTATTCCTTCACAAACATCATGACTAAGACACACGTTGGGGAGAAAAGGGTTTTTTCAGCTTACACTTCCAGGTTGCTGTTCATCACCAAAGAAGTCAGGACTGGAACTCAAGTATTGAGAGATGTTCCTTACTGGCTTGCTTCCCCTGGCTTGCTCAGCATGCTCTCTTATAGAACCCAAGACTATCAGCCCAGGGATGGCACCACCCTCAAGAAGCCCCTCCTTGATCACTAATTATGAAAATGCCCCATAGCTGGATCTCATGGAGACACTTCCCCAACTTAAGCTTCTTTCTCTATGATAACTCCAGCCTGTGTCAAGTTGACACACAAAACCAGTCAGTACAGAACCTAAAGAGGCTACCTCCTGTATCCAGGCAGGACCCTCAGTGGAGGGATAAGGACACCAACCCACTCACAAAACTTTTGATCCAAAATTTGTCCTGTCTGAAAGAAATGCAGGACAACAACGAAGCAGAGACTGAAGGAATGTCTAACCAATAATTGGACCAATTTGAAACCTATTCCTGTGCATTAGATGAGCCTTGAAACCATAATTGACCTCCATGTAAAACCAGACACACTGAAACTAGTAGAAAAGAAACTGGGGAAAACCCTTGAGGACATGGGCACAGGGGAAAAGTTCCTGAACAGAACTCGATTAGCTTATGTTCTAAGATCAAGAATTGACAAATGGGACCTCATAAAATTACAAAGTTTTTGTAAGGCAAAGGACACTGTCTAAAGGCCAAAACGGCAACCAACAAATTGGGAAAAGATCTTCACCAATCCTACATCTGATAGAGGACTAATATCCAATATATATAAAGAACTCAAGAAGTTAGACCCCAGGGAACCAAATCACCCTATTAAAAATGGGGTACAGATCTAAACAAAGAATTTTCACCTGAAGAAATTTGGATGGCCGAGAAGCACCTTAAGAAATGCTCAACATCATTAGTCATTAGGGAAATGCAAATCAAAACAACTCTGAGATTTCACCTCACACCAGTCAGAATGGCTAAGGCCAAAAAAAAACTCAGGAGACAGCAGGTGTTGGCGAGGATGTGGAGAAAGAGGAACACTCCTCCACTGCTGGTGGGGTTGTAAGATGGTACAACCACTTTGGAAATCAGTCTGGCGGTTCCTCAGAAAACTGGACATGACATATCCAGAGGACCCTGCTATACCTCTCCTGGGCATATACCCAAATGATTCCCTGGCATGCAGTAAGGACACATGCTCCATTATGTTCATAGCAGCCTTATTTATAATAGCCAGAAGCTGGATAGAACCCAGATGTCCCTCAGTGGAGAAATGGATACAGAAAATGTGGTATATTTACACAATGGAAAACTACTCAGCAATTAAAAACAATGAATTCATGAAATTTTTAGGCAAATGGTTGGAATTGGAAAATATCATCCTAAGTGAGGTAACACAATCACAAAAGAATACACATGGAATGCAATCTCTGATAAGTGGATATTAATTTGTCCAGAAGCCCTGAATACAGAAGGTACAATTAGCATAAGAAATGACTCCCATGAAGAAGTAAGGAGAGGGTTCTGATCCTGGAAAGGCTTGATCTAGCATTGTATGGGAGTACCAGGGCAGAGAAAAAGGAGAGAGGTGATTGGAGAATGGGTGGAGAGAAGAAGGTTTATGGGACATATGGGGAGGGGGTAACTTGGAAAGGGGAAATCATTTGGAATGTAAACAAAGAATATAGAAAATAAAAATATATAATAAAAAAGAAGAAACCATAATTGAGGACTGTTTCCCCAAGATATTGTGTGCTGAAAAGAACTCCAAGGCTAGAAGGATGCTACTTTTGCAGGCAGAGTTAGAGGATCTTTGCCAACTCACAGCCATCAATGTCATCACAGGAGCACATGGATCCTTAGCTGGAATATGATGTCATAGAAACAGAAGAACAAATGAGCTCAAGGCTGGTAGATCTGATCTCATCAGATGCACCTTTAGGGTACAGCATCCACCTGAATTTTCAGGATGATGTGAGGTCTCTGGAGGAGACAAGGCAGCCACTGCTAATCTTTTGCCTGGTTATGCGGAGAACAGTCTCTAATGGGTAGACGGGTTGGGAGATTGCTCTTTCTGCCTCAGTCTTCCATGGGTAGGTGTAGGGAAACTGATCTCTGCCTCAGTCTCTGATGGGTAGACATTGGAAGGCTCTTTCTGCCTCAGTCTCTGATGGCAACATGTTGGGAGACTGTTCCCTCTGCCTCAGTTCATAAGGTTTACACCAACTCACTTCCAAGCAGGGGGGTTTTCTTCTACATGGAAGAAGCTCAAACTGTGAAGGAGGGTCTACATAGTAGTCAACGTTCTACAACTTTCCTGATTTCTGCTGCACCCTGTCCTTGAAGGGCTTTGGTGGCCTCTCATGTGGGGTCTTCACCTGCACATACTAATGACCACAGGGCTGAGGTCAAAAAGGAGCAAGGCATATTTAGCTCCCAAGAACTTTGGGGGGGGGGCAGCTCTGGGTCCTCTGTGGCTGGCGTATCCTTGGTGGTTATGTGGTCAGCCCTCCATTTCTGAGCTCAACCCAGTTTCTTTGTTGTAAAAAAGCTCCCAACAAAAGCCAGGGAATTGGAATTCATAAAAGTCCAATGCACGAGAGGCATTCGCTCAGTAGTTCCCTCCATCCAGGAAGATCCTTATAAAACAGGGCTGAGAATGGGTAGGCCTGAAGTTTCTTAGACGAAGGAAAGGAGGAAAGTGGGTGTGAGGGAGGGGGAGCAGGGATGTGCTGCTAAGGGTTTTGAAGGGACGATTGAACTCTTCTTGAACACACAAGTTCAAAGCCAGATCTTCATCCTTGTCACTCAGGTGGGAGGGCGTTTCTTGTTGTAGTTGGTTAGAGGGGCACACACTTAACCCTAGGGCTAGGGCTAGGGCTAGGGCTAGGGTTAGGGTTAGGTCTAGGGTTAGGGTTAGGGTTAGGGTTAGGGTTAGGGTTAGAGGTAGGGTTAGGGTTAGGGTTAGGGTTAGGGTTAGGGTTAGGGTTAGTGATAGGGCTAGGGTTAGGGTTGGGGTTGGGGCTAGGGTTAGGGTTAGGGTTAGGGTTAGGGTTAGGGTTAGGGTTAGGATGAGTAAGCCTGTCTTTCTTCTTCCTGACTGTCTGCTTGCTCCTCCTTGCTTTCTCAAGTTAGTTTCATACTGTGACCTGGTCTTGGATTTCTTTTCTTAGCCTCATGTGCACCCACAGTTCATGTCCTTGTCCTCGTTGCCATTCCCAGTTGATCCAAGCTGACCCAGTCCATGTAGCATGGTCTCCTCTTCTGTTTGAATGGGTGTAGATTCCTGAGCTTTGAGATGCTAATAGAGTCTTCCTGGCAGTACTTGTGTGATGTGGAAATGGCCAGCCAGGAAGCTGGACAGTGAGTTCTCTGGCTTTCACAAGGGCAGCTAATTTATCTACCTGTGCATAGGCAGACAGTGTTGTCTGCGGATGGGACAACTATGGCCTGGATCTGAGCAAAATCACCTGGCTAACACAGTCTATGTGCATACCAGTGACGTATAAAGACCAAAGTTCTCAGAATGGGAATACTGGAGGACTTTGAAATGGAACCTGAGAGACACCAGACAACTGTGCAGAGTGTGGGAATGTGGGGGTTGAATCCAGAAGTCAGAGATGATAGGCTTTCGCCTATCTGGAGTTCTTTATCCAGTGTGGGTTTTGGGCAAATGAGTAGCTCTGGAATAAAGGGCATGGATGAACTCTCTGCTAGCCTACCCGTACAACTCAGTCCCCTCATTCGTCCCATGCTTCTTGGAGAACCATTAGCACTGGTCATCGGCCTTGCATTGATAACCCTGAAACTTGATAGAATGAAATGGTGTGAGGTCAAGAATGGTAGAGTCTGCCGTGAGTCTGGGCCTCTAAGTAGGAGGTGAGTAATAGGGAGCTGCAACCCTTTGTGACTTGGAAGAGGGCATCCTGATGAGTGAAACTTACCAGGGATGCTTGCACACCTACTGTGCTTTAGGCAAAACATAAGGAGCTATTGTCTGGGTATAAAGTCACTTCCTAAGGTCCAGGACTAGGTGAGTGCCTAAGGCCTTTGCCTTGGGGCTTATGCTCTCTATCACTCACTCTTGAAACCACCATCCAGGCTGTGCAGTGTGATCCACCATAGGTAGAGGAGGCTCTGAGCCTGATCAAGCCTTACAACATTTGCTTGAAACTTTTCTATCATTGTCAAGGCATGTCCTTGAAAATTTGGCACTTACTATAGGTTCTGTATTTTTATGTCTGATAAGTGTCACTGTCATGCCTTCAAAGGTGCTCCATCTTGGCAGCAGAATGGGGTTCAGACAGTGCAGTCACCATGCATACTGGTTTTTGGCTACAGACAATGGAGGCTTTAATTGATTTAAGAAGGCAAAATAAAATCCAAACCATTGAGCCATGTGCAGCATGCATACTCGGGGTATCATGAGGTCAGAGGTATATTGGAAGCTGTGTGGCAGGTTGCTAGGGACGATAGTATGTCCTTCTTTTGGTTACCAGGGTCATAAAGCAGCAGCAGTTGAGATGGGCAGCAATTGCTAACCATGGTCAGCACTGGCCACCTCCTTTCTTTAGGCTTCAGGGTATTTTTGAAAGTGAATATGGCCAGCTTTTCCTTTTTTATCATTTGATTATTTCATACTATTACATAATATAATAAATTTTATTCATCATTCCTTCCAAATTCTTTCTCAATCCCTTTCTTCTTTTTGTAGAACCCTTCTTGACAAGTGTCCTTCTTACTTCCTTGTCCTGTGCATGTGTTTGTGTGTGTGTGTGTGTGTGAGAAAGAGAGGCGAGAGAGAGAGAGAGAGAGAGAGAGAGAGAGAGAGAGAGAGAGAGAGGAGGGGGAGAGAGGGAGAGGGAGAGGGAGGGGGAGAGAGAGATAGAAAGAGAGATGTTGAGGCTAGTTAGAGTTTCTTGCTTGAGTGTGGGTAGGAAGTTGTGTGTGGAACTTATTATTATTATTGTATCAGTGTCTAGACCCATGAAGAAAATGCCACTGCTCCCCGACCCATTCTGTAATTCTAGAAGTCCCTGAAGGAGAGATGGGGCTTCATGGGCTTTCCCAATCCACACGGAAATGATGATGGCCCTATCTTGTTCAGATAATCACAACTGCTATGAATTCTTGAATCCAGAAGACATCTTTACAGCTGTCTTCCCTTCTGCTAGCTCCCATCCTCTGCCTGCTTTTCCATGATGTTCTCTGAGCTTTGGAGGAAGCAATGTAGCTAAGTGTTGTTGAAGTAGAAATATGTGTTGCTTTCAGATGAAATCGGGTAAGGCATTCGTTAGGGAAACAACAAGATGGTTTGAAAGAAGGTATTCACTGCATCTCCTTAAACTTTCTCCTATCCCAGCCCATGGCACCCACTGGTTCTGGAGTGGGGAGGCGGGGGTTGCCCAGCTCCCCTCACCCACCCAGTCTCCTCTAGCAAAAGGCAGCACCGTTCAAAGGTCAGGCATGGGTATAGCAGCTGTTCAAACTGACTTCAATGTCATGAAGAAGAAAGGAACCTCCTCTACAGGAGACCAGGTGGACTTGTTAGCAACATAGGTCAATACTGTAAAAAATTTGTGTTTTAGATTTTTATCATGAGGACTTGAGAAATGGAGAAAAATAAACTTAATTTAGAAGAATTTAAAACCATATGTTGATTTGGTGGAATGGAAGCACACTGGCCACTTAGCATCATAGCCCTGAGTTAGATGCAATCAAACTGCATTGGCCTTGGTGGTGTCCTGGTTCACACTGACACAGGGTAGGGCATTGACAATGAAGAGGACTTGTGCCCAGCTCACATTTTTTCAGAACTCCTTCATGTGCCCAGGCTAGAAGATAGCACCAGCAAGGTGTCACACAAAACAAGGCTGATATTGTGTACCATATCCAATTTTATGTCTTCAAGGCTGCAACTCAATCTGGATGGACACAGTTATGGTTTCCTATCCCTGGGGATCTGGGATCTGACTTGATGGATACATAGCTCAGTGCACTGGTTGGCAGCTTGTGAGAGGACTCAAGGACCTCTACTTGTCTCCGCTTGAGCCAGTTGTTCCACAAACTGACATAGCAAGCTATGCTTGGTCCACAGTTCACCACCCTGAGCTAGAAACAAATGCGATACCAGGAGCTGTGGCCTGTCCCTCAGCTCCACCAGGCTGTGTAGCTAGATACCCCTTCCTAGCACTGCTGGAATCTTCTGTGGGCCGTTCACTGTGCTGCGGACTCTCAGCTGTGGTAAGTGCAAGGCAAGCATCTTGCTTTTTCCTCAATTTGTTCTGCTAAGGCTTTGAGGGATTAATGAATGATCATAATTCTCCAGAATTATAGGCAGGTTTTGCAAAGAATTAGTGAAATGGCAGCCAGCTGGCTCTGGAGTCTGCATCCCTAGTGTTGGGAGAGGAAGCACTCTTTATGCTGAGAAAATGTTGCCTGTGAGCTGTGCACCTCACTCAGGATAGAACAAGCATTCACACCAGGACAGAAATGAAGGAGAGCTGGTGCCAAATGGAGCAGATAGCCCGCTGAAGCAATGGGACTCAGTCATGTTCCTGGGTTTTTGGCAGGTAGGAACAGCATAATGGATGCATTGCAGACACTCCCAGTGATGGTGCAGGTCTCAGACATTGCTCTGCCCATTCAATATTCTACAGTGAAGGGAAGCCTTGGAGGACAAAGAAAGTCTTAGGGTCTCTGTTGGTAAGATCAAATACTAAGACCAAAAATCAAGTTGAGGAGGAAAGGGTTTATTTGGTTTACTCTTTCATATTGTTGTTCAGGATCTAAAGAAGTCAGGATATGAACTCAAACAAGATAGGAACCTGGAGTCAGGAGCTGATGCAGAGACCTTGGAGAGGTGCTTCCCATTGGCTTAATCCCCATGGCTTGTTCAGCCTACTTTCTGATAGAACTCAGGACCCCCAGCTTGGGGATGGCACCACCCACAATGGGCTGGGCCCTCCGATATCAATTGCTAATAATGTCCACAGCCAGGCTTTATGGAGGGATTTTCTCAATGGAGGTTCCTTCCTTTCATAAAACTCTAGTTTGTGTCAAGTTGACATATAACTATTTAGCACAAATAGTTTGAACTATTCTAACAGAAAACACAGAAACCAACTCCTGGTAACACCTAAGAGCACTACTGAATGTATCTAACATTCACTTGGGGATTTTACAGAGAAGACAAAGAACATAGACCTTATGATAGGGTCTGTGTGGGATACCCAGCCATAGAATCTCTATAAGCCTCAGTTTTCTATTCTGTACAAAGGAGACTCTTGATTTTCAGGCTATTGTGAATATTAAGTGAATTAATTTATATGCCTATTATGGGACCAGAAAATATTTGATAATAGTGTATATTCTTACCCAGTACAAGGTATTTGTTCTCAGTTGCCCATCATTTAAAAAAACAAACAAACAAACACAGTGTAGGCTGTAGTATGACAGACAGATTCTGGCTGTATGAGCATACCCATGATTCCAAATGGAGACAAGAACTCATGATCTTTTATGAGTGAATGAGACCTCTTCGATGGGTCTACATTATAGTGTACCTATTATTGTATAGCATAGAGATGGCCTTGTTAGAGTGTTGAAGTCTAGGTAAAGAGATGGCTGAGCATTTATTGACTTGGCTTGAATCAGGTCACTGTGTGTGGGTTGGGGCCATTACTACTTCCTGACCTGACTCTGATGCCAATCTCCATTCTATATTTGGCCTGTTCTTCTTAGGACAGTGCCTTTCAGAACTGCTTTTCCATCCTGAGGTCTTAGTCAGTCCACACTAAGATCCTGGGTCAGATATGTCTCCTTGCCCTCAACCCTAGGTTTACTGCTGAACTGAGGCATGAGGCTGGTAGCATTTCCTGTGGTCACACTCTAGGGAGTAGATGCTGGCATCTATTCTGAAAAAGGCCCATTTTCACCTTGTATTTAAAAGTCCAGGTGTCAGTCTCAGGGATAAATCTAAGTCAAAGCACATAATCAACATTGTTATTTTGTCTCAACACAATTTTAACTTGGATATGATCAATAGCAAATTCATGCTAGAGCCTTTTAAGTTCACTTGAATCCATTGTCATGGTTCATGCCCGGTTGAGGCAGGTGTCACAGCATAGGGGAAGCCTTGTTCTGGACCACCCCTACCAGCCTTTCTGCAGCAGGATGCTGCTTCCTGTTACTCTGGGCAGCTCCTTCTCTTCACCTGTAAGTAGCACTAAGGTCCACCTGTGGCTTTCCCTTATGGGGATCACAGTGCATCAAAGACACCTCTCTATAAACTATTCCAGCTCCCCGGGAGCTGTAAGAACCATTAGAAATGAGGCATTGCACTGGCTTTGGGAACTCATACACTGTGATGTGAACACAAAAAACATGTAGCACGTGTGTGCCTTCCATTAATGGATGTCCATGCGATGCCAGCTTAGAAATGAGGAAGGAAATGCTGAGAAAAAAAATGTTCATGATCATGCCTGACAAAAGGACCACCCAGGAAGCAGTTTCTGTGCTGATAGGATTAACAGCCATGCTGAGCGCTCTGCAAAGTGTGTTAAGTACAGCAGCATTTCCCAGACAGGACAGTGACTCATGAGGAGGGTGACCTGAGAGCAGATAATGACCCTTCATGAAGGTAATGGGGACCTAGGTACAATATGAAGTTTTCTTGACCTTTTAGGATGCTGAAAATGGGAAGAAAGAGACCATGATCAAAACCAGCATTTTCTTTTACCTGCTTCCAAATGACAGTTCTCGACATTTCAAAACGCATTTGAAACAGCAAATTCCTTTCATGAAGTCATGTTGGCAAAGGTTGTAAGGAATGAAACACTCATTAATACAAATGAAGAGGTGTTTACCAGAGTCCTAATGAAGATTATGCTGAAAGTACCGGTGAGGTAGATGATGATGGAGGGAGAACATGGCCCTGGATCCTGTGTGCACAGGGCAGCAGGGTTGGCCCAAGGCACAGTGCAGGGTGACTACTGTATGGGCAGATATGTGCTTGGCAGACTGTTTGTCTTTTCTTCACCTTGCTCTACAAGGTAGGCTGGTCCATGTACTGTGTTCTTCTTCAGTGACCCTCCCTTGCCTCTGGCCAGAGGGAGCCTCAGCAGGTGCTGCATGGTAGGAAGCAGGACAGATGGACACCCGTGTACTGTTTCTCTGCTCCCTCCAGCTAGCATACCCTTGGTTTTCAGGTCACTGCCCTTGAATAGTCTTTTTTGTTTGTTTTTGTGATTCTTTTTCTTCCACAAGTGTGTACACGCTAATGGTGCCACCGAGGTTGATTTGGATTCCTTCCAGTTCCTGGCTCTCTACCTACACTCTGTACACGAGCACTGCAAATTGTCCTAATTTGAGTGTGCATCTCTCTCAGCTAGACATTAACTGCAAATATTCCATGATGATTCAGGATACTCATTTACTTCTAATAGTGCTGTTGGCTAAAGGTCTGAGGTCCAGGTGTTAACTCTTGCAGTGTCTAGAGAGGGCTGCTTCCTGGTGTGTGGATAGAGCCTTCTTCAGGTGGTGGGTGAGTGAGCTTCCTGGTGTCCAGTGAAGGTATGCATCACACCTGAGGTTCTTAATCTGAAGTGGGAAGACACACTTTATTTTTTGTTTTTGTTTTTGAGACAGGGTTTCTCTGTGTAGTCCTCAAACTTGCTCTGTAAACCAGGCTGACCTCGAATTCTGATTCTCCTGCCTCTGCATCTAGAGTGCTGGGGTTAAAGGTGTGCTGTCTAGGTACACTGGGGTTCTACCCTCACATCTCAGTTGCTCTGCCAAAGGTACTACTGCCTTGCATAATGCGTTAAATGACAGTAAGGTCTTCAATATGTGACCTTTAGGGTCACAACATGTGACCTTTAGGGACTCAAGTGATTATCCATCAGACCATCCATCATTGCTATGCACCTGACAGGCAGGATGTTACATAAGTCTGTTCCTGTATTTAGTCTTAGCTTGTGGAAATCCAGTGCACAATTAAGACATCATCCAAGTGGGCACTCTTATTTAACTTTGTATTGCTTGTTTTCTTGCACATAGGCAGAGTTTCAAGTCTAGGTTCTTTTGTGCTGGACAGCCTCTGTGAACTCTGGCTGGGTATGGAGCTGGGGAGGGTCTCCATGCTTTCATGTGTTCAGGGGTCTTTGGCTGTTTGAACTGATGGAACTGTATTCCTAACAGCACCAAAGGAGTGATTGGCTGGTCACTATACATAGGGTTTTTCTGGAGGGGCCTGGCTTCTAGGATGTGGTTAAAATTCTCTTTGTTCATCTCATCTGTTACAGAACAATATTCTTAGGTTACTCATTTTGAAGTTACTTTTTTAAGGTTATGAAAATAACATAAGTGAGGTAACCCAGTCTCAAAAGATCAATCATGGTATGCACTCACTGATAAGTGGATATTAGCCTAGAAACTTTGAATACCCAGGACATAATCCACAAATTAAATGAGGTCCAAAAAGAATGGAGGAGTGGCCCCTGGTTCTGGAAAGACTCAGTGCAAGAGTATAGGGGAATTCCAGAACAGGCAAGTGGGAAGGGGTACATGGAGGAACAGGGGGAGGGAAGAGGGCTTATGGGACTTGCGGGGAGTGGGGACCCAGAAAAGGGGAAATCATTTGAAATGTAAATAAAAAATATATCAATAAAAAAAGAATTAAAAAAAAGAAAATAACATAGGGCTCTTGTGAAAATTTTAGGCATCTTGTAAGAAATGAAAAGGTAAACACCACTACCAAGTGTAGCTTCTACCTAGATTATCATCTTTCTTTCCAGTCTTCTTTTCTTTTCTCAGATGCATGATTAAAAGTAAATTGGCTGAAGACTCAAGCCTCCTGCAGCTTCTTTTCTATCCTTTTATACCGTGTGTTGCATGAACAATTTTCCAAGTAGTTGGAAAAACTCTTCATGACCTGATTTTAAACATTAACCTATGAGTGTTTTTATATTTTGGATACTTAAATCTCTGAGTGATGAAGACCCCTCTGCATGATGAACGAATCCCTAGCAAGGGCCTCATTCCCAGCTCATGCATCTTGGGATGCCAACACTGTATAACTGAGGATGACCAAGAACTCCTGATCTTGCCTCTGAGACCAGCTCTCAGTAGAACTTTCTTTCTTGTATGTCCTTGACAAGTTGTCCAACCTCAGGAGGCAAGCCTTGAAACACAAATATAGATTAGGATTCAATAAATGATGGTTAAGGATAACTGGAGAGACAGTTTCTCCCAGTGGCCAGTGAGGTAGAAAACATTGAGACTTCACTTTACAAAAAATTCCTGCTGGCTTATGTTCTTGCAATTGGACTGAACAAGCATTTAAGCCAGGTCTGTGTGCCTTAAGGTCTGTGTTTATCCTCTTGGATGTTGCTGAGAGTATCAGAGATTAAAGCTCCTTTTCCTCTGCCAAGATTAGAAGGAGCAAGCAGTGCTTCTTGCAGGCCAGCTCCCAGTTGCCATACTTCCTTTCGTAGCAGAAAGAACCTCTGGAAGAGAACTAAGCTGACATTTCCCAGCTGTGATGGCTATGCAGGGGTTTGGAAGGCTCTTTAAACTTTAGAGATGGGTAGTGGGGAGTCTGGATAACTTTGGGGTGCTGTCTCAGGAGGGAGCATGGCCAGCTCCCATGTGCCTCCCCCCTGGGCTCTTGCTGGTGATCTTGAGTTGGATGACTTTAGGGATTTTCCCCATCATTATGTCAAGAAAGATATGGCTAACTGTTCAAGTTGTTCTATCCAAGTGTAACCAGATAAACTGACTCTTCTTTCTTTGGAGTCAGAGAGGGTGGATTTAGTTCACAAGGTCTTCCACAAAGCCCCACATGGGAGCTGCAAACCTTCTTTCTCACATAACCCCAGGATTTTCACTCGGGACATTTAATTCAACGTGAACACTGATTGTAGCTTGTTTCTTAGGGGTTTTTGACTCTTCAATATTTTGTTGCTAATCTTTGTGTATCAAGAGTCTTTTGTGATGGAAATACTCTCAGAGGACACACCAATGTAGCTATACAGAAGCACCATTTCAGCCATCAAGTCTCCTGGGTGAGGAGATAGAAACATGTTCGTTCTTTTCTTGTAAATTTCTTATTGACTTTTCCTCTTTAAAACAAACCAATCCAAGAGCCTGCAAGGTGGATCAGCAGTTAAAGGCACTTGCTGTCAAACTGGAGTGCCTGAGTTCAATTCCCCAGACCCGCATGGTTTTAGAAGAGAAGTTATCTTCTGAGTTATACACACTCTCTCTATCTCTCAGGCAAACATGCATGCTTATATATATTGGGGTACCCTGTGTAAGTGTGTGAATGGTAAGGGGCAGTGTGTGTGTGTGTGTGTGTGTGTGTTTCCAGAGAGAAGATAACCTAGGAAATTAAGTAGGGTCTGGGCTGGTGTTTTAGTTAGGGTTTTATTGCTGTGAAGAGACACAGTGACCGTGGCAACTCTTTTTTTTTTTAAATATTTTTATTTTCTATATTCTTTGTTTACATTCCAAATGATTTTCCCTTTCCCCGATCCCCCCTCCCCATATGTCCCATAAACCTTCTTCTCTCCATCCCTTCTCCAATCACCTCCCTCCTTTTTCTCTGTCCTTATATTCCCTTCCAATGCTAGATCAATCCTTTCCAGGATCAGGACCCTCTCCATACTTCTTCATGGGCGTCATTTGTTATGCAATTTGTGCCTTTGGTATTCAGGGCTTCTGGGCTAATTAATATCTGTGGCAACTCTTATAAAGGAAAACATTTCATTAAGGCTGGCTTAAAGTTCAGAGGTTTAGTCCACTACTGTCATGGCAAGAGGCATGGCATTACACAGGTACACATGGTGCTGGAGAAGGAGCAGAGAGTTCTGTATCCGGATCAGCAGGTAACAGGACGAGAGAATGGGCCACTAGGTCTGGCTCCATTCAGCATCTTCAGGAAACTTTGTCCTTTGGAGCCTTATACAAAATCTAGGAGCTCATGTGGGAGGTGAACCCTGGAGTTGGGCCTGATTGATAGCTTGCAAGATCAGCAGAGATGTGAACATGAGACTGGGAGTACAAGAAAGCCACAACTGCCTACATGTAGACTAGGGGTGATGAAGGCAGGCTGGACAAAGAAAAAAAAGTCATTATGTGAAAGCAGATCCTTAAGAATCCCTCCAATACCCTTGATTATACTAGATAATAACTAACAGGCCCCCAACCTCCAAGCTTACATTCATCTCAGGATGGGGAAGATGAGCAGACAGGCCTGCACCAGTCCATCAGGGGAGGATGGGTGTGGACATCAGCTCAGAGTCCTGCAGAGACCATGATCAGCTGTCAGTCAGGAGCACAGGTGGTACTGTGCTCTCAGAGTCCTGCTGATTATTCTTGTTCAGGGACAGCCAGTAGGTCAGACAGGCCGGAGGTTCGGCCTGGAGCTCGCTGACAGCACATTGCCTTGGACTTAGCTTCTTGGTGCCCTGCTGCTTTCTTTGGCAGCCTCTACATAATGGCTGACCTTTTGTTCCTAGTAGGTGGTTGCAGGTTCTCCTTGGCAGATGCCCAGTTTCCAAGATGTTGAAACTTTAACCACTGGGCATCTTCCCAAGAGCTTCCTTTCTTTGGAAGCAAGCACTTTTTTTTAATGCCACAGCCACTCTAGAACCTACAACCCCCACAGTCAGGAGCCACCTCCTCCCTGTGAGACCCCATCACTACACCTCTCATCTTTGGAGAACACCACTGAGGCTGTTCAGACTTGACCTGATGCCTTCTCTGTAAGGCCTCCCATGTCTGCAGAAAGAGAGCACATACATTGGGTAGCCACACATAAATATCTCTTGTTCTCTGAGTTGCGTTTTATCTAACAGACAACTGAGATCAAGATGTGAGTGGAGTATTTCCTGAGAGCGTGGAGGTGGGTGGGTTGAGGGGGAGAGGGAGCAGGACTGTCACCACTGTGCAGCTGCTGAACATATTTCTGGCCATCCCGGTATTGGTGGGTTATATTTATTCAGTTGCCTCTCTGTATTTGTCTGTGATCAATGTCCCCTGCCTGGTATAAGGACATAAATGATATTAGAGCCTCCGCTGAACATGTCATATCTCTGTATTGGTTGTGCTGTGGTAAAATATTGCTACTGTTAAAAGAAGTTTATTCTGGCTTCCAGTTTCAGAGGGGTAAAAGCCCATCATGGTAGGTGCAGGCATAGCAAGAAGCCATAGGCACCCAGGGAGGCACAGGCAGCTCGGTGTTCACATCTTCAACTGCAAACATGATGCAGACAGAGCGCCGGAACTACAGAGCTGCTATAAACTCTCAAAGCCACCCCCTCCAATGACATACTCTCCCCAAAAGGCTGTACCTATTAAATATCCATAAACAGTGCTACCGACTGAGACCAACTACTCAATACCTGAACCTACAGGGGTGTTTCTCATTTTAGACCTTCATACCCTGTCTTAACCCACATTCCAAGTCAGGTTTGGAGTAATCCTGCCCAAGTGTCTTTAAGGCCACAGTTACTCCCAACTTTCTTTCTACTCCTGGCATTCTGCCCTGTCCTTACCATCGAAGAGGATGGACGAGTCACTGTTCAGGTTTTGTTTGTTTGTTTGCTTGCTTTACTGAAACAGGGTCCCATGTGGTCCAGGATGGTTTTGAACTTATCTGTGGTTAGGCTGACCTTGAATTTTTGATCCTCCTCCCTCTAGCTCCTCGTGTTGAGATTACAGGAGAGTAATCTTCAGATTGCTAACAGAGTGTCACTATTAAAGTAGATGTCATTTCTCCCTTAGCAACTTGGCTCTCCAGCCCGGCTGTTGTGCAAGCATTTTTTTTTTTTTTAAAAAAACTGGATATAGTCTTTATTTACATTTCAAATGTTATCCCCTTTCCGGGTTTCCCTTACAGACACCTCCTATCCCATCCTCCCTCCCCCTGCTTCTATGAAGGTACTCCCCTCTTACCCACCTATTCCTGCCTCCCCTCCCTGCCCTGGCATTCCCCTACACTGGGGCATCAAGCCTTCACAGGACCAAGGGCTTCTCCTCCCACTGATGTCCAACAAGGCCATCCTCTGCTACTTATGTTGCTGGAGCCATGGGTCTCTCCATGTATACTCTTTGGTTGGTGGTTTAGTCCCTGGGAGCTCTGGGGGGGGGGGTCTGGCTGTTGGATATTGTTGATCTTCTTATGAGGTCGCAAATGCCTTCAGCTCCTTCAGTCCTTTCTCTAACTCCTCCATTGGGGACCCTGTGCTCAGTCCAATGGTTGTCTGTGAGCATCCACCACTGTATTTGTCAGACTCTGTCAGAGCCTCTCAGGAGACAGCTATATCAGGCTCCTGTCAGCAAGCACTTCTTGGCATATACAATAGCTTCTGGGTTTGGTGACTGCATATGGGATGGACCCCCAGGTGGGGCAGTCTCTTGATGGCCTTTCTTTCAGTCTCTGCTCCACACTTTTTCTCTGTATTTCCTCCCATGAGTATTTAGTTCTCCCTTCTGAGAAGGAACAAAGTATCCACACTTTGGTCTTCCTTCTTCTTGAGCCTCATGTGGTCTGTAAATTGTATCCTGGATATTCAGAGCTTTTCGGATAATATCAGTGAGTGCGTATCACATGTGTTCTTTTGTGACTGGGTTACCTAACTCAGGATTTGCCCTGCCCCTGCTTCCTGATTAAAAGTCTCCTCCCTGTACTCTGGATATCACACTCCCTGTTCTTTAGTAGCCATGGCTCTACCTGCTTTGATCTCGGGACTTCTCATTAGTTGACTACATCTTATATTGTTCTTCGTCCCAGTTCCAGAATATTGGCAAATATTTAGTTGTTTCAAATCCGACATGTTTAAAGTGAACAGTTCTTCATGCCCTGTCTCAAGGGCTCATCTACTCCCCAGGAGGGAAGGCATGGGGCATTGCTGAATGCAGTAGAAGAGTACCTGAGTTGGGCTGGCTTCACTGGGTTGATTCCTTGATGATGCGGTCATGGCCACAGCTTTGTCACATGGACCACATATCATATAAACCGCATCCGCCCCAGTCATGCCCTGCCTATGTGTGGTTGCTCACGAAGGTGCGTAGACCTATCTCAGCTCATATTGGCCCAGTCTGCCAGTCCCGGGAAGACCCTCATTTCTAACCATCTCCCTTTATGTTGTCTCTGATGAGTTCTGAACTGACTTGGGATTATTGTTGCTTTTATATTTTACCAATCATTACTAGGCTCTCAACTATCAAATTCAGAAGTGGAGAGAGAAGGTAGTTTAAAGAAGGGGCTCACCTGTCTGGGAGGTAGCAAGATTGTATCTGTATCCAGCTTAACAGCCCTGTGGTATAGAACAATCACCCAAACCCTAGTTGTTCTTTTGGGGCTTGTTGGGCAGCGACACTCATATTTTACCTGCCATTAAAAATGGCCATAGCAGAAGACATGTTGTTGTCAAAACTGTCATGTCTTTGGTTAATCCCCAAGAGTGGAATCTTGTCTATCTGCTTGCCCACACTTGTATAGAGCTAGCACTGATTTCATAGAGGAATGAGTTTATTTTCTTCTTTCCTTAAAAGAAGCAGATGACAATTGTAACTCATTTCCTGTGGAGGATGAAAGGTTACTTTACTCTCTACCTGTGACCATTTTCTCACCAAAGGAAGCTTCTTTGTTGATGTCATACAACTAATATATTTCTGGGAGCTGCCTGAGACCTTGAGTTGGGTTGTCTCTAAGAGGCAATAGAGTTCTAATGATCACTGTTGGGGGGTGAGGAGGGGGGAAGAGATGCTGAAGAATATGGCGTCCTCACAGTCACCATCAGGAGAAAAATAGGGGAGGTCATGAAAATTCTCAGTGGCGATGGGGAGTTCCGCTGTGGGAGAGCTGAGAGCAGCTTGCCACATTCTCTCTCTGCATCAGGAGACTGAAATCTGGGTAAAAATAGCAGTGAGACTACAAGAGCTTGGCTCAATACCCTGCAGTGCACAAGAGCCTGCCCTGATGTCCTGTGGTGCAAAAAAGCTTGGGCCAATGGCCTGCAGTGCACAAGACCCTGGCCTGGTGGCCCGTGGTGCCTAAAGGCCTGGCCCAGTGCCCTGGGATGCACACTCTGTCCGTGAATGTTCTCTGGCTAGATTTTCTCAGCCACCGGGTTCAGCTGGAGGGACAAGCACACTGGTTTCCATCAGGGCTGGCAAAGCAGCACATTCTCAGTGCTCCCTGGCTGGTCTAGTGACTGTGGCAAGGGAAAGAACTTCCTGATGGCAGCACTTAGATCTTCTTTTTTATTTTGTCTCCATTGGTGATACGTTTTTATAAATCTGGAAACAGCTTTTTTATGAAGAAGGCCTGTGAGTATGACTTTGGATGGTGGCATCAGTGTCACGTACTAAAGGACACCAAGGTGTTAATGATTGGTCAGTGTGGGTACTGCTGTTCCTGAGGAAAGGGTCCTCAGAGTCTGCACAGGAGCTGTTCAGTAATGAAAATGTGAGGATCCCTCCCTCCACCCCCATTTTCCTATTTGGCATAAATAACACTTTTCATGAAGCAAGGCCCCGGACTTGATATGTAAGGCTGAGAAATATTTTTCTTTACTTTTTAAATTATAATATGATTACAGTATTTTCTGCCTTCTCTTTCCTCCCTATTAACCCTTCACATACCTCTCCATGCTCTCCTTCAAATTTATGTTTTTCCTAACTGGGCAACCATCAGTGTGCTCTTCCCCAGGGAAGAGCTTCTCCCATGCTCAGCCCAATTGCCTATAGTTTTTTGTGGTGGAGGGTTGAGACCTGGTGGGTCTTCTTGGTTCAGTTTGGCATCTCTACTGGTGTCCTTCTTGTTCATCTCACATCGGAGCAACCATGTTGTAAGACTTTATGTTCGTAGCTTGAGAAATAATTTAATACTGGTTGGGTTTAACTCTCTTCTCCAAGTCTCTCAACTCTCTTCGCATCCATGGAGGCCGGGTAAGACTCAGGCCAAAGCTAATTATGCTTTTCCTCTAAGGGAGGGAGCTTGGTAGGCTTCTCTTATTTTCCTGTTGGAAGGTGAATCAAGGGGCAGGGCTGGGGTGGGATTGGTTTGATGACTGGGAAAATTATCTTCTCCTTGGCGTCATTGTTTTGTGAAATGACGAAGTTGATCTAGGACATTGGAGGAGTTCTGAAGCCATTCTGTGCCACCACAGAAAACTCATTAAGTGGGAATGTTTCCCACGGCACACATCCTATCCAGAACACACACATTCGGCAGAATAGTAATTACACTAAACAGGAAAAATTGGTTTCAGTTTAATGATAAGTGGAGCTGCAAAATACAATGAGAGCAGATGGGTTTCATCTGCAGAGTGCTACTGAGCTGGCAAGATTTGTAGACTAGGGAATTACAAAAGGAGGAAGTATGTGGTGACATGCAGGTTACATGCAGGTGATGTATGCGATGTGTATGACATGCAGGTAACATGTATGTGACATGCATGTGACATGTGTGACATGTGTGTGACACACAGGTGAGACACACCTGACATGCGGGTGATATATGGGTAACATGCAGGTAACATATGTGTGACATGTGGGTGACTCTCCCCTTTTCTTTCTAGGGAAAATCGCTTTCTTCCATTAGCAACACAGGATTTGTGAGACACTTATTTTTAATGCCACTGGAGAATATTAGCAGCTCTGGGGATAGCATGTGGCCACTAGATCTTGACTGTCTTCAGATTTAAATTACCATATTTTCCCAGGACAACAGTCTACAGAAGGCTGTCTCTTCCAAGCCCTCCATACCACCCTGCAAAGCACAGGCTCAAACATGGCACAATGTGTCCAGCACCCTCAGAAGTCTCCGGTGCCTTCCTGAGCTTCCAGCACCTCCCTCAGCCCCCAGGAGCCTCCTGAGCCCGCCAGCACCTGCTAAGCCTTCAGAATCATCCTTAGTTCCCAGCACCCCCTAAGCCTCCAGCATCTTCCTGGGGCTCCAGTACACCCTAAGCCTTCAGCATCTTCCTGGGGCTCCAGTACACCCTAAGCTTTCAGCATCTTCCTGGGGCTTCAGTACACCCTAAGCCTTCAGCATCTTTCTGGGCATTCAACACCCCTTAAGCCTCAGCACCTCCTTGGGCCCCCAGCACTCTCGTGAGCTTCCAGCACCCTTCTAGGTCCCAACACCCTTAGAACCCAGCACCCTCATAGATTCCAGCAGCTCTGTAATGTTTCCAGGTCCTTGTGAGCTTTCTGCTTCATGGGCCACCTAGAGATATGGCCTGGGAGGGAGCCCATGGCAGTCTTGGCATCCCGATTCAGCTCCAGCACCTCTTTACTTATTTATAGACTAATTCTGTTCTCAGCATGGAAAAGCTATCCAGCTGTCATAGCTGACTGAGTTCAGCTGCAATAGCTGAGGTAACTCCAGATTTATAAAGTAAGGAACAGACATGCTGGTGGGTATAGTGGTGTCAGTGCTAAGGGGCTTCTTTTAATGAGTTTCTGTTCTTCCCATTGAAAGTTAAAGTAACTCTGAGAAAGGAAAGAATTGTTAACACAGTTCTTGGAAACAGGGAAGACCCTGTGTACCCTGGCCTGCTCTCTCACTCACTTCTTTCCCAGTTGCTCTCTGCACTGGCTGGAAACTCTGAATTCCTTCACTGCTGTCTCAAGGATCATGAATACCCTGTTGCCCAGTGAGATTTTAATGAGTTCCAGGCTCTTCAAGGAATAGTAGTATTTATAAATCTAAGACCAGGAACTCTGCTTCAACGTAGTTTCTAAGAAGAGTGAACCCCAAGTCATTTGCCATCTTCCTTCTGCTTCCTGACTCCTTCCTGGCAAGGAATGAGAGATAAATTGTGGAATCGGATTTCAAGTTACCGCATATACACGTTCCTTCTCCCACCTGAAGCAATCACTACTATCCCTTTTAACTGGTTGATGTTTCAAGCTCTAACTATGGTGTGGATACCACAGCAAGAAATAGGATCAACTATTCCCCAGACTTCATGGACCCTACATTCTAAGATGAAATAATTCGATGCTTAGTTGCTATGCAGAGGGAGTGTCCAGGGAGCCAAGGGGGTGTCTTTCTGGAGTGCTTTATTAGTCAAGAAGCAGCCATGTTTTACCAGGCTCCTAAGAGAAGACTTGCATGTGCCTGGACCAGTGGGGAAGGAAGTCACACAAGCAGTGGCACATTAGTAAAAGCCTGGATGTGAATAGAGGGTGACTCTGAGGGCTGGGTCAACAGCTGTTTGAGGTTGAATCTGAACCAGTATCTAGGAGGACTGGCTTCTGCCTTAGGGGCAAGGCCATGTAGGGAAGGTGTACATACTTACAAGCAGCAAAGTCCTTTTGGTTTTTGTAAAGATTCTTCTGGCTGCTGAATAAAACAGATGGAGAAGGAGAAAGATTGGGGGTAGCAAGGTCACCTGAGTTAGGACAGTGGCAGCTCCTGTTAGTGGTAGAGAAAGAGAAAATGTGACTAGGTTAAGAGATGTTTAGAAGAAAGAACTAGTTGTCTTGGGTGCTATGTATAGGGAGGTAGTTAGGGGCTGCAATTTGGATGTTCTATGTATATATGGCCTGCAGTTGGTTCACTGAGTTCTGATCTGCTCCCTCCAAATCTTCAGAGAGCTGCTCAGCCTTGGGCACTTGCACTTCCGTATGAAGCAGGTGAACCCAATGGGCAGCCCTCAAAATCCATAAGGACATGGTTTGGGGATAGCCATTCTCCTGCCTTTAGGAGCAGACTGACAGTGTGATTAATATTGCACATCTCTTCTGCCATGGTAGCATATTGTGACTGCCTGAAAATTAGAATGTAAAGGTGTAGACCCAGAGATAGTCCCTGAGTGTGAAAGGCGTTGTGACAAAGTAGGGAGAGGCCAGTTTGTGATTTTTTTGAATAGTTTTCCAGAAGTCATATAGCATATGCAACCAACTGTATTAGCGTCATGCCATTTTGTCTACTGGAAAGTCCTCTAGACTCAGGGGCCAGCAGTGTTTTGTGAAAGTTGCTCATGTAGGCGCATGCCTGATATGTACTGACATTCTAGACTACTCAGAGGAAAACGGGTTTTCAGCACAAGCCCATGTTTTACCCATTGAGGTATCACTAGCTACTCTCATTATTTAGAGGAATGTTTTCACCATGTATCCGACTGTTTCCTAAGTGAATTTCCTGATGACGGCAAAGAAGCTGTCTTGTATCCATAGCTGTTCAAGGTGACACTGGTTCAGTCTTGCCAAGGTAAGTATACCAAAGAGCTAACATGACGACAATTTAAAAGTTCCAAGTCATTTTAATGAACTAGAGTGCTGGGGCAAAGCCAAAAAGATGAGGAATAAAAGTCTGTAAGTGAAGTCTTCTAGATTTACAAAGGTTGCTCAAGCTCATGGTGGCAGATAAGTAGAACTGTGAAATGAATGAAAATTGATCACCCACAAGCCTCGGCTCAGAGGTGAGGTTGTATGTACCTGAGCTACACCACTGTTGAGTGTTTGTGCAGGACACCTTGTCAGGCTCAAGCTGAGTGAGGGCTTGTGCTATCAGCACTGTCAAGGTCACTGAACAGTGGCTTAGTCTCAGGACTGCACTTAATAATGTATGGACAGGGTGTTAACAACAGGAGTGGTATAAGGTAGAAGAATAGGTGTTCATTTAGAGAAGAGAAGCCACGTGATAGAATAACCTGTGTTTACATGGTTGAAAACTGTTATGGGGATGATGTCAGTTGTTTTGTTCCTGAGAACAGAACTTGGCCCCTAGGTCAAGTTGATCACCTCATCTCAAGTTGAAAAAAATAATAAAGTAAACGAAGATGACGCAGGCAGTGTGTAATGTGTGAGGAGACCAATGGTGAATACTTGGGAGACATCAGTAATTATGTGGCACATAGATTAAGGCCACACAGGTGAGAAGCTCAGGCAGAAACTGGGAGTGACTGTAAATCAAGGAAAGAACCTGGGGTGATGGAGTTCTGGTGACCCTGGCATACAGACACCATGTGTGAGGTGAACACCATTGGAGGCTCTGGGAAACAGAGGGTAAGCAGTTGATTAGGGGATGGAGATGTGGGGCTGATCCGGAAGATGTGTGATGCTGTGATTTAAAATTAGGATAGTCCCCATCCTCCATCTCCTTGCTCCCCTCTTCCCCCCTCTCTTTCTGATCCCAGGCTGGTGTCTAACTCTGTATGTAGCTAAGGATGACCTCAGCATTTCGACCGCCTGCCTGCACCTACTAAGTATCGTGACTACAAGCTTGGTCCATTGGGCCTGCAGTGCTGGGGTTGAACCCAGAAGCTGGGACATGGTAGGCAAGTACTCTAGCACCTAACCTATATTCTCAGCCCAATGGGTACTTTAAAAACAATCTTTTCCCTTTGGTCATCAGAGACCTTCGAAGTCATATAACCAGAGAAAGCATGGGCTGTCGAAACAAATGCCCGGGACTGTTTAGTCAGTGAGGGGGTGTTTTTCTTGGAGAAGTCAACTGTGGATGTTGCATTTGTGAGGTAGTTTTCTGTCACTTCTCTCTTTTAAACCAAACAGATGGGGCAGATTCATCCTCTTATGTTTTATTTTCATAAATATTTTCTAAATCATTTCATTAGCTCCAAGTAAGGAAGAAGCAGGATCAAATAAACAACCGACTTCATGTTGATGGGTGGTGTACTGGGGAAGTGCATACAGTTCTGCTCTAAAGTGAAGCGTTCTGCCTGTAACTCCCCGTGTCTATATTAATCTGAACATGTGCTCCTCCTGGTGCTTCTTCCACTGGCCTACCCTCTGTGGATCATTCTAGTATATATGAAACCCTTCTATATATGAAACCACTTACCTCTTCCCAAGAAAGAATCCTGGTTTCTGCCATTCTCTGGCCATCCCAGTAGGTATGAGTGATATCCGCATATCGGCATAATATACAGCTAGATGCTTTTGCCAAAGTATGAACTCCAACCTGGGGTTCCCCACTGCCTTTTTGGTGTTGTTAAATTCACATATGTTAAGATTTCTTTTCGTATTGTGGGGCTCTGTGGGTTTGAAAAACTCATTCTGCGAGTGCATATGTAAATTACAGACACATGCAGGACAATTCCTCTACCCTGAAAGACCTCTGTGCTTAGCGTTTTACATACCAGCTCTTTCTCTCCCTGAGCTTATAGCCCCCCACTCATCTTTTTATGTCTCTATAATTTTGCCTTTTCTTTTTTCTTTATTCTATATTCTTTGTTTACATTCCAAATGATTTCCTCTTTCCCAGTTCTCCCCTCCCCAAATGTCCCATAAGCCTTCTTTTCTCCATCTATTCTCCAATCACCTCCCTCCTTTTTCTCTGTCTTGGTACTCCCCTAAAATGCTAGATCAAGCCTTTTCAGGATCAGGGCCCTCTCCTAACTTCTTCATGGGAGTCCTTTGTTATGCTAATTGTGTCTTGGGTGTTCAGAGCTTCTGGGAAAATTAATATCCACTTACCAGAGATTGCATTCCATGTGTATTCTTTTGTGATTGGGTTATCTCACTTAGGATGATATTTTCCAGTTCCAATCATTTGCCTAAAAATTTCAGGGATTCATTGTTTTTAATTGCTGAGTAGTATTCCATTGTGTAAATATACCACATTTTCTGTATCCATTCTGTCCCTCCATTGAGGGACATCTGGGTTCTATCCAGCTTCTGGCTATTATAAATAAGGCTGCTGTGAACATAATGGAGCATGTGTCCTTACTGCATGCCAGGGAATCCTCTGGGTATATGCCCAGGAGAGGTATAGCAAGGTTCTCCAGAAGTGTCATGTCCAGTTTTCTGAGGAACCACCAGACTGATTTCCATAGTGGTTGTAAATCTTAAAATCCCACCATCAGTGGAAGAGTGTTCCTCTTTCACCACATCCTCGCCAACACCTGCTGTCTCCTGAGTTTTTAACCTTAGCCATTCTGACTGGTGTGAGGTGAAATTTCAAGGTTGTTTTGATTTGCATTTCCCTAATAACTAATGATGTTGAGCATTTCTTAAGGTGCTTCTCAGTCATCTGAATTTCTTCAGGTGAAAATTCTTTGTTTAGATCTGCACCCCATTTTTAATAGGGTTATTTGGTTCCCTGGGGTCTAACTTCTTGAGTTCTTTGTATATATTGGATATTAGCCCTCGATCAGATGTAGGGTTGGTGAAGATCTTTTCCCAATTTGTTGGTTGCCGTTTTGTCCTTTTGACAGTGTCCTTTGCCTTACAGAAACTTTGTAATTTTATGAGGTCCCATTTGTCAATTCTTGATCTTAGAGCATAAGCTATTGGTGTTCTGTTCAGGAACTTATCCCCTGTGCCCATGTTCTCAAGGGTTTTCCCCAGTTTCTTTTGTACTAGTTTCAGTGTGTCTGGTTTTACTTGACAAGGTCATTGATCCACTTGGAATTGAGTTTAGTACAAGAAGATAAGAATGGATCAACTGGCATTCTTCTGCATGCTGACCTCCAGTTGAACCAGCACCATTTGTTGAAAAGGCTATCTTTTTTTCCACTGGAGGTTTTCTGCTACTTTGTTGAAGATCAAGTGACCATAGGTATGTGGATTCATTTCTGGGTCTTCAATTCTATTCCATTGGTCCACCTGCCTGTCACTGTGCCAATACCATGCAGTTTTTAACCCTATTGCTCTGTAGTATTGCTTGAGGTCTGGTATACTGATTCCTCCAGCAGTTCTTTTACTGTTGAGAATAGTTTTAGCTATCCTGGGTTTTTTGTTATTCCAGATGAATTTGAAAATTGCTTTTTGTAACTCTGTGAAGAACTGAGTTGGGATTTTGATGGGGATTGCGTTGAATCTGTAGATTGCTTTTGGCAAGATGGCCATTTTAACTATATTAATCCTGCCAATCCATGAGCATGGAAGATTTTTCCATTTTCTGAGGTCTTCTTCCATTTCCTTCTTCAGAGACCTGAAGTTTTTGTCATACAAATCTTTCACTTGTTTGTTGAGAGTCACACCTAGATACTTTATATTGTTTGTGGCTATTGTGAAGGGTGTTATTTCCCTAACTTCTTTCTCAGCCTGCTTATCCTTTGAGTAAAGGAAGGCAACTGATTTGCTTGAATTGATTTTATAACCAACCACTTTGTTGAAGTTGTTTATCAGCTGTAGGAGTTCTCTGGTGGAGGTTTTTTGGGTCACTTAAGTATACTATCATATCATCTGCAAATAGTGGTAATTTGACTTCATCCTTTCCAATTTGTATCCCTTTAAACTTCTTATGTTGTCTAATTTCTCTAGGTAGAACTTCAAGTACTATATTGAAAAGATATGGAGAGAGAGGGCAGCCTCGTCTAGTCCCTGATTTTAGTGGGATTGATTCAAGTTTCTCTCCATTTAGTTTGATGTTTGCTACTGGTTTGCTGTATATTGCTTTAACTATGTTTAGGTATGGGCCTTAAATTCCTGTTCTTTCCAAGACTTGAAGCATGAAAGGATGCTGAATTTTGTCAAATGCTTTTTCAGCATCGAATGAGATGATCATATGGTTTTTTTCTTTGAGTTTGTTTATGTAGTGGATTGCATTGATGGATTTCCTTATATTGAACCATCCCTGCATCCCTGGTATGAAGCCTACTTGATCATGGTGGATGATCATTTTGATGTGTTCTTGGATTCGGTTGGCAAGAATTTTATTGAGTATTTTTGCATCAATATTCATAAGGGAAATTGGTCTGAAGTTCTCTTTCTTTGTTGGATCTTTGTGTGGTTTTGGTATCAGCATAATTGTGGCTTCGTAGAAGGAATTGGGTAGTGTTCCTTCTGTTTATTTTGTGGAATAGTTTGAAGAGTATTAGTGTTAGGTCTTCTTTGAAGGTCTGATAGAATTCTGCACTAAAACCATCTGGTCCTGTGCTTTTCTTGGTTGGGAGACTTTCTATGACCCCTTTTATTTATTTAGGGGTTATGGGACTGTTTAGATGATCTATTTGATCCTGATTTAATTTTGGTGTTTGATATCTGTCTAGGAAACTGTCCATTTCCTCCAGATTTTCCAGTTGTGTTGAGTATGGGCTTTTGAAGTAAGATCTGATGATTATTTTTTTAATTTCCTCAGTTTCTGTTGTTATATGTCCCTTTTCATTTCTAATTTTGTTAATCTGAAGACTATCTCTGTGCCCTTTGGTTAGTCTCTCTAAGGGTTTATCTATCTTGTTGATTTTCTCAAAGAACCAGCTCCTGGTTTTGTTGATTCTTTGCATGGTTCTCTTTGTTTCTACTTGATTTCAGCCCTGAGTTTGATGATTTCCTGCTTTCTACTCCTCTTGGGTGAATTAGCTTCTTTTCATTCCAGGGCTTTCAGGTGTGTCATTAAGCTGCTAGTGTATGCTCTCTCCATTTTCTTTTTGGAGGCACTCAGGGCTATGAGTTTTCCTCTTAGCACTGCTTTCATTGTGTCCCATAGATTTGGGTATGTTGTGCCTTCATTTTCATTAAATTCTAAATAGTCTTTGATTTCTTTCTTTATTTCTTCCTTCACCAAGGTATCATTGAGTAGAGTATTGTTCAGTTTTCATGTGTATGTGGACTTTCTGTTGTTTTTGTTGCTATGGAAGACCACTTTTACTCCATAGTGATCTGATAGGAGGCATGGGATTAGTTCGATCTTCTTACATTTGTTGAGGTCTGTCTTGTCACCAATTATATGATCAATTTTGGAGAAGGTACCATGAGGTGCTGAGAAAAAGGTATATTCTTTTGCTTTAGCATGAAATGTTATATATATATATATATATATATATATATATATATATATATATATATATGTTAAATCTAATTGGTCCAAAGCTCCAATTAGTTTCATTGTGTCCCTGTTCAGTTTCTGTTTTCCTGATCGGTACATTGAGGATAGTGCAGTGTTGAAGTCACCTACAATTATTGTGTTAGGTGCAATGTGTGCTTTGATCTTTAGTAAAGTTTCTTTTATGAATGAGGGTGCCCTTGCATTTGGAGCATAGATGTTCGGGATTGAGAATTCTTCTTGGTGTATTTTTCCTTTGACCAGCAAGAAGTGTCCCTCAGTGTCTCTTTTGATGACTTTAGGTTGAAAGTCAATTTTATCTGATATTAGAATGGCTACTCCAACTTGTTTCCTGAGACCATTTGCTTGTAAAATTGTCTTCCAGCCTTTTGCTCTAAGGTAGTGTTTGTCTTTGACACTGAGGTGTGTTTCCTATATGCAGCAAAATGTAGGGTCCTGTTTACGTATCCAGTCTGTTAGTCTATGTCTTTTTATTGGAGAATTGAGTCCATTGATGTTAAGAGATATTAAGGAATAGTGATTATTACTTCCTGTCATTTTTGATGTTTTTTTTTTTATATTTGATTGGTTATCCTCTTTTGGGTTTGATGAAAGAAGGTTACTATCTTGCTTTTTCCAGGGTGAAGTTTCCCTCCTTGTATTGGTGTTTTCCTCCTATTATCCTTTGTAGGGCTGGGTTTGTGGATAGATATTGGGTAAACTTGGTTTTGTCATGGAATATCTTGGTTTCTCCATCTATGGTGACTGAGAGTTTTGCTTGGTATAGCAGTTTTGGTTGGCATTTGTGTTTTCTTAGAGTCTGCATGAGATCTGTCCAGGATCTTCTAGCTTTCATAGTCTCTGGTGAGAAGTCTGGTGTGATTCTGATAGGTCTTCTTTTACATGTTACTTGGCCTTTTTCTCTTACTGCCTTTAATATTCTTTCTTTGTTTAGTACATTTGGGGTTTTGATTATTATGTGATGGGAGGTATTTCTGTTCTGGTCCAGTCTGTTTGGAGTTCTGTAGGCTTCTTGTATATTCATGGGCATCTCTCTCTTTAGGTTAGGGAAGTTTTCTTCCATAATTTTATTGATGATATTTGCTGGCCCTTTAAGTTGTAAATCTTCACTCTCATCTATGCCTCTAATCCTTAGGTTTGGCCTTCTCATTGTGTCCTGGATTTCCTGGGTGTTTTGGGTTACAAGCTTTTTGCATTTTACATTTTCTTTGACTGTTGAGTCCATGGTTTCTATCGTATCTTCGGCATCTGAGATTCTTTCTTCCATCTCTTGTATTCTGTTGTTGATAGTTGCATCTAGGGCCCCTGATTTCTTCCCAAGGTTTTCTATCTCCAAAGTTGTCTCCCTTTGGGATTTCTTAGTTGTTTCTACTTCTGTTTTTAGATCCTGAATGGTTTTGCTCAGCTCCTTCACTTGCTTGTTTGTGTTTTCCTGTAATTCTTTAAGCGATTTTTGTGTTTCCTCTTTCATTACTTCAGCCTGTTGACCAATGTTCTCCTGTATTTCTTTAAGTGATTTTTGCATTTCCTCCTTATTGGCTTCTATCTTTTGACCTGTAATCTCCTGAATTTTTTTCAATTATTTTTGTGTTTCCCTTGTAACATCTTCTAACTTTTGATCCATTTTCTCCTGAATTTCTTTAAGAGATTTATTTATGTCCTTCATGTGTTCTTGTAATAGCATCATGACCAGTGATTTTAAATCCAAATCTTGCTTTTCTGGTGTGTTGGGATATCCAGGACATGCTGTTAATGGAGAATTGGGTTCAGATACTGCAATATTGCCTTGATTTCTGTTAGTAATGTTCCTATGTTTGCCTTTTGCCATCTAGTTCTCACTGGTGTTAGTTGGTCTTGTTGTCAATGCTGGACTCACCAGTGCATGCGCCATGGCCCAGTCTGTTCCTGATCCAGAGGCTGAGACCGGAAGGCTCCTGCCAGAGACCTCTGGACTGGATCCTCCACTCTACAGGGCCAGACTCACCAGTGCAGGCTGCCTCCTCCCAGCAGGCCTCGGGTGCACAGCTGGCCTTCTGCACTCTAGTTTTGCCTTTTCAACAGTTGTCAGACTGACTTTTTTTCCTTCCACTTACAGTGGGACTCTAGTATGGCTTTTCTTCCCACTGCTGTGACAACTGCTCCTTGAGCTCATTGGCCACATGTCTGTCCACATGGACACAAGGTGCTTACTCAGAACCACAAGGCAGCAGTAGCCTCTGGCTGGTTATCCAAGAGACCACAGAATGCTGTTCTGATTGCCAGGCAAACAGGTTTATTTTCCTTCAGTAAAGTATACATTATATCTGCTGAGGTTTGTCAGCAGGAAGCTGGCTAGCTGGAGACTCCCCTACATGAGCCATGTGGGTCAGGAAAACCAGCCTGAGCAAAGCTCCCTCTGTGGATTTTCTCTTAACTTTCATGGAACCCAACATGCTAGGTAACTTTCCAGTTCTGAGGCAATCTCCATCTAAGCCTCCTTGTTTCCTCATGCCTGTGGGATGATGGGGAAATGGCGGGATTTGAAGTGGCTGGACACACTGTCCATGCGGAAGCCTCTCGAGGTGAAGCAGAGGGAAGAGGAGAGCGTGCTGCCATCAGTACATCATAGGGTCAAGGATGCATGTCCTGCTGGCACTTGGTCCTGAGGAAAGGTTTTCCCCCTTAGATGAAGAACAATACATCCTATGTTACCTACAAGTTGCAAGTGCACTAATTTATCTTTATTAGCTGAGTAGGATTTTTGTGAACTGCACTTCATGCCCGGGGGGGGGGGGGGCTGGGGATGGAGGACTTGCAGGGACAAGTGCTTGGTGTTCACCAGGACTGCTGTTTGCTTTTGGGAAGAAGTTCCCTCTGGTGAGACTTAGTCATCCTGTCAACAGTTCCCATGTGTCCTGTCCACTGCTTGTGGTATGACCCTTCACCCTCAGTGTGCGTCCTTCTCTCTGCTTTCTTCATGATCTGACGTGCTCAGTGTGGTCTCCATCTTCCCTCTGCTGTTCATTTTATCTTTTCTTAGAACATGGCTGTTTCCCCTCCAGCATGAGCACTTTTACCATCAATGAGATGAAGAGAATGTGGGTGAGGAGCCGGGAAGTTAAAGTGGAAGACTCAGATGGGGAGACCCAAAAGGCAATCCTGGGGGTGAAGCTGGAGAGAGAGGGCCAAACACCCCACACCAAACACTGGGGACATGGGAGCATGGGGCGCCTCCTCGAGGCATGTGAGGCCTTTACGGAATGATAATTCGAGGAATTATTCACGTCTCACTTGTTCAGCTGCTGTCCATTGAGCATGGGGCCATGTGGAGAAGGTGAAGTGTAGTTTCCACGGAGCACCTTAGACATCTGAATGAGTGTGTCCCCGAGGCAAGCTGAAGTACTGAGAGTATTAATCATTCCCTCAGAGGGAAATGCACCCCTGCCCACCCACGCCCGCATCACAGTGTGCAACAAAGTGAGATTTGTAAAGTGTGCTCAAGCTCCAGGCAATGAAAGCCCTCAATGCCTTCATTAGGTCTTCCCCACTAATTGATGATGTACAAATGCCATCTCGTCTACAGGGAACACGGTTTCACCTGTCTTTTTGCTTGCAGGGAGAATGTCCTCATACAGCCATTGTGTCATGTTCTTTATCTTCTTCCTGTAATTCTTTAAGGGATTTTTGTTTGTTTGTTTGTTTCTTCTTTAAGGTTAAGTCTTTCTTGAAGCCCTCTATCAGCATCATGAGATAGGATTTTAAATCCAACTCTTGCTTTTCCAGTGTGTTGGGGTATCCGGGACTTGCTGTGGTGGGAAAACTGGGTTCTGATGTTGCCATGTGGCTTTGGTTTCCATTGGTAGTTCTTGCGTTTGCAAGAATCTGGTTATCTTTCACCATCTGGTAACCTTTCACCATCTGGTTATCTCTGGTGCTAGTTGGTATTGTTGTCTCTGGCTAGAGTTTGTTCCTCCTGTGGGCCTGTAAGCCTGTGTCCTTACTCCTCTGAGCTCAAAAGTGAAAGCATTGCTGGGAGATCTCTCTCTCTCTCTCCTGGCGGGCTATGCACAGAAGGTTGTCATTCTTTATCTTCTTAAAGAACATTCTCTCCACCTGTTGAGGATATAGCCCAGGACTAGAGTACTTGCCTGTCATACACAAAGCCCTAGGTTTAATCCCCAGCACTAAAAAGAGAGAAAAAAAACTTAACTTTAAAAATAATAGTTAGACTAGGGGGTTGGCAGTTGGCAGATTGCTTGTTTAGAATGCACAAACCCTTGGGATCAGTTCTTAGCCCTTCATCAGTAGGCACTGTGGTGTACACCTACAGTCTCAGCAATGTGGGAGGATCAGAAGTTTAAGATCATCCTCAGCTATATAGTGAATTCACAGCTATCCTTGGCTACACAGTATCCTGTCTCAAAATAAAAACAAATGTGCTTTCCTTAGGCCATGATGCAAAGTACTTGTTCAAAGCCTGAACGTCTCTTAGATGACTGTGTTCTTGTAGAGCTGCTGTTGAAGAACATGCTCCCGTTATGTACAGCGTTTTGGTTCAGAGGAAAGAATCGGGTCACTGGTCCTGCTCTCTAAGCAAACATGTGAGCATTACTTCCATGACTCACCCACAGCTCTTTACTGTGTGGTCCAGAGGCTGTGTTCCATGGTCTACGCTGCCTGTTGCAGTCCGGACATTCCACCCTTTCTTTAGTGTCGGGTCAGCAGAACCTACAAGACAGGAGAATGAGCTAGTGAAGACTAGGAAGAAGGGAGAGGTTTGAGAGTTCTGCTTGGACCTTTGTGCTATTCTGGTCTTGTGTTTTGTTAGGATTTTAAGCTGGTTCTGTGTAACACTGATTAATCGCTCTACTATAACTCCTAGAAGGAAGAAATGGGACCAGACACTGAGCTCCAGACTGGCCTGAAGTGGAGCACAGGCATTCTTGGCAGGCCTGCCGACTGAGGGGCAGCCCACAGCAGCAGCAGCCTGTGCCTGGAGCTGCCTGTGGGGGCTGCCATGATGCTTTTATTCCTTGTTTGCTCCTCTGCCTTTACCTTCTTTAGAATCTTTACCCTCCAGCTCTGGCATTCTATCTTATCTCTGAAAACATTGCTGATCCTCTCGGGTTGCTCCACCCATGCTTGCAGGCCTGATGTCATTTCCTGTATCCCACTTTCCTCCACATCTCAGATCAAGCTGGCTGCTCCTTCAGCTTCACTAGAGCACTCATAAGCTCTGTATCCATCACTCTGCTTCCCTCCCTGTCCTCTGACAGCACGTGTGTTTTGGTCAGTCAAGGTCACAGCAAGGTTAAGTCCTTGACTCTTTCTTCTTCATTATTCACTCTAGCTCAGAGAGTCCTTTCCTCTCAGACTTGTATCCTGGTTATCAGATAAATGCACCTGATGTCTCAGTCAGGGTTTCTATTGCTCTGACAAAACACCATGACCAAAAATCAAGTTGGGGAGGAAAGGGCTTATTTGGGTTACACTTCCACATTGCTGTTCATCACCAAAGGAAGTAGGGCAGGAACCTAGAAGCCGAGGCTGATGCAGAGGCCACGGAGAGTGTTGCGTACTGGCTTGCTTCCCTTGGCTTGCTCAGTCTGCTTTCTTATAGAACTCAGGACCACCAGCCCTACCCCACTGAACACTAGTTGAGAAAATACCTTACAGCTGGATTTTGTGGGGGTGTTTCCTCAACTGAGGCTTCTTCCTCTCTGATGATTATAGCTTGTGACAAATTGACACAAAACCAGCTAGTACACCCAGTTAAAAACTTGTGGCAATGCCACCTGTACCTGTGCAGTACACCCAAAGCCCTCTGTGGTGCTGTCTCCTGCACCCTGTAGCAGTGGGGGCTATTTGTGGTTAGTTTGCCCTGTCTGGATGTCTTTGTTACAGAAATTTTTCTTCATCTTATAATTCTCTTAACTGTAGCTGCCCCTCCATATTTCCCTGCTTTATTTTTAATCCCAGTCCACTGTGGAGCCCTCAGTTTCTTCCTGATTGGTATTCCCCAGCCTGCAGTGCTAGGGTTTCTATAGTATGCCTGTCTGCTGTTGTGAGAATCCCCTGCTCAGTGATGAATAAGCACAGAACAGTCCAGGCATCAAAGCTACCACCTAGTGTTCTGGGTTGTGAGGGAGAGAGACGACTCAGTTGAAAGCACTTGCCTTGCAAGCACAAAGACCTGCATAAGGCCTTGAGTTCAATCCCCAGAACCTGTGTAAAAACAACAGCACAAAACAATTTCCCTCTACCTGGGTGTGGTCAAGTGTGCTTCTGGTTCTAGTGATGAAGAGGCAGAAGCTGGTAATACCTGGGGCTCGCTGCTCAGCTAACCTCACTTACCTAGTGAGACTCCATCTCAAAGAAAATGTGGAATGTACTTGAGAAAGGACAGCAGAGGTTAATCTCTAGCAGCCACACTTACAATTAAATGTGTGCATACATTCACATGTATGAGCTTATGAACTCACCACACATGTGTGTATGCACTCACACATATGAGCATGTGAGCACTCTGGCAGCCACACTCACATACACATGTGTGTATGTACTCACACATATAAGCATGTGAGCACACATGACACACATGCATATATACTCACACATATGAGCATGTGAATACACACACACTACAAATTTGTACATGCACTTAAACATATGAGCATGTGAGCACTCTGGCAGACACAAATTCACACAGATGATGCATTCACACATATAAGCATGTAGACACACACATGTGTGCATGCACCCTCGCATATGAGTATGTGAGTACACACAATGCACATGTGTGCATGCACTCACACATATGAGCATGTGAGCAGACAAACCACACACATGAGGCATTCTTTTGGACTTAGGTTGGCTGAGAACAGAGTGTTCTAGGCTGACCTTACCTGGGGGTTTCTCTCATCCTCCTCTGGGGACCAGTGAACCAGAAAGGGATGTCCTTCATGTGATGTTGCAGAGAGGAAGGAGCAAAGGTAGAAGCAGGAATATCTATACCTTCCAAATGTGTGTTTTAGTTTAGGATTTTTTGACTGGTATTAACTCTAGAAGGCCATGAATATCCCTGTGTCTTTTATCTCTTGTACAAAATAGATGACTTTGGAAATGCAGAGGTGTCCACTATGCAGAATTAGATGTCATAACATTAGAGAAAGAACACATGAGAACGGATCTTCAGAGAGAATTATGCATGCACATAGATGGCAAAGTGAGAATGCATCCTGGCAGCTCTGAGTGTGGTATTAAGATGCACCAAGAGGTGTTAAAATACAGCCTGTGTGGGAGCTTCATTCTGCCAGAGGTGCCCTGTGGACTCATTTAGTTCTCTCTCTGTCTCTCTCTGTCTCTCTCTGTCTCTCTCTGTCTCTCTCTCTCTCTCTCTCTCTTTCTTCTTCTTCTTCTTCTTCTTCTTCTTCTTCTTCTTCTTCTTCTTCTTCTTCTTCTTCTTCTTCTTCTTCTTCTTCTTCTTCTTCTTCTTCTTCTTCTTCTTCTTCTTTGTAATGATGATTCAGATTCACAGCTAGTGGTCCAAGAGAAATGCCCCTGAATATGTGTTGAACACAGTTCCACAGGTGTCTGAGTTTATGAGATGTTATGACTTACTTAAGTCTTTCCCTGGCCTTCTTTCAGCGAGTGTGCAGGGGAGAGGGAGGGGTATTCAGCTTTTATCAAACCTAGAAGCCTAGAGGTCAAGGCTTATTTACACTATTGGCAATACAGCATTTTGGGTATATCTTTCTCTGATCCTGTTACGGTATCATGGGATGTTTTTATGAAGGTTTTTTCCTAAGGACAAAGTCAGAGCTATCCTCAGCCTCTCACAGTCAAGACAGATGACTGCAGCATAATTTAATGCAGTTTCTTCAAGAGGAAACAGATAAAGTAGATGATTTTCATATGAAGAAATAATGTTTAGGAAGTGATTAACATCTATTGTCTCCAAGCCCGGATCCAGAGCTCATCTCCTGGAAAAGTAGCATCTACAAGACCAATGTACTGGGGGACATAATGGGTGGAAGTCACAGATGCAGGATGGGATAGGAAGGGAGAGAGGCAGGATGGTACAGGGGAGGAAGACTTGTCTTTTTCTGGGAATAGGTTGAGAACTTCCAGGAAATCAGGTGTCACCTTTTATTTCTCCTCTCATATTCTGGTGTTACTGCCCTTGGTGGCTGGTGGATGTCTTCAGTATTGAGGGTAGAGGGAAGAGGGGCGTCTTAGGCACTGATCTATTGCTGGGAAGAGATACCATAACCGAAACAACGCTTATAAAGGAAAGCATTTAATTGGAGCTTGCTTACTGTTTCAGAGGTTTAGTTCATTATCATGGAGGGCACACACACATGTTGCTGGAGCAGTAGGTGAGAGCTGCATTCTAATTCATAGGCAGAAAGAGAGAGAGAAAGAGAGAGAGAGAGAGAGAGAGAGAGAGAGAGAGAGAGAGAGAGAGAGAGATTTTGCTTGAGTTTTTGAGCTTTCAGAAGCCCATGACACATTTCCTCCAACAAGGCCACACCTTCTAATCCTTCTACTCCTGTCAGATAGTGCCACTTGCTGGTGACTAAACATTTGAATATATGAGCCAATGGGCGCCATTCTTATTCAACCACCAGAATGGGTTGGGGGCTAGTCCCTACTAGTGAAACTAGGACGAAGTGTGGTAACTTTGGATGAAACATGCAGTATCTGACCCCAGCAGCAGAAGAGACATCTGCAGGCCCAGCCAAGAGTTGACATTTTCTGCAGATGTAGCCTTCAGATCCAAGGCAATTATTACCATTGCTTTACTTTGGTCTGTTTCTTTTTAAAATTATACTTTATGTATATGGCTGTCCTCTCTGAATGCATATATGTACACCATACCAGTGTCTCCTGCTGCAGAGCCCAGAAAAGGCACTTGATCACTTGAAACTGGAGTTACTGAAGGTAATGAGCTGCCTGGTAGGGACTGGGAATTGAACCTGGGTCCTCTGAAAGAGCAGACAGTGCTCTTAACTATTGAGCATCCACCATAGCTGTATTTTGTTTCTTTTTGAGATGGGGTCTTGATTCATGCCATACATTAACCTGGAAATCACTTTGTAGCTTAGCCTAGCCTCCAGTTGATGACCGCACTGCTGACCTCATTCTCCTGAGTTGGGCTTATAGGTGAACACTGTGACTTCTAACTGTTCAAAGGAGTAAGTCAGGGGAACATTCACCATTATGTTGGGATCAAATTGAAGGTGGTGTTGGTGTCCAGCTCCTTGGATGCCTCTTGGCACATGATGTCCTGTTGGTCAACCTGGAAATTCAGAGCTCTATTTTGTTGGCAGCTTAGTTCTCTGAGCCTGGCCAGCAACCTTACCTGGGATTCAGCCACTTTTGAGAAGAATGGCCCTAGTGTCCTCTGGCTTGGAAGCCCAGGCCTCTAGGCTGTGCATACCTGCCCATTTGGGTCCTTGTTGGGGCTTGGCTGCATAGACAAAAAGGTCAGCATAGGTGGTCAACCAACCATCAGTTGATTGACTTTGCTGACTCTGCCTCTTGGCTTTTTCTCAAATGGCCAATTCTCTCCTTTACCAGTTCAGAATGACCCTCAAGAACAACTTCATACTCCTCAGAATGAAAGTTATCACTTACTGTCCTTTCAAATGCCTCCTAGGGTTCTAGCTGTCTGGAGGCCAGCGTCATGCTGGCCTGGCATGTCATTTCATCCTGGAGGCAGGAAGATTTGGGGTAGGGAGTGATAGGCACCATTCTTGAGCTCCACCATGGCCCATCTTGTGTGTATGCTTGCTTCACTCAGTGGCAAGTAGAGTCAGGGAACATCCCTTGATTGTGCAAGGGGAAGTTGCACCTGTTCATCAGGGCCCTTTAGCCAATAGGAAAGAGGCGGGGGTACAGGAGGTGTAAGGATGGGAAATCTTGTGGACACTTGTCATCTGCTGTCTGTTCTGAGCTTCTGTGTGCAGGAATGGGTAAGGCTATTCCAGTAGCTGTATGACCTTTACGTAAAGAAGTGTGGTAGGTAGTAAGCACTGTTTCCGCATGTCTCTCTGCCCTGCCAGTCCAGGAGTGATGGCCAAGCATGGCCAAGGAGCCACCAGGCTGATGCTGGGTGTGGCCTCCCCTTCTCTTTTGGAATTGCAGTCACAGATTTCGTCTTGGGTGAAAAGAGCTGATATTCTGACTCATAAGCATGAAGATTTCTGAGCACAGTGTGGCAGGGGCAGCTGAGCTTCTGAACTTTTGATCTCACTTCCCAGGATCTTACTGCACAAACAAGAGCTTGTAATATATATATACACTTCTGTCTCTGCCTGGAGGTCCCGCCTGACTTAACGCATAGGAATTTTGTTCTGATAGGAACATTTGCAAGAGGATGTCTAGGTGTGAGGACTCTGAGGGCTCTTGGACCTAGCAGTCTGAGCCTCTTATCCTGTGATGCTGAAGTGAGGAGTGGTTACACCTAGGCCAGTTCCTGCTCGAGGCTTGCTGGAGCACTCTTCTCAGCTCCTGTGGGTATGAGGCCTGGACTCTTCGTATCTGAGAAAGGTGCCAGAGGGTGAGGGTGCTCACAGCAGATGCAAAGCTGGCATGTGGGTCCAAGCCACTCCCTTCCTGTCTCAGAATGTTAAGGTGAGGCAATTCTAAAAGAACAATTCTCTCATCTTATTTTTGATGTTTGTGCAGCTCCTAGCACAGAGGCTACTTAGTACCATCCCTGGAACTAGGAAGGAGTGGCTTTGATGGGCATCAAGATTTACCAGCCTTGTTGCAGTGACTATCCCTCAGGGATCTCTGTTTCTAAAAGGTGCAGGGCATGGACAGAAAGAAGGCTTGCACTGTTTTAACTGTATTCTGTCAGACTGTGAAGTCTGTGTGTGTTTCTTGCAAAAGGCTGAGCAGTATTGTCACATGTGACTGAGGAATCATAATGTTCCCCATCCCTTCAGCAGAAGAGGGAGCATAGGATTTCCTACCAGACCTACTAGACACAGCATTATCAGGGATGCTACCCTGCCAAGGCAGATCCTCCTCCTCCTCCTCCTCCTCCTCCTCCTCCTCCTCCTCCTCTTCCTCCTCCTTCTCCTCCTCTTAACTCCCTTCATGAGGTTTCATGTAACTCATTCTGACCTTAAACTCTCTAAATACCTGAGGATATCCAGGAATTTATGATCCTCCTTCTGCCAACTCCCAAGATCTTGGATTACAGGCATGTGCCACTAACCTGCCCACTGTTATATAGTACTGGGTATTGAACCTAGGACTTCACTAAGCAAACGATCTACTGACTGAGATAGACCCCCAGCCTGAAGGTCTCAGAAGCCTGGGGTCTCAGAGCTAAGCCTCAGGAAATAGCATTCAGTAATAGATACCACAATGTGAGTGAGTCAGGGTACACAGGTTTCTTCTTGTTGGCTCATGCCATCAAATGCATCAAATATAGGTTCCTATCAGGTGGACTTCACGGGGCTTCTGTAAATGTTTAACACATAATTCAGAATATCTCCTATGTCCCTATGTGTCTTAGTTACTTCTCTCTTGCTTTGATAAAACACCATGACCTAGATAAGTTAGAAGCTGTTTAATAGGGCTTAAAATTTCAGAGGGTTGGAGTCTATGGAGCAAAAGCTTGGTGTCAGGAACAGCTGAGAGCATATAACTTGATCTATAGACAGGAGGGGGGAGGAATGGGAGGGGGAGGGAGAGGGGAGGGGAAGAGGGGAGGGGATGGGGAAAAGGAGGGGAGGAGAGGGTAGAATGAGGGGAAGGGGGAAGATAGGGGAAGGGGGAGGGGAAGGGAGGACGGGGGAGAGGAGGGGAAGGAGGAAGATAGGGGAAGGGGGAGGGGAAGGGAGGATGGGGGAGAGGAGGGGAAGGGAGAGGAAGGGGGAGGGGAAAGAGCACTAGCTTACATAATGGCTAGAGACTTTTGAAACCTCAAAGCTCAAAGCCTACCCCAGTCCAATGACACACCTTCTCCAACAAGCCCACACATTCTAATCTTTCCCAAATAGTTCTATCAACTGGAGGCCAAATGGTCAAACATATGCGCCTATGAGGGCCATTCTCATTCAAACTAGCACATTGTGAAATAGAATCCTTAGCCATAGCCTCCCCCTGTTTTCAAAGGTGTTCCCTCCGTCCCTCTCTTGCTTGGCTGGGATGGTCAAGTCCTAGCTTCTGTGTTTTGGAAGAGCTATCTTCTCAAAGGGAAAAGTTGTAGTCAAAATGGAAGAGGCATGGTCTTCTATCCAGGGTTTCTATTGCATTCCCAGTACTAACATCCTGAGACTCTGGGGTCCAGGACAGAAAGACATGCCTCCCTGTACTCTTGTGAGCTATGCTGCCCTGGGGGAGGCCCTGGGACCCAGCAGATGGTAGGACCACTAAGTTTCTGATTGTCTTTAACTAGACCTATCTTTTCCATGCATGTCTAACAGCAAAGGGTTGTTGCGGATAATGAAAGACTTTTGCTAAAGTTAAGAACCATCACGGTTCGGAACCAGGGGCTTTGGCTGCTTGTCTCTTTACCTGACAAGTGACTGTCTTGGGCGGCACCCATTCACTCTGAGGGCTGATGCTTCAGGTCCTGACCACTAGGGGACAAGAACATCCTTACCCAGGAAGAGTTCTCTGTCTAGAGAATACAACACTTGGGGCTTCTGCATAACACTTGGTTTTAGAGAAGTTGGGAAGAATGGGAATGTGAAAGGGGCCTGAGCTGAGAATTTACTCAGTAGAATGGCAAGGGGATTTGTGGACTGATTCTGGACACTCAGAGTGATTGAGAATTGCTCGGTTTATCACACCAGTGTCCAGTTAGAAGTGACATGCCACCATAGGAGAGGATCCCTGACGCTTAGGACCCAGCAGTTCTGGAGTAGCCTGGAATGCAGACTTCCATGTGGGCTGCCCTTCTGAATAGCTACAGCTCAGTTCAGATCTTCCTGTGTAAGGTGCACATTAGCATAGCTTTTAAATGGCTTCTGCTTAAAAGCCAAGAAAGCAGCTCCTGAAAAGGTAGAGTGGTCCAGGCTAATAGGAATAAACAAAACACACTCCAGATTGATATCAAATACCAAAAGATCAGACAAACTAGTCCTCATCCCAAAGATGGACACCTATCTTAGGGTCCCCTGAGTTAAAGCCAGCGGGATTTTATAATCAGTGGATTTTCAACCCTTTGTGCTTCTTCAGAATCAGCTTTGAATAGTGCTTCACACTGGCTGCATTGAGCAGAGGCTCAGTTAAGAGGCTGGGAGAAGGGCTTAACCTCACCACACGCCTGTCTGCTGATGGAGTCTGGAGTCTCCACCTTCCCTATGGCCCACACTGCTCCTGCTGGGTAAGGGGCAGCTCAGAGGATCAAGCTGCAGAGAGGAAGGTGGAGGCACTGCCTTGGAGAAATCAGAAGAGGAAACTGATGGAAGATGGATATATGAGAGTGCTTTGCTATGTGTGGATAGCTACCATGGGGAAAACAGCAATAATACTCATTATTAACTCATGCTACACGATCCACACACCAGATGGGGTTTGCTAAGTTTTATTTGGCTACAATACTAAATGATCTCAAAGAATTATCAGCTCCCAGTTATGAAAATTTGCTAAGAGTGCTCTGGGATTCTAAGAATCCCTAGCTGCTCCGTAGGAGACCCGGAGCATCCGTTCTGCTCATGTGACATGCCTGAGCAGGAAAAATATTTTATTATTTTTGTGAGATAATTCAGTTTTATACTGATATATTTCTAATGCTCTCAGGTGAAAGGAAAAGCTACCACGTTCAGATTGTGGGTTTCCATGAATCTCAGAGCCTTTGCCAATGTAGCGAGCAGGAAGGTTCGGTTCCCTCTCCACAGGGGGAGCATCTCTGGCTATGAGGTCATTTCTCTCTGCCAAGGTTACTTTTGAGACCTAGAATTGGACAGGAGCTGTGCATGTGAGTACTGCACTGCTAAGTGCGGCTCTGGTGGATCTGGGTGAGGACCAAGAAGTAGTAAGGGCCAGGTATCCTGTCATCTAGGGAGGCTGTGACTTTTTACTTACTGTTTTACCACAAGGTAAAAGAAATTAGAATAGCTATACTGGTCTGGCTATTTGAAGAAGAAACAGGTCAATTTTCCTTTTGAGAACAACAAATGTAGCAGGAAGATGACTAAGAATGGCTTTGTATTCTGAGAAGACAACAGTAAAGCTAACAAGATCAGAATGCATATGTCCACATGTGTAGATACACGTACATGCATAAATCTACACATGGATTAGTGTACATATATGCATACATGCAGGTGTGCACTTATATGCATGTGCATATGTGTTTGTGTACGTGTGTATATGCACATAGGTTTGCATGTGCATGTGAGTAAAATGTGTGCATATATATGTGTAAGTTCCTGTGCATGTGTGTGTAGACATATCTATATCACCATGTATACACGAGCAGATGTGCATGTATGTGCACATGCATGTAAATGTATAGCTAAGAATATAAATGCATATATATTTATATAATTGTCCATGTGTGAGTGTCCATCCATGCATACAATATTCATTTCATACAATAAACATATATGTGTATACTAATATATGCCCACATGTACTCATGTATACTCAAACACATGCATTCATTTGAGTGTGTGCATATGTATACATGTACATGTATGTATGCATGTGTGGTACATACATATATTTGTGTGCATGTTTTTAGTGTATGCTGCAGTGTGGGAGCTGGGTGGCTATAACAAGTAGGAAAATTAAAGGTATTTCTGTTTGTTTGGGGTGTGTGTGTGTGTGTGTGTTCAGAGCTGACAATAGAATCTGAAAAAAAATAGCTTCACCATCAAGCTACATCTGCAGTCCAAGGAACTGCAGTTTCAAATGCAGGGTAGTAGAGTGTGGAGATGACTCATGTGGGTGTTCCTTGTGGATCAGTTGCTCTCCTCAGGCTAATGTTTGGCTTTAGGTGTAGATCATATGTGAGCTGCTGGCTGGTGGGCTGAGTTCTGCCTCTGGCCACAGTAAGCCTGGACCAGGTTGTGGGAAACACTTTGGAGGAGCTAAGTCTCAGACTCTGGTGGTGGGGGGCAGGGACCAGCATCTGCTGCCTCTCTTTCCTCTGGATGACTTACCATGATAATCATTGTCCTTAGGTTTCTGATATTTACAACCAAATGTGTATTTTGTTGATTTTAGAGCACATAAATTTGCACATAAATTAAATTAGCCTCCTGACTGGTGGCCTGAGATAAGCACCCTCCACAGCTCTGGGAATGTGTTGCTTGAACTCTTGCTGCTCTGTTTCCTTCCTCAAGGTCTTTCTGAAACATAAGCTCATCGGACTCCAAGAATGACCAGAGCTGTGCAGAGGCTAGGGCCAGAGCTGTCTTAGTGTAGCTAGAGTTGCTTTGCTGTAGCCAGGGCTCCCTTACTGTGGCCAGGGCTCCTTGCTGTAGCTAGAACTACAGGAACATGTGATGCACATTCTGTTATCTCAGTTCTGGCTATCTAGTGTGATTCAGGCAGAAGCAGGAAGCCATGCAGAGACTTTCTTCCTATGCTTTTTTTGAGAGGGTTCTGGCATCTGCCATCTCACGTGACCAACACAGCTACTGCCTGAGCTGTGTGTGTGTGTGTGTGTGTGTGTGTGTGCGCGCGCGCGCAGTTGTGCCTGAAACCCTGCCTTTTTCTAGGCCTTCCTTTAGGCACTTGATGAGAACTGAGATGGTGCTCAGTAGAGTTGCATACCCACTGCCAAGCCAGGGGGTGGGGCAGAGGCACAGTACTACCCCAGCCTGTCTGCCAGCTTAAGGTGCCCTTTCCCCTTTGCATCCTGGGAGGAGAGATGCACTGGGAAGCTGGGAGCCTCCCATGGCTCATTCCTTCTGGACTGCAGTGAGGGAAGACTGGAGGTCAGATAGGAACAGCCCAGAAACTGTCAAACTCTTCTTAATTTTACTGCTCTCAGTGCTAGGATCAGAGATGCCACATGACCACCATAGGTCACTGCTTTTTGTGGGAGCCAGCATGCAGCCTAAGCCTACAGCTTTGAGTTCTCAACTGCTGTGCTCTGTGCCCTAAAAAGACTCGTTGCCACAGCTACCCTTTCTTCAAACCCTGCTTAACTTCAGTGCCATGGATGAAGGAATGACCCTGGGCTAGATGAGGCTCCAGGTGGAGGTGGGGGATGACACAGATGAGGAAAGGTTGCTTCAGGGGTAAAGTGGCCAACATTGGTATGCTAAAAATATGCTTAAGAGGAGGAGATACCGCTTTCCATTATATTATATTATTATTTTGAAGAAATGGGATCTCTTAGGGTAGAGACGGCTGTGATTGACTTGCTAGTGTCAATGGGTAGTTTGCACAGGGTTGAATGGATCTTGGAAACAGCTCACCTAGGTGTGCACTTAGAGATCTCTTAGGACAAGACACCTAAGCAAAGGTCCCTGCAAGCAGTGGCTTTCTCCTCTGTCGTGGGGCAATCACAAGATTGAAAGGGGGGCACTGGCTCATGTGAATGGTGGACTTGTGTCTCCTTTGTACTGATTGATGCTGTCACAGCCTCTGCTGAGCCTGGTGTTGTGTCATGCTCAGCCTGTGCTTGCTGACTGCCATTAATTGCTGCAGCTATAAGGATTTGTGAAGGAATTAATGGTTCAGTTCCTTTGTAATGAATAATTTTTCTCTTAATTTATAAGTTGCCTTGCACTCATTCACTTATTCAGACACAAGGGCAGCTGAAGGGCAGCTGCAGAAGAATGGGAAGAAGGTAAAAGGAGACCCCGGGACTAATCCCTGAGAGGGTGATGCAGTCTGTAGTTGATGATCATCGTGCATTGTAGCAGGTCCCACATGATGTGTGACAGAACTCACTGACCTGGCCTGTGTGGAGGACTTCATGGGGGACTTTTTGAGTGGGTCTTGGTAGAAGCATAGGAGTTTGGCCATTGGGGCAATGGGGATTAAGGCATTAGGCTTTGTGTGTATGTTCTGACATGCATGTTCAGAGCACACCCGGCTTTTGTTGGATCCTAACACGTCACTGGTACCGGTGTGAATATAGCATTGTGCCTGAGTAGGGAGGCCTCTCTCATGTCTCCCCGATCGTGCCTGCTCTCTCCATCTCTTCCCTGTGTTCAAGGTGGCTACAGATTACATCCAGCTGCCCTTGAGTACCTTTGCATTGGTTGCCTGTTTCACAAGAGGCTATCAGGGTCTGTTTCCACCACGGAAAGAGGCTAGCCCCCTTTGTGTCTTTAGGTGAAGTCTCTTCTGAATGCCTCTGGTCTTCTGCCACTCACCATGCCTCTGTTTCTCTTTGCATGTCCTCTTCTTTGTCATTGTCCACAAGGCCATTCCCCTTACAGAGCCCTTCCTGTAGCACACAACCAGTCTCCATGGAGTCATGGGGGACAGACGTCAGAATCTCAGAATCCCTCCTAGTGTGCACAGTTGGATTAGGTCCAGAGGTCTGGCCCATTTCTAGTGTTGTGTACACTTCTGTCCATGCTGCTGCTGTGAGCTCAGCCTCAAGACTCTCTGACTTTCCTGGGTGGGCAGTTTAGCAGTGCTGTGAGGCTAGAGGGGGCATATCTGCATAAATGGCAGTGCCAAGGACATGAAGACACAGGACATGCCACCAATCCTTCTGATGGGCAGGTTGTCCAGATCATACAGGGGTCTGTCATGAAGAAGCAGATCCAAGGAATCTGCATGGGTTGGGGGAGGTCTGCAAGCCTCAGAGGCCATTGGTTTCTCTGACACTGACTTCTCTTCTGCCTTTTTTTTTTTTAATCTAGGCTGCTTGTTTGAGGATGGCTTGTGTGGACCACTGGAGACCTGTGTGAATGGTGAGTACTGATTCTGCATGGGGCACTGCTGAAGTTTGGATCTGTTTTTTCTTCTAGATTAGAGGGTGGCTTCCACACCTCGGTGGCTTCGTGTTCTGAGAAGAGAGGCAGAGCTTTTTGGCCTTTGCATGCTAGGGATGGAGAGAGGGTTCTTACACACAGATGTCTGTCTGAATGCCTGTCAGCCTCAGTCCCTGTGTATAGAGTTGTTCTTCAGGAGGAAGCGGCACTGTTGGTGATGGACTCTGGTGGTAAGAAAGAGAGGATGGAAGTGGGTCTAATGTGCTGGCGTTCCTCAGCACACTACTTGCCCTCCTACCCCCAACCTGTGCTTGATGCCTGCACATTTTCTGTGTTCATGGCTTCTTGTTGATCACACAGGAAGTCCTTCCTAGAGCTAGCTCCTTGAAGTGTTGGGTAACTAGCGGTCAACAGAGAGGGAAGTAGCCAAAGATTTCTCAAATGAAGAAAACTACTTTGTGTTGTTTAATGGGTGTCAAGTTCTGGGCAGATTGCTGTTTGAACTAGAGGAGAGGTGGAGATAATGCTGGAAGGTCACAGTTGTGTGTTTCAGAGTGAGATTGGGTATGTAGTAGCCCTCTGAAACCCAAGGCAGGTTGGCGAAGCACACTCTTTCTTCTTAGCTTACTGCCTGTCTTTAGCTTATAAATGGGGAAGGGAAGCCTCTTTCTGCTACTGCTGCTGATTCTGAGCTAGCACAGGTGCCCCTTGTACTCTCAACTGGCCCTGCATAGTCATGGGTGCCCTGTGGGATACTTAATTTGCAGAGAAGGAACCAGACTAGGGGACAGGTCCAGGGCAAGCCCCTCCTTGAGTGTAGGTGTCAAGCTTTGTCTGTGTAGAGACACTGAACCAAGTGCTTCAGGGCCATGCAGAGGACCAGCTCTGTGGCCTAGATCAGGAATCTCAGTTGGGGAGAACTCTGTGTGTCTGAGCTGGCAAGGGCCAGCAGGGAAGGACAAGAGCTGGCCTTGGGAAAGAAGGAGAACAGAATGCCAACTGTCCCAAGCCCTGCTTGGTGCTTGCTTTGTGCAGAAAGATTTCTGTGATGGGTCAGGTCAGGACCATGTGGCTTGGCTTGCAGGACCTTGACACCCTGAGCTGGACTTTGTGCTGCTTTGGGAGGGTAGCATTAAGTAGATTATCTTAAAAGTATGTTCTCAGCCTGGAACCACTAAGCTCTGATGATGAAGGACCCTGTGTGTGTGTGTGTGTGTGTGTCTGTGTGTCTATGTGTGTTTGTGTGTGTGTGTTTGAGAGAGTGTGTGTCTGTGTGTGTGTGAGTGTGTGTGTGTGTGAGTGTGTGAGTGTGTGTGTGTCTGTGTGTGTGTCTGTGTGTGTGTTTGTGTGTGTGTGTTTGAGAGAGTGTGTGTCTGTGTGTGTGTGAGTGTGTGTGTGAGTGTGTGAGTGTGTGTGTGTCTGTGTGTGTGTGTCTGTGTGTGTGTGTATCTGTGTGTGTGCCTGTGTCTGTGTGTGTGTATCTGTGTGTGTCTCTGTGTGTGTGCCTGTGTCTGTGTCTGTGTGTGTCTGTGTGTGTGTGTGCGCGCGTGTGTGTTCTGTCTAACCAGAGACAGCACTAACGAGAGCAGACACAACTGTCTCCCTTCCTTTAGCAGAAAGCAAGTCTGGAAGTGGGCCAGAATCATTCTTTGGTTTATTTTCTTCCCTAACTCCAACTTGCCTTCCTAACCTTCAGTGATAGATACATTATTAAGATAATAGCCTTCTATTCTTTGGGAAAGAAAAGCAATTTAAATGTAAATATAGATTCAGGTCTTGGTGTATGGGAACAGACAGTATTTGATACCTTTTTTCTAGTGCCACTAGGTCTGGGAAATGGCAAGGCAGGCTGCCCAAGTGCTGCAGGCCCGGTGTTTGCTGTGGCTGATGGGAGTCACAAGAAACATAACATCCTGCTGCTGCTGGCCTGGATTTACTGTTGTCATGGTGACTGTATAATTCATCCTGCTAGCTGGTAGAGCAGCGAGGTGTGGCCAGTCTCAGTGAAGATGGACAGGTGGCCATGGGGCAGGGTGTGGTATGGAGTCCAGGACCCCTGTATTCATACGTGGGGTCTCTTTCATTCACTCCTCCCTTTCTTGGGATGAGGCAGGCGTGTATAATCTTATTAGCTCATTTTTTTTAAAGCGTATAGTATTTTTTAAATAAAACAAAAAAATGTGAAGTACTCAGATGGAATGAGATAATTTATAAAGAATATGAGAAGTTAAACGTAGTCAATTTATACCTGCTATTAAAAAAGAAGAAGAAAAGCGAAGGAAACTGAAAGGGCTAGGAACACAGCTCAGAAGCCAAGACCTGCTTTAGAAGTGCAAGGCCCTGGGTTTGATTTTCAGTACTACAAAAACAAACAAATAAACACACACCCACACAAGCACCACAGCAACAAAACAAACATTACAAGGAATCTGGGGAGGTGGAGGGGAGGTGAAATCCTCCACGCTGTGGAGAGAGTATGGTAGCTCATTAGAAGTTAGGTCAGCAGTCTTGCTTGCGAGCATATACACAAAAGAACTGACTTGTGAACATTTGCCCCAAACAACTGACAGCAAAGGCTCGGAGAAGTACGTACACACCTGCGGGCACTACAGACTTTCCCATAATATCCCCAAAATAGAAACAGTGCGAGTTTGTCCCTTGGTGGGCAGAGAATGGAAACCTGGTCCTGTACACAATAGGCTATCCCTGTACACAATAGGCTATCCCTGTACACAATAGGCTATCCCTGTACACAGTAGGCTATCCCTGTACACAGTAGGCTATCCCTGTATACAATAGGCTATCCCTGTACACAATAGGCTATCCCTGTACACAATAGGCTATCCCTGACACAGAGACATGGTGCTCTGTAAAACAAGCCAACTGTAGGAAAAGACAAAGGACGCCTGATTTTACCTTTCTGGACTCTTAGAGTGCCGGACCCAAAGACAGAAAGTTGGATGGTGGGAGGCAATCCCTGGGGGTGGGGGTTGTGGAGTTGCTAACTTGAGCTGGGCTTCAGTTTAGGAGATGAGATGGCTTGTGTTGATGCCTGCATAACAGCTGTGTTCTCAGTGCCACTGACCCTTGAAAACAATTGGGTTGATAAACTTAACAACATGGGCGTATCATTAGCATTGTGTAGGGTAGCTTTTTATTTATTGTGTAGGGTAGCAAAATAATAGGAAAAGGGAACTTAAAGGGTGGGAAACCTTATTTTGGCTTGTGGTTTTAGGGGCTTTTGGTTCACGGCAGTGGCCCTCAACCTGCGGATTGTAACCCCTTTGGCAAACCTTCATCTCCCAAAGTATTTTCATCACAGTTTACAATGGTATCAAACTTTCAGTTATGAGGTAAATAGTTTTGTGGTTGGGGGCTGTCACAGAATGAGGAGGTGTGTTAAAGGATTTCAGCATTAGGAAGACTGAGAACCACTGGCCCGGGGTCAGCTGTGTCTACTCCTTTTGACACGAGGAAGGCAGAAGATGGAGGGAGAGGGTACAGAGGAGCAAAGCTGCCACCCCTGGGCAGATGGGAAGCTGAAGGAGACAGGGACTCTGTGCTCGCTTCAAAGCTGCCTCAGGAGCCACTTCCCACCAAGCCCCGCATTTTTTTTCTTGATTAACTTTTCCATTTATTATAATTTATTAGCTAAGCCTGCTTGCTTTCTGGTCTCATTTGATTGGAGTACTTTTGTCTATCCTTGTATGCTAAGAGACTGCCTTTCTTTAAAGCTATGGCACATTTATTATAGACAGCAGATAAATATTTTGCTTTTAAAAAATTTTTTATTTACTTATTTATTTATTTGTTTATTTTTAATTTATTTACATTTCAAGTGTTATCCCCTTACCTGGTTTCCCCCTCCTGGAAACCCCCTATCCCATCCTCCCTTCCCCTGCTTTTATGAGGGTGTTCCTCCACACACCCACTCCCACCTCCTGGCCCTGGATTCCCCTACACTGGGGCATCTATCAAGCCTTCATAGGCCCAAAGGTCTCTCCTCCCATTGATGCCTGACAAGGCCATCCTCTGCTACATATGCAGCTGGAGCCATGTGTACTCCTTGGTTGGTAGCTTAATCCCTGGGAGCTCTGGGGGCAGGGGGGGAAGTCTGGTTGGTTTATATTTTTCTCCCCATGGGGTTGCAAACCCTTCAGCTCCTCTAACTCCTCTATTGGAGACCCTGCACTCAGTGCAATGGCTCAACCCCTGCATTTTTATTTCTACCACCTCTCAATAATACCATAAAACTATGAATTTTATGTACATTGATCAACCCAGTGATTAGGTTGGAGTCCTCGGGATCCAAACATTTCTCAATGTTTGACTCTAATGTATGGGGCTAGTTTAAAACACATGGGTGTTTTGGGTGACACTTATGAAAACCACGATATCCCACAATCAAATGCACTGAAAATGTAAACGGTGAAACAGTATTTGGTCATTAGAGGAAAAACTGAAAGTGTTCTGAGTATTTTGCCATTCTAGAGTGGGCTGCAGAAAATGGAGTTTGGATTAGTCACATGGGATTCCTTGGCGTGAGGAAAATCTGCTTCAAAAGACTTGGAAGTGGGTTTCCTTCCAGAACTAGTAACTCTGAATGGTGTATGTTCAGAAACTAGATAGTATGTCCTAAAAAGGAATTCCAAGAGTGTGAAACAGAGCAAACTTTCAAAGATTAAAAACCAATGCTTATGTTACATCAACAGTTCACTGAGGTGTCCCAGGGCTCTATGAGTCCTGAGCTGTAATCTGACTCCTAAGATACACATTCTAAGAAAGTACTCCTGACCCAAAGTACTAAAGGAATCTCCCAGCACATGTAATCCTTTGCAGTGATGGCTATATTAATTCTAGTCATTCTAATGGATGTATCGTGACTATTGAAATAACAATTTTAAGAAAAGCTTACTGTTTATTTATAAATGTACGCATGTTTTGCCTGCATGTATGTCTGTGCAGCGCATACGGTGCCCACAGAGACCAGAAGAGGGTAATAGATCCCCTAGGATTGGAGTTACAGATGTTTGTGAGCCACCACGTGGGTGCTGGGAACCAAATTAAATCCTCTGGAAGATCAGACACTGCTTTTAAATGCTTTGCCATCTCTCCAGCTCCAGAGAATGCTTTTATTTGTTTATTTTAAAAAATTTATATAGTTACTTTTCTTGTTGCTGTGCCTAAACACCCAATAAGAAGCAAGTAGGTGAGGAAGGGTTTAAATGCGTGTGGCTCTCCATTGAAAGGACTTCATGGCATTATTGTTACAGCGAGGACGCAGGAACATGAGGTGGCTGGTTCCAGTCTCACGGAGTGGAGCTGCCTGAGGTCAGGGTAGGTCTTCCTACCTCAGTTAGCCTAACCTAGAAACTCCATCACAGATGTGCCTTGAAGTCTGCTTTGCAGGTGATTGTAGATTGGGTTGTTGGCAGTCAGCGTTTACCATGTACTTCTGTTCTATCCATGAGTCAAATATTAGGCAGGTGCTAGAAACCAAGCACGGAGAAAGTTAAGAGCACTGAGTGCTGCATTCTGAGGGGACCTATCTGATATGGGGACCGCTGTGCAGATGGGACGGGAAGAGTTTAAAGGCACATGCCAAGCTCTGGATCCTTAGCTGGGTAGTTACTATTACTTTCCTCACATTTTTATGTTTTTCAAATATTTTCTTACAGACCTTTCTTTATGGATATGGTGCTTCAAATTCTAAGGAAGGGTAATTGTGATAAAAATAATATATTAACAGGTACGTCGATGTGGCCCACTCAGTGACTTTTGAGTCTGCTCCTCCTAACCACCTGCCTAACACCCGAGTGTTTAACATGAAACAGTTGACAATAAGTGGTTCCACTTTACTGGTACAGGACCCACGGGTGCTTACCTCTCAATAGTCAGGGTACTTAACAAATGTCCCTGTGCTCACTTTAGCAACACACATGTGAAAATCCAAATGGTACAGAGAAGATTAGCGTGGCTCCTGTGCTAACATGAAGCATTCCATATTTGAGAGAGAGAGAGAAGAAAAGAAAACAGCCTCCTCCTCCTAGTGGCCCTGTGCCACACAGGTGCTGGAAGGGCCTGGCTGCCAGTGGAGGAGTGGAGGGCGTTGGAAAATTCCATCGCAAAGGTCACAGGACTGTTGGGCCGAGCCAGGCTTTCACTTCATTTGTATTCTGCTCTCAGCAAGCAGGGAAGGCCCTCAGCTGAAGAAGATATTTACTGCAAAAGGCTGAGTGAATCATCAAAGGAGTGTGAAGGGAGAGAGGGAACTGAAAAAAGCTATACTGGAGATTAGCACCAAAGAAGCCAGTGAGCAGAGGAAGGCTGGAAGACCTCCCGGCCCTGACAAACAGAGCGTGCGCTGCACACAGCCCTAGAAATCCAACAGATGAGAGAGGATGGAGTCTATAAAAGAGTATGCCCTGCACGAGCATGTTCTTTGGGGGCTCACTAGCCCACTTCTGTACTTCAAAGCTATTTCTATTCCAGGACTCACTTAAAAGGGCATGACCTTTCCCTCCCTCTCACCCCCTCCATCTCCCATCCTGGTGGCTGACAGGATTTCTACCTCAAGTGTATTGTGTTTCCTCTTAAATTCTAATAAAATTGTCCCACAGGTTTCCTTTCGGGTCTGTTTCTAAATTCTTTTATTAATAAAGCCCAGAATACCCAAAGATACATGCCATTTCCCTGGTAACAAGTGTTGTGTACTGGGTAGAAGAAATTATTTCTTTTGTCATTGTTAATGAAAAAAACAGCTCTCACCTTGGGATACGAGATAGTTTATTCTGGAAAATGTAATTTAATAATTATGACCCAGGAATACAGGTTAGGTTACGCCGAGTTCTATATTCCAATGTAAAAGCAGTTTCATAGTTTTACAGAACAAAGACAGGCATAAATTAAGGCCAGTTTAAAATACACTGGTGGTTCACATCAGTGAGGCGGTTACAGCAAGATGGGGGTGGGGTGGGTGTTGGGTTCCATAGCTGCCTGCAGCTATTACGAAGTGGGTTTCTGGAACAGAAGCTGAGGGATGAATAGGGAAGGGGCGAAAAGAAGTATGGCTAAGACAATATTCACTGATCAAAGCCGGAAACTTTAATGGTGCCAGACCTTTTAACAGTTTGGGCAAACCCTTCCCCCCAGACTCCAGGCTGAGTTCCGGTGGAAGTTGTCTAGCTTCTCTTGGAGGTCCTCATCTTGACAGCTCTGGCAGCTGGGTGGGTCACCTGCGTAATTCAGGAATTCCTAGACCTGGAGGAACAATGAACTTAACCTTAACCCTAGGTGGAGCAGGATCCTGGCTATCTGGGAGAAGTTAACCTTGACCAAAGTCAAACTCTGACCTCATGCATGACTGCCCCAATAAGGCTCTGTACAGGTGGGGATGTTTGTACAACCTTCAGACACTGTCTGATGATGTTCTTAGACGTTGAGTGGATAGAAGCTAGTGATACATTAATAGATTCCAAAGATATGTATAGTAGTCAAAGCAAGGTAAGACACCGAGGTGAGCAAGGACTGTTCATGGGGCTAAAGTTACCCCGTGGGTAATAAAGCTAGCCCATGGGAAATAAAGCTACCCGTGGGTAATTAGCCCCTGGGCCTGTAAGTTTAAGCCCTCTACATCACTGCAGCTCTGATTAGGCTCTCTTTGCAAACACAACTTCTTTCCAGGAACTCTTGCTGACATTATGCACCTTAGGGTCATGGCTGAGACCAGTTGTGCTGGGGAAAACATGTGTGTAATGTTTATTTTACCTGGCCCAGGAGGCTTCAGAATTGAACAAAGGGACAGGAAGTACTCTGTTTCATGGGAGGACCAAAGGGTTCTGAGATACCGTTTCCAAGATGCAGGGTCGATAATCTACTGCCTTGATTTTTAAAGGAAATGAGGACATTTTTAGAGGAAGATAGGAAACATGATTGGTTAAGGAAAGCATTATCTATTCACATCATTGGCAGACTGGAAAGGGAAACGTCGTTTCTCTCACACTGCAATTTGTAGAAAGCCATGAGACAAAGTGGGCCTTTCTGGGAAGGGGAGAAAAAGAAGGAGCAAGCTTAGGAACCAGGGGGAGAGGGGTCAGGAGTAAGCAGTGTGGCTGAATGTGAGCAGAACACGGTGTTATCAGAGCTTTGGATAAGGAGTCTGGGGCTCCTTAGCTCCAGGAGGGAGGATCACCCATTCCCAACAAACGCAGACAAGACAAGTTCGGTGGTTAACACTCATGGTAAGCTGAAAGGATTTAGAATCCCCATGGAAACACAACTGTGTCTATGGAGATAGTTTCAGAAAAGTTTAACTGAGGGCAGACGCTCTCTGAGTGTGTGTGGCACCGTTCCTTGGCCTGGAGTCTTGAACTAAATAAAGAGAGTGAGCCAGATGCGTACCATTCATCTCTCTCAGCTTCCTGACTGTCACCAAGCTCCTGCCAGCATGCTCCCCGCCCGCCTCTGCAGGATGAACTGTGTCCCCTTCAACTCTAAGCTCAAAGAAGCCCCTTGTCTGGGGCTGGAAAGATGCTGTTCTTGTGGAGGACATGCGCTTGATCCCCAGCCCTTACATTGTGGCTAACAACCTTCTGCAAAACTCAAGTTCCAGGAACCCTGGAAATTATCCTGTGGGCACCATATGCACACAATAAACAGGCATGGACATATACACATGAGCAAAACCACTTGCACACATACAATAAAATAAATCTAAAGATAAGTAAACAAACCAAGCCCCTTTCCTTTATGCTGCCTTTTTCAGGTTTTGGTCACAGAAAAGTAGCAATTGACCCTTTAGACCAGCACAGAAAGGAAGCAGGACCAAGGAGTGTCTCACAGGGAACCGTCAGAATGGGTGACTGGCGCTCTGCCTGCAGTAACGCAGTGGTCTGGGAGGGAGGGTGGAGCTGGGGGCCGCTCTCTAATGTGGAGAAGTACCTGCTTGTGTTAAGGTGGATTTCTTTGTGTGCAGGGATTCCTGCCACATGGAGGAAGGCAGTCTGGATTGGTGGTGTGAGGTCCCAGGAGGTCAGGGTGAGTCACTGAGCTAACTCTGTTTGCAATCATCACTGTACAGATATAAAAAGGCCTTCCTGGTTGGTTAGTGTCTGGTCCTGGACAAAGGCTCTGGTTCCAGAGTGAAGCTCTGCAGTGTCTGCCACAACACTTCCCCCCCCTTTTTTTTCTTCCCAGTTTCTTGTCATTGGCCTTCTCACCATGAACTGGAAAAGTTCAGGACTAAAAAAGTCAGGCCTTCAGCCTAAAAACCAACACGGGAGCAAAGGTAGGGACCTGGGGCTCTTTCTCTGTGCCCAGTTCCTTGGGGGCTTGTCCTAGCTAGGGGTGCTATGCAGTAATCTAAAGGAACCTGGGAGGACAGGGTCTATCTAGCTTATATGTTCACAGCATAGTGTGCCTGTCATTAGAGTCAGGGCAGGAAGCTGATGTGGGAGCCAAGAGAGACTGCTGCTTACTGGCTTTTTCCTTGAGACTTCCTCAGCCGGCTTTCTTAGAGAGCTCGGAACTACCAATCCAGGCATGGCCCCACCCACAGTGGCTTGGGCCCTCCACCCTCAATTATTAATTAGGAAAATTCCCTACATGCTTGCTCATAGCCCAATCTTATGGAAGCATTTTCTCAATTAAGGTCCCCTCCTCTCAGATATTTTTTTTGTCAAGTTGACATAAAAGTAGCCATAAAACAGGTCCCAAGAGGGAGTCCGTGCATTTTAAGGAAAACAGTTCCCATCTCATAATGATATATTTGTGTGAAGATGTCACAATGAAACCCATCACTATATACTGATGTTGACTCAGAAACAGCTTTCACTTCAAAGAGAATAAGGATTGGTTTATTTTGGACTCAGACATGAGCCACCACTTCCCCCAAACCTCAGATTCATGTTCCCACAAACACCATGTTTCAATGGTAACACTTCCAGAAGTGGTTTGTTACGGTTTTCATTTTTGTTTTATGTGTATGCCTGTTCTGCCTACATGGATGCTTGTGTAGCCCTTGTGCGCCTGGTGCCTACAGAGGACAGAGAGGGACATCCAGTCTGGAACTGGTGTTACAGATGGTTGTGAGCTGCCACACAGGTGCTGGGAATTGAACCCAGGTCCTCTGGAAGAACAACTAGTGCTCTTAACCACTGAACCATCATCACTTCTGCCCCCTGTTTTATGATGCTTTTATAAATAAAGAGAATCATAAGTCAAGATATTTTTTTCAAATCTATTGATGAGACCTCCAGGTGGGTTTGTTATAGCAAAGTGAGGAAGTCTGGGGTGCAGGCTTCTGATGCTGTCTGATGGCATCCTCAGTCTCTGGGTTGTAAGGCCAGTGCTCTGATAGCACGTTTCAAGTTCCAAGAAGCCTTACCTAATGGTTATAAAATGTTAAGTCATAGCACATAGGTTGTCAAGGGGCTGAAGATAGTTCCAGATAAGCTGTCACTGGGCCCTGGACCTGCCATATTCTCACCTCTCTCCAACCACAGATGTTCTCAGCCTTGTAGTAGCTGCAGCATGGTTTGCTTCCCCCACCCCCTGAGAACCTCAGTTCATACTCACTATAAACAAAACACAGAACAGAACTGGGTAGAGGGTTTGGTGACATTAAAACTAGTGTTTAGATCCCCAGAGCCCATGTAACATCTGGCACAGTAGATCTTTTCTGTAACTCCAAGGTGTCTGTGGTGGGAAGGGTGACAGAGGGATCCCAGGGGTTTCTTAGACAGCCAGTCTAGCTGAAACCACAAACTTCAAGCTCACTGAAAGACCTTGCCTCAAAACAAACAAACAAACAAACAAACAAACAAGGTAGAGAAATGAGGAAAACATCATCGGCCTTTCACACACATGACAGCACACATGTGTGTACATACACACACATACTCATACACTCACAAAAATAAACTCACATACTCCTACACACTCACGGACACACCACTCACATGCTCATGCATACTCACAGATATACACAACACACACTCATACAAACACACACAAACATGCAACACACACAACACTTGGACTCACACACTTATACATACTTAAACACAATAGAGTGTCATATGCACACACACACACAGAAAAACAAAGGGTAGACATTATGTAGACAGAGTGTGAGTTCATTTAAGGAGTCCCCCCTAATGTGTGAGATGTTGCTTCTGTTATTAGCATGGAGGGTTTATCACATTTTTACAAGTTATGCTGCTATAGAGACAGGTTTTTGGATTTTGTTGTCCTTTTAATCAAAGCCTTGATTCATTTTCAGCAGAAAATGTCTGAGGGATTTTAATGGATGGTGGTTGTAAAAACTGCACCTGTTCTGGGCCTGGCAGGGTTCTGTGTTCCTCGGTTCATCCTCTTAACAGATATGCAGCTGAAACCTTTGGCTCCTTCTCTTTGGCAGTTTCAAGCTTGGTTCCAGCATGCCTGTGGAGCAACTTTTTTTTTTTCAAGAGGAAAGGGTAAGCATCAGACAGATTCAGAATCTCCATTTGTTCTTCCATGGCCCCAGACCATTCTCAGCCTGGAATCACCATTATGCTACTGGCCCTACAGTGGAGTTGGGAATTTGGTAAGGTGTGTGCCTGAATGGAGCCCGCAGCTGAAAGATGGTCTGGTGGAAGCAACCTGAGAATCCTAGCTTTGCTATAGAGTGCTTTTGTTGTTTGCTCAAATGCCAGTGTGCAGAATTTGGGGCCAGCATGCCGTGAACCCTGATGGCATAGCTATTGCATGTAGTTCCCAAAAGCATGATTCAGAATCACCCAAGAAAAGCTCAGGAGTGAGACCATTGGCGATCCCCAAGGCCACACAGACTTGGAATCCTTAGCTGACAAAGGGCTTCACCAAAGGTCCTATCCCAGTCCCTGGAAGTAGCAGACTCAGTTTATTCTGGGGAAATGGCTACCATGTCCCCAGACTTGGATTCTGGAAACCCACCAATCATTGCCTTATAATCAGGTAGTAATCTCATAATGCCACAGGGCTGCCACCATGGTCTTCCCCCATGAGACCAGTACAGTGATGGTGTCACATGGACAGTACCCAGAGTCGGCCTGGAAAAGCTGCAGCTCACCCCACTGCACAGAGCTGAGCATGGTTGCACGCTTCCTAGGCTCCAGGCATCTTCTGACCACATAGAAGACAACAGAATAGCTCTGGCCACATTCTGCATAACCTGGTAAATTGCACAAGCAGTTGTGGTTGATACATTTGAAAATGAAAAGAAACAGGTACTCTGCATCCCTATACTCAAGAGGGCTGTAGAGAGAGTAGGAGAGGTGACCCTGCTCCATCTGCCCGAGGATGCACTGGGCAGGTGAGCCTCTTAACTGGGTGCTCAGAGCCCAGCTGCTGACTCTGGGGACTGACTTGACCACGTGTTTGGTTACATCAAGTCAAAGTCCTGGTATACATCTCTAAGGTGAGAGACGGGTCCCGATTCCTCCAGAGGAAGTTTGAACCTGACTTATTCCATCGCAGACCTGTGTTCCTCCACTGAGTGTCGTGCCGCAGCAGGCCACACACAGAGATGAGTGAGGCAGGAACAGGTCAACACACACCCTGCCCTCCTCAACTTCCTCCCTGTTTCCAAGCAAATAGCTGCTGTCCTCAGAGAATGCTCAGGGTGGCCCTGGCTGACAATTGTCCCTTTTTATACATGGTGTCAGCGTTCATAGGGGACTAGCTCTCCTACCTCAGGATCCCAGTCCGTATGAGGTCCCTTATGATCCAGGGTCCTGTGGTGGTTACTGGTGCAGGAAACTGGTGCTTCAGTTTCTAACTGAGGACTTGGAACAGAGCTTAGGAGGGAGATCTCTCTGGGCCTAGTGTCTCTCACAGCTCCTCAGGTGTATCCTGAACTAGGAAGCATGCCAAGCCCCGGGATCTTGTCACAGAGACAAGCTCACTTAGTGTAGCAAATTGCCAGCATGAGAGCTGAAGATGCTCGAGAGATGAAGTATGGGCGTGGAGTAACATTCTGTTGGTTAACATGGGGCATGGCTTTTAAGAGCTGCAGTTGTTATTTTACTTGCGTTTGTAACAAAGTAACCTGTCAAAAACAGCATAAAGGGCAGAATTTATTTCGCTTTAGAGCTTGAGGACACAGCCCACTGTGGTGGGGAGTGCAGAGGAGAGCCACAGGGCCAAGGGAGTGTGAGGTGACTGGGCACCCTGTGGCTGCAGCCAGGAAGCTGAGGAGGGAACTGAGGGAACTGAGCCAATGCTCCAGTGCTCTCTCCCTTTTCACTCAGTCTGGGATCACCGCCCATGGGAGAGCCCCACCCACGTTCCGGGTGAGTCCTCTTTCCTCAGTTAAACTCTCTGGAAATCCTCTTATGTCCGGAGATATGCTTCCACTGAAATTCTAAATGTAATGCAGCCTTACAAAAGTGCAGCCAGTAAGTACAGTTATGATCATGGCGGCCTGTGAAACAGTGCTTCATCCTGGAGAGCACCATGTTAGGGGCTTCTCAGGCACTGTGTGGTCTAGCTCACCCAGTGTCAGAAGCCATAGGAAGAGTGCTGTTAATCACATAATCACCCCCACAAAGGCAGATCTTGAGGATGGGACTCTTTACCCTCAGGTTACTCTTGGTGGTGGGTGGAGGGAGGGGGAGCCAGAACAACAGAATTCAGGCCTGGCCTTGGCTAATGCTCTTTCCCCTGCCGTTGGAGCTTTGAGGAGATCACACTTAGGCACACTCATTTTTGTAGTAACTTTGGTCTCCATCTTGCCCTGTAGGTGTCACACAAAGCCCTGTTCTTTCTGCTTCTTCCCTGCCATGTGTTCTCAGATGAGAAGGCCTGAGGACAGTCTGAAACCATGGTTACCGGGAAGCCACCGGGGAATAGCAGGAAAACTTCCAGGGGTGGGGAGACCTTTAACTCTCATCACAAATCCCTTGTCTGCAGAGAGCGAGCAGAGCAATGAGGAAACAGGGGCCTGAGGCACTCATCGACCCCATAGCAGGGAGTCTCTTCTCAGCAAAGGCTGGGGCAGGTCGTAAATGCTCCAGTAGATGCATTGTGGAGGGCTGGTATCTGACAGAAACATGCGATCCTACCCCATTCCAGACTTATGTTCTTGTTACTGTCTTCTTGGAGCCCTTCTGCCTACCTGGCTCCTACCTGCCACCACCCCTTTCCCTGACCAGCCTGGAGAGTCAGGATGTAGTCAGGCACTTCTGCCTGTCTCTGTCTGAGCAGTTAGAATTGGCTGAGGAGATCAGAGCAGCCTGCCTAGGTCTGCTTATTGTCTGCCCTTAGGAAGGCTCTTCAGAGCATCAGATCTGTTCCCAGGCACACAGAGCAGAGTGAGTGTAGAGGAGATATGGGATTTCAGCTACTCTCTCACCGCTGTGGTGAGTCTGGCATTCTGTGTAAGGTGACTTCTTGGTATTCTCTTACTAACAGGAGAGGGCTGCAAGGGCCGACTTTATAAAAAGAAAGTGTCAGCCAGCAACATTTTCTCCCTCAGGTTTATCACGGACAACTTAAAAACAAACTACGCAAATGTGTCTGTGCTCTCACTCAAAGAGAAACTGTCTGCTGTGTGCCCTGGCAGACTGTCTTTTGTGCACATGACTGTAGATGATGTCAGGCACCACTTCCTGGTGTGTGCTGTTACAGACCTAGGTGCACTCACTGATCCCTGCGATGCCCTCCTCAGGAAGTCTGAAGAGCCCAGATGCGAGACATGAAGATGATGGTAGCACTGGTGTGACCGCTAGCCTGTTCCACTCCTGAATTCCAATTAATCAGACCCAAAAAGGGATGGAAATTAATTACCGAATTAAACCATGTGAAGCTAAGTCTAATTTGGCATATTAACTGGAAAAGCTCTTTATTCTGAGCCTTGGCATTAATGCCTAGATGTGAATCATGGTTGAAGATTCAGCTCCTTTTAAAACATCCATGCCTCATCCCACGTACTCCGACGGCGAGGACGGCCTGGGTCACGTGGCTCTGGAGGTCTCTGTGTCTTTCCTCTTTCAAGGGTGTCTTGTCAGAAGTTTGCTGGGTGCGGGTTAGGGGGTGGGGGGAGAAGTAGAGGGACTGCAGCCAGGTTCACACCCCCTCTGCTCTGTCAGTATTTATAGCTCCATGCTGAGGAAGCCCTGCTGCACAGTGGCGTGCTTTATGACAGTGCAGGGTCACACTCTGTGGTGCCTGTCAGGCTGGCCAGACCACTAAGAGCACACACCCTCAGGGAGCATGTGCTCACTCCGTCTCCCGGCAATGCCTGGGCCACGAATCTTTGTGAAACTGCATTTCCTTATACATTCTGGGCTGGCAGTTGTGTGGGTTGTGAGCACTGGAGGACTGTACTTTCTGTGTTGGCACTGTTGTGTTCCGGTGACCTCACTTTGAGACAAAACGACACACACGAGAGAGATGGCAGATTTCATTGTTCTAAAATGAAGGCACATCCAGGCTCTACATGCAGCCCAGGTCTTAGGAATTCAAGATCTTCCCTGAGCTGGATATTACAGACAGAACTCTGTGTACTGGGCATCTGTGCTGTGTGTCTTTGGTGTCTGAGTCTCAAAACTCTTCTGCTGACTGTCTTACCAACACTGTTTCAGACTGTACTAGAGTTCTGTAGGCTCAGTTCCCAGAAACACCACCACATGGTATATGCACCCAGCTTGGCTTTTTGTAATACAGTTCACACTGTACAGCTATAGCATCCCATACCCGGAAGAAGCAGAGAAATGGTTAGCAGAGGTATGTAGTTGATTTTCATCAACTGGATGTGGCTGTAGACACATTTGGGAAGAGAGAATCTCAATCGTGGAATTGCCTCCATCAGGTGGCCTGTGGGCGTGTCTGTGCGACATCATCTTGATTGCTCCCTCCCTGGGCAGGTGGCCTGTGCTGTACAAGAAAGGGAGCTGAGCAAGCCAGGGAGAGCGAGCCAGCGAGCAGTATTCCTCCATGGCTTCTGTTCTACACTCCTGCCTTGGCTTCCCCCAGTGAAGGACTGCATCCCATGAGACACATAAACTCTTTCCTTGCCCAGATGTTTTGGGGTGGGCTGTTTTTAACACAGCGACAAAAACAAAACAAAACAAAACAAAAAACTGAACTAAGGCAGAGTTGGTACCAGAGATGGGATATTGCTAAGAAAAGCATAGCTGTGCTGCTTCATGGGAGGATTGTGGAAACATTTTGGACTTTGGGCTGGAAAAACCATTGAGTGCTTAGAGTTTAATGGGGTACTTATGGGAGCTTGTAAGATAAAATGCTAAGAAAAAAACAATCCAGTACATGCATACACAACCCCAGCCATCCCCTTGCCTCCCTTAGAGTGTGGGATGACAAGCTGCCTTGCGAAGAAGGTTCAGAGAGAGTCCGAGAGTCTCTCAAAGGCTCTTTCAAGGCGTCCATGTGATGCTTTGTATGAAGAATCTGAAACCTGTGCTTCACTGAGGTAATAGATACTGGTTAGCTGGGGCTGAAGAATCAGCTGTGGCTACCAAGAGGCCAGCATCCAGTAGGTAAAATCTTCTGTGAAGTGTTTCTCTGGGGTCAGCACATGGGACCTGTGGGCTGTTATGGGAGATGATACTGACAGCAGAACTTGGCAAGCATGTGTAAGAGTCTCCCATGTGTATTGGTTTTGAAGGCATGAAGGTGCCATGAAGACCAAGTGAGGTTTGGCACCGTGTGGCAGAGTTGGGGTTTTGCTGACGAGGGTCTGGGAAAGAACGTCAGATCAGTGAGGATTCAGCCTCAGCAGTAGTAGAAACACCAGGGTTGAAGGGGTCATGGAGAAAAGCTGAAGTGTGGCAAAATGTGGTGGGGTCAAAGTCCTTAAAGAAGCCAGGAGAGACCACTGGAGATAGTGTAACCTCGGTGGAAGCCGAGACTCCAGAATGTTGGAGATACCAGGACTGTGGGCTGACCACCAAGGATAGCAGCAGGTGTATAGCAGAGCCACCTTGAGCCTACAAAACAAGTTGGATGTATGTGTGCGTGTGCACACATATGTGTGCATGTGTATGTGTGTCTGTGTGTCTATGTGGGTCCATTTGTCTATGTGTGTGCATGTGTGTGTATGCATGTATGGATGTGTATATGTGCATATGCACACATGTGTGTATGTGTATTTGTGTATGTGTATGCATGGTGTCTCTGTGTGTGTGCATGTTTACACATGTGTGCATGCACACATGTATGTGCATGTGTGTATATGTATGCACAGATGTGTATGTGTGTCTCTCTGTGTGTGTTGTGGATGGCAGGGCCAGAGAAAAGAGACTCTTCAAGCCCTTTGGCAGCCAGAAGGTCATTAGTGAGTCTGAGTGTCTTTGACAAAGGTAACTGAGCAAGCCAGCGAGAGCCAGCCAGGAAGCAACATTCCTTCATGGTCTCTGCCTCAAGCTCCTGTCTTGGCTCCCTCTGAAGATGGACTGGAACCTGCAAGTCTGATAAATCTGTTTCTCCCCCGAGCTGTTTGGTTTTGGTTTGTGTTTTATCACAGCAGTGCAAAGCCAGCTAGGATGCCGTGAGCCCAGATAAGCGCGCACTCACTCAGTTCCCTCCACTTCTGACTGCGGCTGTGATGTGAACAGATAGACGCTCCTTCCTCCGTGGCTTCCCCGCCATGAAAGACTGCAACCTGAACCTGTGACCTACGATACGCTCCCTTCCCCCCAAGTCACTTATTGGCAGGAACAATGAAATCTGCCATCTCTCTGGCATGTGTCATTTTGTCACAAAGCCACCAGTGAGGTCACCGGGACACAACAGTGCCAACACGGAAAGCACTGTCCTCCAGTGCTCACAATCCACCAACTGCCAGCCCAGAAAGTATAAGGAAATGAGTTTCCTTCCTGAAGTTGCTTTGTCAGATGTTCTGTTGTAGCAACAGGAAAGTAACTAACCAAGAATATGTAAATAATCACCCTTCTCTGCCACATCATGACTAACGCAGAAGGAAAGAGTAAAGGTTGCTGTGATTTTCACAAACATGCGTGCACACATACATGTGCACATGCAACAGGAAAGAAACCGGGAGGTAGGAATAAGCAAATTAAGAATAAGTCTTAAGATTCCTAGGAAGCACAGGATAGCCCAGAGAGGTAAGTCCACATCTAGTAAAGAGTGACCCAAGAATGGAGGACGGTCCGCATGTCGGTGACTGGACCTGGACAACCTGTGTGCTGAGGGGCAGAAGAGAATTATCACAGAGCAACCGACTGACCGAGGCCCAAAAATGCCTGCCCAGTACAGTTACCATGGAGACTATTGGCTGGAAGTACAGGTGGGGTGTACCCTATCCAAGGTCTTTTTTTAAAAATTAATTATTTTATTTATTTACTCTACCCAAGGTCTTTCCTTACGGTTGCTTTGCTTAGTGAGACCCTGTTCTGGCGAGCTCGCTCAGCTTCTTCAGGGCGCATAAGCAAGAAGTAAAACACACCGGAGGTTTACTTGTGCCGTCTGTCTCTCATACTCATGCTGTGGTCTCACCCTGAGACAGCTCTGATGAAGGAAATGGCCATCCTACTATGAGGTTAAGCAGAGCACTGTGCTCAGATCAGGAGGGAGCTGGCGTCCTCACAGACCTTTACAAAGGACTTTACATGGCCACACGTGGGTCACAGTTCGAGACTGTCCTGAACCTCTGTGGCCCTGGATCTCCTGCTTGTCACAATGGGATGTGGAGAGGAAGTGCTTCCACTCCCTGGCTTCTGGGCCTGAGTTTGAGAAGCTGTCACGTGACCTCACCAACCCCTCCCTTTCGCCTCAAGGGCATCTATCAAGGGGCACAAGACTGGGATCCCACTGCATACTACCCTGTCATCAGTGCTTCTGTGAGTTTTTGTTTCCCCTCAAAGCTTGACAAAGCCCAGAAGTCCTGGCTTCCCCACCTGCCTTAGCCACTTGTTCTACGTTGGCAGGACCAGGGACCTTCAAGAGGGTGTGGCTCTCAGTGCTGGGCTGCTCCCTGCTCCAGGTGCAGGCTGGATGCACTCACGGACATTTTCTGTCATACACTTTCCATTTTAGCTCTAGTTTCTGGATGAATTTACTCATATGTCAAATTAACTCCCAGACCCACTAGTTTTAAACATGAGGAGATAAGGAACTGTGTAACTGAGAAAACTCATTTGCATGCTTTCCACAACTTACCTCAAGCTCCCCTGAAGGCAGGCTCTCTCTGAGTGCTACTCACAGCTGTTCTTTCCCAAGCGGCCGGTCAGTTGTATGACAGCAGGCTCTCTATAGTCCTTCCAGGGTTCTGGGTTATAAATATCTCCATGTATCTGACTTCCAGCCATGGTAGCTGTGGTTAGGAGGAGTGTGGACGGGCAGCTCTTTGGATATGTCTCAGCATCTTCAGATTTGTAGCACCTATCTGTGAGAAATTTATCTGTTTCTGCTACCCAGCATGAGAACTGAATCAGCTTTTCCATGAAATAGCACATTTAGGCATGCCTATAGACCTAACTGTGTATCTTCTCTCTATGATTAAGTTTTGATATGATCAGTGACTAGTGGTGGGTGACTGTCCTGTGGGATTGTGCAGGGAAAGAAAACAGGGTTAAGAGTCATGTCCTATGGTTCTCTGCTTCAATCTACCTGGCCACTTTCTGCCAAGTCTGGCCTCATTTGTCCACCCTGGCTGAGTTTGACACCTATCTGGATGCCATCAAGAAGGACAACCTGTTATAAGTAGTACCAGGCCTGCGTAGCACAAATCAAACAGATTGGCCATCAGGAAATGTACTCCCCCCAGGAGGGTCATACTAGAGTAGTTTCAGCTTTGCAAGTTTTTGTCTTTTGGATGCACAAAATCTTTCTTAAAAAAAAAAAGATATTTGTAGCCAATTTGGTTTTCAAAAAAATAATGCTTAAGGTGTGTATACCATTGGTGACTACTATATTGTTGAGTGTTCTTTTGAAGCTAAGTTTAAATTTTTAATGAGTACACTTCAGGGCCATCTAGATCTCCTGACTTCTTAGGACTAGTGTCCCAGAATGTGTTTTGCAGCTTATAAAGCCCCTGTTGCCAGGGAGTAGGGAAACCTCTTCTTCTTTTCTCCTGGAGCCCAGTTGCCATGGAGATGGTGCTAGATTACAGAGGAAGGAGGGGCAGGGAGTGCAAGCTTAGTCTCTCTGATTTGCAGTCTTCCTCCAGGGATGAGGGCCTACAGGCATGAAAGGATGAGCTAGTGCCCCTGAGGGTCCTTGTGTCAGCTAAAGGCCACCCAAGGCTCTGTGGTAGACACACCTTGACAAAGTAGGTCTTTACAGGATGCTTTGTTTAGTGAGAGCTGTGGCTTGCTGCCAGGAGGACATTTTGTTTTTGTTGGTGGTATTGTTCACCACTTCTTCAGCTTCTCTTCCATAGGATTATGAATTATGCTTGCTGTGATATTGGAAAAATCTGCTAAGTCCTTATGTAATAATTTTGATTCATTTGCTAAGGGCATTGGAAATGGGTCCCTGAGGTCACCAAGCTGTTGATATTTTCATCCATGACCAAAAGACTCGATGATTATTGAGTATTGATGACATAGTTCAGAAAGCACACTCTGCTACTAAAGTAGAATATTGCAGTACATGTAGGGACTGAGGATTCTGCTTAGCATTCTCCTCTGTAAGTGCCCAGCCTCTGGAGTGACAGCCAGTGTGTGACAACTGGCTCTCTGCAGGGTTGCTATAGGCATCCCATGATTTAATTGTGTGACTTCCAGCCATAGTATGACCTCACAGCAGCTGGGGAAGAGGAGTGTAGACAGACAGCCTCTGGGCCCAGCACATGCTGTGATTGAGCTGCGGGCATCTCAGATGTGCAGTTACTCTCCAAGGGACATCTGTTTATGGCACCTTTGGAAGTATAGTTCCAAGGGAAGTGGCATTTCGTGCACTGTAAGTCAACTGGGGGAGGGTGGTCTATGTAGCACTCACTCTGAGTTGCTGGCTGGGAGGATGAGAGCTGGAACCTGTTTTAGGCTGTCCTGGGTCCCAGTGTTCCTGGGCTACTCTACAGCTGTGCCAACACACAGTTATATACTGTGAAGGTCGATGGGCATTAACCTCACATGTCCGCTGGGTTTTCATATGTGTTATTGCTTAGATTCTGCTGCTGTGCAGGGCAGGTGTGGTACTTACTTGCCAGAAAGCAAACTTAGATTGTTCGTTGCTAGCGACACACTGGCAGAATCCTACCCAGACAAAACTGATAGGGGATCTTCTGGTTTGTCCTCTGACTAAGCTCCCTACTTGCTTTGCAAAGGCCATAGGATTAATGTGTGAGCACATGTGTATGTGTGGATGCACGCATGTGTGTGGGTGTGCACGCGCACATTTGTGGAAATCACAGCAACCTTTACTCTTTCCATCTGCATTAGTTATGATGTGGCAGAGACATGTTCTGGATTAGTTACTTTCCTGTTGCTACAACAGAACAACTAACAAAGCAACTTAAGGAAGGACAAGTTAGTTTTGGCTCAGGGTGAGGATGCACAGTCCACCATGGTGGAGAAGGCGTGACTGTAAGAGCTTAAGTCAGTCAAAAAGTAGACCATGATGAGTTATTTTGTTTAGCTTTTCTTTTTGCTTTTTATTCAGTGTAGGATCCTAAGAATGGTACTGTTCACATTTAGGGTAGTTCTTTCCATACCAGTTAACCTAATCTAGAAACTAGTTGTAGACAGATTTCTTTTCTTTTTTTTCTTTTCTTTTTTTCTTTTCTTTTTTCTTTTCTTTTTTCTTTTCTTTCCCTTTCTTTCTTTCTTTCTTTCTTTCTTTCTTTCTTTCTTTCTTTCTTTCTTTCTTTCTTTCTTTCTTTCTTTCTTTCTTTCTTTCTTTCTTTCTGTTGTTTGTTTTTTGAGACAGGGTTTCTCTGTATAGCCCTGGCTGTCCTGGAACTCACTCTGTAGACCAGGCTGGCCTTGAACTCAGAAATCCACCTGCCTCTGCCTCCCAAGTGCTAGAATTAAAGGCATGTGCCACCACAACCCAACCAGAAATTTGTTTTCAATGGTAATTATAAACCATATCAAGCTAGCAATCAGGATTAACCACACACGCTAATTTAGTGCTTATATGAAGAGTGACAACACACACACACACACATATACACACACACACACACAGGCATACACATGCACAAACACAATTGCATGCACTGATGTACACACACACACATGCACAAACTCAATGCACTCATGCATAAACACACACTCGAACAGGCACATTCACATATACTTCTCCACATGCAAGAACTAAGTCTGTCTATGCTGACAAAGACCCTTTTCATGGACACTCAATGTCCCCAGGATATTTGTAGGGCTAATCTGTGAGTGACCCACTCAGGAGAACAAGTTTCTCCTGTCCACCCAACAAGCCGCCTCTTTCAATTTCTCAAGATTGTATGTGGCACAGGACCTATGGAGACAGGTCCTGGTGTTTCAGCAGTTTTACACCATGATGTGCTTCAGTTAGGAACAACTGGGGTTGTGTCAAGCTTGCCTACCCTGGGTTACCACTGCCATTCCCTTCTTCATGTATGTTCACCTTTCTGTTGATGAGGATGCTGAGTATTAAGTTCTGAATGCTGGATTCTCCCACTGGCTCCTTTTACTTTTTAGAGGTGAGAAGAGCAGCATTTGTGATAAGTTCTCCCTAGCTCCCCTAAGATTCTAAAAATGTAGAAATTTGTAAAATAAAGAGAAATAAGAAGCATGTGCCATGCTTAGAATGTGTGACTGTCATTTCTAGGGGTCCCTTCTAGTCTAAGTTCTTTAGCCAGAAAGAATGACGTTTGTGGTATTTCCCCCTGCTTGTTGACATAGAAAGCTATCATCATATTTTACTATAACCTATATGCAATATTCTTTTATTTCTGCTTTGTTATTTTCCCAGACCCCGTTATGATGATGGTAGGGGAAATCCAGATACAGTTCTTCATGCTTTTCTCTGGCTGCATGGCATGATAGCTGCTCTTGGCCTCATCAGTGATCTGGGAGACTTTGCTGCTGTTCTTGTTTGTTTGAGGGGAATAGGGATTTGCTCAACTGATGTTAAAAGCAAGATATTCTAGTGCAGGTGAGGATGTGTCAACTCAGATTTGTTTAAAGAAAAAAGCACAGTCAATAGAACTAGCTCCCAAACCATTCAGTTTTAAGTCTGTCCCTTGTGGAATACTATGCTCATTTTTTAATATAATCTGCACCCCTGGCGTGCACCTGTGTGGGTAGGTGTACCTGGTCACATGGTTGTGAACTCTAGGTCCAAACACAGTGGGCTGGAAGTCAGAAACATGAGGACAAGCAGGCTCTGCCTCTACTCCTCCATAGGAAGGCACTTCTCTTATTTCTTACCTGTAAAATGAAGCCTTGGCTGCCCACTAGAAATCCAGGTCAGCGTTTAGAAAACAAAGAAGGCTCCAGTGAGCACAATGAAATCGAGAGTCTCCAGGGTGAGCACAGCTATGACCTTTCCTTTCCTACTTTTTGTAAGATCCCAAAGGTGACTAATGAGCACTCACTCAGAGCTGAGACTCTCAGGTCAGGTGTTCTCGATGAAGCCTTCTTGCTGTAAAAATCCCATGATCTGTGCTAAACCACCACCAAGCTCTATGCAGGGAAGCCTAAGGCACAGAGAGCAAGCGTGAGCTCTTATTACTACTTCTATGGATTTTGGTATTCATATAATTAGCATGGACATTATTTCTCTGTGGATATGCAAATCAATGCAAATGAGCACTTTACCATTGAAGACTTTGCAAATTGCGATGCAAAACTGATTTAGGTAAAGAACCCTAGTCTGACAGTGTTCTCTGTTTTGTTATTAAGAATATTAGCTAAAATATTGGAAGACTGTAAAAAAATGCTACAGATTATTACAAATGTTTTATGACACTTTAGTGTGCTTTGGAGATTTCATATACATTATTTATTGGAGCTATTTGAGGAGAAATTCAGCATGTATCTGGACAGGACTGGGTGGGAAGGTGGTGTTTCTCCTACAAAACTACGTGATGGATTTATTCAGTGTCTAAATGTAATGGTAGAGGAGGACAGGGTAGGTTAGGAGCTGCTCACAACCACATAGCTAGTTGGATGGGTTTCAGATTCACACATATATGTCATTTGGCTCAGATCTGCAATCTGAGCTAGGTCTCTACATACCTGTGTTCTCCTAAGTGAGCTGTTTAGCATCTTTGAAACTCAACTTTGTTTTCTCAGAACTGACGATAATACCTTTTATCTAATAGTTGGTCATAAATCATGGCATAAAGGCTGCAGTAGAAGTCATCATACAAATGAAATTCAGCAAATGACAAGGCAGCTGTGATGGTGACCAGGATGATTGTGTGATACCAAGGAAAGAGATTCCAGGGGTGGTGAAACTGGCGATGGTGGTTATGACGACAACCATAATGATGATGATGATGATGATGGTGGTGGTGAACACAGTGGTGATGACAAGGAAGGGATGTAGACTTTGGTGATTATGGTGACACCCATGATGGTGGTTTTGACAACAACCATGATGATGATGATGGTCACAGTTATGGTTATGATGACAACAACCATGATGATGATGGTCACAGTTATGGTTATGATATTGTTAGTGATGGCAATGCCAACAATGATAATGAATGAATGATGAAGAGAAAGGTAATGATGGTAGTGATAGTGACAAATCTATAGTTAATGATGATAGAGATGATAGTGACGATGATTTCAATGACAAAGATATCATTGATAGTAGTGAATGGTGACAATAATCATAGTGATGCTGATGATGGCCACACTGGTGATGGTGGTAATGATGATGATGACGATGATGATAACAATTACAGTTGTGATAATGTTGATGAAAAGGAATTCTTGTTAATGATGACAGTGCTGATAGGAGAAGGAATGAAGAAATGAAACTTGGAGTTAGGGGATCATGGCCCATTTCACCTAAAAAAAACACTGCTTTCATTCTTTCATAGTATAAGACTGGTTCTGTTTATTATTATTGAGGTGGCTGGATCCACAGAGGGAGCTTGGAAAACAATGGTGCTCCAGTCCCTCTTCTAGACTGACTATGTCCATATGCTCTTTTGCATTCTTGGGGTTGGGACCCATGTAGCATGGTGACCATGAATCTCCACTGAAGAGATAGTTGATAATTTGTTGTGCCGTCTATGGAGGGTAGGATTACCTCAAACCCTGGTGTAAGGAGGTCTACATGGTCATTACCAGTCTCATGTGTGCATCAAAACCCATGATATCTAAACCCGTTAGATCTAACAGCTTATGATTATAAATTCATTGTCCAGACAAGCATCATAGATAGGACCAGTCACCAGAGCTCAGTGAATTCAACAACACATCAGTGTGTTGCATGGCTTGCAACTCCTGTTGCTGATAATTTTTTCAGTTAATCTGAGATGCATGCAGACTTGCCACATGGAACCCAAGTGTCAACCTTAATCTCATCCTTCAGTTTCCTGGGTCTGCTATTAGTTGTAAGTAGCTCAGTCACTTGACTGAGTGCTGGTAATCTTTCTGGTGCTCGAAAGTTCTCAGGTCACGTGTATGGATTTTACTTATAGGAAACACAGACCCAAACAGAAAAGATTCTTTTCCCTGAGAATTTTCTGTCTTGAAATCTGCTCTCAGAAGCAATCTAGGAGCCACTCTCTGTTCTCTTACATTTTTAGCCAGTCTTACTGACAGACGGTGGGTGAAGCATTTCTTTTATTGATGTCTGTTCCGACATAGATGTGATGCCTAGTCTAGTAAAGAAGTTAAAGACATAAAGGTGGCTCCAGAGCAGGCTCAGCATCCCCAGGATGCAGAGCTCATGCTTGAGACCACCATCTTTTATTTTAAGATCTATTTTTAATTTTATGTATATGAGTACACTGTAGCTGTCTTCGGACACACCAGAAGAGGGCATCAGGTCCCATTAAAGACGGTTGTGAGCCACCATGTGGTTGCTGGGAATTGAACTCAGGGACCTCTGGAAGAACGGTCAATGCTCTTAACCACTGAGCCATCTCTCCAGCCCCATCTTTGTTATTTCTGGTCGGTGGTACTGGGCACCAGTGTTATTGCTTATGTCATGTTTGTTTCTAATGTGACCAGGGTTATCTGGGCTGAGCTCCCTGGAGGGGAATTCAGTGAAACCTGCATTACATCCTCAGGTAGCTCATGAGGTCATGATCTTTCTAGTGGCTTCCTTTCTGCCTGTTTTGGTTCTTCCCTCTGTGGACTTGACAGAGACCACCATCGCATTAGTCACCTGGGCCTTCCTTCTGCTGGCATCATTAGATGAACCTATGTCAGGTGAGAGGAACCTTGGTTTGTGTGGGTTCATTTCATGTCATGGAGACATTTCTGTGCTTCTCTAGGCCTGGTAGAGTGAGGTGGCCACTCCACATATGTCCTGATAAATGCCCTCAAAAAACAAACCCGAAAAGGGCTTTAAAAGCTATGTCCATCCGCAGAGTGTTGCCTGCCAGGCATAAGGAGAGCTGTCCTTGGTTCCCTACCTTGATGTGGAAGCCCATAAGCCCAGTGCCCCTGGACTTAAGCTATCACATGACGATTCCCCTTGTGACAATTTGATTTCATTTCTGCATATTTCCTTGACAGTGTAAGTGGTGTAGGGAGCAGCTGGATGTTTGAAATGGGCATCCAATCAACTAAATGGAAAATCACACAGACATGCCTCTTGACACAGGTAGGTAACTATGACAAAAGGATTAGTGGTTACTAAAAGTCAAACTCAGTGTGGCATATGCCTATAATCCCAGAAATCATGGGGTAAAGGCAGTACGATCAGAGTTTAAGACCATCTCCAACTACAAGGCCAGCTTGGGATACATAAAACCCTGTTTCAAAACAAAAAATATTCTGTTTGGTTTGATATTATCCTGTGCTTAATATTTTACCAATTCCTTTAACATTTAAAAAAAATAAGAGGATGCTTTAGTTGTCTCTTTGTCTGTATCCACTGCGAGCAGGTGCCTTCCACTGTATGTGATTCTGCATGTGAAGCGGTGGTATCTTTACACCTACTGGCAGGTGTCTCCTCAGAGTGCTGGCAGCTCACGTGTTATCACAGGGGCTGTCACGCATACAGCGGCTCTGATGTTTGGTCAGGAACTAAACAGTGAGCTGAGAGGGAAGGTACAGAACACCGTGTTTCATGAAGGTCTTTTTTTCCTTATAATTTTTTTCCATTTAAAAAGCAATAATTTTGTTATAGGAAACCAGGAGTTGAAGAGAACCGGAAGAGGAGAGATCAGCAGGCTCATCAGCCAGCACGTGCACTGCTCATGGTTTCTTTCTAGCATTTTCCTACCCTTGGATATGTTTCACGCATTTTATAAATACGCATTTGTCACAACTCCCTCTGTAAATTACTGAATTATTTTCCCACAAATTTCATGATCTCACAAAAAAATAAAAATAGGTTAAATAGCTTTGTTTCCTGTGTCAAGAGGCATGTCTGTGTGGTTTTTCCATTTACTTGATTGGATGCCCATTTCAAGCTGGAATCAAAACCATAACTGCCTATTGTAAAAATGCATTCATTTATTCCTTCCCTATTGCTGGGAAGAAACGCCCCGAGTGAAGCAGCTTAGGGGAGGAAGAAGTTATTTCCACCCACAGTTCAAGGTCCAGCCTACCATGGTGGGGGAGTCAAGGCAGAGGGAGTGAGAAGCAGCTGGCCACACCAAAACCAGGAAGAAGAGAGTGATGGATGCACTGTTGCCTAGCTCCGTTTTTCCATTTCATACAATTCAGAATTCCAGCCAGGGAGTGGTGCCGCCCACAGTGGACAGGTCTCTTCTCATCTAATGTGACCAAGGTATTGCCAGCTACCGTTCCCTACCTGAGTCCCATAGTCCAGGTAATTCTAGATTCTATCAAGTTGAAAATTTACACTGTTATACTTAGATACCATTTTTTCCTAGTGTGATGGGTAAGGCTTTATTTTTACTGTAAATGTGAAACAATAAAGATTGAGGTGGATACTATTAAGCTACAAGACATAAAAATAAATGAGGAGTTTTTGAGGAGATTTGTTGAAATGGTGCCAGTTCCAGGTGTCAATGATTGGTGCTGGAGTTCAAGTGTGTTCTCACAGAGGCAGGGTGGGGTGGGCAGCTCATTTCAGAATGAAAACATTGGCACTCACCCTTCCAATTGGGCTGAGGAGGAAGGTAGAAGGAGGGGAAGTTACGGCTTTGAGGTAGAAGTGGCATGCTTTTTCCACTTCCTGTGAATGTGTCTTTTCTTTTTCATGTGTCCTGGCTTATTTCTCAGAGACCTTGCTGCATTGTGTACTTTAAAAAATATTTCATCTTGTTTCATGTGTATGTTTGTCTGCATTTACTCAAGTTCACCACATGCACACAGTGCCCATGAAGATCAGAGATGACATGAGATCTTCTGGAACTGAAGTTACAGATGGTTGTTAGCTGCCATCTTGTTACTGGGAATAGAACCCTGGTCCTTTAGAGGAGCCACCAGTGCTCTTAACTGTTGAGATGTCTCTCTAGCCTCTGCCTTGCTTCTTTGCCCTATGGCCAGGGCCTTGTTCCCATGGCTTCCTATGCTTCTGTGGATCTATGTTAGGGTGGGTAGGTCTTCTGTTTGTCTATGAAATGGAAACAGAATGTCAGAGGTGTCTGGTGGGCTTAGTCTATCCACTGCACTGAGCAGAGTGTGGAGCTCTGCCTCTGCACACAAACAGGCCTCTGTGGTTGCTGTTACTGGACTGGCTCTCCTAAGAAGTGTGGTCTGAGCTGCCCAGTATCAAGAGCTAGGGAAGAGTCTGGTGCTGGGTCTGAGAGGATGGAGAGTGTGAGGCTTCTGAGCTACTTGCTTCTATGGTGCTCATCGGTGTGTGAGTAGGGGAGAGTGGAGAGCCACACATCAAGCAGTAGGGAAACAATGTAGTGTATCGTGGTGACCAGGTCCTAGGGATCCTGTAGATACCCTCAGTTCCATAGCAGACTATGCTCTTAGTGATAGGATGGAGAGAATGGTAACTGTCTTAGAGAGTGTAGCCATGGCTGTACACAATCTGCTCTTATACCTCGGGTGCTCTGCAGAGCTGAGGAAAATCACTTAGGGTTGAGATATTAGTCAAAGTGTCTTCCATCTTTCATGCACACTATCCAGCTCACTCAACCATTACCGTGCATGTGAATGACATGATCAAGAGAAAGGGGGCAGAAAGGTGAGAGGGATGCAGAGGGGTGGTGACATGGAATGTTGTTTCTCAGTGCCAGCACAGTGCTCATCAATACATTTCAGGAAGAGCTGGGAAGTGCAAAGTTTCAGAGATAGATCATTGATTGACAGGAAGGACATTCTGATAGTGAAACCGGTCACCTACACTGAGGACTACATCACCAGCTCTGAAAGCAGGATAAATAATGAAGGGCAGGGAAAGGGGAAGGGAGATAGTTGGGAGCAGCAGATGAAGAAGGGAGGATGCGAGGAATGTCTGACATGTATGAGAGTACCCAAAGGCAAGGAGAGGAAGCAAGCAGGTGCATGCAGGGGTGGGCAGGTGCATGCAGGAGTGGGCAGATGCATGCAGGAGTGAGCAGGTGCACTCGGGTGAACAGGTGCATGCAGGGGCAAGCAGGTGCATGCAGGGACAAGCAGGTGCATTCAGGGGCAAGCAAATACACACAAGGACAAGCAGGTATATGCAGGGGCAAACAGGTGCATGCAGGGGCAAGCAGGTGCATGCAGGGGCAAGCAGGTGCATGCAGGGGCAAACAGGTGCATGCAGGGGCAAATGGGTGCATGCAGGGACAATCAGGTGCATGCAGGGACAAGCAGGTACATGCAGGGGGGTGCTTATATCGATGAAGACTAACAGGTGTCCACATCTTGTTCAACTCATTAGACAAATATTCAGCAAGCAATGGGAATTCCAAAAGATAAGAAAGTCCTAGAAAAAGAAAAAATTTAAAACCACAAAAGATAGATAACCAAAGGATCAGAAGTAAGACCATGCAGAAGATGCACCATCAGCCTCTTCCTTCCTGCTCAGCTAAGTCCTTACACTGCAGGTGGTGCTCCCCCTACTGCCTGCTCTGGGTTTGCAGGTTCCTCATCTTTACAGAAGGATAGGCTGTGATAAGGAACTTAGGTGGGCAGGCCATGAGAAAGAAGGTGCCCTGAGGAGCTGAGCATATTAGTGATGTGCTAATCCCAGCTCTTACACACTTAAGAGGTAACCCTCCAAATGAACCCTGTCCATGTCTTCTGACACTAGCTCTTAAGTACTCACAATGTATTTCCATAACCAAGCCCGTCCCATGTCCAGGGGCTCTCGGCTTTTATACAATGGAGAAGGATCCCTTGCACGATTTCCCAGTCACTGAGTTTCAGGGTAGTCTCTTAAGCAGTTGACAGCTGACCTCTGGAGAGATGACAGTACGGAAGATACTGTACTCAGTTTTTCAACATGCTTAAAGAAAGAAGCTATAATTCTATCTATAGAGAAAATCCCCTTGTAAATAAAGGGAAATAATGACTTTTGTGAGACATTTTACTTGCCTCGAGCCTGATGACCTCAGGTTCAGTTTCCGGGTGCTACATGACAGAAGAAAATAACATGGATAACTGATAACAGTTGTACAGGGACTACATGTGTTCCATGGAACATGTGTGCCCCACTTGAAAACTTACAGAGAGACACACGTACAAAAGTCAATGTAATTCTTTTAAGAAAGAAAATCGAGAGGATTTAATGCTAGCTGGCTGGTTTGAACTTATACTAAAAGGTGTTCTACAGTGTTCCCAATGGGAACAGAATGTGTCCAGGAACCAGCCAAAGCTCTTCCACCATCTATCTCCATGGAGATGCAAAGGGAACGTCATCAATGATGGGAAGGCTGGACCCAACTAGGAAAGTCCGACTTACAGATGATATCTGATTCCTCCAAGTGAATACACAGTATGTCAGTAACCATAATTCAGAGTAAAAAAAAAAATCTGCTCAAATCGAGAGGACTCAGGGCCATGTTGAAAATCAAATATGAGACCTTAGCGAAAGTTAGGCAATGAAGTGTGTTTGGGAAGCAGGCTTCCATGATTTGTGGTGCCTTGCTGTGGTACATTCAAACAAGAGGAGGAGACAGACAGATTGAAGGAAAGAATAGAAATCCCAGAAATAGATCCAAATGCATATGGGGATTTGGTGCATGGTAATGATGGCATTTTAAATCAGTGGGGAAAGATATATTATTCAGTAGTGATTTGGGGACAACTGGCCAGACATTTGGAAAATATATAGCTGGATCCCTCCCAAGCTCCTTCCCCCAAAATAAAGTCCAGATGGCTCAAAGACTTAAAAATATAATGGAATTTTACAAGTACTACAAGAAAAGTTGGGGAATGTTTAATAATTTCAAGGGGGAACTAGTTTTTTTTATGAAGCAAGACATAGACCCAATGTATTAGTTACTTCTCTAATTGCTGCAACAAAATACCTGGCAATCACAAGGAAGGAGGGGCTTTTCTTTCGATTTGATTTGTTTGTGTCCTGGTTGGAGGGTTAGTCCATCATGGGGAAGAGATGGTGCCAGGGGCATGAGGTGGCTGGCCATATTGAGCCTGAAACTGGGAAGAAGACAAAAATGAGTCCTGGTGGGCACTCACTCTCTTCTCTTTATGGACTATGGGGTCCCAGGCCATGGCACAAGGAGAAGGTCACCCCACATCAATAACCTAACCCAGAAAATCCCTCACAGACACATCCAGAGCCCTCTTTTCAAGATGATTTTAGATATTTTTCAAGTTAACCACCAAGATTAATGTTGATACCTTGATATTTAGGAAAAGGTAAATTCACATACTTTTAACTCAGTGGCCCCATTCCTAGAAAATCCTGGGGTGACCATGTTCAGATATATGTTAAATAATCAAATCCAAGATAATTTTTAAAATTGTTGTTGGAGATAAAACAAAACAAAACTAGGAGTCTCCTAACCCTTGGAGTGTGGCTCGTCCTGAAGACACGTGCAGTGTGAAGACTTAAGACATGGTAGGGAAGGTAGGAGGGAGGGTGGTGACAGCTGGGTCACATCAGAAATATAAAATGGGACCTGAGTTTTTCCTGAGAGATTAATTCCTTTTGAATTTTAGATGAGACATCTGCAGACCCAACTCAGATGTGCAGCTCACGTGAGCACCAGTCTTGCCTGATGAGTGTAGTTTCCACCCCTCATCAAAGAGGTTTCCTTTTGCAGCCAAACATTCAAGAAATGTATCAGTGGTCAAAATGCAGAGAACAACTGAATGTGGGTACTCTTCTTTAACTGATACATCAACATCAAATGTGGGTGCTCTTTCCCAACAGATAGGTCAACATCAAATGTGGGGTGCTTATCTTCAATTGATACATCAACGTCAAATGTGGCTGCTCTTCCCCAACTGACACATCAGCATCAAATGTGGGTGAGGTTCCCCAGTTGATACATCAGCATCAAATGTGGGGTGTTCATTTCCAATTGATACATCAGCATCAAATGTGGGGTGCTCATCTCCAATTGATACATCAAATGTGGATGCTGATCCACAACTGATACATCAACAATGCATCCCCTACCCCAAAGACCCAGGGAACCATTTGGAAGAAAGAGTGGGAAGATTTTAAGAGCTGGGGACCAGGAAGTCTCTTGTAAATGGTAACTTCTAGATATGACAGGGAAGTGAAACTTGTGGATTTTTAACAATATCGTTGACTAAGCACCACGTTGACATACCGGGTAGAGGATGATTTTGAGACAAGGTCTAGGAAGCCCTAACCACAGAAACAATAACGATGAAAGGTGTTAGAGAACGAATCCAAAAACCAGGCTCCCGGATGGGAGAAACTTCTCATGGCATAACCAATACGTTACTTTAAAACAGAGAACCACTAAGAAGCCCAGTATTTGGATGGGCGCCTTGATGGAGGAAACCCAAGTGACTGAGGAGCAGCTAAAATGGCACCTAACCTAATTGTAACGTTAGCTGTGTGAGGCCCCTGAACCCACCAGATGAGCGGACCTAGGCTTTCCTGTTCTAGCTGCTCCTGGGGACATGGAATCAAGAACTCCACATTTGTGGAGGACACAAGTCTCAGCAAGAATGACAGAAGCCAAGTAGAGAGGACGTCTGGGTATGAGCTATCCTGAGCTTAAGTATGACCCAGTGTCTGCAGGTGGTGTGTGTGCTGTTCTCCATGTTCTCCATGACTCAGTCATGTTCTCCATGACTCACGGTCTGATATGCATGGCCCGGAGACAACCCAGGTGTGTGTAAGGCGTTTCTTACATTTCTTAGTTAAGCCTCACCCCCTTACCCCCACTCAGAGTGTGGCACTTGCAAGTTGTTCCAACAGGGCAGGGCGTATTTGAGACCCGGGAACTGTTGTCAAGAAGGCTTTGGAGCCTGAGCCAATGCTGGACATGTTGCAAGCTCCTTTGGAAGTTTTCTGTTTCAGGACCACATTTTTTTGTGCTCAAGCAAGGTTGTATAGCTTGCATTCCATTTGTTCCTTCAGTTTAGGGTGAGAGGGGAAGATGAGGCAGATGGGCTGACTGTCACCTTCTTCAGCAGGTCTGACAACGCAATCCGTTCTTCTTCCTTTTGGGGCTTTGGACAGGTTCTTTTGGACAACAAGCAGCTGAGCCTAGCACAATGCTCTGTGCATTTCCTCTGCTGCGGAAAATTGTGAGCCCACGCCATAGCTCTGGGGTGGAGCTGAATCCCAGGGGTGAACCATTATTCCTTCATATCCCAGAGCCGAGTGTCCTCTCTATGGAGCTATGGGCCTGCGTTTCCATCCCAGTACTGTGGGAGAAGGAGTGATCCCAGTGTCCCCTCCTCTCTCTCTGTCTACTCCCACCATCTCCTAAAAATAAATCCTTTTAAAATTTGTCACTGTGCAAGTGACAGGTAGAATACCACATGTTTTTCTGGCTGGAACCAGCTCCAGGTGAATGTGCTTAGCTAAACTGAGGCTGGATTGGGTCTAGATTGTCCCAGGGACATTTTCTTGCCCGACTCTGCAGTGTAGGAAACACTCTGCTGTCTATTCAGGCTAGCAATGGTCTTGGGGAGGCCCAGACCTAGGCCTGGGAACTTTTTTGTATGTAGGACCCTGCTGGGTCATGCACGCAGGGCAGCTAAACAGTTCTAGCTGCAGATGCTCAAGGATTCCAGGGCTTCGGGCAGGGATCAGTAGTTGGTATGGTGTCAGAGAAAGGAGGGCTGGATAAATCCCTCCCCAGCCTTCTTCTGGGCATTTGAATCTCATTTGTGAGTTTCTTGACCTTTGCTCATTCTCAAGCCTTGGCCTTTTTAGCCATCATAGGCTCTTATCACTGTAGTGTACTCAGTACACAGAGAGGCACCTGCCTGACACCAGGCCATTTGACTCTGGACATGACTCCTTTCCAGCTTGCTAGCTCCTGTGGGGTTAGGTGTCACCTTGCAGAAGATCACTGCAAATGGAGAGACTTGGGGTGCTTGTGTTCTGTCTCAGTCTTAGAAAGTACTATACTCTTGTTCCCTTATCAGGTAGCTTCTCCCTATGGCTAAAGGAGGTTGTCCCTGCAGTAGATGGAGAGACCAAAAACGTCTTTCTCTCTGGAATCATCCAGAAAGAGGTCATAGGCGCCCTCTGCAGGACAGTTTTGGAAAAACAAGACAATAAATAACCACTATTTCTCGTGGTGCAAGGGTCCACACTAAATTGTAATTTCTAATTAAAAAGTAACTCGTGCTCATTATAACATTCTATAAAACATATGTATTACAGATACTGTACACGCTCTCTCTTTCTTCTCTAATTGGAGAAACAATTCTCAAAATATTCCCTGGAGATTAGTACCTAGTCCCTGAGTACCATGACATCTGTGGTTGCCTCTGCCCAAGTGACGCATCCGCAGAGAGTGGCTCCGGACAAAGCGGCCTCAGACAGGTCATCAGCTCTCTGTGCTTGTCTTCTTGATCAGAGAGGCCATGTGAGGTCCCTCTGGAGTTGGTGTATAGCTTGGCCAGGTCCTTCAGGTCAGGTGAGAACCACCTCCCTGTTCATCTCCTGCTGTGTGGCAGCCTCCTTCTCTTTAAGAGTGATCCATTGTTGGTGGTCCTGTGGAGATGTCCCTCAGCAGTGGCTGGAGTTTGGGACCCAGGCTTCCGCTTGCCTCTCTGTGAAGGTCTGTGCTGTCTGTGAATGGGAAGGCTAGAGGCGTGAAGCTGGGCAGATCTGGGTTTAGGCTTTTCTCCAGATAGGAGCACCTTCGCCTGATAATTCTTGCCAAACTTGAGAGAAATGAAACATCGTAAGAAAATGAATACTTTTCTTGACCAACTAAACCATTTTGGTGGCAGTTGGAACTAAGGATATCTTCGATACGTTGTCTATTGCTGTTACAAAACACCATGACCAAAAGTAACTCAGGAAGGACGGCGTTTATTTGGCTTGCACTTCCATATCATAGTCTATCATCAAAGTAAATCAGGGAAGCAAGTTGAGGAAGGAATGTTGAGGTAGGAACTGAAGCAGAAGCCATGGAGACGTGTGCTTGTTCCCAGTGGCTTCTTAGACTGTCAGGACATCGGCCTATAGGTGACACCACACTGCCCATAGTGAGCTGGATTCTCTCCCACATCTTACTAGTCACATTATGAATCCACCAGGGGATCGTTGCAACCCATTAAATTATGCTGCAGGATCTCATCTCTCAGGGAAGTTCCCACCAATGTCTCCAGAGGTGAGCTCCATAAATCTCAGGCCCTTCCTTCTCAGCCCAGTCAGGCTGATGGCCAAGATTCAACACTGATGCCAAAGCTTGCACGTCAGAAGACCTATCCCATAGCTTTTACCAAGGTTTTAAAAAAAGAACAACAACAACAACAAAACAACCAAAAGTTGAAATTTGTGTGAATTAACTGCAGAGATGCTATAAAAGACCAGACCTTTGAACATTAGAGTAAAACAAGCAAAAGTCCCAGTCACAGAGGAAATCGTCAAAGTTTGCAGAGGAGGATGCATTATGTTCAGGTAAGGCCCCCAGCATGGAAACTGTGGAGATCAGAGACCAGAGGTGCTCTCCCTCCCGATGTGGTGTAAAGGAATACCTGACAACCACGGAGAAGTACAGACATATCCAGGCAAGTAGACCGCAGGAGCTTAGGAGATGCTGTCAGCAGATGCCTTTCCCTGAAATTCCGGGAATCGTGCTGGCAGGAGAAAGCCCCCCACCTCCAGCCCCAAGTGAGTCAGCATGCCACACTGGCTTGTCTGAGGTGTTTGGGGTATTACTGCAATAAACCAGAGACTGTTCTTTATGACGCTAAGAATCCGTGACTTAAAATCTAATCTCCCAACACAGTCTTAAGTGCCTGATAGATACAGGCAAACTGTTGTACAGCAAATCTGTAAAACTCCCTGTCTACTGATGAATAATTTCCTTCCCTCCCTCAGCCATTGACAACAGCTGTTCCTTTTGCTTTTCTGATTCTCATGATGTTCACTAGTCCCTTTAAGTGAGACCCGTGGCTGGCTTATCTCTGGTAGCATGATGCCTTCCAGGATTGTCCATATGGTCACTTGTTGTAAGAGTTTCTTCCTTTTTAAGGATTCAGTAATAGTATAGTCTATAGATGTGTCAGCAACAAGGGGTAAATGAGAGAGAGAGAGAGAGAGAGAGAGAGAGAGAGAGAACAACCACTATCTTTGTGTGGCAGGAGAGTGGGCATATGGACAGACATCAGGCTAACATATGAAAGAAGCTGTTTGACAAGACTGGAAACCCTTCTCCATGTGGGCTACATGTAACAGACAGAGAGCTCATGTATTATATAAATGGCATGTAAAAGGCCATTGGCCCTTTGGCCAGCATTTTTTTTTTTGAGGGTACACCTTTCCTCCGATTTGTTTAGCCTTCGCTCATTCTTGAAGCACCCTTCCCTTATTAGTCAACTGTATTTTATCTTACCACGCGACTCCGGTAAAATGTTTTAGCCTGAGCCCCGAGAGCCAAGTGGATCCCACCCACCTCAGCGTTGTCACTACGCAGCACCTGTGTTCAGCCCTTCTGAAATGAGCCCCTTGAGTTTGGGCTCAGGCTCCTGGAGCCGTTCCGTGCACTTCACCCCTACATCCCCACGAAGCCAGTGTGACTCATATTTTCCTTGAGTGGTGGCTAAAAACATCCTGATAGGAAGTGTGGAAAGTGTGATTGGATTTGCTGTGTTCAGAACCACACAGTTTAAGCACCGGAGCCATGCGCTCCGGCTGCTTTCTGTATCTGATCTTCTGCTTCTGGATTGGAGGTCTTGCTTGGTGACTTGTTGACCAGTTCCCCCGGGACAGCTTCTATCCCCTTCACTTCAGTTTTCATCAAAGAGGAGTTTCTGCAGAGGTTCGAGTGCTTTATTCTGTCCTTCTACAGCTCAGAGTGGGAGCAGCTGGCACCACGGGCCAGGCACCATCAAGACAGATGGCTGCCCGACTGGAGACTCTCCATCTAGAGACAGTCCGGTTTGAGGAGTTCTCCCTCCTCCCTCCTGCTGTGCTCCCTTTGGTTTGGTCTCCTGGTGTTTCTTTCATGAAAGCCTTTAAGTTGTTTTGGGAGCTTTAGTGAAGCTCTGTGAGATATATCCATTTTGAGACAGCTTCATTTCTGGGAATTCTTTGTTTCTGGGTTGGAAGTCTGCGGGTTGGTCTGTATCATGGTATGGCTAAGTGACTCACAGTGGTGATCTGTATGACGCTTGTGGGGTCCGTGGCTGTCTGTTGCTGCAGTAAATCTCTAACCCCAATAAGCCTGTGCAAAAACCATACAACTCAGTTACAGTGTTTATAAGCTGCACACGTAGGTTGGGCAGATTTGCCACTACAGCGCTGTTCCCAGATGCCTTGCTACTTGCTGCTTCTCTGGGCTGTGTGGTTCTGCCCCACCTTCCTTCTACCTCCTCCTTCTCTGTGCCCTCATCCCTACCCTTCCCCCACCTTCTAAAACCTCCAACTCCACCTTTCCCTTCCACTGTTCAATCACGGGCTCTAGCCTTTATCTGACCAGTTAAAACGATGAGAAGGTTCACATGAAATCACCTGAGTACGGACTTGATCTACAGCCAGTCAGGGGCAGCCCCTCTTGAGGAAGCAGAATTAACATCAAAATACAAACAGCACCAGGGAAATCTACAATATTCAATGGCCTCCGCAATGCAATACACACCATACAGTGTGCTGCAGTACTAAGCCATTTCTTGCCACTTCCTCACAGATGCACACTTTTTGTTGGTGACTTTAGTCCTGAGTGTGACTCTATCCTGGCCTCATTCCCAGCCTCTGCTGAGCTGCACAAATTTCTATTGCCACCAAACCCCTTATGTGCAGTACAGGCTGGTCTCATCTTAACCCTCTTAACCAGGCCCATATGCAGCAAAAGCCTCACGTCTGCCAGCCTTTCTCAGCTGTCAGCACGGGACAGGCACAGACTCACCCAGCTCACGTGTTTGCTGCTATACAGGTAGGTTGAGTTTCTTACCTGCTGGATTCATCCCACACACCTTCTATTTGTAAGACTGCCTTGTCCTGTCTTGGGAGGCAGGCTGCTGAGTTTGGGAAAATATCCCTGGCCTTTGGGTCTTGTTCGCCTCATCCATCTTTCACTGGGGAGAGGGTTGACCCCGACTTTTCAAATTCTATTAGCTTATAATCTATGGCTTATTGTGGAAACAAACTAATTCCTACAGCATTTAAGTTTCATATAATTGAAAGATGTGACCTTAATGAGAAGTCAGATTCTGGATTTGCTTCGTCTTTGATGGGGTGCACTCACAGTTTAGACTGGAGTTGGTTTTTTTTTTTTTTTTTCAGGACAGGCATCAGTTGATTGTGAAGATTCTCCTGAAGGAAAACCATGAGAACTGGGTTGTGTAGGCAAGTGCCCCTCCTGAGCCTCTTCAAGGAGCTGCAACCACTAAGCCAATACACAGTTGCCTGGTTTTCCCCAGGGCATCCACCGCATCATGGCTTTGTCAGAATAGGTTTTATTCTGGTTGTGTTAGAGTTATGAGAAAGGACCATCAAGGAAAAGACCTAACTTTCCAGTTGGACAGGTCAATATCTGGCTAAGGGGCCACTCATCAAGAAGGCAGGACCACTCCTGGGAAACTGAGCTCACTTTAAGCTGTGCCAAAAAGACAGGTGGAATAACTATCCCTATATCGAGATATTGTCTTTTTCCTTCCCAGAGTTCTTGCCTGTCTTCCCCAGCACATGCTTACAGTCCCGCCACTTACTTCATATGTCTGCTTTCTTCTTCTTCTTCTTCTTCTTCTTCTTCTTCTTCTTCTTCTTCTTCTTCTTCTTCTTCTTCTTCTTCTTCTTCTTCTTCTTCTTCTTCTTCTTCTTCTTCTTCTTCCTCTTCCTCTTCCTCCTCCTCCTCCTCCTCCTTCTTCCTCCTCCCCCTCCTCCTTCTCCTCCTCCTCTTCTCTTCCTTCTCCTCTTTCTCTTTCCTCCTCCTCCTCCTCCTCCTCCTCCTTCTTCCAAGCTCTCACTGTGTAGCCTGAGCTGACCTAAAACTCACTATGTAGACCAGGCTGCCCTCAAACTAACATCAATCAGCCTGCCTTTGCTTCTTGAGTGCTGGGATCAAAGGCACGAGCGCCACATCAGCCAGGGCTTTTCTTTTAAGCTAATGAAATTTTCCTTGAGTTCTGTGTGAGGCTGTTCTCACATTCTTTTATTAGTAAGACTGTGAACCCCAGGGACAGGCCCTGAGTTCCCTTGCATCGGCTGAAACATCTTCTTTCCTGAGACAGCGAGAGGTACATGCTGTTGAGACATTTCTCGTGTAGAACTGCAATGAGTCCACAAAGCCCCTTTAGCAAGGAAGTGATTGGAGGATACAAGGGCAGCCCCCGACTCCTGCACCCTTGTGTGGTGTAGGCTACACATCCAGAACATGATGGTTAGCACGAGCAATACAGGAATGTGATGATTCAAAATAATCAGCACGAAGGGCCAGAGGCCTTGGCTAAAGTTGGCTTTGTTGCTAAGTAGCCCAGCTCCCACGGGTCGCTTACACTGATTAGCATTGGGCAAACTAGCCCAGTGGTGACTGGGTGACCTATCCCGATGATCAGGAGGCAACGTGGCCCAGTGACCATGGTGCAGCCTAGCCTGGTGACAGATCTGCACTCCTTGAGGTGAACATTTATCTCATCCATTGAAATTTGTGAAAAGGCTCCCCCACCCTGCAGTAACTCTATCCTGGCACCAGGTGGCGCTGCATGCAGTCAGCAGTGAGGTACATAAAGGACAATTTGCATTCCTCAGTTTCTTTTTGCGATTCCATTGCTGTATTAGAAAAGACTCGAAAGAATGACTAAATAATTATGCGGATGCTGACTGAGCTTTCTCCGCAAATGCCCCCTTGACTTTGTTCCTTTCATCAGTGCCCCCTCCCCCACAACCTTTCTCATGACTGAACCTGTAAGTGGTTCAATTGTGCAGCCATGAAAATGACGATTGTAAAGAGTTTCCCCGGAGGATACTGGAGAATTCTGGTGGGGTGCTGGGGTAAAAGAGAGCCAGTCTGCCCGTCCCTCTCCCGTCCTTCAGTTGATGGGCGGGACTGCAAATCATTTATGTCTTTTCCTTTTCAGTTTTCTCTGTGCACAGAAATTCTCCAGAAGGACAATTCAAGTGGCTTTCGGGACCTCTTTCCTGAGAGTCCCAGATGTACTGTCCTTCTGGCCACCATGAGCACTGACTCTCTCCTACAATCTGAGAGTCACACCTGGCTGTGGTGTGTTGTGGTGTGTGTTTGCTAGTGCATGTTTCTCTACTTTTTTTTTTTTTTTTTGAGACAGCGTTTCTCTGTATAGCCCTGGCTGTCCTGGAAACTCACTCTGTAGACCAGGCTGGCCTCGAACTCAGAAATCCGCCTGCCTCTGCCTCCCAAGTGCTGGGATTAAAGGTGTGTGCCACCACTGCCCGGTGGTTCTCTACTTTTAAAATAGTACTTTTAGCTTTTTTTTTTTTTCCGTGGGGGGGTGGGTGTGGTGGGGGGTGGGGGACTTACAGTATGAAAGAGAGAGCTCCATAGTTCTCTTCTTGTAAGCTCAGATTAAAGGCTCGCACGTTGAATTAGTGGGTTGTACCTCAGTCTGTTTTTAACACTTAGCACAGAGAAAGGGAACCACCAGGATGGAGGAGCCAGGCAGAGGGTGTGGCCCTGGTGGTGCTAGGATATTGACACAACTAGAATGACAAGACTTGGGTCTCTTCTCCAAAGGCAGGTCAGGAGGACTTTGCACCTTGCATCATCCTGGGCTCCTGCCTGTGACATTTCTGCTCAGCCAACTAAGCGTGCTCAGAGGGTGTTCTTGTGCTTCAAGCCCCCAGTTTGATTTACTAACCGGCCACCAGAGCCTGGCTGGGTTGGTACAGAAACATCCCCATCACAGCAGCTGGCCAACGCCTCCACTGCAGGGCTCTTCCTATTCGTGCTCCCACATCTGGCTACCATGGGTGAACAGGCCCAGGTGACCATAGCTGCGTTTTTAATTTGTTGTTTGACCCTCGTCCGTGGGCATCTTGGGCTCTAGAGCGTTCCTCAACAGCTGGCACCAGCTACGTTCATTCTCTATATGTGCTATTTGTCTAACGACAGCCAGAGACACATGAAGAATGGACGCACATCACTCCTCTTCGGCAGGAGCAGGTAGGTTTCTTGCATGATGTGCCATTCACTGGGTGACTTGGCTGATGTGTTATAATTACAACTTTAAGAGTAAGAAAATATGAGCAGTTAGTGTCTGAGAAAGAGGCCTCACTCATCTCCCTTATCAAATCCTCTTACAGCTGTAAAGGTCAATAAAGTTGTTATTGCAGTTGTACTTCCACTTAAGCAGATGTCAATAAATCAAGAATGGATGGCCCCTGTGTTTGGTCTCTCTGTGTCCATGTTGGGGTATGCTGACTGCCCAGAGCACACACCTGGGCCATGTGTTAGCAAGCTGTCTGGCTTATTAACTTGGATTCTGTACATGGGACATGCTGATCTGCATGGTAAAAGATGATGTGATCTGTTGGCTTCCTTCCCCTCTCCAAGACCTAATACAAAGACTGTTGTGATCATAAAAAGAGAAAGAGGTGTGAGAATATGGTATATTGGGGTGTGGGAACAGGGGGTGCCTCAGCGGGCCCATGCTGAGGCATCCCTTCCTCTGAGGGACCAGACACACACCAGCATAATATGCAATAGAGTTTATTCAGGGCATGGGGAGGGAAGTTAAGGGGGGTATAGAAGCAAAGGAAGGCAGAGAGAGAGAGTAGAGAAGCAGAGGTGGGCTATGACCACATGGAGAGAAGGGGGAGGGGAGGAGAGCCCAAGAGGGGGCAAGAGAGAGGGCAGGAGAGGTAAGAGAGAGAGGAGGGGTGAGCAGCCCCCTTTATAGTAGGCCAGGCCTACCTGGCTCTTGCCAGGTAACTGTAGGGAGGAGCATATCTGGCTGTTGCCAGGTAATTGTGGGGTGGAGCTTAGACAGAACCCTAACAAAGACTCCTCTTCTTCCTTATCTAAGCTGCTTCTTCCTTATCTATGAAGCGAAACTATGAGATGACTCTTGGGAGGCGACCAGGGAGGGGGTTTGTGGAAAATAAGCAAAATAATACACACAAGCCAATAAGCAGAACAGAATCTGGAGCACATTAGTCATGATTCTATTCTAGCGTTGGCACACAGAGTACTATCATCTGTTTGTGTCTTATCCAGAAAGTGCCTGACAAGGGCAGCTGTTTTCTGCATTGAGGAGTATCTTGGTTGAATTGAGTTCTCAGTAAGAAATGCCATTTAGTATTCATTTGATGAATGGGTGTGACATTCAGGGGTTATCAGGGAGTTCTTAAGAGCAGTGCCATCCTGAAGGTTTGAGGATGGACTTGTATTACCTACCACAGGAAGCAGGTAGAGGACCGACTGCATAGTTCCTAAGATCCATGTGGCTGCACCAGGCACTGCCTAAACCCCAGCAGTCTCTAGGGAACAGAGAATGTAGGCTATGGTTTCTATCTCTCTAATTATACCTGTGCTATTGTCTGTTTCGGAAAAGATTTCATGGATACAGTGTATTCTTGACTCAAGCCTATTTCTTTTGTTACACTGTTGGGGGGGGGGGTTGCAATTAGAAGGCTGCTGATCACAGGCTTCCTGTTCTTGGACACTTTGGGCTGACTGATGCAGAAGAGCGTCCTACATGTGAGAAAGTGGCACATCCAGGAACTGGGTTGTCCCCGGACGGGGGCCCAGTGTGCCTCCTTGCTTTTTTTGTATCGGAACATTGTCTGAGTTGCCTGACTTCAGGAACATCACTGTGACCAAGGCTCAGGGAGTGCCTCCTAGCAGCCATCTCTAACATCATCGTGGCTGCGGTCCATCATGCTGGGTTTGTATTTCACAAGGAGCAGAGAGTTTCTATCCCTTCTCCTCATTTCTGTCTTCTTCTGATGTTACTTTAAGACTGGCAAGACGCTGGTGTGCATCTGGCACGGGCCCCTGGCAGCATTTGGACTTTCCCTTCTCACTTCCATGTTCAGATTTATAATTCAGAACTCAGATGGCATTTGGAAGCCACGGCTGGTAGATCGTGCCTATGCTTCTCAGCGCTTATTCCAGTTCTATCTAATTTGTGCTGACCGAGAGCCCAGGGCCCCACATTTCCTTTTCAGAGACAGAAGGGCTCTTTGTAGCTTGGTATGCCTCTTGTCTGCATATCTTTGTGCTTGATCTGTGCTGCTGTGTAGGTGGGCTCTGCCACTGTGTTTGTTTCTCAGAGATGAGCCTTTAAACCTGAAAAATTAACAAATCCCCCCAAAATTGAGTTTTATTGATATGTTTTTGCAGATAGTCATTAGAAAGTGGACTTTAGTAAAGAAATCCTTGGAGGAAGGCCCCATTACCCTTGTGGGACCCTTGTGGCAACAAACCCACAAACCCACATTCCATCTTTGGCTTCAGCCTCCACAAGTCACATATCTACAACAGAGGGAGCTCCCGGGAAGCGGGGGCCAAGATATCCTTCACTTAGGTATTGAGGAACATGTGCGTGGTACAAGTGCTTCTTCGATGCTTCCTAATATTTTTATGTGCATGCCTATGCTCATGTACATACTCATGGAGGGCAGAGGGCCATCTTGGGGGCCTTTGTTTACTTCTTTCCACCTTATTTGAGGTAGGGTCTCATGCTGAACCTAAAAAATTCACCAGCTGACCCAATGAGCTGGCCAGTGAGCTACTGGGATGCTCTTGTCCCTGCCTTCCAGTGCCGTGACTGTGTGTGTGTGTGTGTGTGTGTGTGTGTGTGTGAGGCTGGCAGCAGTGGCTCTGATCTCAGGTCCTTCTGCTTGTGCAGTGAGCTTGTTACTGACCATCTGCCCAGCCTTGGTCTCTGCTTTTAAATGCAAACAATTTAAACCCCTGTATAATCCCCATTGAGTCAAGCAAATGCCCCACCCACCCGCCAGGCCCCCAAGTAATGCCTAACTCAGGAGGAGACACACCTGTCTTCATATCCTTCCATTTTCATGGAAACCATGACATTGTTTTCATATTTCAGATCAAACACATTTTTTTGTTTTGTTTTGTTTTGTTTTGTTTGAGCAGAGAGTATATTAGCGGGCCGCCTTGAGAGCCATTACTATCACTGTTCAAATTTCATTCAAGCCGTCTGTTACTTTCCTTCCTTTCCATCTATTTTTGAGGCATATCACAAGAAAGCCGCTTTTGACTTATCTCTCTCAGAGACACTACAAAAAGAAAAACAACAACGGCAACAACAGCAGCAAGGGCACACAGAAAACACAACAGAGCTTTAGATGTTGCTCTGCCAGTGCATTTTGCATAAATAATCCAATGTTGCACATCACGTTACATTTGAAAACCTAGTGTGTATTAATCCAATTTAAGAATAAATTGGAAAACTCCAAGAAACAACACACATTTATATTTCTTAGTAGCGTGGGCCTCGACCTAACAGATTCTATTCTTTGAAGCCTGAGAACAGGCAGCAGTTAAAGGTAGATGTGGTGTGCGTAGCTTTCTGCTAACCTGCATGGTAGATGGCCATGTTGCCAGCTTTACCACTGGAACAAACACTGAGGCACTTGACCTGTAAAAGAGGGATCTGTCCCCCAGTTCTGGATGTTCAACCATGATCCACTTGCCACATTGTGTTGGCCCTGTGGCAGTTCATCCTGGTGCAAAAGTGTTATAGTGTATATTTGCTCGGCCCAGGGAGTGGCACTATTAGAAGGTGTGACCTTGTTGGGTAGATGTGGCCCTTGAGTAGGTGTGTCACTGTGGGTGTGGGCTTTAAGACTCTCTTGCTAGCTGCCTGGAAGTCAGTATTCTGCTAGCAGCCTTCAGATGAAGATGTAGAACTCTCACCTCCTTCTGCACAATGCCTGCCTGGATGCTGCCATGTTCTCCACCTTGATGATAATGGACTGAAGCTCTGAACCTGTAAGCCAGCCCCAATTAAATGTCATTCTTATAAGACTTGCCTTGGTCCTGGTGTCTGTCCACAGCAGTAAAACACTAAGACATATAAACAAAGAAGAAAACTCACCTTGAGGTAAAAAAGCCAAACAAGGCCACACATGGTGATACAGACCCATAATTCTTGTATTCAGGAGGCTGAGGCAGGAGAATCATTAGTTCTAGATTACCCTGGGTCATTCAGTTGTGGTTCCCCCCTCCCCCCTCCTCCTCCTTCCTCCCTCCCTCTCTTTCTCTCTCTCTCTCTCTCTCTCTCTCTCTCTCTCTCTCTCTCTTTCACACACACACACACACACACACACACACACACACACACACACACACACACAAAAGGAAGAAAGACGAAAGAGCCAGGGTCCCACCATTCCTTGCAAGGACTCATTCCTGGTTGTCTGAGGACCTTCTGGGCCCTCTGTCTGAAAGGCTACACCAGGGTCTCGGGACCCAGTCTTTAGCCTGTAGACTTTGAGGAGACATCCAAGATTCAAACCACTGCAGTAGATAAAACTGGGATATTTTTGTTCTGGATGATGGAGATGAGGATAATTCCTCCAGAAATAAACTTGAATTTATCATTACTGTCAATGCCATTGCAGCAGTGCCTGTTCCTGTTTTCAGAAAGGCAGTGCCAGCTTCCAAGGATAATGGCTAATAAAGAGGCAAGGAATGTGTACTGTCCTGTTTGACGAAGTCTCTGACTCAGAAAAAAAAAGTGTTCTGAAGAGAGCCAAGTTAACTCTTAACACTTCCAAGGGGAGAAGATGGCAGGTAACACCTCTTAGCAAGACCCAGTAGGCTGAGGGTTAAGACTCTGTGGGTGGAATGAGGCCCTATTCTCTAGTCTCCACTACTACTAGAGTGTCTGTGTGTTGGGGAAGGGGGAAGAGGGAAGAGGGAAGGGGGAAAGGGGAAGGGTTCTTTTATCCCCAGGGGAGAGGAGCTAGCTGCCTGCAGGAGCTAGTGAGGAAAACAGCTGGGCTAGAAAGAGATGATCCTGCCTAGATCCTGGTCACTGACCTCAGTTTCAGACACAAATATGGCAGAGACCCACTATCACATTCGTGCAGGTTTGGAGATGCTGGGGCCAAGTCAGCCAAGACAGGCTCTTGACAGGTGCTTGTGAGCTAGTTAGTACAGCAGCATTAAATAGCTTATATCTGACTTGCTCATGAAATGGGTTTCACACCTGTCTACCTGCCTTTGATCCAGCATTCATCCAGTAGTGAGTAGTGTTGTATAAGCCTCACAGACATTGGAACAGCATCTGTATTCTCAGAAGTCATGGGTGGTAAATGGTGGTGATATGCAGGAACTGGTTAAATGGACTCTTTGCTTACAGCCCTGAGACCAGTTTAAGCCTGAGATAGACTAGGGACAAAAGGTAAAGTTGTGGAGCTTAGGGGAGAATCTTTATCTTAGGCATACACTTGGATGGTATACCAAGGGGAGGAAAGGGCCCACCTGCAGGGATAGGCAGTAGGCAGGGAAGCTTAAGCTTTTGACTGACAGGACGACTTATCTGGAGTCACTTTGACCTGTGACACATGTGGATCCAAGTGTCAACTCCCCGAAGCTTACATAAATTTTTTAAAGTTTGCAAAGCAGAGATAAATGTTTTAGGTATGCTTGCATGATTGCTGGAATCTACACTGAAATTCACACTGTGGTAAAAGTAGCTAAGCAATGTCTACAAACAGCTGGAGTATACTCACATCTTTGAGCTGTAGCAGAAGTTTAAGTTGCCAAGCTTAGATAAAGACCTGAACACTCTTTCCCCTGTCCAGAGGGCTGGAGATGTATAGTGATTGGACAGGAATGTTTTCAGCACATTAGGAAGCACTTTTAAGTGTATTTAGAAAACAACAAAAGGAAATTTAAATTTTTGAGCCTGTGACTATGATAGCAGTAGCCAGTGTTTTAGCAAGGCTAGATTAGTAGCTTAACTGAATGAACTCCACTGTTTAATATGCTAAAATTCTGGAATCTTAATGCATGCATCATCTTTAAGTCTCATTTTTCACATACCTAGAATCGCTTCCTCAGACATTACAACTTCCATTTATATTTATAAACTCACAAATCGCTTCTCAGACCCTCCCAACTTACATCTATTTGCCTAAGGTACTTTCTTAGATCCTCACAAGTTACAGAAATGTTAAACCCTGTTTTCATCCAGTCATTTACCAGGAGACATAGATGGTTGATTACTGAGAGGATTCACTGAAAAGCAAGTCTGTTAAATAAAAGAAGAGCAAAAAGTAAAATTTTAGTTAGTAATAATATCATGATTATTATGACCGGTGGGCGACTGTGTGGTGGAGGCAGTGGTGATAGTGGCAGAGAGACCACACCAGGCCAAACAATTCCACATGGGGTTTATTGGGAAGGGAAGAGACAAAATGGTATTGGAAAGAAAGAGGGGGAGAGAGAGAGAGGGAGGGAGGCACTACACCTATATATAGACACGGGTGGTGATGTAGTCACAGGTAAAGGTGAGCCCAGTGAACTCTGGGTACATGGTGGCTGTTGCCTTGGCAACAGGCCTATAGGTTGCGCTGTCGCCTATGTGATGTCACAGGTGTAGGAGGTCCTGATACCAACAATGATCATTTGAGTTTATTTTTTACATGGAGACCCGTTTTGTGAGTTTATCTCTCAGCGTGAAGCCTCTCGGAAGAGGCTGTCTGAGTCTGTGCTGTGATCGTAAGAAAGAGAAATAGGTGTGAGAATATGCTCTGATCTATTCACTACTACTGAGCTCAGCATCAAAGTTCTCCTGGCTGTTCTTCTTGAGCTTTCTTGAAGGAGATAAAGCATCGTCTAACAGTTTCTTGGGTGTGGCCAGAAGCCCTTCCTGGACCAGACTATCATATTTTGCATCATCCACAGTTTCAAGTTGTATTTCCTCACTAAGCTCAGTGTATCTGAGAACACAGAGGATTTGGGAAGCTCAGGTAAAAGTACTGGGACTCTGGGAAAAGTGCACGTTTCTGTGGCTCAGGAGAAGCAGGAAGGACTGCGGAACCCACAAACACACACCACCATATTGATTGATATGGATATGGATTGATAAGGATTTTCTCCCATCAGCATGAGGGCCCCTAATTTCCCAGATAGGGCCTGGCCAGCTTTTTTCTGGGGACTAAGGGGTGGACATTTCACAGCCCATGGTACTTATGACCAGCCTCCCATCTGGCATTTAAGTTAGGACATAGAGGCCCTTGGGTTCCCAAAGCAGTTCATAAATCTCTTGGACTCTTCTCTCTCCTCCTCCCTCTCTTGCTTCTCTTGCTGCTCTTGCCTCTCACTCTCTCAGCTGCTCTCTTGCCTCTTGCCTTCTCTTGGCTTCTTCCCTTCCCCTCCCCCTTCTCTCCACGTGGCCATGGCCAGCCTCTGTTTCCCTGCTCTCTCCCTCTCTCTGCCTTTCTCTACCTTTACTACCTCCCTTAACTCCCCTCCTAGTACCCCGAATAAAGTCTATTCTATACTATACCATCGTGTGTATCTGGTCCCTCAGGGGGAAGGGATGCCTTGGCATGGACCTGCTGAGGCACCTTTTCCCCCCACACTGCTGTAGAACATATTCTTATGCTTCTTTCTCTTTTTATGATCACAACAGTCTGCCTTTCTCCACAAAAGACCAAGTAATTCTTGAAAAAAGCAAGTCCTGGTATTCACATATGAAGTGGACTGATTAGGCAGCTGCCACTAAACAGATAAAGCTGGCCATCAATACCATCACAGAGATCTGAGAAGGATAAACCATAATCCAAATGGACTCTATCAATTAAAATGACAGAACCTCACCACAACCTGGACAGGAGGCCTAGGATCCTTCATGCTGATCTTGATGGTTTTGTTTGGGGAACAAACAGGCAGCATCAGCCTTAGGTCAACAGGCCCAGAAGGTCTGAGAGATTTCCCTGTGGGAGAGGACCTGGGGAAAACTCACCTACCTCGGTGAGGCAGAGTAGGGCAGTCAACCCAACAGTGCCCACAGTTTGGTCAGGGCCCTGATGGTGGGTGAGGCACGGGCAGTTCAGTGGACAGCAATGCCACAATTGAAGTAAGCTCCAGGTGGAGTCCATTGCTGCCCATCTTTGGAGACAGTCTCAACTGTTGCTACTGGAAGCTGGCATATTGTCTGTCAGGGAGGCCATTTTTAGTAAACATCTTAAATTCCATATTCAGCAGATCTCTCTGACGTGTTTGTGGGCTGTCATCTAATATATTAAGTATACCTGGTTTTATACAAACTTTACTTATTTTTAGGTACTTGCTTAAGGTTCAACATTGACAACATATACAGAAGGATAAAACTTGTTACTGTAAATGAGTTCAATTTGTACTTAGCATGACTATAAGCCTAGTTCTGGAAGTATTAAAGAAAGTGATAATTTATAAAGTGACTATTAACTTGCATGCCTTACACTTAACAGATGAGGATTTACATTTTATCCCTGTTGTTTTATCCCTTTTAAGTTTGAACCTTAAACATTTTAATTGAAGACTTAATTGAAAACTCTTTAGCATCAAAATAAATCTTTAAACCATAAATACAATCCACAGAAAGACTGGGAACTGTACTCTCCTGATCCTTTTGGTGTATATACCTTGACATAATATCACTGTTTCTATTATGGAAAGGTCCCATATGACTAGTTTATTCAAACAGCTAAAGGCTAACAAAGTTGGCAAAGACCAAAAGCCCAGGCATATGTCCTGGCTAGCTTTATATCAACTAGACACAAGCTAGAGTCATCAGAGACAAGGGAACCTCAATTGAGAAAATGCCACTATAAGATCTAGCTTTAGGGCATTTCCTAATTAGTGATTGATGGGGGAGGGCCCAGTCCTATGTGGGTGGGGCCATCCCTGGAATGGTGGTCCTGGATTCTCTAAGAAAGTGGGCTGAACAAGCCATGGGAAGCAAGCCAGTAAGTAGCACCCCTTCGTTGCTTCAGGATCAGTTTCTGCCTCCAGAAGCCTGTCCTGTTTTAGCTCCTGTCTTGACTTCCTTCAGTGATAAGCAGGGCTATGAAAGTGTCAGACAAATCAACCCTTTCTTCCCTAAGCTTCTCTGGTGTTTCATCATAGCAATAGTAATCCTGACAACATACATATTCAGTCAGTGAAGAGAAGGATTTATAATCCTTATTTATCAAACATACCTTATTCATCAAACATATATTGTTCTTATCTAAAGTTTTTTGGAACTTGGCGTTGAACATAGTTACCAAAAAGTAGTTAGACATCTATCTCTAAGTCAGTTTCTGTCAGCCTGAATAAACCTTTATAACCTTAGGAATTTATAAACTGTATTTATCAAACATAGCTTAAATGAACATATGTTATTTGTTATCTAAAATTTTCTAGTGTAAGACCCCAAAAACCGAGGGTGCCCTAGCACCTCGGAAGGCGACACCCAAATCACTCGCGAGAAACGGTCTCAATGCAATAGCATGAGGATTTCTTTATTTCCAGAATTCTGGGTTCCACAGCCGTACCCCATGCAGGGGTAGAGGACTGAGGACCCCGTGCAACTGAAGTCAGGGGTATTTAAAGGGGAAAAAAATCACAAGACAAGGGATGGAGGACACAATTCACAAGGCAAGGGGTGGAGGACAAAACATGCACGGGATGGGGAAAGTACAGAATGAGGAAGTAAGGAAGGTTAGAGTTTTTTTTTTTTTTTTTTTTTTATGGAATATGCTCTTTAAAATGAAAAATAGGGACAGGCATGTGAAAACAGAAAGTTTTACATTGTATATATGGTTTGGGATATCATGATTATTAGTGTTGGTATCTATTTTTTTTATTCTATATAATTTATTTACATTTCAAATGATTTCCCCTTTTCTAGCCCCCCACTCCCCGAAAGTCCCGTAAGCCCCCTTCTCTTCCCCTGTCCTCCCTCCCACCCCTTCCCACTTCCCCATTCTGGTTTTGCCGAATACTGTTTCACTGAGTCTTTCCAGAACCAGGGGCCACTCCTCCTTTAGAGATTATGTGGAGCAAACGTCCTTGGGGCATTGTATAGTTAAACATTGGAACTAGAACAGGGTGGGCTATCTTTCTCAAGCTGAAAACAGAAAAACAAGTTACTCTGTGCTGGGCTAGTTGTTTAGAGGTCTAAAAACATTGAGTTGGGGGTCTCTCACTAGAAGCCTTATATAGAAAACCATTAGCAAAGGCATAAGTGGATCAATATACACCTTTGGGTCAGTTTCTGTTAGCCTGATAGACCTTTACAATCTTAGCAATTGAGAAACCACAATCGAACAAGTATTGTAAGTTCTATTTTCCACAAACAATAATTGAATCCAAGTTACACAGCGTGCTGCAATGATCGATCTTTTAAATAAGAGTTGAATCCAAGTTACATACAAGCTTGTTGTAGCTAATTAAGATTACCTATGTATAGATTTTGAGACTGATCAACCTTTTGTTACAATTCAAGCCAATTTTTGGTTGCAGATTTTATAATATTTTTTAAACCATGCCCAGTGAACTTACAAATCTCTCGATACAGAAAGTTTACCCATGGTCTTACAAATCTTGAGATAAAGTTTATGCTTATCAAGTGTTTTAGAGATGTGAGAGAGGAGGGAAGTGTTTAGAGAGCTAAGTAAAGCCCAGAAGAGGAGCAGGGCACAATCTCTATTGGGAATAATTTACTTTTAGGTGTTTTAAAGCACATGGTGACCTTTATTCTGCTGTTGTGTTTTGTCCCCTTATCCCAGTCACAGAGTCAAGTGGCCAGCTTGACGGAGGACAGAGAAGTTTGGTAGAAACCTTCTCTCCTCTCCTCTCCTCTCCTCTCCTCTCCTCTCCTCTCCTCTCCTCTCCTCTCCTCTCCTCTCCTCTCCTCTCCTCTCCCCTCCTCCCCTCCCCTTCTCCCCTCCCCTCCCCTCCTCTCCTCCTCTCCCCTCCTCCCCTCCCCTCCCCTCCTCTCCTCCCCTCCCCTTCCCCCCCTCCCCTTCTCTCCTCCCCTCCCCTCCCCTCCCATCTTCCCACCCCCATCCCTCTTTCTCTTTCTGAACCAGGGTTTCTCTGTGTAGCTCTGGATGTCCTGGAACTCACTCTGTAGACCCTGCTTGACTTGAAATCACTCTGTAGACCAGGCTGGATTTGAACTCAGAGAGATCTGAATTCTAGAGAGTCACCTGCCTCTGCCTCCCAAGTGCTGGGATTAAAGGCATGTGCCCCTGAGAAACTGAGAGACACAAGTGACTGGAGAAACTCCTATTTGTAAGCTGACTCCATCTTGAGCCTGCTTGTGAAAGAATAGAAAATAGAGCCTAACTCAGGCCTTCCAAGGAGCCCCAAACACTTCATACTCTAGAGCCCGCTCTTTGTGCTCTTTGTTAGAAATTAGGTAAAAGGTCACATTCCAGAGTCCGCCCTTTAAGACCTTGCCCATCAAGACCGTTTCTCGAGAGTGATTTGGGTGTTGCCTTCCGAGGCGTGGGGTCCTGGGGCACCCTCGGTTTTTGGCGGTCTTACACTTGTCCCTGGTTTGAATTCTGACTAATAGAAATACCACAAACAATTTCAGGAAAGAACTGCCCTGGGCCAGAACCAAAAAGGGAATAGAGGGAAAGTGCCCAAAATTCTAGAGGTTCTAGAGGTTATATAACTGCTCAAGCTAGCTGAAGTCACCAAGATATCCCTTGTCAAATAAGGCGAGACTCTTAACTAGTATAGAAACCCTGCCTAATTGAGGCTCTGGGCTTTCAGCATGAATCTGAGGAGGATGAGGGCCAGAGCTTAAGCTTGAATAAAGGCTCTTTGCTTTTGCATGCAGATTCAGACTCCTAGTGGCCTTTGAGGACCGGGATGATATCTGAGCACAACACCACCAACACTTGTTTGAATATTCACAACCCATTCTTTGGATATTTTTCATCCCTAAGATATTTGAATCTCTGTGATTGAAACCAGTGACCAGAGTGACTAGGACAGCAATGTACAGAAGACCCAGAGAGAAGATGAGCAGGGGGCAAGGAGTAGAGATTTTTATTATTAGAGATTCGAGAATTTTGAAAGTGAATTTAGAGATAAGAGACTTTGGAATCTTTTGGACCGTGGTAGAAGTAGTTCCAATCTGGAAAAACTTGGCCATCTAGCGCACCATCATTGCCCACTGAGCAGTACCCAGGCCAAAACCAGTTGCAGCAAGACTGTGCGGCTTAATGCAGCAAGACTGTGCGGCTTGAGTGTGAGGAGAAAGCAGATGAGTATACTGATGGGAAGAGCCCGTGGCTAGAGGCTGGAGCAATAGAGCAAGCAGGAAACATGGCAGAAGAAACTCCAGGAGCAAGCTGGGAACATGGGGGCAGGGAGACGGAGGATGGAGGAGCGAAGAGAGAGTGTCCAGGTAAAGAATTTCAACCCAAAGCAGTCCCAAGTGACCCAGAGACTTTTCTGGGGGAAATGTCCCAGCTCATGGATGAAAAGCTTTCCTATCCAGGCGGTGGGTTCCCAGGAAGGTGAGAGAAGCTTCCTTACGCCCTGGCAAGTCTTGTGTAGCAGTAGTAAGCTCCCGGAGCCTACAGAGCAGGCAACTCTGAGGTGACACCTACCCCAAGTATCAGGAGAAAACAGCTGGGGAAGAGAACCAGCCCAAGAGATAGACTCTGCGATCTGGAGTTGAATATGGTAGGTGGCAGAAGCCAAGAGAAACAAATGATCAGTACCTTAGGAGACGCTAGTCAGCATCTTGGTTGGTTAAGAGAGGCTGAGCTCCTAGGAAAGGGGTCCATTTGTGCCCCTTCCGGGTGTCCAGGATGTATAAGTTAGATGTATAGACACACTCCATGGTTTTATTAAGGAGAAAGTTTTTGTTGTAGGTATGAGGGGCATCGGGTAGAGTGTGGAGCAGAAAGTGAGAGACCACTAACAGTTAGCCTAGACACAGTGCAACTTAGAAAACTGTCAACCTTAAGATACCACTCTCGTCTCCTCCGCACTCCCTCCACACTCCCTCCAGCTGCAAGGGTGAGCACTCCCCTTGCTTCAAAGACCTCATCCCTGCTCAAAGTACCTGTTTTTGCCCAAGATAACCTGTAACCTTCCGCTGAGCCATGAATTGCCGCTGATCTCCCATTCCTTATGACATAGATCACAGCCTGAGCATCCCCTCCCCTTTTTCTTTATGGTCTGTTTCTTTAAAAAACCCCAGCGGCAGCTGTTGAGGGGGGGGGGGGTGTTGAACTCCTTGGTCCTTGCTCAGGACACAGGAGCAGCCCAGTGCACTGAAGAATTAAACCTCATGTATTTGCATCAAGAATGGTCTCTTGTGAATTTTTGGGGCGTCATCCTATCCCAAGACTTGAGCAGAGATTTCCCAGGATTCGGGAGTCTTTCAAAAGAAAATGAAGTAGATATGGCCAGCAGACTAAACTGTGAGATGGGAGAACACAGGGCATAAAGAACAGAGAAGTGGGAGCTAGAGAGAGCAAGGAGGGGGGGGGGAGAAAGATGGGGTGGGGAAAGGGCAGAACAGGAGGGATGCCCGTGATGCCCATGAGCAGGAGGAAGTTTAGCATAGGAGGAAAGGTGAGAAGGGCTAGGATGTTAGAATAGAGTTTGAAATATGTAACAGGTACTTGTGATTCTGAGGGAGCCTGGAGCCCAGCAGGAGTTTGATATGCTAATAGGCACCACAGGTAGCCATTTGTCTCTTCTGCCACAGGTAGATGGGTGCCAGCTTCAGAAGTTCCCAAGAAATGCTGGCTCTTATCTCACAGCCAGAAATCTTACTATAGTTCAGGTTGAGCTCATTTCTAGATGTCTGGACTGCCTTTTGGGGTTTTGGGGAATTAGAGTTTCATCTGAACTCTAACAGGAACAAAGGTAGAAAATAAATATGCCTTCCTTGAGGGTTTTCCCTCCTCAAGTGTAGGATATTGAATCAGGGTGTTGGGGGACAGTCCTCAGAAATGCTTAAAGGTTTAGATTGTGATGTGTAGTTTCTATCTCCAGAAGAGGCCCTCGGTCTAAACCTGCCCCATGCTCCTAAACTGATCTGGGAAACCTCTAGAAACATTGATCAACCTGTTACACAGCGCCTGTCTTCCGAAGTCCCAGGTGGCCTCCTTATGTGCTGGGGCTGAAGGCTGTTGTGTTGGAACACAGAGACCAGCAGGTGTGGTCTCTGCTCCTGTGCAAGCCAGCTGGTTCTCAGCCAGCGAGAGGAAGGGCTGCTTGGGGCAACCTGCTGTGTGCTTCTGCTTCACTTCCTGTCAGCAGATCCCGCCGTTATAGTTGCACAGACACCAAATGTTTGTCTTGGTGGTTGGGTGGGGTAGTAGGGGGAAATGAACTTGGAAGTCAGAGACTGAGGTACACTGCATGGTCATGGTGGGGGGGGGTATGAGCTGTGTTGAGCTGGACTGCTCAACCCCTGTTAAATAGAGTTGCCTCAGGAACAGCCCCATTAATTCCACCCTGTGCTTTCAGCCCAGTGGAGATTCCCTTCTCCCTCCTCTCACGTGGGAGACTAATAACGTTTTCCTTCCAACAGCTTGCTCCATTCAATTAGTGTGATGGATTTGGGGTGGATGGAAGTGTGCTGAGAGGCTGTGGAAGGCCCCTCCCCTTTTCACACACCTCTGCTGTTAAGTGGGAGCCCAAAGAGCAGGCCAGCTGATGTGGGCTTGGCAAGAGGGCAGCACGAGGCAGACAATTATGCTGGATTTAGGGCCTAGGTGTGGGCTTTGTGGCCATAAAAATGGGGGCTGCCTCAGGCTGGCTCTCCATGTGCAGCTAGCAGCTTCTTCTTAATGGGAATTCTCAGCGGGTGGTTCTGATGTATTACTTACAGCTGAGCCCAGAGAGCGCTAACTTCTTTTGCAATTCTCTTTCTCACAGATGCAATTACTGGAGTGAAATTTGGTCAGGGGGATGCACAGAGATTCTATTTTAAGGTTATTTTTCTCTCCTTATTGAGGAGTGGATAGTGATTGTTAACTACACTGGCAGTGCAGCACTCCAGCCCAAAGGTGAACACTCCCGCTGCTGGCCCCTTTGCCCTAAGCTTGGTGTGGCAGTCCTTACTCAAGTGCTGTCAGCTCACTGCCTGCCAGGGAGTGGACGAAGCTGGTAACTACAAGTGTGTGTGCCACTTCAGGCTGCTCTCTGAGTCTCTTCTGTCTGACTCTCCTCCATTTGCCTGAACTTAGTATTCTGAGTTGCTCAGACTTTGCTGTATCACCTCCGAGTGGCCCCACTTAGGTGTCACCTGGGAAGGCCTAGTCTGAGTACTTAGAGGAAGCCTAAGGTGAAAAGTGGCTTAGATCACCAGGTGTTCTTAGGGAGCGCCACAGCTGTCCAGGTGTTCTGAGTAAGCGCCACAGCTGTGTGGCGCCTTCTTGCTTCAGATGAGTCAGGTTCAAAGTCTTTTTTCTTTTCTTTTTATTGAATATAATCTTCATTTACAATGCTAAAACCTTTCCCTGTTTCTCCCCTCCCCGAAAACCTCCAACCCCTCCTCCCACCCCTGCCTCCAAGTATATGCCCCTCCACCCGACCCACACCCTCCTCACCCCCTTGATTTCCCTCTGTTGGGGCATCTATTGAGCCTTCCCAGGACCAAGGCCCTCTCCTCCCACTGATGCATGATAAGGCATTCCTCTGCCAGTTTTGGCTGGAACCATGTGGACCCTTTGGTTGATGGTTTAGTCCCTGGGAGTCCTGGGGTGTCAGGGTGGCCGACACCGTTGTTCTTCCCATGGGGCTGTAAACCCCTTCAGCTCCTCCAGTCTGCCCTCCAACTCCTCCATTGGAGACTCCACGCCCAGTCCAATGGTTGGCTGCCATTCAGAGACTTCTTGTTGCTGTCCCTGCAGCTTCTGTCAAACTGGGAACACCTGGAAGGAGAGCTGGGGCTGGAAGGAGAACAGATAGGCAAGAGGCATAATGAAGCCAAGACAAAGTTCTGATCAAGGCCCAATGTTTAATGGATAACTCTGAATTTAAAGGTGGGGGTACCCATCCCCGAATATGCCAGGATCTGGTCAGGAAAACAGGTTCAGAGGCTCAGTGGGTAGCTGGCTGATTGCAGGAAGCTGCAGATCTGGAAGAACAATAGACTTCACATAGGTCAGAATGGGAGACTGTGGAAAGACAGGGTCTGCACCTGCCTGCTCAAGGCTTGGGGGAGGGCACAACTTGTGGGTCTGGACTGAGGATATATCTCAAACCACAGAGGACCTTTTACTGGGCCTTCTTTAGGAAACTGTGACAACCTATGTGATATCCGGGAGAGGTCTGAGCCCTACTGGGCTCTAGCAGGAAAGGTCCAGGTGTAAGACCCCAAAAACCGAGGGTGCCCCAGCACCTCACACCCCGGAAGGCGACACCCAAATCACTCTCGAGAAATGGTCTCGATGCAATAGCATGAGGGTTTCTTTATTCCAGAATTCTGGGTTCCATAGCCGTGCACCACACAGGGTCAGAGGACTATGGACCCCGAGTGCCGAATTGTGACAGCTTTTATAAGTTTACGACAGAGCCCAAGAATCACAAACCAATCATTTCTTAGCATGGAGAGCCCGCGAAATGCGAGCCAATTGATTTGTACCACTCCATAGTTTTTTAGGCCAATCAGTTTAAATTATCGGAGCCCGCGCTCAGTGGACCAATTAGTTTCCTATAATGTCTACAGCTGCGTGAACTCCTGCTTAGGGGTAATGGCGTAAGTTTACAGAAGATAAGCTTAGCTCATTTCCAGTTACCCTATGGGGCCAGGATTACCTATTCAAGGCCTTTCTGCTAGGTCTAAACAAAGGGCGGGCTCTGGAATGTGACCTTTTACCTAGTTTTTAACAAAGCAAGATAGTATTTTAAACTCCTGATTTCTTGGGGTCGTTAGAGTTAGGCTGTATTATTTTCTATCCTTTCACAGGGACAAGTCTCATCTACCTGTGCGCTACAGATCCAGATCCAGGGATGACTCTCCTTATTAGATCCAGTGTTAGGTCTGTGTGTTCTAGTTGCTTAAATATGTTATTTGTTTACTTATCCTGTGTTTGGATGTGTATGTCAAGTTAACTGTAGAGTAAATTTGAACATACTCTAGAAACTAAACCAAATCACTTCTTGTGATTCCTCTTGTACCCTCTTGCCCCCAACTCATTACAAAGGAGACAAAGGATTCTGAACATACCTTTGGTTCATACCTGGCATCTTCCCTACAGATTTTCCTATAGATCTTCAATCATGTTAAAAGGAAGGCCTATTCTTATTAAACAGTATCAGGTAAGGAAGGTAATGTGACAGTTACGAGGAGCCAGGTCCTTGTCTCCAAGTCAGCATGCACATGACCTTAGTGTGTGACCCCATGGATAAGATAGATCTGCTGTGCTGAGCTTACAGGGGATGAGCCTGAAGGGGTACCGTGATGTCCTCAGGATCATACCATGAATCTGATCAAGCCCCATCACCTGAACAATCAGCCCCCTGGAATGACGGGGCAGCCTGACCTCTGAAGAGAGAGAGAGTTCTCACCTGAGGTAGGCAGTGTTATTTCCCAGGTTTCATCACCATTGTTATGGTTTCAGTACCAATGTTGTGATCATAAAAAGAGAAAGGGATTTTAGAGAATATGGTATATGGCAGTGTGGGGGAAGGGGGTGCCCCAGTAGGCATCCCTTCCCCTGAGGGACCAGACACACACAGATGTAGTATAGAGTTTATTCAGGGCAGAGGATGGGAGTTAATGGGGTAGTGGAGGCAGAGAAAGGAAGAGAGAGGAAGACAGAGTAGAGAAGTGGAGGCTGACCATGACTATGTGGGGAGATGGGGGAGGGGAGGAGAGCCCAAGAGGGGCTAGAGAGAGGGTAGGAAAGGGGAATAAGAGATAAGAGAGCAAGGAGGGGCCTAGCGCCCTCTTTTATAGGCCAGGCCTACCTGGCTGCTGCCAGGCAACTGTGGAGGGGCACACCTGGCATATTCTTAGACAGAATTGGCTGTTTGCTCACCTAATGGGGTCTGAAGGAACTAGCAGTGTGCTTCTCAGCCCTAGCAGCCATTCAGGGTGATATGGTCAGGCCTGATCATGATCCATGAGTGCTTTGGCTCAAGTTGGTCAGGCACCTTGGAAGACCAAGTAGCTGTGCAATGGAGCTCAGAGAAGCTCCCCAACTCAGAGGAGGCTCAGGCGTATTCTCAGGCGTGTATTCATTTAAAGGTGACTCTCAGCAGGCACTGGGCTGGTGCAAGAAATTCTTTTATTTTATTTTATTTATTTTTAAAGAATGAGTTTCCCCTGAATGGATGTATGAAAATTCACTAACACAGGGGTTATTTGAGGGTGACATTCAGAAGTAATCACAGCTTTAATGTTTGTGGCATTTCTCGAGCTTTTAACCCATGATAGCACCTGGCCCCCGAATCTACTTCATCCCACAGCAGCTCCTGGTCCCTGGGTCTAGAAAGATGAAGCTGCCACTGCAGGTTCTACTTGCAGGCACAAAGCTCAGCCCACACTGCTGCTGCTTGCCCAGTCAGCTTGGATCTGTGCAGTCAGTGTTACATGAATGAAGGTGACTCTTACTCTCAGGCAAGCAAATTCAAAAAGGAAAACTGATGGAGATACCTAATTTCATCCCAACAAAAGAAAGCATGAGTGTGTCCATCTGAGACATACATATTCTTTAATGACAGAACGTCCTCTCCAGGCTTAGGGATGTGGTTCAGTTGGTAGAGTTCTTGTCTAACATGCACAAAGCTCTGACTTGATGCTCCTTTACACACAAAACTGCTCTAGTAGCACATACCTGAAATCCTAGCACTCTGGAGGTGAAGGCAGCGTATCAGTGTATTGCAGGCCATTCTAGGTCACTTAGAAAGTTTGTAGCCAGCCAAGGCTACATGAACACACTTTAAAGTATAGAGAAGATAATTCTCAATAGTTTGCTACATGTAGCCACAATAGGGAGAGGGGAGAAAGGCATTAAAGGCACATGGCCTCAGGGTTCTATGGAACAGCTGGGCTACATGGACTCAGAAGTAGGCACTAGGACCTGTTCCCCCAAATTTTGGAAAGCAAGTGCATAAAGTCAGCTCAGGAAGATACCAGTTTTCTCTTTTTGAAAAACCAGAGTGTTGCCATCATAAATAGAGACTAGTATAGAATAGAGTATTTAGGGCACAGGAGGAGGGTAGTAGAGGCAGAGAAAAGCAGAGAGAAGGAGAAGTAGAGGACCACATGGAGAGGGGGGAAGGGAATGGGGGAAAGGAAAGCACAAGAGGCAAGAGAGAGGGAGAGGCAAAAGAGTACGAGGGAGAGGAGGAGGCAAGCAGCCCCTTTTATAGTGGGCCAGACCTACCCAGCTGTTGCCAGGTAACTGTGGGGCGGGCCATACCTGACTGTTGCCAGGTAGCTGTGGGGTGGAGCTTAGACAGAATCCTAACACAGATTGTTTTTGGAGAGGTGAAATTTAAAAACTACCTTCTTTTACTCTTAAAATACTAGAACCTTCAGTGTCTGCTGGACTGTATGCTCTGTGAGGGCTGCTCTCTTCTCCTGGAGTGTCAGAGGGATGAAAGCCAGCCAGGCCATCACCTCTTCTTAGAGACACTGTGGAGGTCCTCAGCTCTCCCTGGCTCTGCGCAGAGAACAAGCTCATGTCTCATATATTGCCACTTGCTCAACAGAAGGCACCTGAAGCTTCCCACTGTCTGCAGGATAGACTCTGCACTGTACCTTTACAGTATGGAGAACCGGTGAAGGGTTCAGAAAAGCCTGCGTGGCTCTCTTCTCCCTCTCCCCTCTTCTCTCCTTGGTAATTCATTGTCCAAACAAGGGCTCAGCCATCCATCTCTCCAGCTCATCCTCTTTTAGATATAGTTTGGTAACCCTGAGCCTAGCAGGTGGCACTTCCAATTGCAGGTGGACCCACAGGATCTTCACTTTCTATAAGTCCCCCTTTGATACCATATAAGAGCAGTGAGATCGTGTGTAGTGACTGGTTTGAGGTCATGGCCTTTGTAGGCCTTTTTATTACATAAAAGAAAAGTGATTTCCAGAATGGTCTCATGACAATTAATATTGTTTCTTTAAAAATAATGTTCACGGTAACAGTATTTCCAATGGTGTTCTGATAGAAGAGACAAATACAAAGTTACTCTGCCAGCCTGCCCTGAGTTCCTGGGGGAGATGCTTCCCACTGCACTATTGACCTGTTGGATCCACTGTTGTGTTTTATTAATTTGATTTGGTGACACTCAATAATAAACGTCAGCTTTCAGGAACTCATTTTTAGCATCTACTTCTGGTGAGGGGGCACTAAAGTCACTATCCTCCGAGTCCGTGGTTCCCTTGGTGAAAGGCGCACGGCAACTGTCCTTGCCCTTGTCTTCAAACTTGACCTTAGATTCCACTCTGGGTCAGCTTTGCTAATCTGCCCTTTGCGATCTGCCCAGGAAGAGGCCATTATACCTTTTCCTGTTGGTTTATTAAGATTAGACTATATGCCATGGTGTCCTCCGAACTTCATCCGTTATTTTATCAGCAGGTCGTACTACCTTGGGTTGAATTTGCATTCAGTCCCACACATGTGCAGGGGTGTGCCCTTATGCTTTTATGTTTCCTGTGCCTGGCATGAAGGTATTTCTTTCCAGCCCTGATAGCCACCAGATGTCAGTGTAGCTGAGCAAACAGACTTCTCTGACACAAGGTGGCAGAGCAGGTGGTGGCTTGCTTCCCCCCACCCCCCCACGAGGGAATTTGCACAGAGCTGAAGCTCTGCAGGAACTCTGATGGCTAATATGATGGGAGACACTGATATTCACTGTGTGGTCCCTCAGTGAACTGGTGGCTAACTCTGTAGCTTCATGTATCAGCAGACACAGGGAGGATTGCAGACTAGGCTGTGATGCCATCTGTATTGCTCAGGACCTAGGACTTTGAGGACCAAATTTGTCTTTGCCCACAGGACAGTTTCCTATCTTGTTGGTGTTCCTGGAGGCCTTTGCTTATAGTCTGAAGACCCCGCAGCCTCATCATTGCCCCAGCTAGAGGCCAAACATTCTCTGTATCAGGGCCCTTTGCAGGCTAGATGCTGTCCTATGTGAATGATATTTACTCCTAGCTAAGGGAAGTAGAGTCATTTGCCTAAACTCTCTGGTCTTGGGCTCCCATCTGATGAAAACAAAACAGAAAACAACAACAACAAAAACCAAACCAACCCCCCCACAAACAAAACAAAACAAAACAAAACCAGAACAGAACAAAACCAAATAAAAAACAAAAATCCAAGCCATGGTATAATAGAACAAAAGTCCCAAACCAGGCTCCCTTTTCTTTATCTGTTCTGCAACTGTCTGGCTGCTTTGTGTGCAGGGTTTGGGGGATTCCAAAGGTGTGTGAATAAGCAGAGGAGGATGCAAATCTTGGATAGATGTTGGCACTACAAGTGGTTAGGTAGCCACTCAGGACTGTATTGGATGAAGAGACCCTTAGAGACTGCTCTAAAACGGTGTCCACCTGGCTGGAGTTGTCAGGGAGATGCTCTCCTTGGGGAGCCCCCCCCCCCTCCGTCACTAGGCAGCATTCCCCTTCTGTGGTCACAAGGACAAACCAAATTTCAGTTCCACCGAGGCCCCGCCCCACCCAGTTCCCACCTAAAGCCACCTATGAGTTCATTGGGTTCATACTCACAGAGCATGGGTATATGACAGGACCTTAGTGTGTTCCAGGAAAGTATAACTTTCCCTTCCCTTCATGAAACACACCACAAGTCTCAGCTTTGGGGGCAGGGGGTGGGATGGTCTTGGTGTAGGGTATGCTGCTTTCCTGTTGGAAAAGTATTCCCAATTTTCATGAGTCAAACTCTCCCCTTGCACCTGTAAGCCACCCCGTTAAACAGCATGCAGATCCTTCTGGTGGCAAAGGTTTATGTGAATGAACCACTTACTAGCTCTTAAAGTGTGTGTGTGTGTTGTTGTTGTTGTTACTTTCCAGTTAGGAGCAGTGACCATGTCCTCATAGCCTGTATGCTGTGTCCCTGTTAGAAATTTCTATAGAGCCTCAGCACAGAGCAGCTGCATTCAGTGGCCTCAGTGACCTGACTAGGTAAAGTCTGGACTAAGCTATGGTTTGTCAGAGTTTCCTTTAGCCCAGACATCCTTTGTGGCCATCTGGCAGAGGGGCCTGCAGTACTGACAGTGCCTTGTTAGTTTGGGGTATGCATCTGGGAATCTTAGGGATATAGGATCTGGAGACCTGGAACAGGGATCTAGGACTTTTGGGTATATGGATACAGAAGGCAGTAGGAGAAGCACACCATGTTCTGGGGGACTGGGGGTGGTGGTGCTGATGAAGTCCCCAGGATAGAGGTAATGTGACCATATTGAACTTACTGTTTCTCAAAGAAGTCCCCAGTGTCTGCTCTGGTACTTGGCTAAATGATGCCAAGTGTTTCTATCTAAGTCCCCCAGCAGGGGGCACAAGCACCATGAATAAGAGGCCATGTGGAATAAAAATAGACCCTAGCAAGCAGGCAACATAAATGCATCTGATATTGCAGGCTGCCTAAGCCCCAGCCTGACTGATCCTGGTTAGCTTCATGGCCTGAGGCATCAGGGAAACAAAAGAGACTCTTGTTTTACCCCACAGTGCCCCCTACCAGCCAACTAATCCTATGTGTGGAGAATAGAAGCTGGAGGTGAATCCCACAAAGACTAGACAGCACACAGTACCATCTTAGAAGCCGGTGCACTCCTAGTACCTTGGCAGGTACACTGGTCGTGGTAGCATGGTGCTGCTGTGGGACTACCTCCCAACCTGTTGTTGTCTTGAAGTTGGAGGGACTCGATGATATCATGCTAGTTTATTGGTATAGCCAGGTGTGGCTTGCAATGTGCTATGCTTCACTGTGTGAAATTGGATACCACAGGGTAGGGTGTATCCACAACACACTACCACATATTAACACCAAAGGTGTTGGCAGGCAGATTTACCAAAACCACAGGTATGCATTGCCTGTGTAACAATCAGAAGCTATGTTCCTGCAGGCTGTGGTGCACAGATGATGGAGCTTGGACTGGTTCCTTATGATCTAACTCTAGGATGCAATAGAAAACCAAACCCTGCTTGGCTAGGTCCCCCAAATCATATTGGGAAAAACTGATCTTTATAAAAGGACTCAGGTTGTACTCTTTGTAGAAATGAGACTACATGTGCTATGTTTTTAAATTATTGTGTCGTGTGTGTGTGTGTGTGTGTGTGTGTGTGTGTGTGTGTATGTGTGTGTGTGTATGTGTGTATGTGTGTGTGTGTGTGTGTGTGAGAGAGAGAGAGAGAGAGAGAGAGAGAGAGAGGGAGAGGGAGAGAGAGAGAGAGAGAGAGAGAGAGAGAGAGAGAGAGAGAGAGAGAGAGAGAGACTAGATACAAGGACAACTTTCAGAAGTTGGTTCTCTCCTTCCACCATGGGCGCTCTAGGGATTGAATTCAGGTTGTCAAGTTTGTGTAGCAAGTGCTTTTACCCACTGAGCCATCTCTCTGGCCTGTGATTTATTTTTATTTTGTATTGGAGAAGCCTGTTGGCTAGGGTATTACTGACTCCACATGCCACACATGGAACAGTACAAGAAGAATTTGTAGCTATTCCAGGTGTCTGACCCCTTAGCCCCCAGTTCCTGCGTTGCTCCCAAGGCCTACTACATAGCAGCCCAAGACACCTTAAAGACCCCAAACGCCCTGCAAGAGGTTGCCTAATTCTTTTTAAGTGAGTTCACTTATTTTGGCTGAATCATCACAGATAGGAGACCAACTTTGACCTTAACAGGTGGAGACCACTGGCAGGCTCAAGGGAGACTCTGCAGGCTTCTTATGTGCAGTAAAGTCAGTGAGGAGAAGGGTACAGCACACATCTTCAGCTCCTGGCCCTGGGAAGAGAATAATTCCTATGATCTCAGAGCCCTCTGGGTTAATGAAAAGATCTGCATTGTGATGTGTTGGATTATTTAGGAAACTGCCATGACAGCTAGGCTTGCTGCTGAGATCCTTCATCTGCTTTCCAGAGGACATCTCAAGGTGATAATCTTCTGCAAGCAGACCCAGGTGGCTGGGTGATTAAAGATGGCTTTATTCTGCATAAATGTCTGAGAGGGACAGGCCAGGGGCATGCAATCCCAACCACCCCGGGGAACTCTAAATAGGAGGCAGACCAGCTCTACTATCATGACAGTACTCAGTGAGTGAGGCTGTTCTGTCTATACTTGATCTGAGATCGTGACCCTCCCACACTAGCCTCCAATAGTGGGGCCCTAACAGCTTACTCAGAGAGCAGCTTGGTACAGACTGTACAATATGGGGCTGGGATGGTTGTTTAATCTTCATTAACAGTTTGGCTCAAATTAGAATCACTCAGGAGACATACTTCTCTGGACACTTCCAGAGAGTAGTTCTACTGAGGAGTATATTCGAAGGGGGCACAGTAAAGAAAAGAGTGTGGTGGTTGCTCCATCGAGGGAAGGTTTTTGTTGTATACAAGAGAGAGAGAGAGAGAGAGAGAGAGAGAGAGAGAGAGAGAGAGAGAGAGAGAGAGAGAGAGTAAAATCTCTAGAGGCTTCTGGAAGAGTCCAGAGCAGAGAGAAAAACAAAACAAAATAAAAACCCAAAACCCCAAACCTAAAACCCAAAACAAACCAACCAACAAACCAACCAACAAACAAGACCCAAACAGCCAGGGCTAGGGAGAATATGAGGAACCATAGAGATGCTGAGGTAGCAGAGAGTAGCAAGAGGGACTAGTAGAGAATAGCAGTTATAGGGGGGATGAGGAGTAGCTGAGTAGAGAGAAGTTCAGGAACTGGATCAGGCCTAGGAGATTAGGGAAGAGAGGATGGGTGTGATAGGGGGCAGGATGCTAGCATGGGGTTTGAAAGGTATAATATCTACTTGTGACTAAGGACTGTAGGAGCCTGGAGGCCAGCGTGGACTTGGACATGAGAGGTGCCATAGGTATATCTCAATGGAGAGCCAAGGCCTTGGTGAGGCAGCCCCATGGTTCATGTGGCTTAGGATCTCTAGCCAATGAATGGCTTGGATTGTCATTAATGACCTTCTACACCAGAGACAGTGGCATGAGGGTCTTCTAATTCTGTGCCAGGAGGTTTACAGTAGACTTCTACTCAAATGTCCCCTCCTGATTTGGGTGCCACGTTAAGGAAAAATACACACTGTGTGTTTCCCACACAGTTCCTGGCCTCTCTCATGACAATTGACCGGTGATGATTTAGAGTCGGTGAAGCCATCATGGTATTTAATCTTAGTTAGGGTTTCTATTGCTCTAATGAAACAGTATGGCCAAAGCATCTTGGGAAGAAAAGGGTTTACTCACCTTATTCTTCCATATTGCTCTTCATCGTTGGAAGAACTCAGGACAGGAACTCAAGCAGGGCAGGAACCTGGAGGCAGGAGCTGATGTGGAGGACATGGAGGGGTGCTATTTACTGGCTTGCTCCTCATGGCTTGCTCTGCCTGCTTTCATATAGAACCCAGAACTGCCAGCCCAGGGAAGGTACCACTCACAATGGGCTGGGCCCTCCTACATCAATCATTAATTAAGAAAATGCCTTATGGTCCAATTTTATGGAGACACTTTCTCAACTGAAGTTCACTTCTCTCACATGACTTCAGCTTGTGTCAAGTTGACAAAATTATCTAACACATAAACCAAGGGGCTGGAGCAATGATTCAGTGGGAAAAGTGCGTGCTATGTGAGGACCCATGTTTGGCTCCTCTGAACCCATGTAAAAGCTGGGCACGGAGATTCACATTTGTATCTCCAGGGCTTGTGGTTAGAGGCTGGAGATGGCTGCAGCCTGGGAGCTTGCTGACCAGCGTGACTGACCAAATAGTGAGCTCCTGGTTCAACGAAAGAGCCTGTCTCAAAAATATGATGGGGAAAGACATAGGATGAGGCTCTACATTGACTTCTGGCCTCTATGTGAACATACATGGGTGTGTGCACCCCCAACACACGTGCACACACACACACACACACACACACACACACACACACACACCACTACAAACCAACATCTGGTTTCTTGATAGTAGAGATCAAGCTTGTAGTATTGTAGCTAAATTCATCTGGGCTTCAAAGCTGCTGGCAAAAGGCTCATAGGACACCATTAATGGATCAACAGGACCAAAGGGTTCATGACATCTGTGAGAGAAGAGCTCTCACTGGTGGATCTAAAGCTGCGTCCTTGTCTCTGTACTTGTCCTGATGGCAGTCAGCCTCCACCTGCCCATCTGGAAGCATGTGTATGGGCTCCTGCACTGATCATCCTCACTGAGCTCCTTTGGGATTTCCCTACTGGTGGTTGGTTGTGTGAATGGCAACCTAAAGTCAAAGGACAGCTCTATCAAATCTTGAGAACCTCTGGGTATGGAATATAAAAGCCCCAGACAATGTGACTCTGGTGGGTTGTGAGTGAAGCTGGTACTCAGGTGAGCCATTTCTAGCTCAAGTCGGCTCAGCCAATGGTGTGATGAGGATGGACAAGATGTAGCTGCCTCAGGAACCTTGTGGACTTCCCTAAACCAGAATCCTGATGAACAAATCAATTGCACCATGCTGTGATGACCCACAGACTTGCGACCCTGGCTGAGATACCTGAATGGTGAAAAGTTTGGAGAAAGGTGTGAGCAGCAGGGCCAATGTGTTAGCCCTCTTCCTCAGCATGAGTGGACATGCTGTGCATGGAGTCTAATGGGCGAGTTCACTGCTTTCTACTGACATCAGAGATGCATCTGTTTCTCTGCATGGAGTCCACGAAGGGAATAGCACACATGAATCCTATGGCCCTGAACTTAGCAGGGTGTCTCTGAGTTTGCTGTTAGGTCCAATCTCAAGTGTGGCCAACTGCCTGCTGTTCAGACCTGTCTGATGCCCTCTGAGCTGATCTCTTGGCTCTATTCTTTCTTGATTGTAACCTGCCATTCTTCCACCTCTGTATTGCCACAAGAGGCCTGGGAAGATGTTCTTTCCTTCTGACCTGCCTCACAGTGCTCCTTTGGTGAGCGTGTTTATAGTGAGGGCGAAGCAGGGAATGTCCACAGGGCCACTGTGTGGAACTATCCTTTCTTACTAGCCCATCCTCCACTTTGGGCAGCCTTAGTCCAGAGCGGTATTGCTCTGCTGGTCGTGGCTCCCAGGGTACCTCAGTGTATTTTCTGAATTATGCTCATCTTCATCAGGATGTTGAAGCAGTGAGAAGGCAGCAGATCCCTCTCTCTCATTCATGAGCCCTCTCTTTATTGGAGTCAATTGGTGACCTTGTGCAAGGTCAGGGGTTAGCTGCATCAGATGATGTAGGTGTAATGTATGGCATTTGGGGGAAGGGCTTAATTTTACCCAACAAATATTGAGTACCCCACGGAAAACATTGAGTGAGCACATAGTAGTGCACATAACCCGGAGCTATCTCCATGGGGCTTGCATCCTAGGTGGCCATTTTGATTTTCCTAACTTGGATGTCCTAATGCAAAGCTCATACTGAGGGTGTGGGAACTTTAGTCAGGCATGACAGAAGAAACAAGAGCCTCTCTTAGCCTCTGGTTGCAGTTTGGAGTGTTTACCATTTAGGATGTAGGTAGACATGTTACATAGGGGCCACATTGCTAACCCAGCCTCTTTAGCATGATCCTGAGATGTGTGCCTCCCAGTGTCAGGGGTTCCACCCCACAGCAGCCATGGAGTCAGTATAGGCGTTTCCTGTTCTGCAGCTTTCTGCTCACGGAGCCCTGCAAACCTGTCATGGCTTGTGCCATTGTTCTTCTCAGATTCTGGACTTTCCTGGTCCTTCCACATTTAGTTTTTCAGCCCCTCCCCTGCTGTTTTGGACTTGGGTACTCTTCTCAAAAATCTAATCTTACCAACTGTGACGAC